>NC_135439.1:19055626-19701876 GCF_051991255.1 Vanacampus margaritifer | reverse complement strand
CAGTGTGAATGTACTCATAAATGGTTGTCAGTTTCTATATGTACGCCCTGTGATTGGTTGCTGTGTTGAGGATTGTGGTAAATTTGGGTGTGTTTGGAATGCAGATCAGTTCAGATTTTTCCTCAATATGCATGTGTCGGTTTTTTTGTTTGTTTTCATTCAATGTGAATAGTACAATTACATTTTTTTACAAGAGCCAGGCCTCTTCTGTATGTGGATATAAATCGGATATGTATCGGATATGACTGCAGTCTGGATACTCGGTTTGCTATCATCCAACATTTGCGAACACAAAAGATGCCACACATGACAATTACATCACAATTGTTCTAAAAAAAAAAAAAAAAAAAAAAAAAAAACAGGAGCAAAAAGCAATGGTAGTTGGATGAGCAGAAAACAGTCGGTGGTGAAACGGTGATGCTTATAAACAGGTATTTGAGGTGTATATGGGTAACACTGCAGCTGTAATCTCTTATTTGCATAGCCAATTAAGAGATTACTGCCAATCACAAAATGTGTACAAATTGCAAAATATTGGCCGATCCAAGAGATGGTGTAAAATCTAATGAAAACACTAAATTCTATATTATTTGTCATTCACTGCCCAATCTTACTTGAAATACGAGGAATTTGAAGTTCCATGTTTTATGCTTTATTATTCCACTGCATTTAGTGATATTTTAGGTTTCTGCCATGGTATAATGTCGGTGTCAGTATCTGTGCTGCTTATTTTATGCTGGTATAGTATCGAAAGCAGAACATTGATATTGTGACAACACTGTTTAATTCCCTTTTGCACATTGTCCTGGATGTTGCATTGTTTGGTTTTTCAGAGGCAACTCATAGGCTAATTTATACACACTGGTCTACCCCAGGTCTGATGAGATTAACATCCTTATTACTTGTCATGTATTGACCTTAACCCCTTTGAAATGACACTGTCTAATTGGTAATGAAAAATGGATGCAGAGTTAATTAACCAGAATGCTCCTACAGGGGCTTTTTCAAATGCCTCAAGAAATTAACAGATTGCAAGTTCACTAATTCCAAGTAATTGATTTGTTCCCATTCACGTTATGAACTCTTGTATTTTCCCTGACCATTTAGCAAACCATGTGGGACGAAATTAAAGGGAACTCAATCGTGTTCACCTCCATGAGCACAGACCTCAAACAACACGGACCGAGAAACATGAAAATCATTGGCATATCTACTGCGGTCGACCGTTGTTCTGCTCATGAGGTGGCAGTTTGCTTCCCTTTTATGACTCATGAACAGGGTTGGGAGGATTACTTTTAAAATATATTCCATTACAGTTACAAGTCAACTGCTAAAAAATGTAGTTAGTAACGTAATCCAAGTACTATAATATTAAAGTAATGTAACTTCATTACTCTGGATTACTTTTGGATTTTTAAATCACCACAATATATATTCTATACAATGTGCCCCTGATATTTGCGGATGATAGGGACCTGGGCAGCCTACAAATAGCAACAATCCTTGTGTAATTAAAAAGCATGTAGGCGATTGATTGAAGGCCATATGCTGTTTTCGAACTGTAACTGAAAGCAACCTCACAGACAGACAGAAAGACAGATAGATAGTCATCCAATAAGGATGACAATGCGTGACATCAACTGCAAAATTAACATTTATTACAATCACAAGTTTAGCCGTGTATATATTGTGCATGATGTTTAAATAGTAAATTGGTGAGGGGAAGATTTGCTTCGAAGTTTTAACTCGCATTATAGTTGTAGGCCAGCGGGCTAGCAAAAAGCTGCAGCGCCTAGCATGCCGCTGGACTCTCAGCTCAAACTTTCGCTCCTTCAGCAAGCCGAGTAAGTTCCAAACAGTGAATACCGGTCGCCATTCCCTCCTCCCGTTTGTGTATCTTTTTCAAACTGCCCGCCTGTGGATGACACGACTAGTCAGTTTGTCCCCATCTCCCCGACATGTACACTAGGTCGGGTAGCAGCGGTCGCTCTCGTGCATGAGCTCTCTCTCTCTCTCTCTCTCACACTCTCGCTCTCTTGCACTCTCTCTCTCTCTCACCCTCTCGCCCTCTCTGTCTCTCTCTCTCTAACTGTAACGGAATACAGTTACATTTTTGGGGGAATCTGTTTGCGTAACAGCGGGACATGTATTCTGTTACTCCCCAAGCCTGTTAATGAATATAGGTTGTGTTGAAATTAGCTGTTAGAGAGGTGATACATAAAATAAAATGGAGGCAAAGATCCAGAGTTGATGCGGATTTTCCGCATAAACTAACAAGAGTTAATAATTGGCCTGTTTCCACTTAAAGTCAGTCATGTAGCAATTGTGTGCCTTATGGGGCATTAATGTGCTAAACAGAAAATCATCGAACTCGAATTTATCTAATTAAATAAATTAGTGTTGATGGCTGATGTTCCTTTATGTGTACTGTATTCTTTTTGCATCGCTATATATTAAATCTTAGTAAAATCTCAAACCGCTATATTATATGCTTTTTACTGAATAAAACCTAAAAGCATTATAAAAACCCAATTCCCAAAAAGTTGGGACACTATACAAATTGTGAATAAAAACTGAATGCAATTATGTGAAAGTGCTAATTTTTTATTCAGAATAGAACATAGAGAACAGGTCAAAAGTTTAAACTGAGAAAATGTATCATTTTAAGGGAAAACTATGTTGATTTTAAATTCCATGGTGTCAACAAATCTCAAAAAAGTCATTTTCACCACTATGAGGCATCCCCTCTTCTTCTTACAACAATCTGCAAATGTCTGGGGACTGAGGAGACAAGTTTCTCAAGTTTAGAAAGAGGAATGCTGTCCCATTCTTGTCTAACTGTTCAACTGTCTTGGGTTTTCTCTGTTGCACCTTCCCCTTTATGATGCGCCAAATGTGCTCTATAAGTGAAAGAAGTGGACTGCAGGCTGGCCATTTCAATACCCTGATCCTTTTCCTACGCAGCCATGATGTTGTAAAGTGATGATACCTGGATGGGAGCATATGTTGTTCTCCAATCTGAATATACGTTTCTGCATTGACGATGCCTTTCCAGATGTGGAAGCTGCCCATGCCACACGCACTCATGGAACCCTATACCATCACAGATGCAGGCTTATAAATTGAGTGCTGATAATAACTTGGGTTGTCCTTGTCCTCTTTAGTCAGTATGATATAGCGCCCCATAGCGCCCCAGTTTTCCACAAAGAACTTCGAATTGTGATTCGTCTGACCACAAAACAGGTTTCCACTTTGCCACACTCCATTTGAAATAACCCCTGGCCCAGAGAAACGCATGCGCTTCTTGGTCTGCTTTAGAAATTGCTTCTTCTTCGTACTGTCGAGTTTCATCTGGCAACGGCGGCTGGCACGGTGGATTGTGTTCACCCACAATGTTTTCTGGTAGTACTGCTGAGCCCTTTCTGTGATTTCCCTTACAGTAAGCATTCCTGTTTGTGGTGCAGTGCCGATTAAGGGCCCGAAGATCTTGGGCATCCAGTATGATTTTTCGGCCTTGACCCTTAAACAACAGAGATTGTTCCAGATTCTCTGAATCTTTGGATGATGTTGTGCACTGTAGTAGATGATGATTACTTCAACCTTTTTGCAATGTTTCACTGGTAAACACCTTTTTGATATTTCTCCACTATCTTTCTGCGCAACATTGGAAGAATTGGTGATTCTCTACCCATATTCGCTTCTGAGAGACACTGCCACTCCGAGAAGCTCTTGTTATACTCCAATCAACTTCCAGCTGTTTTTTTATTTTTATAAGTGCAATTGACTTTTCCAGCCTCTTATTGCTACCTGTCCCAACTTTTTTTGAGATTTGTTGGCACCATGAAATTTACAATCACATATTTTTCCCTTAAAATGATACATTTTCTCAGTTTAAAATTTTGACCTGTCATCTACTGTATGTTGTATTCTGAACAAAATTGAGAAATTTGGCACATAATTGCATTCAGTTTTTATTCACAATTTGTATAGTGTCCCACTTTTTTTGGAAGTGGGTTTGTATATTCCTTGATAGGGTTGGAAGGGTTACTTTTAAAATGTGTTCCATTACAGTTACAAGTTACCTGCTAAAAAATGTAGTTAGTAACGTAATCCAAGTATCATAATATTAAAGTAATGTAACTTGATTACTTTTGGAATACTCCAATACCGAGTATGCTCATGAAGACAAAAATAAATAAATAAATATCACCACAATATATAATTCTATACAATGTGCCCCTGCTATTTGCGGGTGATGGGGACCCGAGCAGCAAATACAGTAGCAAAAATCCTTGTGTAATTGACATCCATTAAAAAGCATGTAGGCTATAGATAGGTTGATTGATTGATTGAAGTCCATATGCTGTTTTCAAACTCACAGTTTGGATGGATGGATGGATGGATGGACAGACGGATGGATGGATGGATAGATGGATATAGTAATCCAATGAGGTAAAGTAAAGCTTTGCTTGCGTTTATACTTTTCCCCATGGTAGCTCATTTAACCTAACCTCGCCAGCCAGATTGATAATTCAGATTTACTCGAGGGAGTTCTTCACAGTTTAATTATAATAATGCATCAGATTTATATAGCTCTTTTCTAGACATTCAAAGATGCTTTACAATGAAATGGATACATTATTCATGCACTCACACGTTCACACTGTGGTGGCGGTTAGCTACTTAAGTAGCTACTTAAGTAGTTTGTTTCCCCCCGCCATCACCACTTATTGGTTTCGTCCTGCCTAAACAACACCTGATTGGTCCGATCAAAAAAAGATCGGCTGCAAACGTATCTGCGTGAGTGGTACAAGATGTATTCTCTGGAGTTTGTGAACTCACAAATACCGCGAGAATTCATCTTGTTGGCAAGGTTACATTTCACCCACATGTACGCACTAATAATGAGGATGACGATGCGTGACATCAACTGCAAAATTTACTTTTATCCCAGTCACAAGTTTAGCAGTGTATATGTTGTGTATGATGTTTAAATAGTGAATTGGTAGGATTTGTTTGGAAGGTGTAACTCACATAATGGTTGTAAGCTAGCGGGTTAGCAAGAAGCTGCAGCGCATAGCATGCCGCTGGACTCTCAGCGCAAACTTTCGGTCCTTCAGCAAGCCGAGTAAATTCCAAACAGTGAATACCGGTCGCCGTGAAGCTTTTTTAAACTGCCCGCGTATGGAGGACACGACTAGTCAGTTCCCCACCTCCCCGACATGTACAACCCCAGTAGCAACAGTCAGTTCCCGACATGTACAACCCCAGTAGCAACAGTCAGTTCCCGACATGTACAACCCCAGTAGCAACAGTCAGTTCCCGACATGTACAACCCCAGTAGCAACAGTCAGTTCCCGACATGTACAACCCCAGTAGCAACAGTCAGTTCCCGACATGTACAACCCCAGTAGCAACAGTCAGTTCCCGACATGTACAACCCCAGTAGCAACAGTCAGTTCCCAACCTCCCCGACATGTACAACCCCAGTAGCAACAGTCCCCCTCTCTCACACGCGCACCCGCTCTGACTGTGTGTGTGTGTGTGTGTGTGTCTCTCTCTCGCCCTCGCTCTCTCTTACACTCTCTCATCGTAGAAATTGTAATCCCTCGAAGTAATCCCCATTTTTAATAAATGTACCTGTAATCTAATTCCATGTTTTTTGTCTGTACTGCAACGGAATACAGTTAAAAAAAAAAAACTTTACCCAAGCCTGTACAAAGACCATTAGTTGCACCAGTGAGAGTAAAAAAGGAATAATATCCATTTACTAGGATCTGAATAATGACCCATAGATAAAAGTTATATTTGTATTTTTCTGTGAATGGTAATGTTTCATCATCTCACAATTCTATTTTGTTACAATGCAAATGGGCTGTGATTCAATGGGATTACCCGTTATCAAAGAAAATTGTTTTGGTTTCTTCCTTACTACTCTTAAAACAGCATAACCTGTAGTTAGTTCCATGATGAAATAACTTGAATAACAGAGGAATGACCATTAAGATAACCAACTTCCAAATGATGAAATGTGAAAAGAAAAGTTTTACGTTAGCCAGCTGTTTAAGATTAAAAAGAAGAAGAAGCTGGATTTAATTTGCTGGTCAAATTCTAAAATCAGAGTCCATTTTAAAACACAGGTTTGAGACTGGACACTGGAGTGGTTCACAGCCGAGTGTGAAGGAATGCAGATCAGCACCTCCAAATCTGAGACCATGGTCCTCAGTCAGAATCGGGTGGCGTGCCCTCTCGGGGATACTGACCTAAGTGGAGGAGATCAAGTATCTTAGGGTCCTGTTCACGGGTTAAATCAGGCGGTTGCGGGAGATCGACAGGTGGATTGGCGCAGACGCGGACTCTGTATCGGTCTGTTGTGGTGAAGAAGGCGCTGCAGATCACGATTGACCGGTCGATCTACGTTCCTACTCTCACCAATGGTCACGAGCTGTTGTTCGACTCGTGACATAAAGAACAAGATCCTGGATTCAAGCAGGCGAAGTGAGTTTCCTCCACAGGCTCTCCCTTTGAGATCAGGTGAGAAGCCCGGTAGGGACTCAAGAGTCGAGCTGCTGCTCCTCCACGTTGAGAGGATCCACCTGAGGTGGCTCTGGCATCTGATTAAATTGTCTCCTGGACACGTCACACCGGCAAAAGGCCCAGGGATGACTCGGGACACGGTAGAGAGATTACGTCTCTCGTCTGGCCTTGGGATCCCCCCAGAAGATTTGGAAGAAGTGGTTGGGGAGAGGGAGGGCTGGGCTTCCCTGCTAAAGCTACTGGCCCCGCGACCCAACCCCGGATCGGCGGTAGAAAATGGACTGATGGATGGATGATTGGATGGATTGAAGTTTGAGACTGTTGGCTTTAGATGAGACGCCAGGGGTTTCCTACTTCAATAGAATGTAATATACAAAAGCCACTGTGACCTAACAACGTAGCTTCTATTGTCTTTTCATTGAAATTGAAGAAGTTCAGTACAATATAATTCAAATGTCCCATATACAGTTTTTTTCTTGTATGCACTATGAAAAACTAAGGAATGTAATCTATCCTTACTATGCAATGTTTGTCATTGCACAAAACAGTTTTCCTTTCCTTCTTCACCTTTTAACGTATTGTTCTGTGTCCTTGCCTGTTGAAAACGAAAGCCACCACCAAACCATTAGGGTATAGAGAAAGAGCATCTGTCTGTGATAACCTGTAAATAGTACAGATGAGCAGGAGCATTAGAGCATGGCTTCCTGGATTTAGATCGGGTAGATTTGCTTCCTGGTAGGGTAGGTCTAATCTCTAGCAGACAGGCTTAAGAATAAAAAGTCTGACTGTTGTGTCTCTACAGGTATTTAGGTAATTAGCATCGTTAATAAGCTTGGATCTATGTGCCTAGTCTTATTCAAAGGTGCCATACTTCAGAAAAGATAACAACAAAACTGTTGTGTAAATATTGTATGAAAAAAGTTCTTATAAAATCGATCCAACTACGTACAGTATGGTCTGTCAGCATTTAAATCACTTGGTCATTAGGAATAGGGGCAAACCAGTCAGTCTCCTTTAGGTGGGACAGCAGCACTAGTTTTGTTGCTTTTTAATACAAACATTTGAGAGGCAAAATGTTGAGCCAGAACTTGCGAACCTCATGTTATGGTCTCAAACACAACTTAAGTATCTTCATGGGATTTTGCAAGTGCTTGTGGTCTAGTGAAAATATATTACTTTCTGAATCGTCATTCTTTTTAATGCCTCAGGCAGTAGACATATTGATGTATAACAACGTGTCCAGTTGCGTAGTAACACTGCCATCACTAGATTTATTGCCCAAAAATGACACTGTCTGGCTGATAAATTATCCTCCTCTGATAAAGGCAAGTAAGGTATCCTTGACTTTAATAAAATGTTCCATAACTTTAATATAATGTCTTATCCCCTAAGGCAAGCTCTGTTACAGAATGCAAAGCGCACAGCAACATTTAAAAAAATGCTTGGTGTAGGGTAATGTCCATTGGCTTGGCCCCGACATAATCTTTTGCACTGCAGTTTTATGATCTTATCAACAACAGTAAGTTACATGAATGACATCAAACTGATGTTATGCGTCAAACACACATTTTCCTTACTATGACAGACAATATGTTGGGATTGTCACACCACACATCACCTTCTCTGTTTTGGAACCCTGATTGTTACAACAAACAACACATTCTCAGTTTTGGAACCCTCCAACATGTCCTAATGCTCATTTTAATTATTGAAAAGCCTTAAGCACCTCACTGGTTACAGAAATGCCTATTAACCTTGATAAAGCAGTATTCAAATCTAGTTAGAGCTAACTTTGTCCCTTGCGGGGAGGAAATGTAAATGTGTTCTCTAGCTGAGACAGAACGAGAAGTTGCCCGTTGTTTGAAGATCCTGCAAGCGCTGTTGCAAGCAGAGGGCTCTCCGCCCCTCTGTGTAAAATATTCAGGGCTGAGAGACACCTTTGTTGCCCGTGTTTTCAAACTAATCATGCAGGGCTGGGAAAATGTGGGTATATCATTAAGTTGAAGTTATTGAGCGCAGAAAAAAATGTTAGCAGTGAAAACAGCTTGGCACGTAAATCTGCTTTGCTCTATGACAGACTGTAAAAGTAGAAAGTATATCACACAACTTAACTCACTCTTAATGTAGGGCTCTGTGGTATATACAGTTTATGCGGTAGACTATCAATTTGGGCTACGGTAGAGACTTTGAAAAGAGATTCAAAAGAGAAATCGAACCTTGAGCCTCCTACAGCAAATGTTTTTTGAGTTATGCTCCTTCAAAGTTTGGGTGTCACCCCCACTTTCGGGATCCGGGAATTGTAGAAGAAAACGTTTCCTCCAGGCTTATAAAATGCTGGGGGAAACCATGGGATAGTAAGCCTAGTGTAATATGTACTTCCGGTATTGTGCATAGTGTACAAAGGGTTAATATACATGTTGAATGGAATAAAGTTTTACATTGATATTATCTTTGTTTTAATGGGTATTTAATCTTAGTCTGTTTTACTGCCAGAAACATGAAATTACAGTTAACACAACACTTTGGATTTTTCAGAAAATATGCCATAATAGTACCATATGCAAAGGCTTATTTCCAAGTGAAAATCTCATTCCGAACATCATGTGCCAACATGGCCACACAGGCAATCAGTGGCCTGAAGTAGGGGGTTCAAATGATCATTTCGTCCCTTTGCCATATTTGGAGCCCTCATGTGCCCCCATCTAAGGCCTAAGTGCATTTAAACTCCCTAAATACTTAGTAGGGACCCCAAAAATGATAATAAATTAATTGAAACCCCACCAACACAAAACATTTACAAGATATGGACCCCCAAAATGTCAAAAAATTTACACTATTGTGTTTAAAAGATCGACTTTTAAAGGCTTAATATTTCTAAAAATAATATACCTATACTCTTTGTAAGTGCAGATTCTAGATAGACAGGACCAGAATACATAGACATAGCAATTTACAGGTCCGTACCTACCTTAAAAAAAAAAAAAGTGGGCCTCCAATATGGTCTAAAATGTCTTTTGCAATTCCCGGATCTCAAAAGTGGGCGTGACAACCAAACTTTGAAGAACTATAACTCAAAAACTGATTGAGCTAGGAAGCTCAAATTTCAGATTCTTTCTTTTGGCATCTTAAGACACCAATGTAGTAAAAATCAGGTACATTGAAGAGGTGTCAATGGGGAGGTTCGGGTAATTTGTATGAATTAACCAGGAATGACCCACTCTACAGACTGTGATAATGCGTGTTGATGACATAGTCTTATCTTCCTCAGTGGTAAAACCGCTTCAAACACATCCTAACACAGAGTTTGAGGAGCTTGTGCCTACCAGCAGAGTTTTTTTTCTTTTAATCACCAGCTCTAAGCTAAGAAAAATGGTACATCTATGTTGATCAGTCACCCATTTTGCCTGCTCTATAGTAAAAGATAGATAGATGGATGGATAGATGTATAGATAGATCTCACATTTGAAAAAAATCTACAGTTTTTATGATGCATCATATCATGTAATAGACATTTTAATTCATATCTACACTACTGTTAACTGTATATCATTATATTGAACAACTCTCACCATAACTGTGAAATTTGAGATTTTTGAAAAGTAAATTTACTAACTATAACACTGTAGGAAGTTCAATATTTACATTGAAATTTGGGTAGAATGCATAGACTGAGTTTCAATAATGCAAACGCTGCGGGCCAACAGTTCATAGAGTGAACTGTTGGCCCGCAGCGTTTGCATTATTGAAACATTTTTCTGAACGTCTAATTACTCAACACCGATATGAAAAATTAGTAATTGCACTTTTATCTGGTATACTAGTCATATATCCTGTGCAATGCTGATGCACGATCATGGTGCAGCTGCTCTCAATCTCTCTTAGCACAGCTGTAATGTTGGCAAAATGAGAAGCTTTGCTGATCATAAAAGGGATTTTGCCATCTGTCCACGTTATTAACAAGGCAGACAGCCAGTTTACATATTCACTATAATTTAATAATTTATGCTACAGTACTATCATTGTTTTTTGGGCACATACCAAGCTGACGCACATCCAGCCACTGATCTATCCAGCTATCATTAAATTATCTAGTTGTTTATTTCTCATTTTCCGAAAATTCTATCCATATTTCCATCCCTTTATCAGGGTTTTCCCTGGTTCAAATTGATGCAGAGGTGTTACCATCCTGACTATGCGTCATAACAAAAACAAAACAAAAAAAACCCAATCAATTGTTTTTTTTTATCTATCTATCTATCCTATATTATTTTGGTTTTTGTAACTTCATTAATTGAGTGTTTTTTTAGGTACTATCATCTTTAATATACTTCTCCTTCTCTCTCCTTCTGCTGCTTTGTGAATGGCCGTCAACTCATGTCTTTTTAATGTGTCCACTGTCCAGCCTGTAGTTGGTTGATGATTGTCTAACTAGGGAGGCAGCAATTGACAATTACAATATTACGTCACAAGTCAAAATGGTGGTCTTACTCAGTGAAATTACCCTCTCCGTCTATTGAAAAGCATTGGACTTTGGATCATTGTAATCTGATTTGTGGCGTTCATTTTGATTTCAAAATGTGATGAAATGTCGCTTGACTACTATAACAATCTGCCTGGTTTGTATATTCGCCACAGGCAAAAGCAATACAATTGGTTGTTTGTGTTCAGGAAGGAAGCATTGCGGAAACATCAGAAATGCCTGGATATTCAGAATTGTCAATTACTTTGTGTTGGGGCTGTTAGATATTATTAACATTTAAACTCTTTATTTCATATATTAACCATTGTTATACATTATTAACATTTTAATTCTTTATATTAACCATGTCGAAATGTTTTGTAGATGTGAGGTAGTGTTGAACTCAGTATAATTTGACCTTAAGCTGGAACATATTGTTTAGTCTAAAAAAATTCCTTCTCAGTGTTCTGTGCGAAAACACACATTTGGTCCTTGAGAACAGAATCTGCTTCGAACACACACCCCTGACTCTGCTTGCGCCATCGCTCACGGAAAAGTACCCAGAGAGTATGTTTTGTCTACAAATGAAAGAGAGGCGGTCTGTTTAACTATAAGAAGCCATTTTCCACGCGGAAGAGACACATTCGGCACTCTGAAATTCCACCTGTTACGTGATGTTTGGAGTCTGTCACGATGTCCAGAGATCTCTGTTTTTTAAATAAATCATCTTGCAAAGATGTTTTTTCTTACATTAAATATGTCTTGATATTTTTGGAACACGCAAAGAGGAGGACAAATAAATTTATTCCTCTTGAGGGCACAGAGCTTGTGGCATAGATAAGTGTATGTCTTCCTCAGTATGCCTGAGATGGGTAAATTGATTGAGCCACTGCTTGTCAAAGCCACTGACACTGGTTTTGAGAAGCTCTCGGAAGAGGAATAAAAATTTTTTTTCGATCACGTGCACGCTGGCTTTGCGTTGTTAAGCTCTTAATTGGAAACTGATTCAAGTACTGTACCCTTGCCTCGGCAACTCGTCCTGTCCTGCATTCTGATCCTCGCTATCACCAATCCCTTATGAATTACTTTATAGACCTGACACAAATTTCCACATGTTGTCACCATATACAGCGACATACGGCGCATGTCGTCGTTCAAATCCATTCTATCCGTTTGCAGAATACACGAGTTGTAAGCACGCACACACACACACACACACACACACACACACAAATGCCCAATCCCGGCCAATGAGGGGAAATAGATGTGTATAAAGTAATTGTAACAAGTCTGGGCGTCCGTCTTTCGGAAACAACACTATATGAGCATCTCCTACAAGAATTATTATATTGCTGCAAAATGGAAACATATAGAAATATAGTTTTTTTTCCTGATGAAAGAAGAGACTCTAATCTTTCTTTTAGTAGGTTCCATGTTTTTATAGCAATGGAACACAATATTCTGTGTTCCTTGCAAAATCAGTCAAAATCCAGTAAAACAGCCGAGAGTGAAGGGGGTTGCTTCATTGAAAATGGCTGGGAGTCAATGAGTTAATATTCACATTCATATGCATGAAGTATAATAAAAAGAAGCTTACGGCAAAAAAACGGTAATACGCCATCGGAAACCAAAAGCACATTTAGTGATAATACCTTCGCTTTAAATAAAATTAGTATTTATCCATCCAAACAATTAGTCAACCTTTTTTAATGACAAATACATAATATGTTTAACCTTATTATTTAAAGCCATGAACTTATATAGGAAAAACTTAAAGGCAACAGTAGTGTACTGTGCAGTACAGCTACTTTTCTTATTAAGTGCTTAGAAGGGTTGGCTCAGTAGATGCATAACTTGGCCCCCAAAAAGAAAAAAATATTACTTCTACTTCGCGGAAATTCACCTATCACAGGCGTGGAACATATTACCCGTGAAAAGTGAAGGAACACTGTACATCCATCCTTCCATTCTTTGTCCTTACAAAGGTTGTGGTGCGCTGGAACCTATCCCAGCTGATATTTTGGCCAAGAGGCTGAACTGGTCGCAGGGCAATTACTGACAAACATTCATTCACACTCACAACTATGGACAATTCAGAGTCTTCACTCAAACTCTCACTTATGTTTTTTTGGAATGTGGGAACCGGAAATCGGAGTGCTCGGAGAAAACCAATGCAGGCACAGGAAGAACAAGGCAATGTTTTGTTTTGTTTTTTTAAGAGAGTAGAAATTCTTGAAACTTTTTGTATCTGAAGTCTTACTTACAGTTTCTTGATCCATCCCACTTTCATTAAAATAATTGAACAAGAGGGAAATTCTTCCACACCAAACTCATTTAAACATTTCTTTCCAGTCTTGCTTAAACAGAAAAGGTCCTTCCCCAAGTTGTTTCCGAATATTTGGAGACAGACTTGTCCCCTAGTGCCATGGTATACTACAAAACATGGGTTCCACAAGCTCATATTTAGCTGTTCTCTGCTATTTCTGGGAATCATCAACAGCCAAAAATTATGTCTGTTAGGAAATGTAGCTGTGAAAGACAAATATCGTTTGACAAAAGTTCATTAGATGCATGACTAAATTGATCTGACATTTAAAACTTGTTCCGTAGTACACCAAAGGAATGCCTCTCCACTGCAAAGCTTAGTGGAAATATTACACACACAACCGTCTATAATCAAGTATAACTGCATATTAGAGGTGTGCATCTCTCCACAAAAGACAATTCGATACATGGAATGCAGACAATTCAAGAATGGTTCAATTTTAAAGTAGAATGATTCGATTCATTTCGACTCAGTGGGATTACAATTCAATTCAATATGGAACAGCTCAGTTCTAGAGCGTATGATGCAACAACTTTTTTGTCATTTTACAAAAAAATTGTCAGTACTGTAAATATGTCATTTCCTTCTATGGTATATCTTTCCATTCTCCAATAAAAGATAATTCGATACATAGTTCTATTTATTTCAAAATAGTGATTTTTCTAAAACTATGTAACTTTGTAAATCAATTTTTTTAAGCCACTATTATCACATTAACAAATCTTTTACAGCAGAACAAGTTCACAAATACCTGCATACTGTACATCTAATTGACCAAGTCAGTTGCAGCTGCCTTTTTTTTTTTTGTGATCAGTGCTGCATGGATTGTTTTGCTGTTGGAGAGAGCAACCCGTTTTTGGCACCATACTGAGCTTTGATGCAACAGGCAATGTTGGCCAAATCCATATGATTGATGAAGTGTGTCCTGTTTCTTTTGTTCACAGTGCATTTTATTCAGTGACATCTGAGTCAATGTCCATCAGCATCAGGCCATGCCTGTCAATGTTCCCTCATTTTGTAATTCTGACTGGCAAAGAAAATAAATCTCCAGTTACACATGCAGCCATGGAAACATTCTTGTTGTGGATGATTTTCCTGGCAGTATATGTTTTTTTCTTGTTTATCAACTTTAAGTGGTGTATAAATAAACAAGGTTGTGTAAACATTACACTGATATAATTTGAAAGAAACACATTGTATGAAAATTCATGATTAGGTAATCATAGGCCTATCATATCTCACCTACTCCAAACTATCATCAACCCCTCTATGCCTATTCAGCCTTACACATTCAACTCTTTATTCTTGGACACTATTTGTTAATATTGTTGTTTTTTTTAATAAAAAAGTCCTTGTAAATATGTGCAATTCAGACCTCTTGCATTTTTATTATGCTGCATCCACATCTCCACACCTCTGCTGAATTGCATCTTTGTGCAGAGTCAAACCATGAATAAGCATCTCTCTTATGTATTTATCTTATTTAGTTGTTTTATTTTTATTTTCCTGCCACTTACTGGGTTATCCTGGGACATCAGGCATCATATTTCATATATCATGTGGAAATGTGGGTATGTTACAATAAATAAATAAAAATTATCCTTGAAAACTGCTCCTTCTGTCAATGCGTTGACATCATAGGGGCAGTGTGGTGCAGCATATGCATGGAGTACACACACACACTTAAATTAAGAGTAAAAGGAAAAAGGTTGCGATATTGAGCTTTATTAATTAACTCATTTTGTGCAGATTGGGAATACATGCCTTTCAGTATTACTATATTACCTGTCTGCAATGTGCAATTGATTCTAATATTGTTAC
The DNA here is from genome assembly GCF_051991255.1 of Vanacampus margaritifer. Classification (NCBI taxonomy): domain Eukaryota; kingdom Metazoa; phylum Chordata; class Actinopteri; order Syngnathiformes; family Syngnathidae; genus Vanacampus; species Vanacampus margaritifer. The sequence goes on along the minus strand of NC_135439.1, from coordinate 19,686,733 downwards.
AAAAAAAGAAAAGAAAAAGGTTATCATTTTGGCCAGAGTTGTGCAAACCTAGGCTGTTGTTTGTCGTAATAACGTGTTGGGATCAGCAACAGGCTTAATTGTATTTTCAGATGTATTTTATTTTTCTCTTGTATATTTGGTATATTATGTAATGTGTTGATGCTGACGAGGGCATTTATTGTTGTCTTCTGCAAACGTGACAATGCTGATAGAGACATGCCAGGCGCGCTAAAAATGCAAGACAAAACAAAACAAAAAAAGGGAATGGGAGGGCTCAGTACACAGCCCTGTGGAACATTAGTGTTTAGTATGAGGGTTGAGAAAGTGTGGTTATATATAACCTGACAGATTTTGGCCTGTTTATAAATCCATGTTTATTTTGTCACTTGAATCTCGCTATAAATGATTTAATTTTAATTGATGAAGAGCTACACATAGTAGAAAGTCAATTACATATTTGCCAGGACTTGGCTTACATTCCTTGTTTCCATTCACACACAGCAGCACTATAGGGAATCTTGACTCCAACATGCCTTTGTCTCTCCATCACATTTAAAATTCAATCTCTTTTTAATAGCAACAGCAGCCGGAGCTGACAGGGCCTGTGTCTGCTGATGGTGCAAATAGCTCAAGAGCTGTCCTGGTGCTCAACCTGACTTAACGCCTCATTACTGGAAAAGGAGAACGAGAGATGTTTGGAGGTAGCAGACAAGACAGAGTCAGGGAGTCGAGAGAGGATGTAGTCTGTGCAAATCTCAGTAAGACACGTGTATTGTGATAGACCTTTTCTGACACACAAGAGGAGAAATGTTCCCATTGGATATTGTGTAGATTTGAGACTGTATTTGGACTATTTTAACTACATTAGGCTTAAGCTCACTGTCTCATCCTGACATCTTGTTTTCCTTTACCAGCTTCAATGCAACTGGTTGAGCCCTAAAAGATGGCTCAATCTTCAAGAATACCAGAGCAAAAAGTTGATGCAAGAGTGTGGCGTGGCTGTTCAACGCTTCTTTGTAGCCGACACGGCCTCTGAGGCCTTAGAGGCTGCAAAGAGACTCGGTGAGTAGAAGAATCACACGTGCACACACAAATTATGTAGGACTGGAAATCAGTGATTAGGTACTAGATTGCTACTTTATCACTATGTCTGTATTTACAAAATACTTACATTTGTATTAAATGTTGCATTTATACTTTTATATTTTCTGTAGATTCTATTATATTCTATTAAAAAGCACCTGTTCAAATGTCTAACTAAACGTAATTTCAAACACAACTTGTTTAAAACTGCCTACCCAACTTAATGTCATTATACTCTGCCCCGCATCCCCACCACTTTTTTTCCCCCGTATGTATTTCTTAGATCTGTTGTATTTATCAACAAATGCAAAAAAATTATATCATCCTTCACCCTCAAAATGTCATATCACAGGCAAAATGATCTTCTCTTTTTTTTATTTTTTGCTGTTGTTAATCCTGCCTCAGGACAGGAAAAATACATTTATCTTAAAATAATGTGTGCCGCTTAAGATGAAGATTTGTATTTTGTCACGGCTGTAAAATGCTATGTAATCTTACTATACACATTGAAACTCTACTGTATAATACAGCGGCACTCTTATTTACATTGCATGCTCTTTGGCTGTGCTGCAAGACGTTGTGATTAATAAGAGATGACGTTTTATCAAGATTAATCATGTCTTCCAAATTTCTGCTAATGCATCGAAGCCTGTTTTGTTGTTGTTTCTTCATCATGGCACTCAACCGATTTTTATTTTATTGTTATTTTTTAAAGCCTCATGTTCAGTTTTTCACACATTTCATGTTTTTTTCCCCCTTCTTCATCTAATTTATTTTAACCCTTGTTGCAATTTGTATCATTCCCCCTGCATGCTTATGCCATGCCATGCTGAAAAGTGACAAGATAGTTGAATTATTTTATCACAATAGTTTGACAAATACATTTGACTAAAATCCAACAAAACCCAAAACAAATTTGTATGCACTCACACAAACATGCATCTACCAACTTCTCTGTTTGTCTCTCTGCCCACTCACCACATTACCAGACACGTATATCACCATCTTTAGGGTGTTTTTTTTGTGTTGGTCCCTTCTAGCTACTGCTCTGTGGATCCAGGATTGTGGTTAACAAGTGTGGTACCGAAACACTTCAGAAATTGGAGGCTTTCGAGGTCCTCATTAAATGTGCGTGTTTACTGACTTGGCGGCACAAGATGCATTTTGAGGTATTTTTCTTGGTAGGATTAAGCAGAGATTGTGTGGCATTTGGATGAGGACAAAGTATAAAATAGTTTAAATTAACTTAATTTAAACTTTTTTCTTTTTCTTTTTAACCCTATTACGCCCCTGCTCGAGCACATTTTGTATCATTATATCTCATTGAGAGGGTTAACTTAATTTATCCTGGCTATTGGCTGATTTTTGTGTGCTTGGGCACTGAAACTGATCCTGGTTGATTTCACGTGAATTTGTGCTTGTTTGGTTATATCAACCCAAATCAGTCCATACCAGAAAAAGTCCCAACTTTGGTACCCATCCCGACACATAACACATGGAGAATTTGCAAACTCGACACAGAAAGGTCCGGACCGAAAGTTTAAACCCGTAACATTTGAGTCCAAGCCAGACGTGCAAACTACATGCACCACTTTACTGATAACTAATGTAAAGTTTATTTCCAACCGCTTCCCTTGATCAGTGTGATAACACAAGATCTGAATTTTATCCCTGCGTGTGACTTGTCAAAAGCAGAAAACAAATTTCACTGTACATTGGACATGATACAAGTTAAATGCCTTTAAAAAAATAATTAAAGGCTTTCCATTGCACCTTTCAAAACATAAAAAGTAGAATACTTCACGATCCATTGACTCCCACTGACTTTAATGACAATTCATCAGATTGACAGGGGGTTGGCTGATTGTTTTAATTTTTATCGACCCATACTTGGAGACGCGTGCAGGAACTATCAGGAAGTCAAAGCTTTTGTAATGCATACCCCTCAGGGCCTCAAAGAAAGCAGGCACAGTTTTAGCCTTCTGTCAGTCAAAAGTTAATTGCCCAGAACCATTACTAAAACGTAGGTGAAGTATAAACAGTGTGAACTTTTGTACTTTTCAGATGTACCTCTATTTTGAAAACATCTAAATATCTGTAATATTCTATAATAAAAATGTTATTTCCTGTTAATTTTGTTTGTTGATACTTATGCTTTGTCATTAATTAACAACTTGGAAAGGGAGGTTTTAGCGACTGCACAATTTCACAAAAACAACCAGCTCTTCAGTCAGTTCGAGGTTGTTTATGCTGTCACTAACACTTGCAGTACAGTATTTTATGGTCTCTCTTTACAGCTCTCAAAATCTATTTAAATCTTGTTAGATTAGATAATGGGGTGGGAATCTTTCACTGTCTCATGATTTGATTCCATTCAGATTTTTGGGTCTGCGATTCGATTCAGAATAGATTCTTGATTCCAAACGATTTGATTGACAATGGATGGATATATATATATATATATATATATATATATATATATATATATATATATATATATATAATTTTATTTTTTTTAATTTTATTTTTTATATAGCTTTTATAGCATGAATAAATGAATAACATCGATTTTGTGACATTTTATATCAATTCTGAATCATAAATGAGAATCGTGATTCTTATGTGAATCGATTTCTTTACACACCTCTATTAAATAACATTTATCTCACAATGGGGACTTTTGAATCTTTTCAGCGGCAGAGTGGACACAGGAAATAGAAAAAGAAAACAACAATACATAGTATGCAATAGAAATGTGTGTTTTAATGACGTGTCATACATGTGACACCTGTTATACAATAAAATCCTCATCGTTCATATTGTTGTTTACCTTGCTGCTACTGAGGAAATTCTGTAATTTCTTTTCCTTCACTTAATAATACTTTTGCTGGATAAATAGTAGTCATTAGATATGTGCATATGAATGTATTTATTTTAATTATTTGCACTTAACTGGATTACTTAAAAAGTGGTTTTACTACCAGATATTTTCCATGGTGTTTACTATTTTCTTGGCCACTAGATATTTGTGTTTTACTGCTTTTAATCTTTTCTTCCATTTAATTGTGTAGTCTATATAAAGTATGTATTTTATAAATAAATGGGTAAAAGAACACCTAAAATTCAGTTAAATTCATGTAATTTTAAGGAAAAAATATTTATTAAAATTACCTACAGTGTATTGGGACATAACATTTTGTGCATATTGCACAGTTCTAGCATCCAAGGAGCAGGCGGAAAATGCACCCATTTAATGTGCTCATTAAGCATGTTAACAAATATTTATGAACCTGTACAAAGTGTAAAGGGAAAAGAGGTTCATGCAGTGCCTCATAAAACAACCAGTCCGGTGATAGTGCTGTTTGATACGTATATGGAAAGAGCAGCAGGATTTCCTCCTGAAAGTCCCTCTGCTTCATCTAATTGGGAATAGATCTAACGTTCCCCATGATAAAATAGGGGAGGACAGGTTGATATCTTCTCCTCCTTGCTTGACGTTTTGTCCCGGCACGACACCACATTCTGTTGCTCAACTTGGCGCACAGAGAATGTCTATTTACGCTCTTTTGATCCCGACTATAAACAAAGGAGGCATGGATCTTACCCAGTACAAACTGTGCATCCATGTCCATGAAACAGAATTAAAACACAGAGACTCAAAAATATAAAAATCAACGAGCTAAAAAGACGAGAAAAGCATTACAGTAAGCCGCAGCTAATGAAACAGTTTGACACTGTTGCAGCACTGTTAATTTAAGGCACAACTTGTGTTCAGTGGTCTATCTTCAACATACTCTGTTACTATGTCCTCAAGTCATTTATTTTTTCTTCTTTAATGAATTAAAAATGATTATACTGATTATAGCCAGTGTTTGTTGAATGGCTCTGACAGCAGTTTTACCCTCTAAATAGTATAATTGTTGTTTTCGCATGCAAAACCTAATTTTGTGTAGAGAATCAGCACTATTTATGGTTTCATTAATCAATGAAATAGGACACACATATCTAACAAAACACACACGTTTTTTTTTCAATTGACTCGACTATTTTCATCTCTATTTCGTCTAATCTTGGCGTCGCGTCAATATAAACTCGTACACGTCTAGTCATGATTTAGTCAACAAAAAGCTGTGTTTTGCTCATCACCATCAATGATGGTGTCAATGAAATCATTTTTTTCATTGACAAAAACAACACTGTATCAGGCCATCAATAATCAGTAAAAATATTTATTGTTAAGTGTTAAACAAATATAACAATGAATTTAAAAAAAAAAAAATCACAAAAGTGTGGAGGATGCAAAATCAGTTCTTTTGAGACCATACAACAAATGACAATCAATGTAGCTCTAAATGGTTAGAGTTACTGAGAGTTTAAAAGGATGTGGTTTGCCGTCAAAGTGAGAGTGAGTAGAACAAAAAAGCGCTCATATTTTGGGAAATGTATTCATAACTCTGCTTCGCTGTATCAGTGTACACTACACAATTTACGGCAGGCGACCAGAACGCGCCAATTCAAACTAATAAGGCTTCATCCATCCATCCATTTTCGGAACCGCTTATTCCTCACAGGGGTCGCAGGGGTACTGAAGCCTATCCCAGCTGGCTTCAGGCAGTAGGCGTGGTACATCCTGAACTGGTTGCCAGCCAATCGCAGTAATAAGGCTTTAAACGGGCTTAATTCATACAGTGTACGCCGAGCCTAAGCGGAATATAAATATACGCCAATCAAATATGGTGAAAGTAAGGCATATAGTTGACTGGACCTCGTGTCAGTCAATAAACCATCCTTTTGTTGCTCCAACTGTCCCCTCTGAAGTCGCCTTGTGCTCCTTAACACTTCAAGCGCCTTTTTCAAATTACTTTCATCTTTTCGTTTCAGAAAATAAGGCAGTGTCTCTGGTGAAAAGTGCTGACAGTAGCATTTAATGCTCAGTAGAGTTGGCTTAACCACAGCCCTTTTGCGACCGTCTTTGTTCGAAATGCTGAGGGATAAGACAACCCTCTTATAGCTTTGTGCATCGTGTGTTAGTGTGTGTGTTGTGTCTGTGTGTGTAACTGTGAAGCAGATGGAGACAGCGTTGTCCTCTTCTTGATGGCCTACTAGATAGGGTTAGGAAGGGGTTTTACAAAAAGTACTTAAACTTCAGGAAAATACAGAGCCACAGATGTTGGTGTGCTATTTTTGCCACGATTTTAAGTTTCACAAGTGAATAATGTCAAGCTCCCCTTGATAGTGAGAGTTGGCCTATTCATTTATGGTCATTTTATATGGACGATGGTGGCTGGGGGAAAATGTATTAAAGGCCTTGATGTTCTCGAGTGCATCCCCAACAGTTTTACTTGAATCTATTGAATTAATTTTAAGTACTAAGTGGACTTTAATTTAGTAATACCTGCCTCTATGCTATGTCTGTCTGTCTCTCTCTCTCTCTCTTCCCCCCTCCCTCAGACTCACATCTAGAATTATGCATTATAAACAGGTATGTTAAGTCCATAAAACTCAATTTTGTGCCTATCCTTTTGTGTTGATGAAATAGTAAAGGAACAGCAGTACAGTAGCCTTACCTCACTGCCCTATTTCAAGCCAATTCAGTGTTACATAGGGTGAATAAATTGAGTGCAGTAAGGGAGTGCTGTGCCTCACCAGCACATTCCCTAGAGTCCCTGGATGGACAGAGCAGCTCTTGTTCCTTAAGAGTACTCACCTGTGACAAAGGAAGACAGATGGTTCTGCACTTCTATCCGTTGTGGAAAATATCTGATTAGGATGGAGGGTTTGGGACGCTAGAGATTTAGAATTAAAGTATTACAAACAGTTAACACGGATACAAACACATTTTTAATGGTTAACAAAATATGCAATAAAGCATTCAGATAACACAAGGGCTTACAGAGACTCATGCATGGACAAACACTGTTCACTGGCCTGTCGTTGGACCTGATGTCACAGCATAAATTAGCTTGTTCTTATGTCTCTGTTTCTGAAAAGGCCATGAATTTCTAAATTGTTCTAACTGCTGTAAATAGGCTTTGCAGGGTAAAGCCGCCTGTCTCTCTCAGAGATGATTTTTGTAAGCAGCTTAGTGTTTCCACCTCCTCATTACGCACCCTAACCTATTCACGTTGAGGGTAAGACATGGAATTATTTTAGACACACATCCCCCTCTATTGAATTACCATGATACAAATGTTCCAGCTGAAGTAAACTGGCGGCTATTCCTTGTTTCCATGGTACCTTGCATTCATGTAAGCTACGCAACAATTGATATGAACTAGATTTTACTTAAGTCAATAAAATGGGGAAATGTTACTTGAAATATATTCATATAATTGTTCCTTTGGGCGCAATCAATTAATGAACCAACCAACCAATCAATACATTAACAATCAATACTGTGAAGGGCATTTCAAGTTAAAAAGAGAGGTGGACTTGTGCTCTAATGAGAAGGTGTCTATCATACAAGTGTTAATTGTAAAAATATCACAGAGAGCCTACTATTGGTTTGTGGCACTACACTGAGATGGCCTCATTAGAGAGACAGCAAGGAGTGTACTACACTGGGGCAAGGGATTGCTATAGCCCCATCAAAAATCTGTTTTACTCCAGTTAACCCCCTCCAGCATTTTATTTGATGTTTTAAATATATATTTATAAGCCATTTTCTCAGTCCCCCTACACGTTGGTCAAGCCTTCCTTTAGCAACGGGATAGAAAATATCTTGGAGCTGTGCCTGAGGGACAGTTGGACTCTAGAATGAAGACCTTAAACTGAGAAGTTGTTTTACCTTTCTGTTTGCGTCACTATAAATCTCGCATAGGAGTCAAAGGAGAATTTAGCAAAGAAAAGTTATCAATATGTATGAATTTTTCAGGCTAATACATTTTATTAACACTTTTTAAACACATTTTAAGCTACCTGAAGGGAATTTGATATATATTTTTTTTTACCCACCTTTGTACTTCACTTGCCACCACGAGCAATGTGGAACCAGTTTCTCTCTTGCAGAATTGTAATAGGTAAAAAGCTGAACTTCACAACATCACTTTTACCACTACTCTTAAATTAGCCTCTAGAAGGAGGTTTAAACATTTAACACAATCTGTTACATTTTTGGGCCCTTCTGGTGCCAGTGTGATAATAAACATTGCACAACAGTAAGGAATATTTAATCACTCTATACATGTACAAGGCATCTGAATAATAGGGCTTTGTGTTGTTTTAAAAAAAAAAAAAAAAAAAAAAAAACTGAGCCTTGGGTATAAGACCAATGAGCCTCAAAGCTCACAGTAGATAGCCATACACAACCTGATATGTAGAGGTAGGTATGTATTATGAGCATAAATTTCATGATAAATGGTAAATGGACTGCTTTTTATGTGGCGCTTTATACCATAAGGTGCCCAAAGCGCTTTACAAAACCTCACATTCACCTATTAACACACCAGTGGTCTGCTGGTGTCATTTAACGCGCTGCCAGGTCCATTGGGAGCAAATCGGGGTTCAGTGTTCAGGATACTTTGACATGGTCACCAGGGGTCAGGATCGAACTGACAACCTCACGGATGGGAGTTGACCGCTCTACCACTGAGCCATGCTGCCCCCCATAATAAGTTATTTTCTTCATCAGCCTGCAAATTTAAGTGGTTTCTACTCTATTGGAGCTGAAGTGTAAAACCATACCTCTTGAAGAAGAATCAATCACCGGTGCTCATAGTCTGGCGCTGCATCTTTAGCTTGCATCTCGTTAAATCTCAGTATAATGCTAAACTCAGAATATATTTACAACTCTACATAGGTTTTGCCCAACATGAAGTGGTATGTACAAGTGACCAGGCCTGGCACGAGAGTGGAGTGAGTCCCTGTGTGATTTAGGTGAGGGAAATCCGAGTCCGGCGTTTGTTTAGATTATGAGTTGTTTAAAAAAAAAAAATATATATATATATATATATATATATATATATATATATATATATATATATATATATATATATATATATATATATATATATATATATATATATATATTGTTGTTGTTTAGTTTCACGCTTGATGGATGGCAATGCATTGTAGAGTTCCAACTATTTGTATACAAGCAATTCAAAAGTCATCCCACCCTTTCCCCTCCACTATACACCCCCATAAAATGAATTACCCGTAGTGATACCTCCACTCTTGTAAATCTGACATCACGTGATCTCACAAAAACAGCGCTACTCTCATATAACAGCGTTATTCTGCCCCCCCCGTTTAAAGCTCAAGTTGTTTCTGATGTCATCCCTCTGTTGCTTATGCCCACAAGACACTCGTTTATCTTACTTTGAACTCTTTTTAATTTTGCAAAGTGGAAGTTTTTATTAATATTTTCATTCATTTATGACTCCTCAAGACCCTTTTGTGTACACCTTTTTTATTTTTTATTTTCCTCTAAGCTCCAGACTGTGAAGACTGTGCCTCACTAATACAGTGTTAGTTTAATCCCTGCCATCCTGTCAGAGACTATTTTCTCTGGTACTTTTTTTCTAGCTCTTCCTGCAGGAAATGTGTTTTTAAGGCCTTCGTGACTTCCCAGGTTGTCTTCATGTTCTCCTTCCTTTACTGACATAGGATGAGCTTGTTTCTTGCCTCAAGGGTCAAGGTGTCCATCTAGCTGTCCACTCTTTTTTTTCCCAAGCATTTCCCAACCTGACGAGAGCCTCTTGTCAATGGCTGAACTTCTCCACTTAGACGATGATAATAACCTTGCCTGAAACCATCTTTCATCAAGAGCACCAACTCCATTTAAATGGGGCTATTGTAGGATGAATTTAACGGAGTGGTATAGTGAATTTTCAGCTCTTGTCGGGTAAAAGCGACAGCAAAGGAGAGGTTGTGGGATTTTTTATATGAGAGCAAGGACAATGTTTTTTTTTAAACTGCATACACTTGAGAATGATAATTGTTAATATATGAAAGTTAATTTTTACATTGCATGTTCTGTATACAGTATAAAGACTAATTTTTGTATTGAATAAAAATATCTATCGTCATCCCTGTCACTGTATGTTTTACCTTAGACTTTACATATCACACTCAGTGGTATACCCAATATATATATTTTCTTCCCTTAATCAGATGAGTAGCATGCTCTAGCTTATGTCCTCTCCTTATGTCGTGTTTTCCATATATGCCTATTTTTGTTTCAGATGCCAAAGAGATTGTGCTAAAAGCTCAGATTCTGGCTGGTGGGAGAGGCAAGGGTGTATTTGATAGTGGCCTCAAAGGTGGAGTGCATCTAACTAAGGAGTGAGTATGTCCCTTGCAGGCTATTACAAACCAAAATATGAAACTATTTGTTGTAAGGGTGCTCCAAAGACAGATACATAGTAGTCAGGATTACTTGAAATGAAAATACCATTCAGTTTTTTTCTTTGAGTGCCTTGTTTTATGCAGCGACCTTTAGTTTTACTTACAAATTTGGTTTTGCCGCATGGCAGATTCACATAGTTATTTTCCTCTGTTCAGGCTCTGTGCAGTAACAGTTTGATTTTTGCATGTTAAATGTACTGGGTGAAATCTTGGAGGAGGGTTAACCCTGAAGTATTGTGAATATTTTTAAATGCTGTTCTTTGTATTTGTTTTTACTATTTTGGTTGTTTCTAAACTATTAAATACAAGTATGTATGTGAATATTACTGCTTTAGCAATTTAATTTAAAAATATCGACATGTCTGTCTCTCTGTCTCTCTCTCTCTCTCTCTTTCTCTCTCTCTCTCAACATTATTCACTAATGTTACATATTACATTTACAGTGCTGTATTTTCAAAAATAATTACTGTTTCTAATATTAGTTGTGATGGGCTATTTATTTACATTGTTGTTTTGTTGGTTCATTGCGAATTATTGTATGCTTTTAACGTTATACATACAATTTGCAATGGGAATTGAATAATTGTGAGTGCATCTGGACTCTAGAATATGTAATGGGAAACTGGAATGAATTCAGTAGTTTGCTTTCCTCAATAATCACATGCCTATTGCTTCTTTTGTATATATTTATAAATCCGGCTCAGTCTTTGGAAGCAATCCTTGCATACAGATAAAGTGAGGTCAGGTTCATTGACAGTACTGCATAGAGGAGCTATGGTTTTGGTCACTCACCGTATGTTTCATTGATGGCCACAATTTATTATCATTTGGACTGTTCTTAAGTCCTTCATATTGTATACAGTATGTGGCAATGTGTTATTGTCTCTCCTATAGCCCTGCAGTTGTTGGTGAGCTGGCCAATAAGATGCTGGGTTTCAATCTGACAACCAAGCAGACGCCTAAAGATGGAGTGAAAGTGAAAACGGTAAGTTGTTGCTTGATTGTTTTTTGTTTTTGTTTTCCTATTTCTAATTTGAAAGTACAGTGGTGCCTAGCGACACTTGTTTAATGTGTTCAGTTTTGCACTCATAACTCAAAACACTCATAAATCAAATAATATTCCCCCTTTGCTAAAAATGGAAATCACATGATTCTGTTCTGGCCTCCCCCGAGAAAACAAGACACATTTTTGTAATACGTATGTATTTGAGATAGGTGTAAACTGTTGCCCCCCAAATTACACTAATCACAATAAAAGTATATTTGGCTTTTGAGTGAAATATTATGTATATAAATTTCATATATATTCATTTTATATAGTATTTTTTTATATTGTTTGTTGTACTTAATATGTATCTCAAACATGAAGATCATGTATAACGAGGTGAGATCTTTATTATTATTATTATTATTTTTTTTTATGTATATGGTTTTCCTGGTCTCACTTGCATAAAAAAATACTTAAATGTTACAGGTATTGCCTTTTTTGTCTATGTGCCAATAAAAACGAAATGAAAATGAAATATCAAGGTGAACCGAACAAAAATGCACTAAAACCTTTGATGTAAACTTTTGAATGCACATGCCCAGCTGGCTAATGTTTAAGTAGTTTCTGCACAACTTGCTGTTCCCTCGGAAGTAGCTCTATGGCAAAATTCACAAGAGATGTTTAAATCACTTGGACAAATGCATTTTATGGTTAAAAAAATATCTATTTTATTAGTACTCTTCATCATGCTTTAGTCTAAATGTGATTTTTTTCCTTCACAATTGGTAAATACTTTTTGTTGGAATACTGTACTAGAGATTTGTTATTCTCAGTTTATTCAATGGCTACTGCTAACAGAACGGGACTGGATTCTATGCGTTATTATGTCGTGGACCTCAGCTTGAGACTTTTCTGCCAAACTAGACTTCTTGAAATTGTAATAGAGAACCGTTTTTGGGCACCACCAGCAAAGATCCACCACTGGCAAGAGTTGAAGGTCTGAGTAAGTGTAGTCCTTTTAGTCTAAGCTTGGCCAATCATGTGACAGCCAGAGCTTACTTGTCAACCTTCCAATGAAGCTTGAATCTACTCCCAGGCCTTATTGCACCGCAGAGCAGAGAATGGCATACAGTGGCAAGCACTTGTGCATCTGCTACATGGATTTGCTGTCAGTGCTGATAAAGAGGATTGAGCAGAGGTGATAAGAGAGGCATGTGAAATATTGTTGTGGAATAAGACAATATAGGGAAAAAGCAGAATAAAGATTGCCTCGTTTCGGGGTGTTTACTGCAATACAAATTATTGTGAGACAACAACCGATCTGGGAAAAATAACACTAAATGTATAGTCTTTAAATACTCACGATAGATAAGGAACCCCTTCTTATTTTACTAGGTGATAGGTTGGAAGCAGAATTAACCTAACCCCTCCTGTCGCTCAACTGCTTCTCTAAATTAGCCTCTTGTGTGTTTCTCTGATCTCATTATTTCTTCAGATCACTATGTTCAAGTAATTCTGCCAATTCTTCCTGGTGTTTACTATTCAAACTATTGCATATGCATTGTGATAGTGCATTTGCCACGGTCAAAGGGGATCAGAAAATTATTAGCTTTCAAATATGTCATCATAGCCAACTAAAGTCGTCCTTCAGTCACGTCTACACCGTTGTCCATGTCTAGGTGATGGTTGCTGAGGCTTTGGACATAAGCAGGGAGACCTACTTTGCCATTCTAATGGATCGCTCCTGTAATGGTCCCGTTATGGTTGGAAGTCCCCAAGGGGGTATGGATATTGAGGAAGTTGCAGCCAGCACACCAGAACTAATTTTTAAGGTATGTCATTAGTCGTTAACACACCGCACATCTAGTATGAAAAATAATTTTGAATCCTCAGAATAAGAATTGATGATACAAAATTCTGAATTTTCAGTTTTGTTTACATCATTACTCTACATTTCAGTTTATTCTGATCAACTCTCTGTATGTGTCACGTCCTAAATGTTCTTTTTGGTGTAGTTGCTTGTTACTGGAATGCAAGTGTGTCTCATATAGAGATGGGAGAGTACCGATACAGCTTTATTTTAAGGTATTGGTACTCGCGACCCTGTTGTAACCGTTTTATGATCAGGAACTAGAAATGACCATATAGAAGAAGATAAAATTGCCATGCAATTTTGAGGAAAAAATGCTACATTGGAATATATTGGAATATACTTGTCTTTTTGTGGACATTTTATGTATCAAAAGTACTAGTGGTATCGGTATCAGTCAGGAGTTTAGTATTTGTACTGGTATCGGTCTGAAAAAAGTCGTATCCGACATCCCTTGTCATATTACTGGTAACAAATTCTTTGTGTTTTTACATGCTTGGCCAATAAACATTATTGTGATTCTGATTCAAGTCTGAGGGCTCAATATTCGTAGATGGCACAGCTGCGCTCGAGCGTAAAAATAGGCACATCTTCAGCTTCATCCTGTACAGTGCACGCTAGTCTTTGGCTTTTGTTGTAACAAATGGCATCACACAATCCCTAAATTCAGTTCCCATCATAGAGGTTTTCAACTATTCATCTTTTCAGTTGTTTTTCTTTTCTTTTCTTTTCTTATCATTGCTTTATCTGTCAGCTCTCTACTTCCTGATATCCACTCCTTATGATATTCCTCCTTATAATATCCCTAGTTTAATATGACCAGGCATTTGGTGTAAAATTATACCCTAGTGTTTGAGATGTTGTCACCCTTTTTCATTTTTGGTCCTCCATCTTTTTTTCTCACTTGTACTCCAACTCTCACAGGAAGTCATAGATATATTTGAAGGTGTACAGGACGACCAAGCAGTTCGCATGGCAGCTAATTTGGGTTTCAAAGGACCTCTGCAGAGACAGGTAATCAGCACAGTAAGGTGTTTATAAAGTCATAATCAAGTGTGAAGCAGACCCACTGATATATACATACATACACTGCATATGCATATACTGTACACTGTGTGTCCAAAGACAGCTGCATGATTATTTATAGACATTTCAAACTTGATATTATTAGTTTTTCAGATGTGTGCTGTGAAGTGTCAACGCGCAAAGCACGCTTGCCAGAGGGTCAACTGTCACATCTGGCAGTTCTGTACAGTGCTGTGCAAGTGGTATTTCCCTAGATTGTGTGTTTAGAAGGAGAAAGGCATTTAATTGTATTTACTTATCCGAAAAAAGGCAAGAACACATTTGTCTGGATGTGAGAGTTACTGTTGTATGAGTTCACACATTAGGAATTTTGTTTATCAGGTCTACCTTGTTGAAAATAAAGTGTTAAAAAATCAACGTGGAACCTTCTTTAGATGAAAGTCTGCTCTGCCATGTGCTGTAAACTATATTTTTTGCTTTATGGTCAAATTAATTTAATATCAGTACCTGACATTCATGCAAAACAAAATAAGACAGTGGAGGTGATCTGCCATGTTTTGTTGTGTATGTGGGAGGTTGATTGGTCTTGGTTGGACCGGCTGCTCAGATCCGAACCATCAGATAATTATTTTCCTCTATGGACTTCGCAGGCTGCAGATCAGATTAAGAAGCTCTATGATCTCTTCCTGAAAGTCGACGCCACTCAAGTTGAAGTCAACCCTCTTGGAGAGACTCCTGAAGGACAAGGTGACTGTTATCATTATATAAAAAAAAAAATTATGTAATTTTTTTTTTTAGTTTTTGTTATAAGTGTAAGGACTACCTGAAAAGCTTTAGCGGGTGTTTATTTCAAAAGGTCCTTAAATTTGTCATTAAAATGTTTTTGTCCTCACTTTTAATATAGGCCCCTCCTATTGAATCCTTAAGATACGATTTGTGATGATAATAACCCTTGACTTTTTTATTATTATTATTATTTTTACAACAGACTTCACCGATCACATCTCAATTTCAACAACATCTGAAAAAAATAAAGAGTTTACGGGTTGAAGCCGAAGCTTATTGAACCTCTTCCCCTGAATTATTTTTAGACACTTAAATCATCAAAGACTCAATTTATAACAAATCACTTTATGATTTTTGCTGCAAGCGTGATGAACACAGACAGATGATAGAATTCTTAGGACAAACTAAGCATTTGTTACTGCTTTGACAAAATTAACAGTATTTAGGCTCCTCGAAAACAGTTATTTGTTCACATGCTTACTCAAACATTGTTAAGAGAAATGTGTTGTTCTCCTTGGATATTAATGAGCCGGATGATTTTTTTTTCAGAAGCGGGAATTAAATGTTGGGGATATTTCATGTTGACCTGTTGTTAAATTTTCAGTCGAGTGAAAATTCCATATATTGCAGTAGTTCTCCAACATTTTACACCAGTTAACACCTAAACAAATTACATACCTCTCTAAGTACCTACGTTACCTTGAAAAAGTAGTTACTTAACTGATTACTTGACTTTAAAAGTCAAAGTAACTATGTTAGATTACAATTGACTTTTTTACGTTATATTCAGCAGATGCCGACCAGTCGAGTGAAAATTCCATATATTGCAGTAGTTCTCCAACATTTTACACCAGTTAACACCTAAACAAATTACATACCTCTCTAAGTACCTACGTTACCTTGAAAAAGTAGTTACTTAACTGATTACTTGACTTTAAAAGTCAAAGTAACTATGTTAGATTACAATTGACTTTTTTACGTTATATTCAGCAGATGCCGACAACATAAAATGGGCGACCAGTTTTGCCAATACTTAATTGAAAGTGTATTTTTTAACAGTGACATTTAAGAATAACATTTTTTTTATTATTCAAAATGAAATAAATACAATATTTTTTGACTGAACATAATTGTTTTTATTTAAAAAAATAGTCTTTATGGATTTCACTTAACATAAAAGGGGCTACTTGTTTTTATAAAAATTAAAATCGTCTTTCTGGCACTTAACATAAATATTTTTTAAGTCCTTTTTGGCCTGACATCTTTAACTGTTAATATTGACTTGGCAAAGCTTAACTTTTATAATGTACATTGTTTTTAAATACAATGGTTACGTTACATCCTCATAGCCTTGTGGGTCATGTATTGCAAATATTTATGCAGATATTATATATTTGATGCCTTTATTTTTGTCACTATATTCTTGCTGTTTTCAAAGAAATGCCTGAGAGTAACTAGTGAATATTTTTGCCTGCTGTCTTTTGTAGGTAGCCTAATGAATGTGGTCTCTTTGAAATTTAATCTTTGAAGTGTAAAGGAGATGTCCATGAGGTCTACTATAATGGTCTATCCCTTCGAGGCACCAAGGAGGCACTGAGCAACTATTTATTAGCATGCTAACCTCTGAAGTAATTCATACGAGCAGGCCACAGGGAAACCTTTCATTTTTTTATTTGTTTATTTAATTTTTTTTTATAAATATAATTAGCTGCTTGTGTGTGACATCCTGTAATTTCCCCGCTGCCCTCATTGGATCAAATTTGTGCTTTTTCTCCTGTTGTCACTACAGCCAGTGCTTATTTTTGTCCTCTCTATTCTTACATGACCAGTGGTCTGCTTTGATGCTAAGATCAACTTTGACGACAATGCTGAATTCCGTCAAAAGGCTGTCTTTGCTATGGATGACATGACTGAGAGTGACCCTACAGAGATGGAAGCAGCCAAGTGGGATCTCAAATATATTGGTCTTGATGGAAACATTGCCTGCTTTGGTATGGAACCTACACAATTTGAAGGGGCTCTATTACGCACACGCATATACACACATTTGCCAAATAAGTTGCACTTCCTTGTTAAAATACTTTTTTTTCCCAAAACATGTTCAACCATTAATGAGACCTATAACCTGTACAGCAGCTCAATTGGGAAAAAAACCCCAATCTTTTTCAGAGAGTAAGTATAAATAAATAAAGTGTGTACACTAGGGATGAGCGAGTACACCATTATCTAAATCTGTTCAACCATTAGTGATGGCAAAATCGTAACTGTGTTTTGGTACGCACCGGAACACAGGTGGAACTCGTGATTCGAATCTCGTTCCTAAATCTGTCTCAGAATCAGGATGTCACATAACAGTTGCCTTTCGCGTTCCGTTACGCCTCCAAACGTCATATTGTTTCAGCAAGTGAACATGTTATCCCTTTTCTAAAATTAAATAAAATGCGACCATTGCACTATATTAAAATGTCTTAAATCTGAAATAAATCCAACCTAAGTATACTTCAAATATAAAATTGCCCCGGCTTGCTGTCATTGTTCTACATGATAAAATGTCAACATCCTCTTGAGCACAGTGAACGCGGCGGTTGGTTCAGTGGTAACGCACCCACTCATTGGGCTGACAATAGTCCCTTATGCAGGTAACCCCGGTTCAATTCACGGTTGTTGCAGGGGATTATTTTTCCTCTCTAATACTTTCTGTTAAAACTTAAAATGCCCTGTCGCAAAATAAAAAGTCTTTGAAATGTATCCTACAGGTTTTTGATTAAATGTGATACTACTGGGGTTTCATCAAAGCATTTAAGTCATGTTGAGAGGCAAAATTAAAAACAAACCAACTATCACCAACAAATACGTATTCGTACTATACTTATTTTGACTGGGTGGGGGTTATTCAGTTTTTGTTTTCCATGATATTATTTCTCTCTCTTATGGCGTCATTACAATTACAGTATAGGCCAGTTGTGTAAATTAGGTGATGACAGACAGCCAATAGTTAATTTCCTTACAACACTGCTCTATTGTTTGATTGATTGGCCACCAAATCTCACTGTGGTGAAATGTTTCGAATGTTCTAAAAAAATCTATTATTTTTGTGAATCAATTGTTTTAAATGATTTGATCGTTTCAAAGTTCCATTTCTGCCATCCCTATCAACCACCTAAATTATCTGTTTCTGTATTCGGAAGTGGGCATGGCCTAAACCGGAAGTGGCGTGAACTAAACCGGACGTTGGCGTGGTTTGTTTTGGAAATAAGTGGGGCTTACATCGGTAGTATTTTTTTTTTCAATTTCATACTTAAAATAAATGGTAAAATAAAGTGAGGAAGAGAGAGAGAGAGCAACTGGACAAACATGTCCAATAATTACATCTTCTAATAAAAAGGAAATGAAAAATAATAATTTTAATCTGTTGTGTGGGCCAATTTTACTCAAATTTTAGGTTAATTCGCGCATTGTCTCCACTGTCACTTTTATATGCAAACACGTTGTAGATATGTCGCAAAATGACAGCTAGTGAGAGAGCACTGCTGCACGTCTGATACGGATAATAAGGAATTATATTCGGGTTATGTTCGTGTCCGGAAAAAAATAATTATCTGTACCGGATACTCGTGTTGTTCGGATATCTGGCTCATCCCTTGTGTACACGCTGTTCAGAAAGCCAATTACATTCAGGTTCATGTGTCCTATTAAGTCAGCACGAACCTGCCACAATTTGAATTAGGGCTGGAAAAAAATGAAGCCTTGGTGGAGGGAAATATGAACAATCTCAAATAGCACAAAACCATCAGGCTTGTGCGAGGAACCTGAAAATGAAGAGGAGCAAACTTTCAACAAGACAACAAAAGGTGTTAGAACACTTAAATAGAGAGTGTGCATATTCAGGGCCGGCCCTAGGTGATTTGGTGCCGTAGGCGAAAGTGTAGATTGTAGCCCCCTCAGACAACTACAAGTAATACAAATAAATACATGAGTACAGTGCAATACAACTATTTAGTGCAATTGTGCTGACATTATTAACTACAAAATGTTTTCACACTATGTACAATATATTTGTGTAAGATACATATAAAAAGTAATAAAAATAATGAGGTCAGTGACGGGCACCCATTTTGTTAACAATTGACAGGAAACTAAATAGACAGAAAGAAAATTGACGAAGATTAACGCTATTTTGATGTTTATTTTTATAAACAATTCTGATTGACTGACATACATGCCTCTACCCTGGGCCCGTTTTTCTCCTCCTCCTTTCGTCGCTTTCTTAATGCAGTACCTGAGGGCTTAGACCTTTTTATTGTAAAGGTTTTTGATGTATGGACAACAACATAAGCGAGCCATTCATCTGTCAATAGCACTAACACTCTGAGATGATGTGCGACCCCTCCCCCTACTTTTCATTGTAAACAGCAGCAGCAGGTCAGATTCAGGGTGCCAGCTCATGATCTCATATTTACTTGGAGTAGAAATCATGAAAAAAATAATTATTATATAAAATATATATGCGGTATAATATAACATATATAAATAATGTAATGCAAAATAAATATAATATATATGCTCTATAACATTTTGTAGCATCCTCGGTTGAAATAAAGGTGGTCTCTCCAACTGATGGTTCACAACTTTTATTAAACTTTCCTTTGTGTGAACACACTGTAAGAGCTACACTACAAATAAACAAAAATTGCCATTAATAACTCAAACGGTATGTTTTGTGTATCCTTTTACCGTATTTAAGCCATATACTACTGTAGGGTGACCATATTCTCATTTCCAAAAAAAGGCGACACTTACGCCGGCCTTGAAATTGTGGTACCAGTTGCAGTTACACAGTGTGCTTCACCTCCTATTAGTCACGCAATGCCAACCGGGCATTTTCATGAATTTATAAAAACCCCGGGCTCCCCAACAGGACGTAAGAAAATGGTATGGCCTCCCAAAAGAGGACACATTTAGTCACCCTACCATATACTATAAATGAAATTATTACCTTTTATAGCCTTGACAATCTCTTGAGTACAATTTATATTGTAAATAAACATTTTAACCTTGCCTGTTGCCTTTATAAATACCTTAAAACAAAAATAAACCATACAGATATACAGATTCTTAGTCAATAAAAACTGAATCTTGAGTCGGTTACTTACGTCAGTTACTACCGGTTTATGAGACATTTTCCTGTATCCTTCAAAATAAAAGTATCAACTATATTATAATAACACAATAAAACAATTCTGCAATACAAAAATGCAAAAACAAAAATAAAGCAGGGTCATTTTCATATTTTATTTTAGAAAACCTGAAGGAGAAATATTTATCTTTTTTTTTCCTGCAATTTGGCGCCCCCTCCACTAGATGGCACCCTAGGCAACCGCCTAGTTTGCCTATGCCCTGGGCCCTGTGCATATTTATTCAGCTAGGTAAAAGACTTGTTTGTTTTTCAGTTGAGTTGTACAGGTCATACAGTAGGTCACATTAAAAGTGGAAAAGAAATAAAAATGATTTATCTTGGTCTCTTTTTACATCACAAAAACTTGCATTTAACAGGGGTGTATAGACTTTTTGCATCCACTGTATATGTGAATTCCCTTGGGACACAGTTAAATCCTTGCCAAAGTAAAGACACTCTTGGCTCTCCTCTAATCCACATTACAAGCAGTTTTCTGAGGACTCCAGAAGGGATGCCACCATAACCAATGTGTTCTAATTAGTGATAATCCACCCAGAAAGTCTCTTGTGAGCTGGATTGTTAGCATTCTCATTAAAGGCCCACATTATTGTCATAAATCAAAGCTTTTACAGAGTACAGCAGCACCAACAGGTGCACTGCCTTCTTACCCCATTGCCTCGTAAATGCACAGATTTTCTCTTAGCACTGTCATCAATCCACACACACACATCCCCTACTGTATGCCCACTTCTAAAAGTAACAACAGTTTGTAGGGCCCAGTTACAATAAGATGTTAATAAACCACCATAGCAACATCTGTATAATTAAATGTTCAATTGTACTGAGGTGTCAATCGGCTAGCATGGCAGGAAGCAGTTACAGAGGTTATGTTAGACAGTTTTGTTGACTTGGCTCGAGCACAACTCAGCAGGATACCTGCTCAGGTAGTTTGCTTCATGATGACAGGCTGTAAAGACAAAAAAAACAACAACCTCATAATTGTTTATCATTATGACTTTTACCATTGAGTCATTATGATCGTACTAATTGACTCTGGGGTGTTATAGGGCAAGCAGTTTATTTTGCTTAATAGGAGATGATGTAGTTTTAGGTAGGCTTAAAAAGAATGCTGTCTTCATGGTTATTAGCTATTTCTTTAGTTTAAAGTTTTTCACCATCTTGCATAGTCATTTCCAGACCTGGTACACTTTTTTTTTTAACTAAAGGAATATTGTTCTAAAAAGTTAAGTACAGCAAACTGAACTGTACTTGTGCCGTGATTCTTTCAAGTACCACTAAAGTGAACCACTAATGATACTACTACCACACTTGGAGAATAAATGTTGTTTTGGTTGTCCTTCATATCTGAATTCAAGTTTTAGTGTGTTGATATAAATCTGTTTTTAACTTGTAGTGAATGGAGCTGGATTGGCCATGGCCACATGTGACATCATTGACCTGCATGGAGGAAAGCCAGCTAACTTTCTCGATCTTGGAGGAGGAGTCAAAGAGAGGCAGGTGTATGAGGCATTCAAGCTTCTTACAGCTGACCCAAAGGTAGGATCAAAACATTTTTTCACCTTAGACTTTTCTAAAAAGTTTGGTAACTGACTCAATAACTGTGAAAGTGTTACACATCTCCCTGTAATGATGCTATACATTTCTACAAATACAGATATTATGTGGTGGTCTTTTTTAATCGCTTCCTCTGTTTCACACACGTCTTACCTCTTTTCAATCTCCCCCATTCTCCCCACTGTGTCACTGGCTTTGATGTCTCAAACTCATTGTGTTGAGAGGAATGGAAGTGACATAAGTGCACTGCTGGCACTGAATAGCAGGCATTGGGCCTGAGATGACAAAGGCCCTTTTCTGTCTCTGCACACTTCTATCTGCCATTAGCGCATTTATTGCCTTAACCATTATTTCTTCCTGAAAGAAAATGGAGGCAGAAATGCTGAGACAATTGCCTTGCTGTATAGGAAGGCAACCTGGGAAAACATGTTTAGAAGTATTGTGAGGAGAAAATATCATTTTGTGTGTGTGTGTTTTGCCAAGTAATCCTGTAACAGGTTTCTGTATCTTGGGTCAGCAACAGACCATTCAGCTTTGTGTTTGGGCCTCTAGTATGTTTAAAGCAGACAGATTTGTTTTCCAAACAACGATATATTGCACAACTCTCCCCATGGCCGCATATAGGAGGAATGTTTGTGGACAAAATTTCTGAATGCATAGAGGTTTACTTCACGTCACCTGTAGGCAAGATGCTGGTGAAGGCAGAAAATACCAAATAAGCCTTTTATTGCCTTGTGCCGTTGCAGTAAAGAAAGTGACAGATGGCTGTTTTGTCCAACTCAAGATCCATTTTGTTCTCAGGGCTGAAGGCTGTTTTCTGAAATGTTATAGGCTTGAGTAAATAATGACATTTCTCAAGAACAGCAAACATAGTCAGATCCTGAGATGTGGTTTAAAATTCCAACACGGAAAAGGGAACTTAACTAGGGATAGGGAGATTATCGGGTTGACTGATTGTCTGCGCCAATATTTGACATTTTGACAAATATTTGTATCGGCCTTAAAAAAATAATCTGATGACTGATAAAAGATCAATTTAAAGCTGTGTTATTCTCAGGGAACTAGTTCAGTTAACTTTATAAGAGATGCTGTTGACTAAATTTATTTACTGTAGAACAATATAGGGAGCTGTAGTATTTACTTACGTTATTATTTTTGTAAGGCATACTGGTGACTGTGGGAGCTCCCTGAACTTATTTTTTTTAAATTTAAAACAAAGATGTCTGTTGTCTAAAATAATTAAAATAATAATAAAGAAAAATCAATATTTTGAAAATCTCAAAAGTTGTTCAATAAACATTCATTCAGACATTTCAATGAAGTATAGAGTTGGAATTTGTATTCTTTCATTTTTTATTTTCTTATCTTTTTATTTTGACACCCCAAAAATATTTTCCCTTTTTCTGAAAATTAATATTATCTCAAAATAACGGTTATTTTCCTCCATGACTACTAATAATTGGTATTGGTCTGTATTTAAACCAAAACCAAGATGTGAAAATATAAAATGTGCAAGGATTGATAGATCTTCTTCATCAATTGATGTTAAATAGAATCAATGAAGCATTTAAGTATTAAGTTTTTATCCTGGAAAAAGATGTTTAAACATCACTTACGGGGGCTGCCATTTTTAAGTGTTTTTAACTACCGCAAGAGTGTGAATTTGCGAGTATGTGACTTGTTGGTGCACAAAAATGTGGAGTTTGGTATCTCAAGCAAGATGTTATTTTAAAGCTGTGAGAAATCCAGCTCACAGCGAAGATATGTAGCTTGTTGTTAAATATTTACTGAATCTGTATAGTTTTCTTAATAAACTGTGCAATTTCTGCAGAAATAGCATGGGAAGGCTGAAAGCTGAATGAAGGATAACTTATGTGAAAATTACAAAGTAATTAACTAGTAATTACTACTACTAGTATTAGTAATAGTAGTAGTAGTATTAACTAGTAATTGCTAGTAATAGTAGTAGTAGTAGTAGTAGTATTAACTAGTAAGTTACTAGGAATGCTACTAGTACTATTACTAGTAATTACTAGTATTAGTACTAGTAGTAGTACTGGTAACTACTAATTACTAGTAATAGTAGTGAATGTTACATTGAACATTAAATTGAATGCATTAAATATAACCTGTGTTAAACGAATGATAATGAAAGATAAATTGTGTGAAAATTACAAATGATCAATTGTAGATGAATTATAAATGAAAAAACAAAAGTTGTATTGAGCCAGTCTAAGGTTGGATTTGAACGGTCGCCTCCTGTTTACTGCTCACTGCTCCGCTTTAGTAGCCTACCCATTGAGCTACAGAGGACTTGCTGTCATCATTGAAGTGTTGTGAAATGTCATTGAGGGATGTCTTGCCGAACGCCAGAGTGAATGTGTCAATAAACATTAAATGGAATGCATTAAATATTTGTGTTAAACAAATGATAATGAAAGCTAAATTCTGTGAAAAATACAAATGTGTAATTGTAGATTAATTATAAATGAAAAGAGAAAAGTTTAAATGCAACCAGTCTAAGGTGGGATTTGAAACCTCACCTACTATTTACAGATCACAGGTCCACTTTAGTAGCCTACCCATTGAGCTACAGAGGATTTGCAGTTGTCACTGAAGTCATCAAAAGTATTGGATGTAAAATAATTTGACGAGTACTGAATATTGCATTTGTACTAAAGAGTTGTCCATCCAGGGGTTTGAATCCAGGTCCTCTGTATGGCAGGCAAATAGTGTAACCACTGACCTAACATGTCTGGTTCAAAGTCATGTCTTTTAATTTTTATATAAATATATATATATATACATTTTTATCAAAAAGTGACATCTGATGCTTAAAGCAATTGTGACACTTGTGTTTTAACCATTTCAGTGAAATTTTAATGCATTTCCTGATAAGATATCAGTTGGTTAGCATGTAATCACTTAGCATAATTGCCATGGATACATTTGCAAAGTACAGTCGGAGGTGGGATTTGAACCCCCGACCTCCTGGTTACTGAACAAAGCACTTAACCTAGTGCGCCACTGCGCAATGGTATGAAGTTGTATGTATGAAAGTGGGTGTGGAAAGTGGGACTTTGGAAAAAGTCCCATTGAAAGTGTATGGGGGAAAAGTTTAATATGTAATGATCTCTTAAATCACTAATTATGCTGTCGTTGATTACAATTATATATTATGTTGCTAGCTCATGATGGCCAGCCACTCACTGCTCACACGGCTGGTCAACTTTTTTTCATAGGCCTTAGAGCCATGGGTGATGCACTAAATAAAACGATAAGCAATTTTATATTTGGAAATAAAACTGGACACACTTACCATGGTCGCTGAGAACGTTTCCACTTCCCTACCTAAGCATCAAAGCTGTCCATTTTTTTTTAACAAAACTGGCTTGCTCAACTGTATCAAACCTAACTACTTTGACTCGTTATTGTCTTAAAAAAAACATCCAGACTCAATCGTGAGGTGAGATCATGCCTATGGTTCCTCGCAAAGTGAGGGAAGCGGCGGCATTTTCAAAAAGACTGTGGAGCGTTCAAGAGCTATAATAGATTTGTTCTCAAGCTATTCTCAACACTTTAAATTGGTTAATCATGTGTAAAAATAGCAGACGGCGTGGGAACAGACCAGTAGTATAGCACTTGCAAAATCTGTCACTCTCTGCAATTTGTCAGCCAACAGTTCAATGGAGCACTGAGATAGCAGGAAACTCTCCACTGGCTTTTTGTCGTCACTTCCCGTCTTCGTGTCTGCGGCTGATAATAATTTCGCCCAACATGGCGCCCCCACTTAAGTTGATTAATGATGCTGTTTAATGAAATATTAATCACAGTACTCTTTTTAGACTGTCTGTTCAGAATAATTATTTGCTCTGACGTTCACTGTCTTTCCACTTGTGTAGGATCATTAGGCATGTCTACCTAGCATTCCAGCTTCTATTCAATGACTGTCATTTTTTTTGCTCATCATACATCAGTACCTTTTCATCATCTCATATGCGATCCTTTTGGCTTTTTCCAGTGTTGGAGTGACTCTCTTGAACTTGAGCTCATATGTCTTATCTCGCCCCTCACATGGAGCGTAGTATGATTGCTGTCTTTCAAACCGATTTTCTCTCCAAGAGTGTTTTTTTTTTTTAGCATTTACATGGTAAATCATACTAGAGATTTAGAGATTATGCCTTACTGCGTCTTCCACCAACTATTTACCTTAATTTTCATTTCGCTCCATTGCTCCTTGTTCTTTCTTGGCCTCTCTGTGTTATTGTTTTTTTTTTCTTTTTTCATCGTAGCCTTTATTTACGTACCTGCTAGCTAAATCCTGCCTCAGCTTTCAACCTTAAGTAATAGCTGCACATAGAACCAGGTGAATTATGCTACGGTCAGACCAAACAGAAATTTAACTATTGTTGGAATGTGATGACATGTACTGTAAAGTCATTGCAGTTCACGATAGCTGACTATGAATCAGTGCCGGGTGGCACGATTGACATGTTTGAGGTGACGCGAGTGGAGGCTAGCACATTCGCTCCAGTCGGTAAATTTGAGGACACACATTGCGTCGCCTCAGCCTATCGCCGTCAAATGTACTTACTTTATAACATTACAAGGAAAAGCTTGCAATGGAAACCACGTACCTCAATCACACATGGAGCGTGAATGCTTATCTTGTCTGTCAGACCCCACACATATTATACAATGGGAACACGGCAACTTTTAATCACAAGCAGGCTTTTTTAGAAGTAGAAATCACCACTGCGCCTGAAGCGGAGGGCCTGTGGGAGATGCCTGGTCCCCTGTGTTGTAAACACAAGAAATGCCAGCCAACAAGAATCGAAGAAAAGAGGATAAAACAACATACCACAATAATTGAGTTCATTCCCTGGGTGCAGAATATTAGACAAGAACCAAATATGGGGCTGGCCATGGAGGGGGCATGTATTAAGTCTGGCCAACGATCTACCATAGTGACAGTGTGTGGGTTTGTGTGCGTAAAGGAGAATGAGCTGTCTTTGTGATTCATTTATTTTCTTATTTTCCACCTATTGCGACAAAGTCATTGCATTGGTTAGCCATTACAAGCGAGAAGTTCTACTTCATCCAATGTTTTTCTGCAGATTTGCTTACAGTGCATTAAAATGCTCCTCTTGTGACTGGTCAGGATTCTTTTTGTATTATGGGAAACATTTGGTACATTTGAATTCACATATATATGCAAAGTGTATGTTGCAGGCTAAAGCTAGATGGCCTTGTATTAAGGAGGCTATAATTCTTCACTACTGTATATGGCTACATATCAACACACACTCAATACATTGTATTACTGTATGTATCACAAACAAGGTAATAATTCAAATGCAGTTGTTTAGCCATAGTAAAGCAAACATAGCATGTTGGGTGGACATCAACTGCCCCCATTGTCAAGAAACAGTGCATAAGAAGGGCAAATCAGAGTAATAACTATTTAAAATCAAGTAAATTATAATCATCATTTTAAGTGACAATAGATGTATGCCAAATGTATTATTGGTTCAGACAGCGAGCGATTCCCAGAGCCAATGACCGTGTCTGAGGCTGATACATAAAAAGATATACAGTATGGTAAAAATACATGAATTGAATTGTACGGGTAGAGGTACATTATCCCTGCTTTGGTGCAGACAACGTGGGTTCAGTTTCCACTCAGCGATGGTGTAAATGCAAGCGAGGCCATGGACATTTATTTGCGCACCTTAGGAAGTAACTCACAACATGTGTTCTCTATCTTGCTGTGTTTTGCACAAGGGCTTCGGTCGATCTGTCACTATTTCACCCTGTTGCTTTAGCGTAGTTGTGGTTGCAGCTCTACAGTATTTCACTCCATTCTCTGTACTGGGTGGGCCATTTATGTGCCATAAATATAAATATAGCAGAGCTGTTTTCGCCATTGTTGTTTAATAGCATGTCTTGCTTAGTCGCACAAGTGACATCAAAGCAGTTTCCTTTTGTCTTTTCTGTAAATCTTTGTATAATGGTGTTGCATGATGATGTGTGATTCTTTTTTTCTAAAAAAAACAACAAACAAAAATGCTTGTAAATTTCGAGAAATGATCTGCACTAGCTGCCAATCACACTTTGGTAGTGTCAGGCCGGCTGTCGGGTGGTGACATCGCTGCTTGTAGCCCAAGCCGTAGCTAGTCATTTGTGAGTTATGTAATTTATGACACTTTGAGCTGCTTTTGTAACCAGTTAAAATAATCTGACATCTTAATTTAGCCTATTAATATTTACTGCACAATTTGTACAAACAACATATGGAACCCATCAACTGAAATAATTTGGAAAAAAATCCTTTCAAGCATTCATAGACCATGCAAGAAGCAATTAATAGGTTGTATGGTCCTTTGAAACCCACATTCTTTTGTGCTGGACCACTACTCTGTCAACAAGATTATACTACTTTAGTGTACTGTTTTACGCCTCGATCTATGAGGGACAGATACAGAGCGCTGCTGCAAGTGGCAAAAATCTGCTACTAAAACAACCCCCACCCCCAACACACACACACACACACACACACACACACACACACCCCACAAAAAAAGAGTTAAAATTTCCACAACAAACATGTTTTCAATCACTATATAAAATAAAGCCATTCTATTTGCCAATTTCTTGAACCCCCTTTTCAGAAAATACAGATAAATAATATGGTACACTTTGCTTCATATTCTGGAAGGATGGAGAAAAGTATTAACTCTTTGACTGCCAAAAATGTTAAATAACGTTTAGTAAAATCCTACGGAGGAGCGCCAAAGACGTTAAAAGACGTTCACCAAGTTTTTTTTTTTTGGGTGGGGGGAACGGGTGGAGGAAAGCCTTGGCCAGCTGTGCTGAAAATCAAGCAGATCTAGTTAGTATAATGCGTATTTTTGGCCCCTAGATGGCAGCGATGACTCTCTTTGGACAAGATTGGGTAGGCGTCAGTAGAAGACGTGAGGCGGAGCTAGAGTGTTGATGGGACAATGGCTGAGGAAGCCATAATGGCGACCGGTTGCAAGCAGCTCACGCTTGAGCATTTTTTTCAAAGACGAAAAGCATCGACCAATGCTAAAGAGCACATTGATAACGACGATGATGATGATGGTGACTCCGAGGTTGACGCCGAAGTTGGAAGCGTTGACGCGGCGGCTATGATCACGTCATAAAGCCTCACCGGCTAGCGATGCTAACGCCGGAAAACGCGGAGCACAACCGAGCACGCTCAGGCGGACGTTCAATCGGACGACGAGTCCAATGCATATTCATCGGAGGAGTGGGTACAGTCTGAACACAGAGAAGACACTGGTTCTGGACTACGATGCCACCATGAATGGAGTGGATACGATGGATCAGAACATCTCTTACCACCCGGTATAGGAACAGAAGGACATGAGGAAGCCAGACGTAACACCACCGTAACGTCACCGTATCATGATCTGAGAGTAGACTTGATGGCAACATGGCCAAACACACACTGCAGTATATACTTGCTATTCCCCGGAAAAAAAAGCCAGCAAGAAAGTGTAGCGTCTGCACGCTAAGGGGCCATTGCAGTGAAACTAATCTGTTGTGCAAATCCTGCTGCGTCGCCTTGCACGCAGGGGAGTGTTACAAAAAGAAAAACTGTATTTGAAACATCCACACAATTGTAAATAGTACCACGGTTGCACACATTTGTAAATAGTTTGCCAAATTGTTTTGTCAAATTGTTACACTGTTGAATGTAAATAAACGTATTTTGCTATCAAAAAAACACTTTTTCATTGTTGGTGGTAGTGTTTTACAGAAGTAAAGCACTGTTTAGGTGTTTGTGGCATCATTCATGGAAAAAAAGGTGTCAAATTCACTAGAGTGCATGAAATAATATCGTTTCACAAAAAGCTTGATTTCTCAGGGTTTTTTCAAAACAGAGCATTTGGGTGAAACTAACCATTTTCTATTGATGATTACTGAAAAACGGAATAAGGTAGAAACAAACTTTTGTTTCTGATGAAAGATGAGAGTCCAATCTTTCATTTGGTAGTATGTGTGTTTCCATAGTCCAAACACAAAACTTTCTGTGGACCTTGAAAGATCAGTCAAAATGCTTAAATCGGCTGGCACCCACGGCATCCCTTTTCTGAAAACGTCTGGCAGTCAAAGAGTTAATAGGGTTGCCACACATTCAGGCCCACATTTGTCTTTTGAAGGTTAATTTGAAGAAGTGAGGGGATTGCCTAGAAATGCACAAGGGAACTGAAGACTTGTCAGACTGATTTGCCCCTCAGAGAACCTTTGACTTTTCTGTCTCCGCCATAGCGTAAGGGTTAGTATAGTGCCTTTATGTTTCAAAACAGTTCTATCCGTTTCTATGCATCATTAGACAGCTGTATTACATACTCTTCAGTATGTATGAAGACAATGGGCTGCTAATACATTGTCTGCATCCTGTCACCTTGTGCAATTTGTCCCTGTGGATTCTCACACACCAACAGACAGGTCCCAACGGCATGTCTGATTGAGTGTTCCCCTGTCCGGCGTTCCTTATTTGTGGGAAATCGATACAGAATCCGGAATTGGAGCGGCAGCTAATTGAGCTCTGCACACTATTCTCTTATTGCTGCCAGGAGTGTTTTGTCATTGCAGCATCTGCTTCACAGTGCTCGGACAAGGGGCGCCACTCCGTTATCTAATTGGGCCTTCAGATCCACTGGGGGAGAGAGATGCTTGTGACTGAGTAACATTATGTAGTCGAGCAGCCAGAATGGCATTGGAAGTTGTGATTGATTTCCTATCAAATGGGGAAAAAAATAGTGTACTGCACAGTTTTAAGTACTTGATGGTTTGATTGCAAATATCATTTTGGATTTGATGTTACTTCTTAGGTTGTCAGTTGCTGCAATGAAGCAAGTTCTTGCATCTATTTGCATCCATTTTACATCCCACTGCTAACTATGAGATGCCAAGGGAACAAATTAAAATTCACTGCAGTCAATGTCTTTGCAATATCGCAAGATACTTACTTACCTCCAGATATTTTATGTATTCCGATAAAAGCCATGATTCTCTGTTCTGTTTTTTATAAAATTATTTTTATGGATGAACTTGTCTTCATAGAACAGGCGTATAAAGGGTCGGGGTTAGGCAGGGTTAGTTTTTTTTTTCTATTACATTATTATTGAAGTTATAGGTGTCAAAATTAATTGATTAATCTAATATATATAAATAAACGAATCAATTATCAAACTAATACTGTTTTACTAATCGTGTAATCATTTAGAGCAATTGTTTAACTTAAAATCATCATCATTTCAGCCTCTCAAAAGTAATCATTCTCTGATGTCTGTAATACTTCATGAAAGCAGAATTCTCATCTTTTTAAAAAAAATCTAAATCAATCATCTGCTTTACTTCTTTCTTTGGGGGGATGGCCAAATCAATATCTGAAACCATTTCAGAATGGTTGGTTAATACAACATGAATCCATCAGTTATATTGCTTAAATGATGTAGTTTTTTTTCTTGTTTTTTTCCCCACTCAACCATACCAGATAAACATTTTGTAAACAAGTACCGGTAATCGCAAAAAAAAGATGTATTTTTTTAAATAAACTTTTATGCAGACTAAAACATTAAATGTTTATTCGATTAATCGTTGGAATAATTGATAGAATAATTGATTCTAAAAGTATTTGATCGTGACAGCCCTATGTAAAGTACATATCGCTGGTGTCCTTAAATTGAGCGATAATTTGTAAAACACCCACGCGTGTGGACTAACCAACTGCAGCGTACGGCATGCCATTGACAAAACCATTAATTGTGAATGTAGTGAGGGGCCTGTTTGTAATTGACGCTTCACACTGACCAAGTGCAGTGTGAAAAGACCTTAAAGAGGTCAGAGGAAAGACTGTTTTAGAGAAACCAGATCTTGTGTATCATTTCACAGAGTTGCCAGTTTGTCACCAGAAACCAGATGTTGTGTATCATTTCACAGAGATGCCAGTTTGTCACATAAATCCCATCTCTGTTTCAACATTTCAACGGCAGTTTTATGTTTCGTGTGTAACCAAAACTATAAAACTGCTCTTCTGCACCCCATAGATGAGCTCTTCAATAATATGGCTTACGGGTATTGGACGACACATCGAGGAGGGTTTTAATTACACTTATTCCCACAGTAATTTCTGGACTATAAGGCGCTCCTGACTATAAGCCGTGCTAGCTAAATTCGGGGAATACTCGAGTTTGTTACACATATAAGCCGCACCTGACTGTAAGCCGCAGGTGTTCTAATGTTACCGCACCGGTGGTTCCCGCTACTTTCTTTTCCGTAATAAGGGCGCAAATTGTCTCACTCTCGTTCTGCCGCTCCTATTGTATTTGGGCTCACTTGGTTTGTTTAGCTCTGCCTGATGCTCTTGCGCTTTCTTTATAGTGCGCCCCCTTGTGATCTGATGGATAAGCCGCACCTTTGTATTAGCCGCAGGGTTAAATGCAAATGAAAAAAGTAGCGGCTTACAGTCCAGAATTTACTGTATCTAGAACTGAAAAACAATCCAGGAGTAGTGTGGCTCTTAGATCTCCCTCATTTCACGCCCCCCTGGCGCTTATGTGTTCACATGCAATGAGATTGTGAAGCCACTCAAATACCACCTTGATGAGATCATCCATGAGCCATCTACTAACACAGTTGACACTACTATATCCTTGTTTGTCTTCCTGAGCTATTATGTTATATTTTGAAGCCATTTGTTGAGGTTAGGTCTGCCTCAAGTTAATTACCATGAGAGCAATTAAATGGTGCTGCAAATTAATTAGCAGAGTAAAATATGAGCACCCTGTAAATTAACACAATGAAGTCTTAATTAAAAAAAACATATGCCTTTTTGGTTTGAGGTGGTTGAAGGGCACCTTGTTAACACAGTGTGAGTCATTCAATTCACAGAACACAGTCTTTAGAGTAAGAGAGTAATTTTCCAACAACCCATATTTCAGTAAGGCAAACAGTTGATGATTATATGCAACTTCACTTATGTTGCAGCCTTGTTCCAAAATGGAATAAATTCATCTTTTTCCTCAAAATTATGCATGCAACACGTATTAATAACAATGTGAAACATGTTTTTTGCTAGCTAATGTAAAAAAATTAACTAAGAACACACATTTACGTCTGTAAGCTATGTATACTGTATATAAGTATGCTTTTGCACATTACTTTGTTAATGCACCTTTAACACTAATTGATTACAACCTGAAGTCTTTTTTAATATACCGCCACAAGCATGGCACACATCTTTCAGATTTTCTGCTAATAATAAAGACAATAAAAATAATAGTACATTAAACTTTTAGTAAGCGTTGGAGCTTGTACCAGCATGCCAGACATGTTTTATGATGTTATTATACAGTATGACAGTACCAGATAAATTGAAGGTGATAGTCTGGCCTTCAATATTTGTATTTGTTAATGTTAAGTTGACTTAAAATGGAACCACAACCTACGTACTATGCAAAGTGTTTGGGGATGGCAAAAAACAAAATAGCAAGGATGCCTGCACATTTTGGTAAGAACTTTTTGGACTCTTCTTTCAAATGTTCTGTATAAATAGCACATGCTTTGATGTTTACAAAAAAACACATAATGAAAGTCAATTGAGAAATGAGCAAGTTCTAATTTATTTTCAATGTGCACTGCATGCATTGCCTTCGATGGGAGCATGAACTTGTCTTTAAATGCATGCTCATCACGGTCGTGCTACCTTGAAATGCAAGTTGTGCCTTGCAGGTTTTTGCATCATATTCTTATTTAGTATTTTGGGTAAATGCTCAAAAACGTTCTTGGTCCGTTTCTGACGGATAACCATGTTTATTCTGTTGATATCAGGGCTTACCCGTATTACTGCTATTGTGTATGTGTTAAAGGGCAAAAAGGCAGTTACAGAATCGAAGGTTCTGGAAAAATAAAGGATGATTTTGATCATTACATTAATTGCGGATTTTGATCATCAATGTAATTGTGAGTTGTCGACTAATCTTGGCAACAATATTGTTAACCAAAAAGGATTGTTCATTGTTTATGTACTTAATGCAGATGATAACTGCCAACTACTGTATATGCTTGGTGTACTTAAAATGAGTTTCCATGTCCCATTGACCTCACTTTCCCTCTGTCCATGTTGTAGGTGTTTGTTGCTTTGTAAGACATGACAGCCAAAGTAGAGCAAGAGATTATTGTCAGTGTAATTGAATTTTCCAGGCCTGATTCAATACTACTCTCATCTGTGATTCTCCTATGTCTATATTATCTAGCATAATGGCGAGATGATGAGCCTCACTTGCAACATTGGCCGCCTGATATCTGCAAAGAAATGTACCACTGCCTTTTTGTTTTTATGTTCTGGGTCTTAGATAGAAGGTAATATGAACTGCACAGACGCAACACTCAAGTTAATATAGCTCAGTAGCTCACTGCAGATTCTCAGGCCTGTATTGTATTATGATGTCTATGGAGAGCATCATGTTGCTAAACAGTTCCTTCATCCATACATTATTGTCCCTGCAGTCTGATAAGCGACAGCCAGAAGAAAGAATCAGTATCAGCCGGCGCGATCCTTGTTCGCTGTCTGGACTGATGTGACAATCTGATGCTAGAGCAATCTGCCATGTTCAGAAAGCAGGAGAGACAATGCAGAATGCCTTAGTTAAGTAGTTATCGCAGACAGTATCTACTCCTGCCAGATGAGGCTGCAGATAGTCAAGAGATTTGTACTGGATAAACCGAACATTGTCACATAGTTATGCACTGTAGTTTTTTTTTTTCTGACACCATTTTTGCACAATTTAAAATTAAAGGATTGTCAGAGGTGGGTGCGACAATGAATTATGAGTGTCCGTCATTTGGCAATCGTCAACATTAGGGACGCCCTTCTGTCATCTACATCTACAGTCTACAATATTTTAAGACAAACCAAACAGTAATCGTTAATCCGTCAACGTTATTTTAAGCACGCTTCTGTCGCGCTAAATAAAAAAAAATTAAAGTTTGTCCATCTATCCATTACCTACCGCTTAATCTGGGGTCGGGTCACGGGGGCAGCAGTTTTAGCAGGGAAGCCCAGACTTCCCTCTCCTCGGCCACTTTAGCCAGCTCCTCCGGCGGGATCCCAAGGCGTTCCCAGGCCAGCCAAGAGACATAGTCTCCCCAGCGTATCCTGGGTTTTCCCCGGGGCCTCTCGCCGGTGGGACATTCCCGGAACACTTCTCCAGGAGGCATCCGAAACAGATGCCCGAACCACCTCAACTGGTTCCTCTCAATGCGGAGGAGCAGCGGCTCGACTCTGAGTCCCTTCTCACCCTAATGTAAAGTAATGTAAAGCTTGTCAACCACTATTTTCCGCTTGACGTTGTTTGTTATGTTACTATTCTTTTCCTCACTAATGTCGCCACATATAGTATGTGCACACAGTCGTAACTACCGGGAATACTGCACGGCCAACGTACTCAATACTTTCTCTTTTTTAGGACCCCCTTAGCTGATCAATAACCTGTCTGACATCAAATGGTGTCCTGAAGGACTCCTTAGCTATCTAACAATGTGCCTGAATTAAAATAAACAAACTGAGCACTAAACTACTGCTTGCAAAAACGTAGCACTAAAGAGGAATTTACAAAAAGAGGAAAACATCATCACGGTTTGTAGACACCCGAGCGGCCAGCTATCAATATTGGGACAGAGCCAGATGAGAGAAGACTTGGAAAATGGTGTGCAAAGAAGTGTACATACCTGGTAAATATGCATTTATTTGTTTAGTGCAGCAGAAAAAGAGTGGGTCGGTGACTGCGGTGCGTCAGAAAAGTGGGCATCCATCAATGCTCCCGTCATTCGTCGAAACGGGCATCCGTAATTGACAGTCTGTGAAGGTCCATTGGTACTGACCCGGACGAAAACCCACTTCTGGGTCAATTCTTGGTTCGTTTTTTTTTTGTTTTTTGTTTTCTCTTTATTTTTTCAAGGTTTCTTATCATGCCTTATCGGCAAAAAAATGGATTGTATTGACGGAATGCCAACCTCTGAGGGTTATAGCCAAAACAGAAGTTGTAGGTTTAAATTACTAAACAACTCCATTGTGTCCATAGTGTGGGAGGGAGGCTGGCAGGTTGTTTTTGTACTTCCGATAGTATAGACAAAAATGGTTGTAGGAACTAGATTTTAAAATATAATCATATGTTCAGAAATACATTGTTTAGTTGTGTACAGAACATCTACTAATGCATTTAATCAAAACTACTTGCATATTAAGCAGCTCATTTTAATATCCAAAGTCCCCGTTAAGTGGCAAGATACCATCTGTGATCATCTTTCAGTGTGTAACCACAACAGCACTTTCCTGTTCTTTTCTCCCACACTTTCTTTCGTTGATTTGGGTTTCTGTGTTATTATGCAGTTTACTGTATCAGTTGAAGTATCAGAAATGGCAAACTTGTCAAGAATACAGATAAGGGTACCACTTACACAGAGCAAATATGTCTGGAATGGAACAATTCAGAATCAGAATCCTCTTTATTGGCCAAGTATGTAAAAACACAACAAATTGTAAGAGCTAAAATAGTAGTTACACTAGTCTAGTATTGCAATAACAAACAACTGTGACAAAGACATGAAACACAAGTACAATTCGGATATACATGACAGTAACAAAAAAGAGAGAAGATTATGCTCGAAATCCATTATAATCATCTTGTAATCAGGCCTCTTGGAAACGTAGATGAAAATCTGATGCATATCGGATATTTGTCAATGTGACAGCATCGTACACGTACAGATCGGATACACCTTGTTAATGCGAACGAGACAACATCGACATACTGTAGATCGCTGATCTATACACGGTCACATCTGCTCAGTCAATGCCAATAAACACTTTTAAAAGCACAAGCTGTAAATATTGCATAAACTACTACAGTGAAGATGTAGACCATTAACTATTGTCTAAGTATGTTTTAATAGAGCTGTGTTGAACATTAAACAACATAAATGCCAAAGGCAGCAAGTGGAATAATGTGGAGGTTGCCCTCATTTTAAATCAATGGCCCAGGTCAACTAAACGGTATTTAATATAATGATTTATTTATTCATTATTGTTTAGTTTTTGCTTGTCGGTCTTGTCTAGTATGTCACTTGTACAAGTACACGTAAACAAACAGCCAAAAAAGATCAGATATGGGAATTAAACTTGAACAAGGCACTTGGACGTACAGTGTAAATCCTGCCTAAGTGAGAGCTGACTAGAAAGATAAGGACAGAGATTAAAGATAGCCGCTATGTTCACAAGTCAGGAAAACTGGAGGAAAAGAGAGCTCAGTGTTGCGAGTCTGGGGTTCTCACAGTGATTACATTGTCCATCAGGGCACAGGATGGCCTGCATCAGCCCACAGGATTGATGGTTGACAGAATAATTAGAAAACTGTCTCAACCTGTAATCACTGGAGCTCATCTTGCAGGAGAAGACTTCCATTTGCTGTCACTGACACACATGCATAGTTGCACACTCACATACAAACAGCAAATCCAAGCCATCTGTTGTTGACTGGTATATGGGGCAGTGGCTTGATAGAGTGTTAAGATGGGAGTGTCTCTCTCTATTTCTAAGGAACTTAAAAAGACCATGAGCAGAGGTGAGTGGAGGGGAGGCAAGTGTGCCACCCTTTCATGGCTTACTGAAATCAGCAATGGGCAACACAGAGGAGCTTGGGGTTTATGGCCTGTGAAACTTATTTAATGGAAGTTTTACCACTTTGGCAGGCAGAATATAAAGGATGTGACTGATGTGCTCTGCATATGTTCCTAGTGTACATGCATTCAAGAGAAGTGAGGTAATTTTGAAAGCATTGCAATATGGAATACAAGTAAGGGCCACCTCGCCGCACACCAAGCGAGGCCGCCGGACATGACGGAACTGTAGCGCGCTGTGCGTGGTTCAATTAGTCAACCATGATCGAGTAATTTTGGTGCAATTTAAAATTCAGTCGCAGTTTAATTATTATTACTTGTGATGATTCATGTACACCCCTTATACAACCCAGTTACAGCAGTCGCATTCTTTTGTCCACATACATTAACTTCCACACTCAAGAACAATCAGGTGCTTGTATACTGCAACAAGGAAGTAGAAAGAGCGCTGTAGCAACCAGGCTAAGAAACGTGCCTGCGTATAGCCGACCCAAAACTAAATTTTAAGCACAACGGCTCACTCATTATTTTATATACTGACAATATCCAGACAGTTTTAATACCACAATATCATGACTACAGTGACATCTCATTATTATAGTTAGGGGTCTAACTAAAAAACAGTTCAGAAGGAATCTGTGTTTGTTATGATTAAAAAGATGTGAGGACATCGAATAGACAAATCTAATCATTCCACCTTTAAAATATATCAACACGTATCAAATTGTCTTGCATTGGAAAGATACATTTTTGAAAGAAATTTCCACATGTACGGTTGCCTACTGCTTATATTGTAAAATTACAAGAAACTCATTACATCAGACCCTCTCAAACTCAGCCATACCAAATCAAACTGAATAGTAATTCCATTGAATCAAATCAAATTGTTCCATTTTTAATGTTGCCAACAATCAGGTTAATTTAATTGTGGCTGCTAAAATCATGATCACGATTAAAAAATTATAATAATAAAGTATTTTTGCAGCCCTTGCTGCACCCCTCAACTAAGTCAAACTATGTGCACAAAATAAAATCAAAGTCATTAAAGACTTCGGCAATTACTCCCTGTTTTTTTGTTTAAGTCTTATTATTATTATTGTTGTTTTGGGGCGTCATTTTGCTGTTTTCTTTTGATGCCACAGAGTGTCAGTGATGGCAGTGATGAATGGTATCCGCTGAACTGGAAAATGAACTTTTGCGATCTACAAAAGCCGTGCACATGACACACACATGGGAAAAAACAAGTGGAAGAAGGGAATGTGCACTGCAAACAAAGTATGTTGTGTGTACTGTAAATGGGAATAGACTCCTGTCATAGACATGCACACTAATTCTGATTCCTTCCAAGTCAAGATTGTCACCGTGTCTTCCTTAGTTAAGCACAAATGCATAATTCATTGTTTTACTATACTGTGGTTAGCATATTTTTACATTTGTAAGACTGTGAAGAATATTAAAAAGCATGATGCATGAAGAACCTTTCCTTACTTCTGGGTCCCATACGCTCAATAGGTAGGAATGGAATGATCCATATCTCACTCACGAAGGTAATGTTATAGTTGGTGACGTGGCATGTGAAATGGATTTCTAGTCTGCCCTAGTCTAAGGATGAAAAATTTGCACAAGACACCAGGAGAAATGAAATTGCTGTTCTAAAATCTGGATAAAAACTTCAAGCTACACCTACAGTTCAAAGGTCACATTATTTTCCCATCTCGTATGCCATTTGTGACATGAACTAAGCTCCTCAATGAGACCTCCATCGATCTGAGATCTACTCAATGTCTTTCTCTCCCCTCCTGAGGCTTTTATTGGTCTCGCTGATCCTGCTAATACCTGAGCAAAACCTTAATGGGTAATTGAGATGCTGTTCTGTTCTTTCGAGCTCCATCAAATGTCTGCAGGGCAAAATGTCAGATTTGGAGCCATTTGTTACACTACTCCCATTAAAGACATCTAAAAATTCTCCTCATATACAAATGAGGGAAACCTATTCCTCAGTGTGTCAGGACTTAACGACATGGGGAATTTAACCCAACAGTATTGTGTAATTAAACAAGTGTGCCCAATATATCTACATACACATTTTTATTTTTGGGGGAAAGAAAGGAATTGTGCCTGTTTGCCTATACTAGATGTGACAATTTTGCCACCCAGAATTCACAGATTGAAAACAAGCAATAATATACAGGCTGGCAAGCATAATTTTAAGCAGGTCTATTCATCCAATTTTCAAACTACAAAACAAACTTCAAACATATTTTAATAACTGCTGTGGTTTAGTTATGATCAGGCGATGGATGACCAATGTTGTGTGTACGTCAAACGTACTTTTTGGAATACGGCCAAAAGGTTTAACCTTGGTTTCAAGATTTAGCAAAAGCACTTGAAATCTTTCAACGCATGTGTGAAAAATGTGTTATTGTCCGATGAACAAAAGGTCGAACTGTTCTGAATTGTCTTTCCAGGAAAATGGGTCGGGTGAGATACGTTGTATGTATTTTTAGTTTCACCATCTAGTATTATTTATTTGCTCTGCTTTCTGCACTGTATGTGAGTGATGACAAAATGTGGCATTAACACTAGGCTATTATCAGCAGCTTGAAAAGCTAGCACCTGAGACTTGTGTATCCTGTGAGACATGTTGTTCAGTTTGAGGTGAAAATGATGTTTGTTTTACATAGTACCTGTGAACAATCCTTGAAGTGAGGAATTAGTCACAATCCATCCATCCACTTTCCGAACCGCTTATGTCTTCTGTTAAGTATTCGTCAAATGTCATTTGTTCAATTTGATTAGACCTTACTGAATGCATGAGGTGACTATGTACTTGTCCGTTCGTCACAGTTAGTAAAACGGGTGGATAGCCTGCAAATCGATATGCAAATGCTGTGGGAGTGTCAAAAGAAAAAAGTTGGGGCAATAATTTGCCTTGCAAAGTACACCCATCTGCCCTTTCAGTGGCTCATTGGTTCCCGAGATCATGGTACAATCTGAACTGGAATTATTTGGTTAATTGACCTTCTGTGTGCATACATTACAATAAATTAATTTGGGTCAGGCATGCAACATTAGGAACAAAGCGGAGAATATTGGCTCCCTAAGTATGTGTGCCATTTTGTTATTACTATGCATCGCTTCAGTGTAGTATATGCTCAGGGTGAGGTACACAAAACCTCACTATTTGCTCTCTAAAGCAATTTTCTCACCTACCTTACCTACCACCTATCAGTTGTTCCAATCTCCATAAGTGACCTTGGTATTTCAGTGAAGGTGTCCATATTGCATGTGTCTACACCAGGCCCATGTGGCCCCTCACATGTCTCACGGCTGCCTGATGGACAACCATTAACCCGCAGTGAAGGGGTTGACGAATATTTATGTCTGCCTGTCAGCAGTGACATGACACCCTCTGGAGATGAATAATATGTCTGTCCTACCCCGACTCCCAATTGTTCTGTCCAGTCTGCCGCAAAGTAGTGTATATGTGTGCTCAATATGTGCATGTGTGTTTAGGCCAGGGACATCTTCATAGCCTGAGGTGAGCAGCAGCACTACATCCCTCACTGACATGGCAAACCTCCCGCTGCCTGCAAGAGTCTGTCGCTCCTCAGTTATGTTTGCCGCCTCTCAATTACTTTATGTCTGTAAGCAACACTAACAGTTGCAAGTCCATTATGTGCTCGCTCACAAATGTTATGACAATTGTGAATTATTATTGGTTAATAAATTGATGTCAAGACTGGTTGGGTGAATTTTTTATTGAGGCCACTTAAATAAGACAGCGGTGAAGTCAGCACTAATGTTAGATCCAAAGGAGAGCTTTTTTTTTTTTTTTTTTTAACAGATCATGTTTTAAACATTGTTTAATGTCAACCTCTGTTGGGTGAGCGATTGATGAAATTAAGTAGCCACCAGTTTGCCATTAATTTGTGATCAATCAGAATTTCTTTGTGAGCAGTGATGATTTTGTCGCAGAAAACTTTTCGGCATATTTTTCATCACATTTTTTTTCAGACAAAAATGAAACGAAAGCTAAAATACGAAGCATTCATTGAGACGATGATAAAAACTAAATTGACTGATAAATTTGTCAATGACTGAAACGAAAACAACACAGTGACGTAAATTCACAAAATCCAATCAGAAGGAGTGAAACGCAGATGGGAGAAAAGAACCACTCAGTAACTGTTCACTGCACTTTATTTATTGTTCAAATATGTTTTTATTTAATGTGCAGCTGTAAGATTAATCTCAGGCAAATAGCACTTTTTTACAAGTCTTAAAACGGCATATTATTGTCAGTTTAGCATGTTTCATTGAAACAAAGTTTAATAAAGACAGAGTTGAGTTAAATTTGTCTTACGTGTTAAACTAGTTAAGAATGGGTGTGTTAAAATTTTCTGCATAAAAGTTTAAATGGATGCTGAAGAAAAACATTGACTAAAATTGCTCTTTATTTTTGTAGACTAAAATTGGGTTAAAACTGAAATACAAACAGATTACTAAATTATGACTAAAACTTTAATTCATTTTACTCAAAATGCTATAACTAAAATTAAATAAAAAATTCTTGTTGAAATTAACACTCTTTGTGAGATAGTTCAAGTATGTCTACTTGTCATGTCATGATACAAAGAAAGATAGACTTATACAAAGATGCGTCATAGTAAAGTATATCCTAATGATTAGAACATATTATGCAGTGAGTTGGCTACAGTTAAGAAGAACATCCTGATTGTGTATTTTAAATATAAAAACAAAATATATTTTCAGTTTATTGTACAGACCTGTTGTCTTCTCACCAGGGACTACAGATGAAAATTAGCTTCTAACTTTTTCTGGTCTGTGCAGCACATTTGTTGTGCAATGTCCCTGTTAAATAAATAAAAAATAGTTCTTGCAAGTGCATTGGAGCATACATCATCATGGGCACAGCACATAGTGTAAATTGACTCAACTGACCAAACCTGAAGAGGTTCAAATCACATCAATACTGTGTCTGCAAAATGCACACCTCAATAAACCGATCACAACACGACATGCGTGAGAAGTAATACCCCTCCATACCATCAGTGGAGGTAGTCACTATTCTTCATTGTTAGGAAAGCACTTTACGGGGGCGTGATATAAAAATGTATACAAGGCGACTTTCCATCGCTGAAACCATTTAGAGGCCTTTAGATTATCTAACTTGTTGATGTTGTGAGGGCCTTTGATTGGGTTTGTGTAAAGAAATCTCATGTAGGAGACAGTAAAATAATTGAGCTTGCTGACACTATGGCAATAGCAAACTATTGCTTAACCTTAGCATCCCCAAAAGTGCAACCTATCTCTGCTGGGCCTTTTTCAAGGCGAGTAGCAGTCACCAGTTGCATTAGCTTTCCTACCGTCACGTAAAATTTAAGCCGCCGCTGTCTGTCAAGAGGTATCTTTGCTAGTGACATGGCCAATCTTTGACATAATGCTCAGTCTGTCTCTCCAGACCCGAGAAGAGCCTGTCATGCTTCAGCAAGCCGGATAATTATTTCCCTCTTATCCCTCCTTGCCAGGGCCGGTCTTAGTCTTCAATAGGAGTCAGGGACTGCACCACTTCCCATCACCTCTTTCCATCTTCTTTCTTCTCCATCTATCTTCTTCCATTGGTTTCAGTACGCTTCACTCCAAAAAGACACCAAGACACTCTTTTCATTCAGCCTCTGTTTGTTTGTTTAGTCTCTTTTTCTATATCAACCCTATGGAGAGATTTGCACGGGCATAATAGCTTTTCAGTTTTGTAGCAGTTCATGTTCAAAAGGTAAATGCTCCATAAAGAATGTGTGGAAGGAGCTTCTTTATTACATAGCCTGTATTGCTCGTTTTAATCTCCTTCACTTATGCAAAGGCATGAACATTTACACTTGATTTCATTCAAGCAATCTCATCACATTTTCCAATGCCTAAAGTCAGAAACCTGCATCAGGGCATGCTATTTATAGCACAGGCTTTGCATGTCCTACAATTGTGTGTTTAACTTTATTATAGAGATCTGGACATGTATGCAATTTATTTTAGTTATAAGGTACGGTATATTGGGCCAAACCTGTCTCGTTAAACCGCAACTACTAAATCGCTGGCATCAAGCTGAACCCTTGTACCTCCAAAATAGTCACTTTTCAGGAGACCCCACAAAACATTATGTTTGTTCAACCATAAACAATGAATCATCAAAGGGAGCAAGCCATTTTCAAGACTTCTAATTGGTCAATTATTTGGTAAAATAACACCCGCATGTGTGGGGTGACAAAGGGTATAGATTTTTGAAAAACGTTTACTAAATTGTGATTTATAAGGTTTCACCTTTCCAGTATGACAATGAGCCTAAGAATATACTGTATTATAATCTAAAACAATATGTCAAATTAAATTCAATCTTATATAGCAAATGATTGGCAATAGTGAGTGGTATTAGAGGGGATGCATGTTGGAGCGGGTCGTTCTTTCTGTGTTCCTTTTGTGCTGCTGCTTAACAAATGATGAGCTGCCATCACAGATGTTTACAACAATTTGTCTTATTTTAAGATTAGTGACAAAGCTGTTGAGATGCACATGCAGCTTCATTTAC
The DNA here is from genome assembly GCF_051991255.1 of Vanacampus margaritifer. NCBI lineage: Eukaryota > Metazoa > Chordata > Actinopteri > Syngnathiformes > Syngnathidae > Vanacampus > Vanacampus margaritifer. Next base: position 19,642,545 of record NC_135439.1, on the reverse strand, counting down.
ATTTGAATTCTAACTGTATGCTAGGTGTAGAAATGATCGCTTTTCTTTTTGTGTCTGCTACACGTGTCTTGTGGCCGGTATCACATTCTCAATAGTTTGCCTATCATTTCAGTATAGTGTGATGAGATTACACCCTTGCAGAAATTCAAGCATGCTAAAACTCAGTGGATTAAATGTATATTCTGTACAGCAGTAATCATTTAATAATGATAAAAATCATAGCCTTGTCATCCATTAACGTCTTGTTGCATTTGTTGCAGAATTTGTTAATGGCCTTTATAACAACATTTGTTCTAGCAAAGTTGGCATTTTCTTTCCATCCTTTCGCCCTTCCTCAGTAAACCCGGGTCTGCATCCGTGAAGTAAATTACTATTTGATAAAATTGTGGGTAAAATTTGCCTTGATCTTTAAAACTCACTAAGCGAATTTACTCCATAATGGACTGTAACACTCTAATCGCTGCTCAGTAACAACGGCAGTCCTGTTATTCCAAGAAGTGTGATTACAGACATCAGGCCTGCCTTAGTTTGGAAGTTGCGCATATTAATTAACCTGTGGTTGCAGGGCATAGAGTGGTGATCGAAAACAAATAAACAAGGCCTGCCAGAGCACGTGGTAACAGTACAGGCTGTCTGCTAAAGATAAGACTGAACAATGGCCCCCTAATAGGCCACTGAGGGACACATACCCATCTCAAGCCTGGTCTTTTTCTAACCCTATCTCCTTTCTGGTAACAAAGGAAACACGATGCTCTCCCTTTTCGTCCCTTCCTGAGGAGAGATTAAGAGTGCTTAACCAGGGATATGGGCATGAAAATGTGTATCTGACTGATAATTCAGCAACGCTTGCACAACTCTTGAAAGAAGCCTAGCAGAATGAGAAGGAACACAATGCTTCTCTTCCGCCCTTGGGTTGTATCTTGAGAGGGAGAAGTACACACACTTTCCCCCTCTATTAGTCTATGGATGTAATTTGTTGACTTTCACCAAAAAAGTATTCATGTTTCATTTGTAAAGGTCATACAGATGATCACAGATTATTAATACAAATACATTGCTTGACCTCGTACAAATTGTCTTTTTCCCATATTGGCTTGAATTGATATTATGTAGGAATGGAAGAGTAACGATGCCTGGCCTTATTTCAAGGTATCATTACTTGCAGTGGCGACTGATACCAGTATTGTTCAACCGGTTGTGACTGTTTTTCGATCAGGAACTAGGAATTAGAAAAATAGAAAATGTATTTTAATTTCACGTTGTTGTTTTTTAGTTTTTTTTTTTGGAAAAATGTATTGGCTATATAGGTCTTTCTTTAAAATTATCTGTCATTGTTTTTTGGGGGGAAACTTTATGTATCAAAAGTACTAATGGTCTCGGTGACTACTCAATAGATTTGTACTCAAGCTGGTATCGGTCTGACAAAAAGTAGTATTGAACATCCCTAACATTGTCTTTCTGGTGAGTTTGTTTAACTTGTAGTAACCCTTTTTATCCAGTTTGACTTAAATGTGCCTTGGCAGTTTTCAGAATGCCGACAGCAATGATCATATCTAGTAAAATTTGAATAATTTCACATGGCACCCAGGTAGGTAGCAAGCAATGTTCTCATGCTATATAACATTGCCTGAAAAAATGCACAAAGATTGCCTAAAAAGAGCGAGTTGGCACATTATATGTGATTCTTCACGTGCTGAGCTTTGATGACAAAAATCCTCCCCACTGCCAAATATGCTCACCAGTTTCTGTGACAAGAAGTAAAGTATTGCTCCTGAGTTTGATGTTTGATACAGATTGGCACTATTTCATATCTTAAGGTAAGAATTTTGAGAACTGGCATAGAGCAGGGCAAAACTTCTGATTGGAGTGGCTGTCACATTGTGAAGATTAGCCTTAAATTCCTATCAACGCTTGTCAGTTTCCACTGTGGCATTGTAACCCGGAAAGCCTTAGGCTTTTTCTGCAATACTTAAGTGGCCACTGGCGCACGATTTTCAATAGAAAATGTGTCAGTTATTTATTTATTTTACTTTCCAACATTCTACACCAAAAACCTTGCGCTCGTCACACACCAGTCACTTCCAATGACATTCAAATTATCATTCTTTCTTTGGGACTCTCTTACTAGTTTACTTTAAATGGTTCATTTACTATTCATTAAGAGAAAATTATCTCCCACAGACTGTGCTTGTGTACCACACGTAATAAGAAAACACAAACTTTGCAAAAAGTCTTTGGCACATACACATTGTTATAAACAGCACTTACCACTGTGCCAAGCAACATAAATCTTTTCTTATGTATCATTTATATACATGGATGTCAATAGGAGACACATGAATGGAAGAAATATTGTTCTTCCCAAACGAGACAGGGTTGAAAAATGGGTTGCAAACACCAAGAGAGCAGAATCTTGCCTAGTGAGGTAATCAAAAAGGCTTCTGAATCTATGCTGCCCCCTAGTGGGAGCCAGTTAGTTTATTGGGGTAGTATAATACATCTGGTATTAGTATTTTTTTTAAACTGGTGCTCATCATGGGATTGTGCATTACATACAGACTGTTATTTTCAAACACTGGCTGTGTAAAATGTAATTGTAATGGCAGCAGTATTGACCTTACACCCCTGCTATAAATTGTTTGCTCAGTACGGTTATGAAGTGCACATATGCAGACATACTTATAAATATGTTCACACACAGCTAACGGATTGTCAAAGGAACTGAAAATTAACCCTCATCATGTCACACATAATTATTGCATGAACTGTCCTTTTTCATCACTGTCTTCCACCAATTAAGTGTACGTTAACAGCAGACATCAAGCAAGTTTTTTTGTTTTTTGTTTGCACTTCCCATAGTGTTCCTGTGAAAGAGTGTAGCAAGCAAGACTTTTACATAAATCTGATGGTGATGAACAACATAAGAATAGAATAAAAAGGTACCCGGTATAGTTTGTATTTGTATGTTATTGTTCTTTTACATTTTCTATTCTTTAAATCATATATTATACTAAAATACATTCTGAACATATAGGCTCACATTTAATTTGACGATATGTTGTATGTTATATTGAAGCAGGCTTCCACAGCTCTATGGTCCATGTGCACAATATGTGCAGACATGACATGTTGCAGTATTCTCCCTACAAAGTAAAAACACATTAAATTATTTTTGAACCACCAGAATATTTTTTTTCTTTTTAGCCGTGTATATAGACACTTGCCTTTATTTCTTCCTTTTCTATTGCTGACATATTGATTGGTGCCATGTTGGCATCTGTCATATATTATGCAATATGCCTTATTGGCTTCCTTATTGTGTCTGTACCAGGCGAACTTGTCCAGCCACTTTGACTCTAAACCACTTGGCTGATGTTTTGAGGAACACATCATTTTTTTCTGATGTTACTAATGTTGGCTTTGCGTCAATATAACATTACTCCATCTAAGCTGAATGCCCTCCCTTCACCATGTCCTGCTCTGAACCCTTACATTATCTGATCCACTCCATTTTAGGAGGCTTACTTTCATACATAACACACACAAAAAACATATCTCATAGTTAGTGATATAATATTTACCTGTTTGAAATATTTACCTGTTTGAAAATCCACAAAATCGTCTGACACATTTGCAGTTGGAAAGGTCGTCATGAGGTTGTTGTTTGCCCATTTTCTCGACATGCTGCCGTCTCTCTCTCTCTCTCTCTCTCTCTCTCTCTCTCTCTCTCTCTCTCTCTCTCTCTCTCTGTGTAGAGCTCTGTCCTGATCCATGCTGTTTACAAGGAGATTCATTTGGACAGCATGTAAAGGACAATGCCTTGACTGTCACTCTATTAGCTATCCCAAGTCCTTGATCTTCTCTCCAGTAAACATCATTACCACACACTGAAAGCATACACATCGCATCAGGCAAACGCGTGCACACACACACACACACACACACACACACACACACACACGTATGAGAGACACTTACAAGCTATTCGTCCAAATCGGCACGAGCAGATTAGCAGTGATTATAAACAAGCATAGAGGATTAATCCTGTGTGTTCTGTCTACTTTTCTAGTCAGCTAGCCAGGTTAATTATCAAGTAGGAGATCGTTTGTGTAATCGCACACTTAGACACACAAACACAGGTGCTAAGCTTCCTTTCTTTGTTTGTTCAATATATCTCTTTTTGCTGGTTTTATTTTCCAAGCAAATGAACTCTACTGTTTTCTTGTCAAGACAGCGACATCAGAGGTTGGATGCCACATTGCAAAATGCATTTGTGTCCTCTTGATAGCTGTTGAGGAAATGTCGACACCAAGGTTACAATTGAAGTTGTACATTTCCGTCTTTGTTTAACTAGCATAGCTAGTAAAAGTACTCACACGTAGTGAAGGGATACTTGACTCATTTTCAGCAGTAAGAAGTTAATATTTTGTTTAGGGCTAGAAAACTTCTACTGTAGTTTGGATTTGAAAATGCAGTATATGTTTTGTGATGCTAGTGCTGAAACCAGCTCAGTGGTCTAGTGGTAGAGTGTCCGTCCTGATTCTGGGAGGTTGTGGGTTCAGAAGAAAATTGTGATGATGTATCCTGCACTGGTTTTACAGTAAAAAATAAAAATAGAACGCAAGATGGGTTTTATTATAAAAAATACTCAGGTGTTCACTGGCATGGTGACTTTAAACATAACACGTTGGGACGTACAATATTCAAGAAATGTGTACCTTTTTGTGAACCTTGTTTATATATATAATATTTTGTTCTAGCTAATTCTAGAAAGTATAGCGTACAAAGCCTCTGAGTTTTCATCTTTTACATCTCAGGTTGAGGCCATCCTCGTCAACATCTTTGGAGGGATCGTCAACTGTGCTATTATTGCCAACGGTATCACCAAGGCCTGTCGAGAGCTGGAACTCAAGGTGCCCCTGGTGGTCAGGCTTGAAGGTAGGAAAATGCTAACCTGGCAATAGCCAGATAGATAATGTGAATCACTCAAAGGAGTTCTCCACAATATCAATCTGGGACTGCTCCAATATGATCTGCTCGGTGAAGGGGACGTCGGGACGTTCAGTACAATACTTTGAGCTGATTGGGCGATGCGGCAACTTGTGCACGCCTACCAAACTTTTATTTTGACCAATCACGGCAAAGGATGAAAGTGTGGTATTTGTAGGTTTAAAAAAAATTACGAACATCTTTGCCAGCTAAAAATGCACAAAGCGCCTCTTGCTGTTCTTTTTTCAAATAGGTAGCAATAAGAGAATTAATTGCAGCATCCATGCCTTCGTCCACCGGTGTTGCCATGTTTGGTTTGTTTATTTCCCCTGGACTCTGCGCTTCTTATTTTCATCACAGTGGCATGTCCCACCTCCCAAACACAATATTGCTTTGTGATTGGTCTGAACCAGCAAGTGTTTCAAAGCAGTGGGTCCATAACCACCTCAATTGTATTGGAAGGCCCTTATTAAGTTTTTCAGATAATGATAACCTTGAAGTCACTCATGTTTCTAGGATCTTTCTCACACCCATTGGATGGCTTGATGGTCTTATTGTCGCTGTGATTTTCTACCAAGGAACACTTGTTAAATGACCTGTGTTTACATTATGTCCCCAGCAGTCACGGAAGCCCTGTTAGCGTGAAACATAATGTGCCATAGAATTTTCCCCACATACACACTGCACAATGCACTGGCATTCACTCCGGACCGTCTCCAAGTTTTCTTACACCCTATTACTGTACGTACAGAATGTGATCAGGTTTTCTTGTGTTTTACTGTGACCAACTAAGTTTCGCATTCCACACCATGCCTACTGTGGCATTTTTTGGGACAGTAAAAAAAAACACATTCCTGACACATTCATTCATTCAGTCCACGGTGCCTGAAACAGTGCTACTGTGACCGGCGAGAACATTCTGTAAAATGAGGCATAACACACCTTTGTATCTGTGTTTCTAGTAAAAAAATAATAATAAAAAGAAAGTCATTGCTATCAACAAGAGCATAAAACTAAAACTAAAACTTAAAGAGCACCCATTTTTCACCTTGATTTTACCTTTGAAACCTTTTGTTATTGCTGCTCTATGAGATTATTCATCTTCATTGCATCCCAGTGTCCCTATACGAACAGCAGCACATTTCTCAGATGTGTCACATTCTGCTGCACCAGTCATTAGGGGTGGCCAGAATAAGAGTAGAGACACCACTGATAAGATCACCTTTCAACCTGTGTATGCTAATGTAACCTGTACAGCTGTGTGCACGTGGAGAATGTGAGACAAATAGTGACTCTCAGAAGCTCACCAAACGTGTATAGCATCACTTCCCACTGTACGTCCTCACACTGTTTGTAGGTCAGGGCATGTAAACTGATTCTAGGAGCCGTCTGTGCATTAAGGTACTGAGGTGGGGTATTCACATGGCTGCTCAACAAAGAAATGAGAAGAGGACTAATGTGAACAATCACCATCTAAAAAATATGAACACCTTCCTCTGAGAAATCATGGAGGTGTTATAGTGTTGTGCTTCTATCCATAGTGGGCCTGTAACAAGGCCAGTTGTGTTGTGTAAAACTCAAATTAATTTGAGGATTTGTGGGTTGTGGGCCATAAGAGGGGAAGTACCCATCAAATATACATGTAATGCATACAGTATATAAGTAAAATTTTGGGAGCTAATTTATTTACAAAAACTGAAACCAAAAACAGTAGAGGTCGGACTTGCCCCCAAAATCCCCGTTCCCTAATCGTGGGTGCGTTGGAAAATGAGGTTCGAGTGTGCACTCCTGCACTCCGACCATTCGGAAACGCGTTGAAATGTGCCGTTCAGTTATTCAGAGTGCCCCAAAAAAAGGAGTGCCGGAGGCCAAAGTGTTAGACAATACAAGGAAAGGAAGCAGTTCAAACATGAGCTGCTGATTGCTTTATAACAGGCTACGTTAGGAAATTAATTGAAGGGTAACGGCTCTCTGCTTCTCCAAACACACAAACTCTTAGTGGTGTTAAGATGTCAGTGAATTTTGAACACACTCAATGTTGAAGGTACAAAACAAGTTTCTGGCTGTATGAACTTCAACTTCTAACTACTGGAAAGTTTTCCGTTCTAATTTAAAATGGCTTACCTTAATTAGTATCCCACTTTGCATTGTGGCTAAAGGTAGAATACCGGTCGGTTATTTCACCATTTACTGCCGTAAACGGTAATCCTTGCAGCGGATGCAGCATTCTAGCGGCGGGAACAGAGCTACGTTGCAAAATAGTTGCCATTACTCCAGTTCTTCTTCATCTTCGGGTTCTTTGTCTTCTACTTCCATTTCTTTTTCTACTTTCTTTTGCCAGTTGGCATTATTTTGTGGTGCATTACCACCACCTGCTTTAGTACGCTGCGGTAAATCATTGACTTCATCTTCTTCTGCTGCTGCTGCTGCTTCAAAGCTTCAGCTTCTTCTTCTTCAGGTTCTTCAGCTCCTTCGTCATCGTCTTCAGCTTCTTCTTATTATGCTTCTTCTACTGCTGCTTCTTTTGATGATTGTACTTTTTCAGTTTCTTCTTCAGCTTTTGCTTCTTCTTCTTCAGCTTCTTCTTCTTAAGCATCAGCTTCTTCAACTTATTCTGTTTCTTCTGCTGCTGTTCTTCTGCATCTTCTACTTCAGCTTCTTCAGTTTTTTCTTCTTCAGCTTCTTCTTCAGCTTATTCTTCTACTTCTTGAGTTCATTCTTCTTTTTCTACTTCTTCTGCTCACCGTTCACTCAGGGGATGGGTCGAATGCGGAGAACAAATGTTGCCCCACTTAGGTGGGTGTGAATCAGTAGTACTTTAACTTTTATCTTTATCTTTTTCTTCTTCGTCGTCTTCTTCTTCTTACTCTCAATATTAATATAGTCACACCTGAGTATAAATCGTAGGGCCAGCCAAACTATGCGGGGGTTGGGGGCTGACTCATTGTCCGAAAAATACAGTCAGCACTTCTACAAATAGTATTTTAGTGGGTAGCATAAATGGAAGATATTTAAGATTTTTTTTTTTACATTTCTATTGTACACTTCAAAAGAGAAAAACAGACACTTGTATTCAATTTTCTTCACTTTCTGTAAAGTGATAGCACATTTGATTAATGATTATTCCTGTTTTGACTATTTTTTGTGTTCCAAATGCATTTTCGTTATAAAGAAAAGTTTTGTTAAACTTAATTCACCTTTTTTTAAACACTCTACTATGATTCTGAATCCGAACACAATCGCGATGGTGTTAACATCTACAGTAGAAAACGCACTAAGTAGACCATTAAACACACACCTCTCAAGCCCTATTATCAAAGATGGCTCCCCTCACCTCAGAAGGTCACTGCCAACCATGTTGTTTTTGGGCCTGGGCCTTATTCACACTTAAGCTTTGGGTTATTACATCTTGGGTTTCAGTCTTGTGGAGAAGATTGGTTAGGAATCAATCAGCTGAGCTTGCTAGACTGGCTGCAAGGCAGTGGGCACAGCCCACAGAATGGATAAACTGGCACACTTTTAAATGAGAATTTGCTTTTAAATGGCTTGGCATGATTGTATTGGCCCAAGTGTTGTACATTTTCATTTGTGAAGAAGAAGAAGGGGCATGTGGTTATGATGCAGGCAAAGTTGAAGGAGGGAATTAAACGAGTTGCATGAGGCCATTTTGTAGGATGGAAGCATCGAATTAAACATCCTTTCATCACTTACTGCAGGAGAGGTCCGAGAATTTACATGTGCACACACTCATGCTTAAATGAATAGAACTCCGTGCCCTCTTTGGTTACACTTTGAAGAAAACCTAAAAACTTAAAATAGCCCTTAGGGCTCAGTAACAAAGGTAAAGGCTTGGCTTAGCTGCGGTCCTGGCCTATTAATTTCCCCCTTTGTCCCATAACCGCCTGTCAAACAAGAAAATTGCTTTCTCCTTGGAAAGTGATTTGGCTTTATTTGTCTTTTTTAAAGTTAGGGGTCCTTTTTTTCTATAAGTTTAAATCAATTCCGTCATATCTGCACCATTATTTGGTGCAGTACACGCACCTCCCTCGACTCACATGCAATGCAAAACAATTTAGGAAAAAATGCTTTAACATAAGGAATCACTGCCTTCTTCTGTTTAAGCTGCTATCAATTACTTGTCATTCTAATGTGCTTAACAGTGTTTATGTTATCAACAAATGTCCAAACAATATTAGCGACATAAAAACTGCTTACTGACTGGCAGCACATCAAAAGAAAAACTATGTGTGCTTCTCACAAGTACCGAGAGTGCATTTTGATGAGCACATTTGATGTTTGACTCACGGGATGGTGATAGGAGGAGCACATTTCAAACATTTTTGGATGCAAAGAGCAAACTCATGCTGCTTGCTACTGATAATTATGAGGATTAACACAAGTATGATGACATCGGGTGATGAAAGTGTTTGGAGAAGTAGATCTCAGTAATAGTATAGCAATATAGTCAGCTAATATTTTGACATGTCAAAACCAAGCAACACTTACCGTAAGTGAGAACCTCTAAAATTGAACGTGTGTTGAATACAATTCGAGATTCAACCATAGTTTTCAGGGAAATGTTTGCTTTTTGCAGCGCTTATTCCTCATACCTAAGTTTAGATTATCAATGTAATTCTGCACATTTTGCTTGTTCTTTTGGTGGCTAATTAATGCCACTTATTCAAAAGGAAGGACTTAATTCACCAAGGGGTGTTCAAAGAAGAGAAATATAAACAGTGATTTGTGTGAAAAGAGCAGATTAATTTGCAAAGTAGTCAGACTCATCAGCATCTGCAACATGAATCAGCTTCAGCATTGAACAGTCGTTAACTTATGTTTAACTTTTCACATAGTGTTAAATGGTACTTAAAACAGTATCAATGGTTTTATGATGGCAATAATTGGACATATTATTGTCCTCAACTCATTTGCTCCCAAAAACGTATAAAACGTTCTATTTTAAATATTGCCATTGTCCCAAAAACATTTATACGTTTTTTTATACATATGTATGTTTGTTTTAAATGCTAGAGCATACAGAAAGCTTTGATGCAACCTCTGACCTGAAGAGGTCGCTTGACGCAATGGTAGTTATTACAAAAAATGGCCAGCAGGTGGTAGCAGAGTATAAGAGATCAAGATATTTCCCCTAGTGTTTTCAACAGGTTTGTGAATAATGATGAAATTTTGCTATATTCTAATGCTAATTGCTGCAAAATGTAAACATTTATAAATATGTTGTTTTTCCCTGATGAAAGAAGAGACTCTAAAGGCTACATTCACACTTTGGGAGGCTCACACTTAATGCTCAATTCTGATTTTTGGGGTGAAATTCAATTTTCTTTTTAATTAGCATTCACATTACCTATTAATTGCAACCTCAGTGTGTCTGTTGTGTGGACTTGCGTCCACAAAGTGGCCTGCGTGCGCAGAAGAAGATACGTCATTCACAGCGCTGTGTTTGCGGAAGTAAATCCGTATGGTCCAGCATGTCAGGGCCACGGACTTTCATAAATTCGTCGTTGGGGCTCACATTTTTACCATCTCATATCTACAGAGGAGTGATGCAGGAGGAGGTAGAAATAATATTTTGTGAAAATGAGGCGAGCCTGTTCAAGCGCCTCATCTCAAGGAGACCTCTCCTGTTTTTTTTCTCCCTAACAATGACGTTACGTCATTGCTGCGCGTAATAAATGAGCCGTCTGTGTGGCTAAATTACTAATATCACCACCACAAATGTCATCTTTATACTTCATGTTTCAAGTGGGATTAAATTAAAGTCAAATATAAATTCACAACTGTTACTCGAAACAACTTTGCCGATTCACGTACGTCTCCCGTGCAGACTTCGCTGATTCGTCGAGCATAAATCAAGCTGAATGCCCCGCCCGCACAGAGTACATATTGGACTTTTGATGATGTCGAGGTCGGATATATGCGAACTGGCCGTTCAAACTGCGGTCGTGTTGCAAAAATTTGGATACGTATCCGATCTAGGACCACATATGAAAGTGACCCAGGTCGGATTTGAAAAAAACGGAATTGAGCCATTCAGACTGACATAAAAAAGTCAATACAGGTCGCATTTGGGCAAAAAAAATCTGATCTGGGTCGTATTTGCCTGCAATGTGAACGTAGCCTAATCTTTCTTTTGGTAGGTTCCATGTTTTTATAGCAATAGAACACAATATTCTGTGGACCTTGCAAAATCAGTCAAAATCCAGTAAAAGAGCCGGAGCAAAGGGGGTTGCTTCAGTGAAAATGGCTGGGAGTGAATAAGTTAATTTCACGAGACCATTCATTTTAAAATATAAACAAATGAAGATCAGCAAGCATCAAGGACTGTGTTCAACCTTAATGGGTCCATGCAAGTGTTTTTACTTGTAGTGACAGAATAATGAAATATCAGTAGTCATAATTAAAATATCATGAACTTACTGTCTCTGTTTAAGTCGTATATTTTGTACAAAACAATTAGTTGTCCAGTCTTGGCATATCAATACTTGGTTAGTTTTTTAGCATAAGGTTACTTTTTTTTCACAAGGCCTTTTCAGTACACTGAAAGTAAATCGCAAAGAGGACAAAACCTTGATTTAAATGGCAATCTAGTGATTGCTGCTTGCCATTCATGTTTAACGTTTTCTGAGAACTAAATGCTGCACTTTTTTTCTGTTCAAATTAAACACACATGAATACAACAAATTAATCATTAGTGCAATAACAAATCATCATCGCCTGCAATAAACTTAATCTTGTATAACAGTGGATGATATTGAGACAGTTAAAAAATAAAATAAAATACAACCCACCTGCAGACAATATAACCCTGACTACAATCCCACTCACCAATTAAAAATGAACATTTATTTTTTCTTAAATGCACATTTTAAATGCTATATTTGCATGAAATTTCTTCAAATATGCAGTAAACAGTGAATAACGAATGATCAAATGGGATTATATTACAAATCAGAAATAAATAAAAAGGAATATTAGGCTGCTCTAAAAAGCAGAAAAACAGACGACAATTTAGTTTTCAATTAACCTAACATGCAAGTTATTGGAATGTGGGTGAAAGGTCAGAGCCTGGAGACAAACCCCCAACCTCAAAACTCTAGCCACTCAAACATTGATTGTATAAACCGCAACATGCATGAGAATTTCGTATTCGCTCTCCATTGCATCATGAAACTACATTGTTTCCTCCTCATCAGTTCTAAGCCTTTGTAATTTCACCTCCTTACAGCAGAATACGGCACACAATTAAGAGCTTCCGCGTCAACAAAACTCTTCTGCACCATCTTTGGCACAGCCCCAAACCTTATTACCCCATTGAAAAATGGCGGCCTGTAATGGCCTCACACATTAAAGTGACATTCTCACAATAGTCTAGTAAGCTTGCTAATTACAGAGGAGACGCAACAGAAAACTGTTGTGAAGTGGCAATCCATCACAAGGCCAACTGCTCTGTCTTGTATTGTCGTGGCTCAAACGCTGGCTTTGTATAGACTTGAGATTCTTGAAGAAAAAAAAAAAAGCTGTATCATTGTATAATACTCATACAATGAGAAAAGAAGGGTATAGTAAGTCATTCATATATGTGTTCTGTAGTTGAGTCTATGAATGTGGGGGCCCCATCCAAGATGATAGTCGGTCTCCAGCAGCACCTAGTGGCTGCAGGTGAACACACACCCGTCTATTTTAGTCACGTAATACACACACACTCACACACACACAGAAGGGTTTCATCCAGTTCAGTTCCGTCCTTGCCTTTGCCTTTGCTGCTGTCAGCTCACTCTCAAACACACGTTTACAAAATAGCGGGTGTGTTCTGTTGTCACACAGATGTGGCTGTAACTAAACAATGCCGTACACACTTCATCAATATTTATTGGATAGAGAAATAGCAGTGCTGTGTTGATTTATTTTATCTCACTACTGTATGTACTTGTAGTAGACATTGGTCTATAATAAAATACAGTATGTAATGAATTATAGATTTATGTTTATTATTTATTGATATATGACTCACTTGTTTGTCTCGTGTTGTTTTTTAGAGTACAAAGTTGGTTTTAATGACCGACACGATTTGTGCCATCTGTGCAAAGTCAATCCCATTCATGTTAGCGACAATCTCCCTCAGTAAGAGTGACTACATATGCTGTTTCCTTATGTGGATGCAAAAAAAATTACCGTCTTCCTGTTTGTTTCCAAGGACTCTTCCTGCTTTTGTACTAATTAATTACAGTGCAGAATTGATTGTTTGCAGTGCACATTGTTTGGAATGACTTCTTATCCGGCTGGACAAAAGAGATGAAATATTAGGCGTTAAGTGGCACTGGTAATGTAATTCCTGACAAAAGCCCTATTGATCAGGCTGGCGGGGTCTCGCAAGCATTCTCACACACATGCGCACACACACACACACACACACACAGCTTTGGTTACATCATGTGAAACCTGTCACCTTACACATAGAAAGGAAGTTCAAATAAAATCTTTGCAAAGAGTTTTCCTGTTGTTCTAGATTAAAATAATCTCTTCCACTGTTCGACCAGCATGACAATTAAATATGCAGGCAATATTTTTGTGTCTTTTTTTTTATGTTCTTAGTTGTCATACTTACATACCATGAAATAATGTTTAAATAATAAAACACCCTTTACTTTAACGAAACTACAACGTCATGACAAACATCTGTTTGATGTTTTAACTTTATCTTATTCATCATCAAGTTAACCAATGTACACAACGAAACACTGCCTTAAATGTTGTAAATATGACTCACAAACACGTGTTCATTTTTCTCTTCTCACATTCTAACAACTTGTTAAATCTGGTCCATTTTTAGAATTTGTGTGGCAACAGGTCACCAATAGAGCTGTCAAAATTAACCGAGTAATTGATTCAATTTAATCGACAACTATTTTAATAATCGAGTAATTATTTGGAGCCTTTTTTTTTTTTTTTTAAATTGTCCAAATTCTCTGATTTCAGCATATCAACAGTAATTGTTCACTGATTTCTCTAGTCCTTCATGAAAGAAGACTCGATTATCGTCTGTGTTTAATCCAAATAAAACATTTGCAAACATATTTTTTACTTTGGAAAAGTGACCAAATGGGTAACATAGTGTACAACATCAATCCATCCCCATCCCCTTTTTTTTTATCACTATATGAACACAAAGTACGAAATAACACCAATCTCTGGTTAATAAACCGTAATCAGGGGGGAAAATGTTCTTTTTAAATACGCTTAAATGCAAAATTAAAAAAATCTGATTAATCGATTGAATAATCTATAGATTAATCGAGTCTAAAAATTTTCAATAGTGACAGCACTTGTCACCACATTCCCCCCAATTTTTCCGCAAATCCTTCAAGTCCTTATTTTTAAGTGATTCATTTTGATGGTAAATGATTAATAGACGTTTTTGTTCCTCTTAACTCATTTGCATTTTAAATGTTTTAAGTGTCCCAAAGATGTAAACTGCAAAGAACGGTTGAAGAGTGAATGAGTTAAGTGTTTGGATTATTTCATTAAATGCGTTATGTATTGATCTCAGGATTTTTTGCTTAGAGTATGTATTTAATTTGTACTATTTTTGTTCACTTGTAAAAATGAAATTCTTAAAGGCCTACAACATAATTCCAACAATGAATGTGTATTAATAGTTGAGTGAAGCACTATGATCAGATGACAAAACAACATATATTTTTTGTCATTGTGCTACATGAACGTCTCGGCTTAGCAGCATCAGTGCTGTTTTTTCTCGATTTAACCTTTGTGCAGTTTGGCCTCTATCATATTCGCTGATGCTCTGCGGGCTCCCTCGCCGGCTCGCCGTGTCCTTCCGTCCGCAGCGGCACCCCCTGCCAGTGTTGTGACAGCCTTGTCAGCTTTGCGTTTGCTTTCATAGAGAGCGGCGCTCAGAGGCAGCCGGTCGAGAGTCACTGGCTCATGCGTGTGGCTGGCTTTGTGTGTACGTGTGTGTCTTTCCCTGCTCGGGCGCTGCTCCACGACGGTCCCGGGCCACCATGTCAGGCAGCATCTGCTACCCTCTGCTCATGTTGCAGCCAGCGGAGCACACGCATACAAACAGCTGCAGTGTTTACAGACAAAGCAACTGAACTTGACCCATCTGTTGTTTGTTTGTTTGTGTGGGTTCCTCCGTTGTGTTCATTTGTTGACGGATGATCCGGTGCTACCTCGGGAAGCCATTTTTCTGTACGGTGAACGAGGAGACACATTCCAGAGACGCCTGCGATAAGGGGAAATCCGTGATGTAGTTAGGCTATATACCTTTCGATCGCTCCAAAAAATAATTGGTACCAATTGATAGTAGGCTTGCGAAGCGTGGTCTCTCTGAGGCACCGTAGTGCGCGGCGCGCTAGCAACAGTGTTGTTTGAGCAAGCATCATAAAGTCCATTTTTTATTTGAAATTGCACTTTGAAACTTTGCATTTTAAGCTCAACCAATCAGCAGGATAAACATAGCTGAGCCAGTCAGAGGACGGAAAATGCTGATGTCACTAAGCTAGACCTTGTTTGGTCAATTTGACATCTGATTGGTTGAGACACAAACAGTGACTTTACAATGTGTGTATCACATTCTGAAGGCTTGATAAATAAAAAATGTGAGTACGTATCAATCTAGTGGGGATTCATGTTTCTTTATGTTTCCCCCCTGTGCCTTTTAGGGACTAACGTGCACGAGGCCAAGAGGATCCTGAGCGAGAGCGGCCTGCCCATCACGGCTGCAGACAATCTGGACGACGCTGCCAAGAAAGCGGTGGCCGCCATCAAGAAGTAGAAACGTCCAATTTATCTTCCTCAGCAAACTCCAGGTGGCCTTACTTTCTGTTCCAGTCACTGAGCTGACCTCAGGCCAAGAGCTCCTTAGATGTGTTTTTTTTTTTTATAAACCTCAACTGTCCGCTGGTTTATGAGCTACTGAACCATAGAGCCAATCCTTTTCTTCTGCCTTGTTGCCAATGTTTTCTGTTGGCACGTTTTTTCTGTTCTCTACATTGACAATTCTTCACTTGCCATTTGACATCAGTGATATCAGCACGCAGTAAAGATATCAAAGCGCAGATTCGACAGAGCCCCGACACTTAACATTCCGTTTTCAAACACATATTGTGCTGCTCTGCTTTGTCATGCTGCAACACTTTTACGGGCATTTGATCAGATGCGTCGTTTTTATGAAAATGCATTGTCAAGCCGCATTGGAAGAAAATAGGAAACACCTTATCGGTCGTTGAGGTTAAAGGGAGCCAATAACACTGTGATAATTGAATGCTGCTTTACTTCAGCTAATCAGCTTATTTTTGTCTCCATCAATGCATCCATCCGATCCGCCTTATGTGTCTCACATGAAGTATACAAAACGAAAGTGCTGTGAATTTTCTACATCTTGTATTACTTGAGAATGTGATCCTCACGTAGTGATTTGAGAACATTGTAAATCCGTGTCATGTGGTTTCATGTATAGCCTTTATTTGGGTGTGTCGTCAGATCTTTTATATAAATATATACACAATGTATTATATATATATACTTTTTACTACCGTATAAATGGGTGTGAAAAGAGGCCAAGGTGAAATGTATGAATAGAATTTAAATATATGATTAGTGCCTAATTTCATTCAGTAAAATTCTTACTGCTGTCATTTGGGAGCTATATAACACAATCACAAAACCATTTTTACATCAATTTTTGGTCTGTTTGTGTCGTGCAGTCACAATAAAAATCAACATTGTTCAGACACAATGCTCAATGCTTCCCTTTTGGCTGTGTTGCTGTGTTTATGTGCAACACACATCACAGCAAAAATAACTATTTCATTTCACGATGATATGAGAGCCGAAAGAAAATACAATAATACCTTAACTCATTTACTGCCATTGACGGCTATAGACGTAAAAAATTCATTTAAACTATTTCTATCAGTTTAATATTTGTTTCCACTTTTGTTAACAAGAGTATGAAAACCTAGATTTTTTTTATTTTACGTTTGAAACAAATATACCATTTGTGATTAATCGTGCGTTAACTAATGAAGTCATGTGATTAATTACAATTAAAAATGTTAATCGCCTGTCGCCCCTAATTTTTAATAATTTTTTTTTTTAATGAATTTATGGCAATGAATAAGTTAATATGATTGTCATCCTTTTCAATGTCAGCTACATGTTGTACACAAAACCTCCCATGATTAAACATTAAGACAAAAAAAGTTTAGAGCAGTCATGTCACAATTCAATTAGCAAAAAATTGTAAGAATTTTGCAGCCGTGTTTAGTTAGCAATTCCTGTTATATTGGGGTTATTGACGGATGAGTTTGTCCGAGGATGCCCGTTTTATGAATTGCCATGTGGTGCGACCAAAAAGAAATAACCAATTTGAGACTTTTATTTTGAAATATGTTTAAAGACTGGAGTTTTTATCTTCCACAAGACAGCAGCTTGGTTTGTACAGACTCACAACTATATCCAAAAGTTACCCTTTTACCCACTGATATATAGTACTAGTCATATTTGCACATCATGTGGTATGACCTTTCATTATAATTTGACTTGTGTGGTGAGCTATCTTATTTCGTTAAGATTAATTGCTAACTTCATAACTTTCAATTTAATTTGAAAATATTACAGTATGTGGTGTGACCAACTATCATCTGTTGCGAGCATTGTAGAAAGCTTCCCATGATAGATGTATGTCCTAAATTATAGATGCCTTAAATCGTGCATTCTGTAATAGTAAAATTGTTGATAATAGTAAATAGTTATAAAGACTAAATATTTTATATGTTTTGAAATCCTTATCCGTCAATGACGAATATGCTTTTCTGCTTTGTGCAAATCATTTGGCATTTCTATATTTTCAAGAAAGGAAATATTATCTTCCACTTGAGTGACACACACAAGCTCCTGTAAAGTCCCACTTGTAATTTTCTGATACAACTCCCCGAGCAGACTTGAGCGCAGTGACTGTCCTTGGTGGACTTGATAGAGGGTTGACTGAGACTTCCTCCTGACAGAAGCGCTGACTGTGTGATGGATTATCTGTCAGTTTAATCTGAGAGGAAACACAGACAAAACGGGTTTGTTTGCCTGCCTGCCGTCTGCGTGAAAAACACGATAAGTTGTTTTTGTGCACAAAACAGCGGAGAAACAACAGACTCTCAAACTGAACTTTTGACAATTGTAAAAAATCACACAAGAAAACTCTACTGGTACTGGTTCTAGCAGTCTTCATTTGTTTTCTATACATATACAGTAAATGTGATACATTGACCTTTAACCTTCAAATCAAACAAAATCCAAGTCGAGAAACTACTTTGTAAGTCACATCAACACTTTATGGATGTGTGGGGAAGTGAAAGTACTTCTGTACCAAGAGTCTTAACTTATTTATCATGTTTTCTTTTCGTCAGCCGTGTCGAAGAGTCATCTGAAGAAGTCGGAGGTGTGTGGGGCTCATTGAGCTTCCCTCATGCCTGCCAGCCAAGCCGTAGAAATGGACTGAAGGGTTCAATAATTGCCTTATTTCATGCTCTTGGCTGCGTGTGTCAGAAACCTCTCCGCTGATGGATTGGACAGAGGAATTTAAGGCTTGTTAAAGCAGCCTTCTCGGGCCCTGATATTGTTTAATTCAGTGTCAGGCTGGAGGTCACAATGAAATGTGCACACTGATTTACTGGGCAAAATTAGTGCCGCTCCATCATATAAATATAGATGAGGGTAAAGAAGATTTGGAGGTCAGCCTAAAGACTTCTGTCAAGCAGGCGTTTAAGTGCACTAAATACAGTAGCTTTGTAGGTGGGGTTGCTTTCCATGGCCCTTGGAGCAAGAGGTGCTCAACTAATGAAGCTGTTTATTATGCCGGGGCACTTTTATTTCTTTTAGTGGCTCACTTTGTCTTTGCGATTTGTGAAAATGCGGACATTTATGTGCTTAAGAACTGAAAACAGTAAGTTGCTGTATTGGGCGGCATTATGTATGATTTTTAGAGGTGTGAACATTAATGCGTTCATTTTGAGTTACTTTAACGCCACAAATTTTTTTAAAGCACGATTAATGACGGCTTCTTACTTGGAATTAAAACCGGGGAAATTTTACTCACATCGCAGCAGACACGTCTACGTCATTATTTAGCAGTAACACATTTAATAATAATGCATATATCTGTGGATACTTGGGTCAAGTTGTATTTTACAATTTTAGTTATTTCATGCTAAAGATTAGATAGCTCTTAATATGAAAAGAAAAATGCACTGAGCTGTCACCAACGTCTTACAAATGCAACTATGCCATCTAGTGGCAGAAAAATTACCAACACAAATCTTTTTTCTTTTTTTTTTTACAGTACAGTGTTCACTCACTATAATGTGGTTCACTATTTGCGGTTTTGCATTCTTTTACAGTAATGTACCTATTTTATAAAATGTATTCAAATTTATGAAGGTTTGAACCTTGAGAATGTTTGAACGAGAGAAATGTAAGAAAATGTAAATGCCTCGATGAGAAAAGTGTATAAACTGTGTGGTGGTGGGTTTTACAGACTTAAAACATTTATAATAAATGTAAAACATTCACAAATTTGAGGGGAAAATTAGGGAACACTGCACAGCACATCTTAATTTGAACTACATTTATTGAATTATTATGAAACTATTGTATCAATAACTGATACAATGATGCAGCCATATTTCTATTTACTACTGTAGTTTAATGTTGTTTGCCACTTTTATGTTATTTTTGATTAATTGGCTGATTTATCAGTGATTAGTATTTTTTTCTGCCAAAAATCGGCGTCAGTATTTTCCTTTTTCTACCCTGCTGTTGAGTGAGCATATTCTGTGTGTGTGGTTGTTTTTCTGTTTTCATGGATGGGAAAGTCGCACAGTGCAGAAGGATAAAAACGGTCAAAATAAGGAATGTGCATGTCGTGCTGGCCTTGGCTCACAAATGAACAGAAAAATCAATGTCCTTCTATCCAAAACTGTTGTCGGCAGACGTCTGTAACTGGAGGAGTTGGAATCGATTTGAATTACTTTGACCGGCTGGAGAATTTAAGTGAGGCGCAGACAGGTTTAAAAAGGTAATCATCTTCATCGCATTCATTTTTGCCGTGACAATCTTCTTGTTTTCACCTTGTGTCCCAGCCTGTCATGGTCTGGCAGTATATTCACAGTCAATATTCATTTTTAGTATTGAACACTTGCATTTTTCAGCCAGAAATCTGAGAATTATCTTTTACTTGTTCTTATCTTTCCACTTAGCTTTTCTGAGTCACTGCAGCAAGCAATGTTTCCAACTCAAAACCTTTCTTTGCAAAAGTTGATTTAGTTTTTTAGGTTGTTGTGGTGTTGCTTAAAATGTTAATTGGTTTCGGTAGACTGAAATGGATTTCACTTTGTCTCATCTTTCTTTTCTTTGATCCTTCCTCTGGTCTCCTGACAACTTCATGACTGGCGAGAAGTATCCGGTTCAGGTGAAAGGGTCTGGGATTAAAACAAGTTTCAGGTGAATTAAAGAGCACAAACTCACACATACACACGCATGCAAAAAGAAAAAAAAATGTTAATTGAAGAGTCTAAATCCGTGGTTCAGGCTGATAGTGATCCAGGCCCGGACAGAAGCACATTGCGGAGAAAGTCCGTCCTGGATATCGCAGTACTTAAAAGCTCATTTAATGTGACCTGTGAAAGGCAAACGCCACTGATTAAAACAATGGCCCAGATGACAGAATCCGTTTTGATAATTATGCTCCCAAGTTGTCCTTGTGGAACTCATTGCAGGTGTTTGCTGTCACATAACACTTAACTCGAAGAACAAAAGCGCAGGTGTGATGAGCGGAGACGTTTTTTTTTTAAATGTTTTGTTTGTTACGTTGATGTGATGGTGCGTGCGAACTGTTGAATCCTCCGAGCCGTGTTTGTGTGTACACGGCGAAGGTGCCTTTGACGCTTAACAACGGTAACATTGCCTCGACCATCTCATATTCAAGTGGAATAAATTAAAGCAGCTTGTGCGTGCGTGTCGGGTGCAATTGCAGTCAATGAGTCGGCCGGCGGCACGAGCCCATCGGAAAAGTGGCCTGTCGCCTGTGATTTTGCCAGTGACAAGCGCAATACAGTATTGCGCTCTATTTCACACACAAGACACAGTAATACACAATACAACAATATACCTACACGCCATAAGATTAAGTACACAAGAACAGTAAAGAATCCTCATCACCAATCACGTGTCTGCAAATCTATATTCCTGTGCCCGGAAAGAAGTGACAAGAATCATTTCAGCTTCATCTGTAGTGGGGCGCGTTTCCTGGAAAGTCGAGCGGTGGCAATTTGTATCGCTGAAAGCAACAAGATGACTAATTGGGTGAACTTTGCCACATGTTCCTTGACCTCCTGCGGTGTGTTTAACTGCGCCACACACTCATTAAGCAAGGCCAGTCGTCCTCCAACAAAAACGTGTTCTTCCTCCTCTGCTATTTACTCTTGTGATTACAATGATGTGTTCTCATATTCCGATTCCTTCTTTTTACTTTTTGCCACTTAAGGTTGCACAATCGTCCTACTTTTGTACTCCAAAATAGGAAGAGGCAAGTACCTATGCAGAAAATCTGACCGAGTAAGTCCTCCACAGCAATAGTTGGCGCTATACTCTAGCAAATTGACACATCGGTGAATCTGTGTCAGAAAGGTTTTGTCATTATGATAAATGATTTTTTTGTTTTTGGTGAAGGGCGGGGGGTTGCTGCGTTAGGCTTCAGGGCCCGGGGGGTTGTGCCCTGGTGCTGCCTGGAGTCGACGGCTCCTCTAATTGGTGGAGGTTCTCATGTATGCCAGATCCACCACACCAGTATCTACTGAAATTCAAACAGAATTAGTTTCGCCCACTGGTCGCTGAATCAGTGGAGGTTGGCATTTGTGGATCTCACTCTGCTTCATCTATCCTTCCTTCCTTTAGTCTCTCCTCTGGTCTCTTGATGTCTCCTTAATCCTTTTGGAATTCATGGATTTGAAACTGTTGTTGGAGGTTGGTGTTTGGTTGGTGGTGGATCTCACTTTGCTTAATCTTTCCTTTCCTTGATCCTTCATCTGCTCTCCTGACAACTTGACGACTGACGGGACTCTGAAGTATCGGGTTAAGGTGAAGGGTCTTGGATTTATAAAGGTGCTATGTAAAATATTTGGAGAAAAAATACTAATTGAAAATTATTTAAAATATATACCGTAATCAACACCTTTATAGATAGATCCCTGTACTTCATATTGCACAGAATAAATACATTCAGAATATTACATTCAACTCCAAATGAGTTTAAATAAATCGACATGATCAGCCTAAAACATTGCAAAGTGCTGCTAATCTAGCCATATTTTGAAATGAATAGTTCTGTGACCTTGTCAATTTTACATCTTCTTATCTGGTAGAATATTTGTTGCAGCTTTTGCATAGGTGGTGCCTGATACCTGGTAAGGTAACTGATGTGTAGAATATTCATTTGAAAATAAGCTGTTACAATATATTTATTGCTCTGTGCCATTTCCACTGTTGAAAAGCAGATGCTTGATATTTCTGTCCGTGTGTGTAAGTGGGAGACGATGTATAATGTTTACAGGGCACACGCTCCTCCGATGAACACATTACGCACATCCAAAAGATATTTCAAACACTTCCTCTTGAGAAATTCTCCATTACATGGGTCAATAGAGGGCAATGGGAGAAGAATAAATACGTGCACGTTCTCCTTTGCCGCCACACGCACACACACGAGCTGACACTTGCTGTCAGCCCATCTGATTGCCTGTTAGCGACTTTCACCCACCACGACAAATGCCCTTTTTCGCCAACAGGCATTTTCCCCACCATGTCAGATGCGGGGATATTAATGAATGCACAATGACAGTACTTAGGGAAGCAGGCCGCCTTTCTGCCTCCGCAAATTTTCCCGCAGGTCACTTTTGTATGACAGCAAAGAAAGGGAGGTAGCAAAACAAACAGGTGTAGGTCCGAAACTCATCTCCTCTCCAAGATTAAAAACTCATCTTTCAAAGCGCCGCCGCGTTATTGAGGCTGATACTCGGGGCCCTCGCATGCAAATGGAGGTGGGACGAGACGGCGGAGGGCCACATTGGAGACTGGAGGATGACGCTGTGTGGCTGTGTGTCCAATTACCTCTGTGAGGATTACTGAGAGAAAAGGGCAAAAGGCTGCATTTGCATCCAAAACACTCCTTGGGACTTTTTGCGATGAAAAGGTCACGCACGCATGTACGCACTCTTGTTTGCTCACTGATAACTTTCAAGTAATTCACATTGTAAATTGTATTTGAACGACATAACGAGGATACATTTTGCTGTCCTTTAAATAGACTTGGATTCATTGTTATCTATGCACATAACATTACGTGGATGGTGGAGGAATGACAGGTTTGCTCTGCACCAATGCGGTTTAATGCGCCTCCTTGAAAAGGAAATGTACTCTTGCATCCGCATTTGATGTCGCAAAATAAAACGAGGTGAAAGCGGGATGAATTCGCACCTCATTAAAGCGCCGCTTCTGATGCCTTTTTAATGAAATGCGCCCCAGTAGAGCAAAGCCAGACGGCATAAAATGAGAGCGATTTTTATCTGCTGTTTTTCCTCATTAACCTTAAATTATGCAAACCAGTAGAGTTCACATTGGAGATTGCGCGGAGCTTTGGCTCACTGCTCCTTTCACCAGCCCTCCCTTTCTCCTTCCATCATCACGCTAAGTACCAACCGTTCGGCTTGTATGGCTCGCCTGTACAACAATGTACACACTCTTTAAGTGTGTTGCCACTGTGTAAATAGATTACCCTCATTTCTGACCGAGTGGGCTAATTGTTTCTTTGTTATGGCCAAAATTACTGAGTCGTATCTCTTATCTATTGGGTGGGGTCAGACACGACTCCAGCATATTTTTTCTCTCTAAAGGGGTGCTGGGAAAATAATGTATAAATATATTTTCGTAGAGATGTTTGATAGAACTTTTTTCAGACCAATACCGAGACCACTATAATTGTGATACATAATCTTTAAAAAAAACCTTGGCGCTGCCGTGGCCTGGGGGGCGCTGAGGTGTTGCGCTTGCTCTGTCCTGGCAGGGATCGACGGCTCCCCTCTTTGGTGGAGATTTTCATGCATGCCAGATCCACCACACCAGCATCTATCGAAACTCAGACACAATCTGCTTCTTCCTCTGGTCGTTGAATCGGTGGAGGCTGGTGTCTGTGGATCTCACTCTCGTCTGTCCTTCCTTCCTTTCCTCAGTCTCTCCTTTGGTCTCTTGAGGTCTCCCTGATTTGTTCGAATTTGGATGTTTCTGGGGTTGGTGAAGGACTCTGGTTGGTGGCCGGTGGGTGGTGTCTGGTCGGTGCTGGATTTCACTTTCCTTTCTTTTCTTTGGTCCTTCCTCGAGTCTCCTGAAGGCCTCACGGCTCTGGCTGGGTTCTGAAGTGTTCGGTTTAGGTGAACGGTATGGGATTTTTAATAGGTTTTAGGTGAACTAATGAATACGCACGCACATACACATACTCACCCACATACAAAATAAAAAATTATAAAAAATATATATATTAAAAAAATAATAATAATAAATTAATAAAATAAAAAAACAAAAACAAATATTCCAATATAGCATTTTCCTTTAAATTGTACCAAATTAATGGCAATTTTCTTTTAAAATAAGGCAAATAATTCACATTTAGTTGTGCATTCTTCTTGCATGTGCCTTTAAGAGGTGAGGTCGAGTGGCACTTTACAAACAGTTTACCCAAATTGGGTCAAAACGGTGCCCTGCAATTGGCTGGCAACCAGTTCGGGGTGTACCCGGCCTACTGCCCAAAGCCAACTGGGATAGGCTCCGCACCCCCACCCCCCACCCCTGGAGCAATAAGAAAAGGTGTTGACCACAATTTCTAATACAACAATTAGCAAGAAAATATTGCTGAATCATCAGTAGCCTGCTATTATTGTTTACATTATTGATTATATGATTATTGTTCAACTTATTTGTTAACACACACAAGTGACACTGTAGCATGTGGCAATTTGTTTTGATAACTTTTTTACATTTTCTTTTTAATCTGACCAGACTCACTTTGTGACAGTTTTCTTGCTTTAACGAAATACCAATTTGTTGTGTGAGCACTTGGCATAGCAGTTTTAAACTGAATTACCTGTTCTCGCCGCCATCAATCTTTTTCTTACTTGTCAAATAGCAAAGCAGCGGGAGATACATTCAAAGTATCTTTCAACCTTCATAAATCAAATTGTCAGGCATCATTTCTCAAGCGTCTTCTGCCTGCAAGATTGTTTGTTCCTGTATATTCTACTTGGTGTGTAATTGGACAACATATGTCACTTGTCTTTTGCTGCTAAGAGAATCAAATGATAGACATCAGACAAAATAACCGCAAGTGTAGTTCGGTGTAAAGTCCCTGTATCATAATTCAGATTCATGGGCATTTATTTTCACAAAATAATGTGCATTTTTATTTATTTATTTTTAACTCACACTCTCCACTTGTATGGTATGTTGTATCCCTTTAGGCTTTTGGTAGCCCGTAAGGACAGGCAGGTTGACCAATTTATTAATACCTCAAATATGAATCCCTCCACTACTTTTTTTCAAATACTTTGCTATGTTTCAGTATAGCACACGCAGGCAGTTCATTTCACCTGACTGTGGAACAAGATCTGATGATTATTATATTCTGTGATCAAGTTATGAAGTACTTTCTAATTACGTAAAGACTTATGCTCCATTAGGTACCTAATTTCCCCCACTGAACTGCAGTAGATGGACGTGACAGTAACGCAAACTAGTGTTCAGTACCTCAGCAAATTACAACCAGAATACAGCATCATGCATTCATTGTTACTGTTAAACCTTATGATAATGGTTCCCTTATCAAGTGCCTACAAATTCATTGTTTACTTATTTGATTGTTAATCCACTTTTAAAATGTCTATCAGCAGATAAGTCAAGTAAGTGAAATTTCAAGTTTGTGACTCAGTGAGGCTAAATTTTGCTCCACTACTTCACTTACCTTTTGATTTGCTACTATTACAGTAAATGTCATAGCAGTAACTTGTAAATGTTGATTTATACACTTTGCAATGATTTTCGTTGCAGCTCATGGTGACCAAGACAAGTATTGAGCTAGCCAAATAAAAAAAACACTACTGTAAATAGTTTTGACTGGGCAATTTAACAATATGTTCCCAAAAAATTTAATTCAATTATGTTCAGAAGGGAAAAATCCAGGTCCAGAAAATAAAAACCCTGCCTCAAATTGGCTTTAGCCCCTTGTGCTAGCTGGCTAGCTCCCTAGCTAGCTCCCCAAGTGCTTGGTTACCAGCTAGGGAGCTAGCCAGCTAGCATAAGGGGCTAAAGCCAATCTGTGGCAAGGTTTTTACCCTGACCTGGATTTGCCACCTCTAAATATGTTTGAATGTACAGTATTTGTAAAGTCATTCGAATGTATTGGTGAAGTCTTCAAACGTATTGGTAAAATGCAGGCTAAATGCTAACAACATTACACTTAGCCATAACCATAGCCCAGTCAAAATTGTTACTCCACTACTCCGCAGTTACATGCTTCCGTTGTTTACAAGCACAGTTTGATATTTTATTATGTCACTAATAACACATTATACAAGGGTACCATTATTATAAAAAGAGACCGGTGTGGGTAATTAGGGATCGTTTCATATTTATAAAAAAAAAAAAAAAAGGGGGGGGGGGGGAAGGCAGGTTTCCAATAGGCTTCATACCAAGAAACCCACAATGGTGTCTTTTACAATCTTATGTTTTATTTGTTATCCTCCATTTTATGAAGCTACACAATTATTTGTGGTTCATCTTAAAATGTAACTACCACAAATAAAACATTTACTATCTGTCAGCACAGCAAAGTAGATCAACAAAAGAACTGTGCATTAGTATTTTGTGTTTTATGGAGTTGTATACTACCTGCTTGCTGAATACATTAATTAGATGATGGCATCGGCTCTAAATGTCACACTTCCTCATGTTTCTGCGATGTTTTAAGTGAATGATGGATATTCAATTACGTCTTCCGCAAAGTACTGCCTCATATTATTTGTGTGTGCATGTGTGTGTGCTTGTGCATTTACACTTGATACCAAATAGGCGCCAAATGATTTGGACACATTTTAAAAGCCTAATGGGAACTCTCGCCCCTAATTAAGAGCCATGAATAATTCAAGTGGCGGCACGCTAATTAGCATTCCATCATTCCTCTGCGACCATGACGAGGCACACATTGGCTTGTTACGGCCTGTATATGTAGAAGATGAGTGCATGTACAGTAAATGTATGCACACTTGAATACAAATTTCAATACAATGTTTAGTTTGAAAATGGGACTTTGGAGCCATTTATTTATTAATTTTACTTCAATTTGAGAGAAGCAATGTTTTTGGGGGGGTTTCCCCACACATTCCTCAAAGCTCCTTGTAATATGGATTGTATTGCATGATTTACTGTAATAGCGTAACGGCCCCACAGTTATTGCCTCCCTTTCATCGGGACTCTTTAATGTTAGTGAAAGAAATAAATTGTTAAGATGGAAATTAATTGTGGATAAATTACAAGAGCTCCTTTCCGCGCTGGCTCATAATTACGCTAACATAACATTTATTATTATACTTAGAATGTGTTTAGCACTGAGTGGAAGTAGCTCATTTTCTTTAACGTTTTCACTTTGGAAGCCATATAACCAGCTTAATTGCAGCTACTTGTTTAAATGACACATATTAATGGGGACGCATAATATGTGAAAATGGCTTCAGCAACTGTTTCTTCCCAGTGGCAACGTATTTATCTTTAATGACACACACACACACACACACACGCGGCTAAGGGAGAAGAAAGCCCCCCGTGGGTCTTGGTGTGTGTGAGTGGATGTAGCCCCGGGGAGACAGGCTGAGGTTTGGTGGCGTCTTTGTGCCGGGGTTAACCTTGGCTGCGGGCTAAACACACAGGGAATGTTCTGAGGGGACCTTCAGCCATCAGCTGCAGCTTTTCATATACTGCTCCACTCCTGTGGGAGCGCTGCCACAAACACAACTATTGATCCATTGTCATACACTCGCACACTCCTCCCTTCAGCTTTTCTCTCCTACTGACTTCAGTGTGTGTGTCAGGTTAAAAAATATCCTCTAAAGTGGTCACAAATCACGTGATGGGGTCTGTGGAGGATCAATGTGTTATTGGTGTCCTGAGTATCCAGTGGACTTTGGCTTTTGCATTATATTTCTCTTGATTCTATGTGCGTCTATTCATAGATGGATATGTCATCAAGACGTTGCGTTCAAATATTTTTGCATATATATGTATGACAGTAACTCATCCTAACTGACTTCATTGGATGAGTAGCTTGCTGTACATGATAGACATCACACTGTTAAAAGGAATTATTTGATTTGGAATCATCCTGGCTGTTCCAGATACTGTCAAGATTAAGATTTAGATTGAGAATAATGGGGTGGGGGGAAATCCAGATTTATTTTGGTAACAAGCTTGTGTCCAAGGAAAATCAAAAAAAAAATGGCGTGTGCGCTCTTATCTGTTCTAAATATACAATAAAATCTTTTTTTAGTTAAACTAATAGAAATATATACTAATTCTAATAGAAAGCTGTATATTTTAGTCATTGATACATTAATTTCAGAATTCATAAAATGTATTTGAAATTAAAAAGATGTACGTACTGTAAAAAAAGAGGTGTGATATTGATTTGTGTTGGTCATTTTTCTGCCACTAGATGGCATAATTGCATTTGTAAGACGGTGAAAGCTCAGTGCATTATTCTTTTCATATTAAAAGCTATCACATCTTTAGCATGAAGTAACTTTTGAAATTCTGCGCATTTTAAATTGTAAAATACAACTTGACCCCAGTCTACACAAATATATGCATTATTATTATTGTTATAAAATGTATTACTGCTAAATTTTGACATGGGCCTGTCTGCTGCGTTTCGACTGGAATTCCCCCAGTATTGGCTTTCCAAGTAAGGGGCGGTCATTAATCGCCTGTTAAAAAAAATAAAAATTGTGCCGATAAAGGAACTAAAAAAATTAACGCACAAATTTTGACACCCCTCTTTTTTATTATTATTATTATTGAAAATGTATGCCGTAGTGTCACAGAGTATCATCTTGGACCTCCAGGCCTCAATCTTGTCTTTGTTCCTCACAAGCCTGGAGACACCAGAGTAACCCATTTGTGCTTATGCAGGTCATAAAGCTAATATGTACAGATGTTTACCTAAAGTGAGATAAAAAAAAAATAAAATAACTTTTTTTTTTTCTTGTGCCTATTGGCTTCTTTGACGCCTGGGCAACCCGTAAAAGCTTTCTGGAATCTGAGCTATATAATTGGCCTGTGTCTAACCCCAAGCCTGAAATAGTGCAGTGAGTTAAGACTCCAATTGAACCAATGGTCAACTCTTAACTTTCAGTTAAGTTAAATAAAGAATCCTACTAAAATGTTGAAGGGTCACAGTTAATCTGATGTTGATACTGGCATATTTTTGAGGGTGTGAGATTAACTTGAAAACTCTTAATAAAAAACACGCAAGTGTGAATAGTTCTTCATTTGTACACATGCGATTGGTTGATGACCGTCATGATCTGTGTTTTGACTTTTTATTTTCTACTTTAAATTGTTTCAGTTCTGTTTCATGTTATGTTGTGTTTTCTTGCTGGTTTTGGTGGTGGTTTGTGTTCTGATCATGCTTGTTAGGGTTTTTTGGGTTTCCATCTGTGCTCGTTAACCTGGTCCATTGTGTCGACCAATCAGCTCCCTCAGCCACTAGTAACTTGTCCAGGTGTTCCTTGTTCTCTGTCGGTTTGCCTGTGTTTAATTAGCTGATTTGATTCCGTCCTTGTTGGTTCCAATCATTGTTTGTCGCCTCCGCTCCTGTCACTTGTTCATCTTGAGTTTTATCTTAGTGTTTGTTGTTTTGATTTAGTTTATATATATATATATATATATATATATATATATATATATATATATATATATATATATATATTTTTTTTTTTTTTTTTTTTAATGATTTTCTTTTTTTCCTGTGGCATCATTTGAATCTTTTAATGTAACCTGACCTGAAGTATTGAAGTATTCATTGCTCGGCTTCATTCGGCCACCCGTTCAAGGTACGTTCGGCTTTGCTTGGGTGTTCAAACTCCGAGAGCGAGGTCAAACTCCGATGCATATTATTTTTTGCTTGAAGCCTGATTTGTACGAGTTCCGAGACGTTTAAACTATGAGGTTCCACTGTATATTTTGTGTTTCAGATACACTACACTGGAGGTGGTGCTGCATACATGAGAAAGGAAGGATGTAAAGGCCACTCTTAAAAAATAAAAAATGAAAAAATCATTTTATAAACACATGAAAATCAATCAAACAAGCAATTATAAATTGTTTTTATTTTCTAGGTATTATGAAAAACTACTATACATAATGTCTTTCTGTTGAATGCGATAAAGCAAATTGTTTTGGATTTTTTAAGATTTTGCGGTGGCCAACGGCCCTGTATGCCACAAAGTTGGACTGATTCACTATTTGGGTGAATTTGGCCCAACTTTCTGGGTTGTTAAGTACAAAGCAGTACAATTTTTGGGGGGGTTGCACAAAATGACCCAATTTGGGGTTGTTTTATACAACATGACCCAATTTGGGGGGCAAATTTAGTTCAAATTGACCTAGCTAGTGGATTAAACCCAGATTAGTTTTATTTATTTTTTTACCAAGAAAAGAAGAATCATAGGTTACAAATTACAAATCATATGTATGGAAGCCCACTATATAGTTAAATAGTTAAGAAATATGTAGTGTGAAAAAGGGTCTAACAGAAGGCAGGGCAGCGGAATTGTGAAAGACTGCAATGAATCTTCTCCACATCCTCTGTCGGCTGAATAAATAGCAGGTCATTTCCACATCATAAATACCATCCGTACTTGCAGTGCCGGAGCTCCAAGGTGGTCCCAAACCCTTGGGATTTAAAAGGGGGGTGGTCCCAAACCGTTGGGATTTAAAAGGGGGGTAGTCTGACTGCAGGTAAGGCTCTCTTTCCCTGCAGCCCCACGAGAGGGAAGGAAGGGCATCTTAATCCCTGAAGTGAGGCTCATATCTGTCCCGGTCCCGTTGAGGCGGATGCGCACAAGATGCCAGCTTGGACAAAAAGGGGCATTCATCATTTTCAGACTGATGAGTGTGGACGTGTCACTGAGACATGAGGCAGACTTTTGGGGGGGGGCTGAACGAGCGACAGGGACGGTACAGCTCTTCACGCAAGGAGGGATGTAGTCCTGTGAGGTCCGACTGTCAGAATGGAAGTAAAAATAGAAGAGGATACGATACAGTTACACGTTGTCTGTATCTTTTATCCTGTCTGAGTGGGGGCCTCTCAGGCTCGCCGAGTCGGTGACATTGGGCGCCTGACGCGTGGAGGTCTTGAGCTCATTTTTCTCAATGTCAGCCCCTGTCCCCTCTGATGGATCCCGGGGCTGGAGGGCGAGGAGGATCGGGCCCAGTGATTGATGACTGCAGCAATACTTCTTATCTTTGCTGTGATTTCTCCCAAATGGCCTTACATGACAGCACTTCCGCTGTCAGGTGGACATCTGAGTTTGGAGAAAAGCTCTTTGTGCCAAAACGGTGACAAATTAAAAACAAATCGAAAAAATTTTTGTATTTGTTTTTTTTTTATATATATACATACATATATATATATATATATATATATATATATATATATATATATATATATATATATAAGTCTTTCTTTAAAATTATCTGTCATTGGTTTATTTTGGGAAATACTAGTGGTATTGGTACTTGGTATCGGTATCAGTGATTACTCAAGAGTTGACTACTCGTATTGGTCTGAAAAAACATTATCGAACATTCTTAGCCAAAATGAAATAAAAACTATAATGGAAAATCCCCCAAAAAATTTAAAAACTGCCACACAGACAAGAAATAACAACAAGATGAGTGTTTTTCCACATTAAGACCAATTGTGTAGTGCTCCTTTTGAGTGGGGCTTCTCTCAGCATCCTTTTGGTGAGAAAAACGATAAGCCTCCATTGGCGGTGAGTTTAAAGGCCCTGCATCATCTTTTGAAAATGATACACACCTTGATGCACCTGCGGGCGGGTGGGACATCAACTCCTCAATTAACACCTTGTCCAAATCTCCACATGTTCAATTTCCTCTCTCAGCAGAGGCGTGAAATCTAAACTCCTCCATTGGTTTTCTTTCTTGGGCTTCATGCTGCTGAGGCGCTTTAACAATAGCGGGCTGTTTACAGTGTAACGCTCTTCTCGCCAAAACTCAGGCAGGTGCGAAGGCATAACAGTAAATTAACAATGAAATTAGGATTGTCGCACTGTGGCTCTCCGATGAGTCATCAAGTTTGCTCCGCCACGCTTCTCAGCACCAGTCGTGACCATCTGGACCCACAAAAAGCTCCCTCAATGCGTTGCGCTCTTTGCAGACTTGTCTCGCCCTCTCTGCGTCTGGTGGTCCCTTGCCAGGTGAGCAAAGCTGCACCTGCCCGTCCACCTGGGAGGAGGAGTAAGCGTCTTCTTGCTTGGGGAAGGGTGTGACTTGGCTGCACATGTCCATGCTGATTGATGACTGAATGGAATTTTGCATGCAAAACTGCCCATTGATTTGACTCCTGAAGACCTATCATGTCATGTCATGACCTCGTCTTATACATCACAATCACAAAATAAACAACAAAGTGTGTGGTAAATATAGTAAATAAAAAAAATACATAATAATAATAAATCAAAAAAATGTTTAAAAAAGTAAACAATAAATAATATATTAAAAAAATTAATCTAGTGTTTTTCCTCCCAAGGGCAGTCAATACAAAAAAAATAATATAAAAATGATTGCAAAACATACAAAATTCAATGTCAGTCAGCATGTATTTAAAGGCAATTTATAGAAGTGTACTTCATACACAATGTGCTTCGCATAATTGAAAGTACATCTAAAAACATTTACAAACAGAGATTTGAAGTAAGGAAATAAAAACTAGCTTTGTAAAATTACTCAAACAATGTACGCTAAAAGAACAACATTTTGGAAAACTTTTTTTTTTTAAAGGCTTTAAAAGACCTTAATAGGAATGGGAAAAGAGCATACATAGTTTTTTGAAAAGCATTTACACATGGTGCTGACTTCACTTCTGTTGGCAGCTTATGCCATTTGCATGCAGCATAACTCTTATGTGCTGCTTCACCATATTTGCTTTGAGAAGAAACAAAACTGTCTAAATCTCGGCTTGGTGTTAAGGGGCAAGGCAAAAAAGTTTTTGTGTAATGCAAAAAAAATGCACAAAATCGGGTAACATTCAATTTGATCAAATTGACTGGGAAAAAAATGTATATCTTCAAATAAATTTCATTTACAATTTTAAATGAAACGTTAAAATTTAAATAATTGTCTTGAAACTTTTTCACATAAAAAAAATTGTGATGTCTTATTGTTTTATTTAAGTTCACTAGTGCAACGAACAAGTCGTATGAAAAAATAACAATAAAAAGAAATTAAAAAACACAAAAATAATGTGTATCGTGGCGAGTGCTAAGAAGGTTGGCCCCACTGCCGTTGATTCTCAATTTTAATACTTAAGCTACGCAATGATTTTTCTGTCATACAGTTAGGTCCATAAATATTTGGACATTGACATAATTTTCTTCATCTTTTCTTCATCTTTTTGGCTCTAAATTTCACCACAATAGATTTCAACAACTTTTTAACGGTCGAGCTTTATGTTTTTAGGGTATTTACTTCCAAATTGGTGAAGAGTGAAGGAAGGAACATTTTGGATACTGTATGTTCCTCACACTTTTTTTTAAAAAAAAGGACCAAAAGCAATTAACAATCATGAATCAGACTTTCACTTTATAACTTTTGGTTGAAAATCCCTTGCAATCAATTACAGCCTGAAGTATGGAACACATAGACACCATTTTCCCTTCAGTTTTGTCGACAGCAAAAGAAATGCATGCTCAATTGTATTCTGATCAAGTGATTCACTCTGCTACTGCATAACATTCTTCTTATTTGCCTTTAAAAACAATAACTCTGGTTTCTTTTTCGCAGTATGCGTCGGTTCATTGTCCATCTGCACTGTGAAGCGCCTGCAGCGTTTGGCTGAATACGAGCAGATGCCAGATTGCCCGAAATACTACAGGATTTATCCTACTGCTTTTATCTGCATTACTTTTTTGGTGTGTGTATTTAAATGTGTCCTCTATATATTCTGTGTATTTCTAGAGTGGTGGTTGTTATTTGCATGAGCGAGCATTCCATGGGACTTGACTCTGAGGATCAATTTGATTGTGTCTGTTTTTTTCTATTATGCAAATTTCTCAAAATCCAAACGTGCAGTCTGACCAAATTGAGACAGATAGGACAGGGGGGGGGGTGTGGGGGTGGGGGCTGCTGGCCATTCAATTAGTCTACCATGGCAGTTTTCACGGTATCTTGCACATCAGAGCCCAATCAAATATTCTATTACTGTACATTATTCTCCGATTTCTGCCGCCATCAGCCTCGGGACCCAGGGGTCGTGCTAGCGCTGTCGGTCGAGGAAATGTTTCCTCTGCAGCCATCTGTGGTGATGGGAGGACATATTGGAAATCAAAGCGGCAACAGGAGGAGGGTGCAGAGGGCAGCTCCCTCGGCTCCGGACAGGCTCCTCTTTGACCACCAATCGCTACGCGGGAGAAGAGGGCAGGCGGGTCATGATTAAGAACACTGCCTGGCTCCAAACTGCTACTACGGACATTCTGCTGAGTGCTGAAACCGCCACTCCCACAATGCAATTGTCCCCCCAAAATCAACAAAATACAGTAAATGACAAAGTGGCAATCACATGGTTTGCTCATAGTCGTCATCCAAATTTTACGTCACTCCCACCCCGCCCAGTCATTGATTATCATCGACGTCAAAATTCTCCGTCAGCCAGACCCTGCTGTGGACAAATATTTTCAGGCCTTGGAGGGATACGCAAGGCAAATGCATCAAGGCTCCAATTTGGCTAAGAACGGCCCTGGCAATGTTTGATAGTTAACGACAAAAAATAATAATTTTATTATGGCGTTTTTGTTAAAAAATGAGAAAAAAATAAACTAACTGAAACTACATCGTATGTTTATAAAACTAAGATGCATTTAATTCTGTTTTATTGCTGTACGTCTGTCCAAAAGAAGGACATTTGAGAATTTTATTTATTAAACAATAATTATTGTAACTATTTTTTAAATATCTTGCACTCGACAAATACTCAACATTAAAAATAAGAAACTAATAATAAAACTAATACAAACTGAACTAAAATTGAAAAAAATTTAATGATTAAAACTAACTGAATTTAAAGAACAAAAGTCAAAATTAAAGAAAAAATAAATCATAACTACGATAACCCTGCTCTGTAGTTTAGGAAATACTATTACAACTTGGCTCTTCAATGACTACCATAAAGTTTGTTACTCTTAAAATGTGGTCACAATCAACACATAGTTAATACCATATACAGCAAAGAACACAATATAAAAACTCCAAAAGGGGTCTTTTTTTTTTTTAAGGAGAGCTCAGTATTGTTCATTCGATTTGACATCATCATTGTTCTACTTTTTTTTAAAAAATAAATAAATAAAAAAAATGTTTTCTTTTTTTCTTTTTTTTCCAAAAGGGATCTTAACCCCGATCGGATCCAGATTAGGTTTTGGATCCATTAAACAGCCACAGTAATCAATGACTGTAAGTAACACAAGAACAAAAATGAGTTAAAACCAGATAACAAACTAAATAAGGACACAGAGTGTTACCGTAAAAACACTTGAACCTCTTTATGAGAATTTGAGCTAATAAATCTGCTCCTCTCTCTACTTGAGCTGCTGACTACTGAAAAAAATCTTTCCCAAAAAAAAATCCTTCAGGGGACGTTTCCCAAGGCCTCCCGCTCATATCTGTGTAATACAGATGGTCTGTGCTGTGGTGCCAACATAGATACGCAGCTGCTGAGATTATGGATGAATAAAATCAAAAGTGCTATAATAAGAAATGTGGCATTATATAACGTTATTTTTTGCTTTTAAGATCTTACAAGAAAACGCAGCTCAAAAAAATGATGCGTTGGCTTTAAATAATTCTGTTCTTTTTAGCAGCTTCCACACAATTGTTTTATGTTAATTAAACAAAAAATATGAGCCGTTTTAAATTGTATTCGTTTACTTAAGACTTCTGCCTCACAGTTTCGATGTTAAAAGTTGAAATCGGGTCGTCTTGTGTTGCGTACTTGTGTGGGTTTTCTCGGGTTTTCTTCCGCCCACATTCCCAAATCGGTCAGGTTGGCTTTGTTCGAGAAATAAAGTCATTACATTCATGAAATGTTGTCGGAATAGAAACCCACAAGGGTTGTGAGGTCACCTGAGCCCGGAGTTCAAAGCAAACATGGTGCATCAGCATTTCGCTGTTATGCTGCAAGCAAATGGAATATGAATCCAAAATCATGTTCTTGCTCCGTATATTCTTTTACCAATCCTTTTAAACATTTTTTTCTTTTTCTACTTTGTTTTTACATGTCATGATGTTGATCATGTCGACATTTGGATGACATAATAAACATTTCATGCACTTAGCACTAAGGAGTGTGAAATGTATCAGCTTTTCTCACCTCTAGACTGAAATCTGGTCACATGACCTGCCTCATTGCTTAATCAACTTGCCAGTCTCAACAAATAAGTGACAATGTTACTTCTTCTTCTTCTTTGGTTTGTCTGCTGTTGATGGACTTGAAATAAAATGAAAGTGGCAGAATAGCCAGACATTAAATTGCCCATTACATTAATATCCATGAACACACACACATACACACATACATATCCCAGCTGGAAAGCCAGGGTGACACACCTTGCACCGTGGCAGGACAGCAGGGGCCCTGTAGTGAGGGAGGGGTCAGTAGGACGGCAGAGGTTAGTGAGCGGAAGGGCGTGTGTGTGTGTGTGTGTGCGTGTGTGTGTGTGTGTGTGTGGAGGGGATGTAGTGTGAATCTACTGTGACCATTAATAGAGGCCAGGCCTGAAGATCATGCCAAGGGCACCCTGGACAGCTATAGCCAGCCAGCATTTCCGTGTGTGTGTGTATTTAGCACACGGACCATTTAACTATACTGTATGTATCCATTTTGTGTGTGCGCGCGCGTGTGACTCACCTGCGACCGACTGTATTTGCTCGGAGGCAGCTCTTTGTCTTTGTGCTGACAGTATGAATATGATGGACTGCTTTGCTCCTCCACTTTGTCTCCACTGAGACCGGCAGCTTTTACAGCGATAAGTTGCAGTGCAATGGCAGATTCTTTTCAAAAATGCTCTAGATAAAGATAAATGTAAGAAAACAGGGTCAGTCGAACTCACATAACTCTGAAAGAGAACTCAGACAGAAATTATTACGTATCTATCAGTTCTATCAGGTCAACTTAAAAAATAAATTAAAAAATGACAATATTATGTTATATGTGATCTCACTAGTCTAAACATGACATTTTGATTAATGTTACATTTGTGGAATATGAGTTAACTCATTCACTGCCATTGACGCCTTTAAACGTCAAAAATTCATTTGAGCTATTTCTATTAGTTTTACATTTTTTTCCCACTTTTGTTAACAAGAGTATGAAAACCTAGACATTTTTTTAATAATCTTTTTTTTTTTTTAAAGATTATTAAAATTTAGTGGCGTCAGGCGATTAAAATTAATAGCATGACTTCAATAGTATATATCACAAATTTTATATCTGTTCTAAATGTACAAATGTACAAAAAAATCTAGGTTTTCATACTCTTGTTAACAAAAGTGGAAAAAAACACGTTAAACTAATAAAAATAGTTCAAATGAATTTTTTACGTCTATAGCCGTCAATGGCAGAGAATGAGTTAAGCAGCAAAATCCAACCATTTTCATCCATCTCAGGTGGTGCTGTCAACTTCAGATGACATCACAGCTGCTCAGGGCTCGGGCAAAGACCAATCAAAGCTCACCTGTTTTCTGAAGCTGAGCTGTGATTGGTTGTTACTTGAGTCTTTTTCACTTGTCAGCAAGTGGCAAAATGGCCGCCTTCTGATATTGATAAAAACTGCTGGATATTCCACTGACGCAACATTTACCAGATTATGATATTTAGACTAGCATAGAACATATTGTCAATAATTTTTTGGGGCGGTTGACTTCCCCTTTAAAGTACCATTCACTGTATTTTTAACAATGCCTTATGGAAGACATATGCGGGGGTTTTGACATTATGTATTTTGTACCTTAAAACAGTTCTAATGTGTCTTAATAACATTTGTGACGTGCTTTATTCAGAATGCCCCGAGGATCAGGAATTATAACACACCAGTAGGTCTGGACTGCTGGCAGGCCAGTCTAGGACTTGCACACTTTTACGAGGAAACTACGCTGCTGGGACACGTGCAGAATGTGTCTTGGAATTGTCTTGCTGAAATAATCAGCGACATCCCAGAAATAGTCTTTGCTTGGATGGCAGCATATGTTGCTCCAAAAGCCTGTTTGTAACTTTCAGCATTCTTGGTGCCTTCACAGATGTGCAATTAAGCTACCCGAGTCATGGGCACTGTCGCACCCCTAAACCATCACAGATGCTGGATTTTGGACTTTGTGCTAATAACAATCTAGAGGTCCAGTGGTTCCTCTCGAGCCCATTGGATACGACATCTACGATTTCCTAAAATGTTTCAAATGTGGACTCGTCAGACCATGATATCTTGGACAATAAATGATTAAATTCCTTGCAATTGTATGTTAAGAAACTGTTGGACTATTTGTTTATGAACAACTTTTTTAAGCTGTTCACCTGAGGAATGTTTGAAACAGGTGGGGGGGGGGGTTAGCCTCACTGCTGTGTGTGTTTTCAGTTCCTGGTGGTAAGTCTGTTTTTTGTTCAACTGAACAGGCCCAGATTTCACACAGAATACATTTAGTGAGTAATATTAGACGAGATCATCAATATTTCAGTATACAGTCCGATATTCCTGTTGACATTTTTGTTTAATGATATGCCATGAGAGTTTCCTCGTGTAAAATATGTGCCCCGGCGCGATAAAGGGTGGGAAAGACCATGCTAGGTATTGTAGCACAAATCCGCAATTGATCTATGCGGCATCAGCAAGATGAAAGCAGGCAGCCGGCTGCCGTGCTTGTCCTCCTCCCTTCATAATATCATCTTTCTCAGGCTGTTTATGCTATGATGTCGACGAGTGTGGACTGAAATATGGAGTTTGGCTCGAGTCCCAGGAGGGCACATGCTGTCGGAGTGATTTGCAAAGCATATAAGCAGCCTGTATCTTGTTGGGCTCCATAGACAAGGAACATATGTGCTTGTCAAGGCTCTTGTAATCGAACACACGGGCTGCAGGATGAACGGAGCTTCTGCTCACAGTTTATGCACGCAGCCTATAATCAGCAGATTGGTATTTAGCCTACATTTTCTGTTTTTGTAATTAAATGTATTAATTTGGGTGCAGTGATAATTTTGTCATAATTTTCGTCACAAAAACATTTTTTCAGACAAAAATGAAAGGAAAACTAAAATAGAAGCCATTCATTGAGATGATAACGATAACTAAAACTGACTGACAATTTCATTGATGCCTAAAACAAAAATGAAAACAACACAGTGATGAAAGTTCACACAATCCAATCAGAAGGAATGAACGCAGGTGGGAGAAAAGAACCACTCAGAAACTGTTCACTCCACTTTATTTAATGTTCCAACATGTTTACATTCATTGTGCAGCTGTAAGATGAATCTTAAATTATTTTTTATTTAGGTGAAAACTAAGTTATATTATTGCCAGCTCAACATGTTTCATTGAAACAATTAATAAAGACACCGTTGTACTATTAAACGTGTCTTGCGTGTTAAACTACAGTTACAAATTGGTGTGTTATAATTTTCTATATAAAGGTTGAAATGTATGCTGAAAAAAAAAATTGACTAAACTGTCAATTTAGTCAACTAAAATTGCTCTTTATTTTCGTCTATTTTATGACTAAAACTTTAATTAATTAATTAATTAACTAAAACTAAATCAAAATTTCTTGTCAAAATTAACCCTAATTGAGTGCCGTGTAGGAGGGTTTGGAATGGCTTAATAGAGGTGTTAATATTGACCGCCCTCTCCCAAAAATAAAATAAATTCTAAAAAAAATAATAATTTGGGCTTGGAACGTATCACCAGCAAAAAGTAAGGGAACACTGTGCATTGTGTAATTCATAGCTAACGTGCGCCTCTTACCTGGACCAAATGGTAACTATAGGGGTGTTAAAAAAAAAGAAGTGTGCACCGGAAAAAAAATTTGATTTAAAAGATGTGATTGCATTGAATCAAACCGAATCGAATCGTTCTACTTTGAACCATAGCCATCGATACGTATTAAATCGTCTTTTATTGGAGAGATACCCTGGAAGGGAATTGCAAGTTCATTCAGAAGTACGCCTCTGTGAAGAAAAGAAAAAAAAGTAGTTACATCATACCCTCTCGAACTGAGCCGTACCATAACAAATCGAATCCTGAATCGAACCGAATCAAGTCGTTCCACTTCTTGAGCGTTTCACCCCCCTTATGTATCAAAAACTGTATTGAATCATCTTTTGCAGAGAGATGCACATCCCTGGTAACTAGTTCATATTATTACAGTAGTAGTGATTTATTTTGTAAAAATATAACTATTTTTTTAAATAAATAAATAGCATATCCAAAAATCCTGTTTTATTCATCTTTGGATAATGTGTCTATGTTACTATGTATAAAATAGTCCATGACATTCAAACATTTCTGTCTTTCCTACTAAATTGACAGCCCAGTCAAGCGGTCCTCTTGTGAAGATATAATATAAAGTCACAGTGTGCAACATGAATGATCTTACATGAAGTGGAGGGAATCTTCGAAATGGGATTGCCAGATCTGAGCTTTAAGCAACGGGAGCGGTCGCATCACAGTGGAAGACGCTGGCTTTGACTTCCTGCAAATTCTCTCATCAGCGCACGGCATCGATTTCATTAGTACCGCCTCCTCCTGGATCAATGACTCCCCGCTGTCGTGAGTGCTGCTAAACACGCTGGATTTCACCGCGCACACCTCATCATCGACATGCTTTTAATCCGCTATTTGTCTCAATCATGGATGGATTGGACTCTGAATATGAGACAAGTGGAAGCACTGGCGACGGTTCCACTTCTGATCCACACTAAAAACACAATTGCTTGGCTGGTCCAAGGTTTACTCTGCCTCTCATCTGCAGTCAAATGGGATTGATTGGATGGATGGATGCCCCATAGACACCTTTCATAGAGTTGGGGATTGAAGTAAATAATTGATTAGATAGGTAAAAACACAAAGAAAGGAAAAAGTTCTGTCTACCTGTAAGATGTCTGGATATGACATTTGGCACCTACTGGCTGCAGGGATCATTTTCTGACCTTGATTTGCCCTTCATCTCCAAACGCAGCAACCTAATCACATCTTTTCTTATCCTCCCTTCTTTATCTGTCGACTTCCTGTCACTGTCCCGCTCACCTTCTGGCACTGCTGGCATGAGCGCTGAACCACCCCCTCCCCTCCAACTCCTACAAATTCATTAATACGATTTACATAAAGCCAACGTTCTCTCTCGCGCCAAGGAGGCCGCTCTAAAATAAGCAGCGTTGGTGACAGAGCCAATGCGTTATGTGTGGCAGAGAGCCGGGGGGGGCTGGCGGGGCTGCCGGGTGGGGAGCGCCGAGGGTCCCCGGGGGCCCGCTGGCCTGAAAATGACACGGAGTGAGGGAAGAGCCCCCGTGGCCCAGAATCACTCATCTCATCTGCCGGGGAAGGGGAGGAAGGACAAAGACGCGATGGCCCACCGCAGGGCACAAACACAACCTCACTAGAATAGAACATTTAGTGGGTGATTTTTAAATACTGTATAGCTTTAGAGGGATTATGCTGGGCTGATATAGGTTTAGTGCCGTTTCAGGACCTTGAGGCTGCTTGATCCCTTTAGGGGTGCGGTGCCTTTATTCTTAGCTATCGCTACTGTCCAATGACAAGCACTTTAAGCCATTTTAACTTATTCACTGCCATTGACGCCTATAGACGTCAAATATTCATTTTAACTATTTATATTAGTTTAATATTTTTTTTCCACTTTTGTTAACAAGAGTATGTAATCCTAGACATTTTTTAAA
This sequence comes from Vanacampus margaritifer, assembly GCF_051991255.1. NCBI lineage: Eukaryota > Metazoa > Chordata > Actinopteri > Syngnathiformes > Syngnathidae > Vanacampus > Vanacampus margaritifer. The sequence continues at coordinate 19,600,193 of NC_135439.1, read as the reverse complement.
TAATCCTTTTTTTTTTAAACCACAAGATTACTAAAAATTAGGGGCGTCAGGCGATTAAAAAATTGTATTGTAATTAATCGCATGACTCACGATTAATCACAAATTTTATATCTGTTCTAAATGTACAAAAAAAAATTCTAGGTTTCCATACTCTTGTTAACAAAAGTGGAAAAAAATTAAATAAATAAATAAACTAATATGAATAAAATTTTGGACGTTTATAGCCATCAGTGGCAGTGAATGAAACTATGATCGGATGCTGAATGGTGTTGAAAATACTCCTAAAACTGTTTACTTTTATGCTGACATTACATTTTATTTTGCTTGTTAAACCGCATGCTGGCCTTAGAACTGACAATATACAATAGTTGTGATTTCTCTGAGCCTCGTCTTGTTGAAGAAATAAGTTTGCTAAATTAGCCATAAGTCATTTAATTGTGCTTGTCTGTGTGAAAATATTCATGTTATTTCGACTTGATACATATTACACTGTCAAGTTTTAGGGAACCTACAAATATTTTTTTTCTTACTATACATTCTCTATTCAAGACCAAAAAGACTGCTGAGAAAAATGATTGGCTTTTCCAGCGTTAAAGTTCAAAACTAAGGCTGATCGAGCCTTTTCAGTTTTAAGGCTTCTAGACTCTCAAAAAGCCTCACAAACAATATTAGAAATGTGCAGTCTTTAACATCTTTTAAGTGGTTTTTAAAAACTCATTTTTTTTAACTTGCTTTTACAGATTTTCCATTCCATTCATTTTATTGTATTATATTTTCATGTCCAATTTCCTTATGACTGTTCGATTGCTGTTATGTGTATGTATTTTTTTTATAAACAAAACCAAAATTTGTGCTATATTGCTTGAAAGGTGCTATATAAATAAATGTATTGTTATTGTTATTCTTCTTCTTCTTCTTCTTATTATTATTATTATTATTAATATTATTATTATTATTATTGGGAGTACATCTATCCAGAAAGTTTCTATAACACTTGTCCTCAGTTGGGTCAAGGTGTATAGTCTATATACTCTTTATTAAATAAATGTAAACGTTAATGGGGGGGGGGGGGGGGTTAACCAATCGTGTCAAAGCTTTAAATCAAACATAGTGATCTAAATGAAAAGATCTAAAATTTTCACATTTATAAGAGACATTTTTCAATTGAAATTTAGTTTTGTTCATCTGTGAATAGTGCTTCAGTTGGGTTTTAATAGAATGCCAAGAAAAATAGTAGGGATGGGCGAGTACCTACTGTACCAGGCCTTAGAATCGGTCCGATTCCAAGGCCTTATTTCAAGGTATTGGTTCTCGCAGCTGATCTCGCAGTATCATTTTACAAGCACAGATATTAGAAAAATTGAAAATTGGCATTAATTTCATGCAGTTTTAAGGAAAAATACTATAAATGAGTATGAGGCTATGAGCAACTGAACATGTAAAAAAGCTGAGCATTGCTTAATGACAAAAATATATATATATCTATGAATCGTCACCAAAATTCACATGTTCATCTTGACTCATGTCCACTTCAAACCTCTGAAAATATTAATATAATTTCCACATTGTGTTGGATTTAATGGGCATTAATCATTTCTCTCACCATATACTTGTGCTCATAAATTTACATGCTCTAGGGGTGGGGGGGGGGTGGGATTTATGTATACAAAAGTGCTAGAGGTATTGATATTTGGTGATGGTATCGGTGACTACTCAAGAGTTCAGTACTATTACTGGTGGTGGTCAAAAAAAAATGGTATTGAATATTCTGAAAAATTACAAAGTGAAGCTGATAAATTGATGGGAATCAGATGGGAATCCTGCTATTAAATATATATATATATATATATATATATATATATATATATATATACTGTATATATATATATATATATATATATATGAATATTTAATAGCAGGATTCCCATCTGATTCCCATCTAGTGCAAATAAATCCCAATAATTATGATTTGTTTCCCAAGGAACGTTAGATCATTCTAATAATATTCTAAATATAGATGTAAAACTGTAATTGGCCTGATATGGTTGTCATCAAACATCAACAATATGTACAATATATTTTTTATTGTTGTTTCAGCATTTAAAAGATTAGCAATCAGAACGACAGAATGTCAAATTGCACACTAACTAATTATTGATTTTATTCCATCAGATCAAATTATTTTATCTTGCTGTATTTTGTACGTACACTATATAGGCACAAAGCATTGTAACCTGGCCTCTGCATATACAGGTGAACATTTACAGCCATAGAACATTTCACTTTTCTAGGAAGATTTTCTGTTGGTATGTTTTTCTAGAAATCACCATTAAAAGCCTTGCGATGTGGGCCAATAAGTACACGAAAAATACAATCCAGTGTCAGACTGGACAAGGAAGGTATAAAAAGAGTCAAGAGGCCCTCTGGATGGACAAAGTCAAATATTTATATATTATCATTTTTTGATGTTGAAGTTTGTGTCGTTTGTTACCGCCGGCCATTTGCCGAGCCGTGATATCACCCGCATCATGCGTACACTCCCAGCTTCAGAAATGCCAAAATGTCAACATTTAAACACCCTGTGAACGTTTAAGCAAAGTGTGACCAAACATGTCCACAGTGGGAGAATTAGCTTGAAACATGCATGTAACGCCGCCCTCCCAATGCTTCGTCCTAATTACCGCCATGCAAATCAGATTGGCCGTTTATGCCAGGAATTTCATAACCTTACAGCAAGCAGTATTAATGATTCCTGTAAGATTGGTGTTGTAGCCTATTTAATATGCAAAAGGCATCCGGGCCATTACCAGCCTTGTGTTTCAGCTTCAGCGGTAATCAAATCTAAACGTTGACAACAACGCATTCCCTAATCAATATGGCATGGGAAGGATGCTTTGATGGTGGAATTTTAAATTAATCTGTCCCCCCTCGTGTGTGTCTTAATCTGTGTCAATATCTTGTTAGTATCCCTCCCAAGCAACTCTATTAATTTTTTTTCTAATATGCTCATTGGCTCTCCTTTTTCAAAGCCCATCTTTTGTGTTGCACTTGTGGGATCAACAGTCATTATTAAAGGCCGCCCATTTCAAATTGTTGGCTTTATATTCTGTTTTTGTAATTATTACATACATGCTGCCAAATTTGTGTCGGGCATACAGGAAGTTGTGTTAATAGTTTTAGTGAGGATATACATAGAAAACTATGCAGGCAGGTCAAGGCAGCTCGGGGGTCCTAGTCAGACTTTCGTGTGGCACGGACTTTTTTCACGGTACTTTAAGCCCTTCCACACTTAACTATAGGTATGATTTGATCTTACCTTTGACACAGTTGCAATGTAGTTTCTTATAATATGAGTTATTTTTCTAACCCGGGAGTAAAATGCCTGGTTCAATCAAATCCCGCCTCTCCCTGTGGCAAGCTAGCAATAACTCTTTCATACCCATTTAGAACAGTTAAGGTCGGCCAAAACCACAACAACACACTAACGCTGCATAGTTTATGAAAAGTCTCTTGTTGCCTTCACGGCCCTTCCAGACCACGGGTAACCACTGAACCTGCGAACCACACGCAAGGATTGTGGGGCCTCATGTCCTCGAAACAGAGTCAAGTTTTTATACAACAAAATACATCTGACATATGACAATGAAGCTAACATTAGCTAAATCACCATTTAGCTAGCAGTTTGTATGACTTAAATCTTCTGCCTCTCACTTTGACAGTGTTTTTAGGGAAGCATTTTTATATGGCTGACAAAAGTTACTTTGCATGATATAGGCCCTATAATGTTTTAAAACAACAACTCCTAGTCAAAAAATGTCCTCAGTAGGATACGTGCACGTGACCCATTAAAGACAACAACATTTCCCTCTAAAGTGTCTTCATTCATTAGATTAAGTGGAGTCGAATCCAATTACAGCACAAGGTTGTTGAGTGAGTAAGTATGCACTACTTGAAGAGAGAATGTTGATGTTGCGTTACAAAGGAAGTCGGACTGCAACACCTCAAGTGTGATCCAAAGAGGCTGAAGAGTGAGAAAGAAGGACGTGAAGTGAGAGACAGCGGTGGGATGATCGACAGCGTTAAAAAAATAAAATAAAAAATTCACTTCATCAGTGGAGCAACACTGACCTCTTCTGGCGTTTCTGCGTCATTCTCCTGCTGGCGAGAGAAGTTCAACTCACTGCCAGTGGCTTTCAAATGGCTTTCTTAAATCACTGGCCATGTGAGTGAGGGGTAATATCAATCAAACACGCTGAGGACTAAAAATAATGAGAAAAAAGAAACACAAAGCGCCGTGCCAATTACTGGCTCTGGTTCTACATTGCTCCTGTAAAAATGTAATCAATCACTTGCTCCTACTTAGACCACCCGCAATGTAGTGTACAGTTTAACACCCCACTGCCGAGGCCACTGAGTAAGGTCAGCAAAGAAGAGGTCACACTGTTCTTAATGAAGTCGCTTCTGAGCACAATTTGGAAATGCAGAGAGAGATGACAGCAGGATTTTACTCATCCATATCCATAAAGACATTTGTCTTTCATTTCAGGACCCCCCTGGAGGAACTCCATTCTCCTCGAAAACCTTTCAGACAGGCACTGGGGATGCCACCCCACGCTAAGAAGTGTGCCCCAGGGATCCGAGCAGGCCGAGCCGAGCTTATTAATGCCTGCCGGCGGGCAGCAAACGCCTCAACAGCTAGTGCCAAAAAAGTGTGGGCATGTGTATGAGAATCATACATGCATGACAATTGCTGCAGGATGCAGTCAAATTGTGAATGTTTGCTTGCAAACATAAGCAAGTTAATGACTTGAAATGACAAAATGGTGACTCAAGCCTCTCAATTAGGGACCACAATACACAGAGGACTTGACTCTATTTGAGGTTGCCTGAATTCATTAAAAAAAATAACACCGTGCAGGTTTCCAAATGTTATGGAAGAATATTCAAATCATAATTAAAATTTGGCTCACAGCTGCTGTAATAATAAACAGCAGGAGGCCAAATGGACGTTGATGCTAATGAATCTTTAACAAGATGCGAGGCCAACGTTAGATTTTACACAGATCTGATTGGCGGGATCAGTATATATTTTGCATTTTATGCAAAATTGACGATTGGTTGTCATGTCATAATTTGCCAAACGATCAATGAGAAATTGATCGGATATGCAAAATTAGACATTACAGCAAACACAATCTCGTTCACTTCAGGGAAGTTCTGTGCTGCCATTTCTGGGGATACATTTGAATTTGTCTTTTCTCCCAAATTTTTTAAAAATCTTTTTGTTCAGGTGTGTCCAGGTATCTCACCCCCCATTTTTTGTGTTTTGAATGTTTATCAGTACTTTGAGGATAATTTTTATGGCTTAAGTGTTTTTTTCCCCCAATGCATTTCAGTGGATGATGTCATTTACAGTTTATCGTTGCTGCTATGTGGAAAAACTGTATGTTCATTTTTTTCCTCCATTTTTTTGGGGTTTTTTGGGATGTCTGCATTCAGTTTCACCCCAAAAACATAAAAAAGAAAAAAAAGAAAAAAAAGGACATAAGTGTTTTTCACATAGCAGCAACAATATGCACATTTTGGCTATTCATGGGCCAGGCCCAATCGTCAGCTGTACAGTAAATAAGCAAGTTCCTCAGATAGATTGATCCATCTCTCCTTAGATTTATGATTGTTTTTCTTTTAACCGGTTGATCGGCTCCAAAATCCTGATCATGTAAAGCCTAAACTACAACATTTGAAGTCAAGATGACTCCCTTCAGCAACATGGACTGAAACAATTGTTTTGACTCCGGATTGAATTTACCTAGAGGAGATGCCATGCGGATGATCCTCCCATGCCTTTGAACAATGCATTCTCTTGTTCAGTGTTTGTTGGCATAGATAAAACTTACTTCTTAATTCTTTGTTTTTTTTAACTAACCCCCTTGTTGTAGTGTGTCTTTGCATGGATAATGTGGCAGCGTGCATCACATATGACCACCAAGGGTAGCCTAAAAGGCAACAATGATTCGCAGTTTAATGTCGGTGACCCACAGTTTGTAACCGCAATCAAAAATGATGACAAATCCTAACAGGTACCCGAGACTATTCCATGTGCGTGTTTGTGTGTGTTGATGTCTCACAGTCATGCTCTGCTGTGGCTAAATGATGTCCTGGCATGCATGATGTTGCAGTGCAGTCATTCCTAGTTGCTGGCGTGAGTTAATGGCCTTGGCGCCCCATACACACGGTTAAGTGATACACCCAGCTGGCTTAATGGTGCCCGCAGACCGGATCCAACAGATGCCACTCACTTTTGTTGGCCAAAGTCACCCACCAATCAGCTGTCTAAGCACCTCCAAATCTCAACAAGCCAGCAAGGAGAGGAATGAACGCTCCTCTGGGTCAGACCGGCACCACAGTGGCCACCTTTTGCTGCTCTTCCCAAGTCAATCATCTTCCTACCCTGCCCTCGAACTGGGAAACACTGGTGTGGGTCTGTGAACATGGGCATGTGTGTGTGTGTGTGGTGCAGGCTGATGCACTCAATGACATATTGAGGTAATAAAAAGCCCCATCCGTAGGGACGGTTGTGGTCCATCTAATTAAACACCTCCGATGCGACCTTATTGCAGGCATTGCCATAGAGTTAGCTGCACGTGCCCTGCAACAACTTCTGCTTCTTTTTTTTTTTGCCTGCCAGAATCACAGAAACTAGAGAAAGGGGGAGAATATGGAAAGAGAGAAATTGCAAGGTCATTGTTTCAGATACCCAATTATATTGTTGTGTACAGAGAATAATTTACTTGCATGCAACAAGGAAGATTAAAATGCAGCACACAGTGTCGGTGATCTACAACAGTTACTATGACAATCAGAGAACAAAATAGTCTTGATGGGCTCATTTGAAAAGGAGGAGGTTGTTCTGGGTCGTTTCTCAATGTCACACTTAGCAAATGATCAATTCTCATTAAATGACGCTACAATTTCATATATATATATGTATATATATATATAGGGGTGTCGGGCTGACTTTAATAGTTTACTTATGATTAATCATAAAAATCTCATATCTGTTCTAAATGTACAATAAAATATTTTTTCCCAAGTTATCATACTCTCGTTAACATAAAGTGACAAAAATATTCAACTAATAGAAACATGGCTGCATCTTTTAGTCATTGATACAGTAATTTCATAATTCATAAAATGTAGTTAAAATAAAAAAGATGTACTGTACTGTAAAAAAACGAGTGTGATATTGATTTGTGTTGAGGTAATTTTTCTGCCACAAGATGGCATAATTGCATTTGTAAGACATTGGTTAAAACTCTTTTCAAATTAAGAGCGATCTAATCTTTAACATGAAGTAACTTGTGAAATTCTGCACATTTTTAAAATCATACAATACAATGTGACCCTGCAGTCTCCACAAATATATGCATTATTATTCAATTTATTAGTGCCCAGTACAGGTTTTCCAAGTAAGGGGCGCTCATTAATCGCACTTTTGTGGCATTAGAGGAACTATAAATTAACTCAAAATTGTCCGTTCTGTTGTGAGGGTCAGTAGGACACGCGAGTCAGCACCTGTCCCTCTCATCTGTCTCATCCTCCATATGCTGGCCATTAAAATGAGGCACATGGACAGCAGTCTGGCACACCTAAGTCACCCTCGCCACATCTGTTGACAAAACCTTAAAGAGGGCGAGTATGACACGGGCAAGATAGTCAATGGGGAGAAGAAAGAGAAGGAGCAGCTTCATTTACTTACACTGAAAGCTCACTTGTCTCATTTCCACGGAAACCACTCACTCACATCCAGTCCTTGAAAATGTTAATTTTGGTAGTGCAATAAAATATGGACAAGAAGCTGATTTAGGATGATTTGCTTTATATAGTGCGAGTGGCGATTGTATGTACATTTGTGATGAATGGGATCGAAACCTTTTTTTTAAGGGTGACATTTATTTCTGATATTTATCATTGTGGAATGCTCATATCACTGAGATGAAGACGAGACAAATATGCACTGACGGCATGCAAATTTAACGTGGGTGTGATTGCGCTGAATGAGTCTTTGACTGGAGTGTGACATCCGTATTTTCTCTACGGACGTCAGAAGTCTTTCCGTTCAAAAACATCGCTCATGTCAAATTGTAATTGTATTTAAGGTGCAGACATGAAATGTTGGAAAGTCATCACTTTTGATCTAGCAAGATGTAACGTCAGTCATGATTATGATAGCTGTCTAAAACTTGTTTCTAGTAAAGAAAACTGCCCACTTTTACCAACTGTATCTGCTCATGCAGGGGCTTGTCTTTCCATGACAGCCCATCTGGCTCCTTCTCCTTACTGAGCTTCTGTTACCTGAAGTGTACCTGTGGTGGTCAGGAGGCAAAATATATATAGTTTATCAAGAAAAACTGCATCCAAATGTGTTTTTTGTTATACAGGTTTTATTAATGCAAGTTTATAATAGCTCACGGAATTTATTTGTCGAGACGCCATGACAGCTAATGAGCGCAGCCATACTTGACTGCAAGAAGCGGAGCCGTGACGTAGCAGCATGGAAAGTTGTTTTGGCCAAACCGTCTTCCCAATTCAATTTTTTGGCCACATTCTGACAAATCTGTCAATCTCTCAATTTTCCAGAATTAACACTGATGAAAGCTCCATCAACCCGTCACTAACAACGCCCGTTTTGCTGACTCTGTGTCAGATAAGGCCGGTGCTGCAGCCCATAATAACTAGTTAGCCGCCGCATGCAAAGGTGGAAGCCTGTGTGTGAGTGAGTCAGGTTATATCGTTTTCGTTAGATGAATAAATAAATACATACATAAATAACCGAGTCTGGATGACAGATTTACATCCATAGGCGAGTTATCTGACATATTATTCAATAGCAACAGGTGGGTGCAAGGGACGTCACATCCGTCCTAACAGAAACCTCAGTGGAAGATGGCCACAGTATGGCCTGCTCTCACCTGTGTTCTGCAATAAACTAAATATTAACTAAAAAATATTCCAAAATACTGCTTTCGACAGCATATTTTTTAGATGTTCAAATAATAATTTGCGTGCAGGAGTATATAAATACAGTTTTAAATCTATATCAGATTTTCAAAAAACAAACAACAAAAACACAAAATTTATCTTATTCATGTTTGCTCTCTGGTTTGGCAAGAGAGCAGAGAGTGAAAAAAATGGTGGAGAAAAATAAAGGGATTACAAAAAGAAAAATGACAAAGGAGAGGACTCATACAGTGCAGCGAATGAACAGGCCCGAGGCGTCAAACCCACTGAGCCAGTGTCTCACCTTACTTCAGGACTCTTGGAGAGGAAGTAAATGATGAGAGGGGGCATAATATTGTACTGGCCCGATGGGAGCGTGGAGGCCTGCGGTGGCCCAGATTGCTGCAGAAATCTGACCTCAGCACGGCGGGAGTGAGACTCAGTGAATTACCATGTCAGCTGCCCGATGCCCCGTCATGCCAGACCCCACGCATACACATAATAAACACACTCCATCACCTCGCTCGGCCCACTCACACTGCCCAAAGATAGCATATTAATTATAGATGTATGTTAAATTACTTTCATTACCTCCACTGCTCAGTGGTTGGGACAGTGACAGCGATGATGGATGGACAAGGATTTGCTATGCCTCCCCCAAGTAGGAAACGTTCTCAATTACTTTCCCAAAACCTTTTGTTCTTTATTGTGTGTCTCATGTTAACTGTAGCAACACTCACACCATTTGATGAGCAAAAGATCAGCATGTACAAAATTGGTACTATTCGTGGAAGTTAGTCACAAAAACTGCACTCACACACTGTCATGCAAGACTTCAACATTAATAGGTGTGCTTTTTCTTTGGCTTGTGTCCTTTTTCAACGCAAAACCTTAACGCCTATGTGGTTAGTTACTAGCATTCCGAAGATATATGGCTCATTGATGGATAAGTTTGTCCGATGATGCCCATTTTCTGAATGATCATCTGGTGCAACCAAAAAGAAGAAGAAGAAAAAACGATTTGGGACTTTGATTTTGAAATACATTTAAAGTCAGAAGTTTGTATCATCCACAAGATAGTCAAGAACCAATGGGAGCAGCTAATCTGGTTTGTACTGTCTAACAACTATGTAAAATGTTTACCCTTTTAGCAACTGGTGGTCATACTTGGACATCATGTGGTATGACCTGATCTTCCCCCTACAAATCTTTCATTATAATTTCACTTGTGTGGCTAGCTAGCTTGTTTTGCTTAGATGGCTAATTGTTAGCCTCATAACTTTGATTTAAATTAACAATATGTCTTGCAAACAACCATTATCTGGTGTGACCATATATATTTCCTAAATTGTAGAGAACAGTGTGTGTAGTTTTTTATTTTTTTACATATTTGCCCAATAACGCTGATTTTGAACCCCCAAAATGAAAAACACCCACATAATGCTTGTATCACACATGTAGGCCTATAACATAGAGTAATGATCGTGCACTCTAAAAACAGTTGGGTCAAAAATAACCCAATTATGAGTCAAAAAATGGACAGATCCTCTACTTGGGTCAATTTGACCCAGCTTTGGGTCAAAAATTGGGTGACCCAATTTTCTGGGGTAATTTATACAAAAAAATTAAATAAGTTAATTTTGTATAAATAAACTGAGGAAGTTTGATCAGATCCTCTTCTTGTGTCGATTTGACCCAACTTTGGGTCCAAAATTGGGTCATTTTGTGTAGAACAACCCATAAAGTTTGGTCAGATCCTCTTTATGGGTCAATTTGGCCGAACTTTTTGGGTTGATTTGTACCATACCCCAAAAAAAAGGGATATTTTATACAACAACCCATAAAGTTGGGAGATCCTCTAATTGGGTTAATTTGACCCAACTTTGGGTTCAAAATTTGGGTCATTTTGTATAAAACAACCCATAGAATTGAGTCAATTTGACCCATAAAATGATTGGTCCATTTTTGATCCATAATTGCGTTAGATTTGTACTTGAAAGTTTACATATTATGTAAACTGATGGGTGCACTGTATGGCAATAGTCATAAAATACTGTGGCAATTGTTTTTGATATTCTCAGAGGTTGAAGTTGACATGTGTAGAGACGTACAACATGTACATTTTGGTGACGATTCATAGATTTTTTTGTGTGTCATTAAGCGACGTTAAGCTTTTGTACATTTACAGTTGTGCTCATTAGTTGACATACCACAAGCACTGTACTTTGGAGTGCGTCCAAAGTGAATTGTCAATTCCTGATGGAAAAAAAAAAGATTGGTCAATTGGGCAAAAATATATTTTGATGAAACCAATGTGACAATACACATACACGCTTCGAGTATTTTTGTGTGTTATCACTCGGTGTGCTCCACAAGCAAACAAAAACATCAAATCTTGACTTCAGCCCCAAAGGCCATGTGTCACCGTGTGCCTGTAAGTTTGATCTCATCCCATCGAGGGGAAGCATTACATCGGCCGGTGCGTCTCGTGCTTGCTCAACACTCGAGGCCTATCTAATCTCTGTTGCTCTCCGAATCCCATTCAATTTCTTCTCCTGATAGATGCCAGTGCACTTTGAGCCCTGCGGGAGCACATTCCTTCTCTCGCTGCTTGTCTCAGACTAGCCGCTCGTGTAAGACCGCTCCAGATTCATCAGGTCAGCCAGCAATTGTAAACAAGCCAGATTTGATTCTTGGAGATGCAAAGGTCAGGAGAAAGGCAGATGATCAACATCTCGATGTGGTCTCACATCTCGCAACACTGTTTGGCTTCAACAGGCTTGAGGCTTATTTTAAAGGGGAAGTCAATTCAAAAAATGATTTGCCGCCACGAGCTTAAACACAGCATTCTGATTAATATTCCCTTGAGAGGTGTCATGTAACAAAGTAAAAATATTTTGTTACCTTACTTAAGTAGAAATTCTGGGTATCTCGTAGTGGCGTAACTCCTTACATTTTTACACAAATACTGTACTTGTCCTGTGTAGACTTTATGCCCACTGTACATAATAGTAGTGGATAACGCTGTACTTTAGTGGGCCGCTAATATGCTGATGTGTGTGAGGCTCAACACAGCTTGGTGCACCAGCCCAAAACATCCAGGCCTTGCTTCATTAGCTGCTCATGCCCTTAAGCTGCTGACATTTTCAAACTTGTTCCCAAGCCTCATAATTATGAAAAATTGGGCAAAGTCACTTGCACTGCAAAACTGCCGTTGATTTGAAGGCATTTTCATATACTTTACCCTTTGAAGATATGAACGTGGCTTCGTCTAGCGCAATTATATAATGATGAATGATAAGGAAAAAAAACAAGGTCCGATATTTTTAGATGTTTCTTCAAGAAAATCGCTTACATGAACAAACCGTTTCAGAGGCAATCATTTGATACAGTATTTGAAACACTCAATGTCTGTAAAGACTCATTTTAATGTTGCCGCTTTGCAACATGCATTTAGTCAAATCCTTTTGGACGTACTGAAGGAATAATTCAGTCTGGTTGTGAACAGAAACAAAAACGACAGTTACAACGTAGTGATTGAATGGCTTGATAATACAGAAGAATGCATTTGGCCAAAGAAAAGTCATCTACAACAAACATAATCGCAAATGACATGACTACACAATACGCCACATCTCCTGCCAGGTTTAGGTAACCTCAGACAATTGTTGATCATTCATTGTGAGCCGCTCACACTTTTGTGCCACCAAAGCAGGACTAACACTATAAGACAGTTGTTCATGAATTAGTAAATATTTCAAATACTCGTCACTTTCTTGTCAAGTAAATGGAACTCAACCTGTAATAAATACATAGACATTTCTTATTAAAGGGTATGTCAACCTTAAACATTTCTTGACAATAATATGTTATACGTGAACTCACGAGTCAAAACATCACATTCTGATTAATACCACATTTGTGGAATATGAGTTATGTCCCAAAATCCAGCCGTTTTTATCCATCTCAGGGGACTTCCCCTTTAATGTACAGTATACGAAATTATGATCCAGTGTTGTTAAAAGCATTAAAACTAATAATCCAACATTCATTCATCAAAAAGACACGCTTCTAACAAAATAGCTTACTTAGCAAATACCGGCTAAGTTGTGCCAGTTGTTAGGAAGATTCTACACCAAAGGTTTTACATGTGTGTTGCTCAGGACCGTTAAAAACACATCATCAAGAGTGTGTGTGTTTTTTGGATTAGACTTGTGTGTTGTACCGATCACAACGTCCAGCAGTTACATTATATGACGAAGCACAGTACTTTTTAGCAGTATAAAGGAGGGCCACACATACAGTAGGTGAAAGGTAAAAACAAAAAAAGTTTGACCTATGAGCTGTTTCAAGTTATTCAACCGAAGCAGTGCATTGGTCCACAGACATTTTTTTTTCTAGGCTTACTGAGCATAGCACTGTAATAATGAGGTACAGCATTACATTTAAACAGAAAGTCGCAATTTACATCCCTGCTGTCTTTTACCTGTATTGGTACTTTAAAAAAACAAAACATTATTATTATGACTCTATTGGCGTTCATTGAAAATTCATTTTAAAAAAAATCAGGGAATGTAAACATAATAATGACAACATTATGGCTGCCTACCAATTGCACAAACAGTGCAGTGGTATCGGCAAACTTGTGTTACAAGTGTAAACATTTGACTTCAATGATGCTTCACAGAAGCACAAGCATGGCCAGGTACCTGCAGCTAATTAAAACAAGAGGTAAGATTCATAACATTTTCACTTGTCTGACTCAATGGCCAAATGGCTCAGTAGTTGTGACGCGCACATCCTCGTGTGCATCAGAGAGATGCAGACCAGAGAAATAAAAATGAATTGGAATTAATTGTATCCTTCAACACATCGTTGGCTCACTCCCATCTTTGCTCTCTTTTGTGCCAAAACTGCGATTGAGTGTATTTAGCATCTCAGCCTGGTCCTGCCCTACTACTTGTATGTTATTCGGGTTTGGTTGTGTACCCCTCTCTTTTTCCAGCATGTGATAGTTGTAAATGTTCATGATGAAAAGGAAAATCCCACCAGTGACAATCACGGCACCACACAGGAAGAAGAGGTACTTGTAGTCACCAAATTTATCCACCAGCGACCCTGTAAGGAGATAAGAAGGTGAGTTTTGAAATCATCATAACACACATTTTGAACAAACACACAAGCAGCACAACGCTAGATCTACCTGTATGAATTGATCAAAGTATGTGGCTGTACATATGCGTGTGTGTTTTTGAGAGAAAGAGAGAGAGAGACAGACAGAGAGAGAGACAGACAGGGGCCACATAGGAAAAAACCCGTGGCAAACCCTGTCTGAGAAGGCAATTTTGTCAGCTGCCAGCAAAACGAATCAGAAAAGAGGCCCTAACAGCCACTCAGATCAAGGCCAAGTCTACAGGAAAAAGGACAAATGTGCTTTGGATTAGATTGAAGCCTCCAGATGTCCACAACTCCCTCACCTTCACACACGGCTCGATCGGCAGGTGTTTATCGTACTCACTTTCAGTGTGGATGGTGGTCGATCACACTTTCCATGTCACCACATTGCAATCTTTCACTATCTCTAATAAATTATCGGTCGAAGACTTTTATCATTTAACTCATTTGCTCCCAAAAACATATAAATATCTTCCATTTTAAATATTACCATGCTTCCAGAGACGGATTTCTACATTTATGTTTTTTATGCTACAGCATACAGAAGGCTTTGATTCGGCCTCTGAACTGAAGAGAACGCATGAGGCAATGGTAGTGATTACAAAAACAGCCAGCAGGTGCAACAGAGTATAAGAAATCAACCAGGGCCATGATGCCATGAGCTGTTTCCCCCACCGTTTTAAACAGATTTGTGAAAAATGATGAAACTTATCTATATTCTAATGCTAATTGCTGCAAAACGGAAACAGATACAAATATACTTTTTTCCCTGATGAAAGGGAGCGAAGGGGGTTGCTTCAGTGAAAATGGCTGGGAGTGAATGAGTTAATTACAAAGTATATTGTGCGAGGGCATGTTTATGCTGCAAAAACTGTATACCTCTCAACCACAAACCTGTACAAAACCAGAAAAAAAAAAAGAATATATATTAGGGGTGTCCTAAAAATAAATTTAAACTTTTATTTTACAAAGATGCATTTTGTACATTATATTTTTCTATAAATAGAATAGTCATTATACAGTGTACAACGGGATTGGGGTAAGCTTCTTTTCAGTGCCATAAGTAGAAAAAAATATATAAAATTAAAAATAAGGAATTAGGTATTGCACAGGCCAGTAAATGGATTTAAAAGGGGAGTATCTTTCCAGGATAATAAATATGGGAATATACAGATACAGATATTGCACGAGGTAGAAAAGATTGACTATGTACAAGATATTGCACAGGCCAGTAAATACATTTGAAAGTATTTAACAAGTAACTCTACATTTGGAGCACCTTCAACCACCCGAAGGGAGGTTGTGCCATGTGATTGATAACTGTCATATGGTGGATGTACGCAAATGACCACCCTCATTAAAACGGGCTTTGTTTGGCAAAGCATTAATGGGGTCCATCTGGCATAGTCACCTTTTGTAATATACTCCAGTTTAAATATGGCATAGGTACACTGACTTACAAGAGACTGAATGGAGCATCATTAAACAGCTAAAGTTAATTAAACAGAATTACCTCACTTATACCTAATTGGATTGACCCAAAGATTTGGGGGAACTGTAACAAGAAGAATAGTTAGGGTAGCTGTAATGATTGTGCCCTCTGGAGGAGAAAAAAAGATCTGCAGCGAGGCACTTATTTACCCTTTTAAATGAACAGAACAGGGTCGCACCAGACAAACCCGGGGCCTGTAAATTTCCACCTCATTAAAACTCGCGTTGCCAGCAGAGTAGGTTTGTCAGCGGGCTGGCGTGTGCAGCTGATTAAGTTATGCAGCGTCAGTGCTTCTTCAAAGCCTTTTGTTTTGAATACCTCGCACAGAAATCTCTCATCAGTGGAGCCGACACCAACCAGTGCACTATGAGGGCATCAATTCATTATTAAGAGCTGTCAAAGGGAACAAAATGGCCTTATTTACATCAGTGACGTTGCAGTAACAACTCCTGGGTTACCATGCAAATATCCCCAATGGGTTGCGAGCAGGACAGTTGAAATTATGCATTTGTTTACTAATGGAACAAATAGTTGGCAGCTGAACTGTCCCAAATAAGAAGTCCATTGTATTGTTTGATTTACAAACCTAATTCCCAAAAAGTTGGGACACTATACAACTTGTGAATAAAAACTGAATGCAATTTTGTGGAAGTGCCAAATTTCAATATTTTGTTCAGGATAGAATATAGAGAACAGGCCAAAAGTTTAAACTGAGAAATGTATCATTTTAAGGGAAAACTATGTTGATTTTAAATTCCATGGTGTCAACAAATCTCAAAAAAGTTGGGACAAGGCCATTTTCATCATTGTGAGGCATCCCCTCTTCTTACAACAATCTGCAAATGTCTGGGGATCGAGGAGACAAATTTCTCAAGTTTAGAAATAGGAATGCTGTCCCATTCTTGTCTATCTGTTCAACTGTCTTGGGTTTTCTTTGTCGCACCTTCCCCTTTATGATGCGCCAAATGTGCTCTATAAGTGAAAGAAGTGGACTGCAGGCTGGCCATTTCAATACCCTGATCCTTTTCCTACGCAGCCATGATGTTGTAATTGATGCTGCATGTGGTTTGGCATTATCGTGTTGAGAAATGCAAGATCTTCTCTGAAAGTGATGATGCCTGGATGGGAGCATATGTTGTTCTCCAATCTGAATATACGTTTCTGCGTTGACGATGCCTTTCCAGATGTGGAAGCTGCCCATGCCACACGCACTCATGCGACCCTATACCATCACAGATGCAGGCTTATAAATTGAGTGCTGATAACAACTTGGGTTGTCCTTGTCCTCTTTAGTCAGTATGATAAAGCGCCCCAGTTTTCCACAAAGAATTTCTAATCGTGTTTCGTCTGACCACAAAACAGGTTTCCACTTTGCAACACACATTTAAAATAACTCCTGGCCCAGAGAAACGCCTGTGCTTCTTGGTCTGCTTTAGAAATGGCTTCTTCTTTGGACTGTCGAGTTTCATCTGGCAACGGCGGCTGGCACGGTGGATTGTGTTCACCCACAATGTTTTCTGGAAGTATTGCTGAGCCCTTTCTGTGATTTCTGTGGTAAGCATTCCTGTTTGTGGTGCAGTGCCGATTAAGGGCCCGAAGATCTTGGGCATCCAGTAGGATTTGTCGGCCTTGACCCTTACACAACAGAGATTGTTCCAGATTCTCTGAGTCTTTAGGTGATGTTATGCACTGTAGATGATGATTACTTCAACCTTTTTGCAATTTTTCGCTGGTAAACACCTTTCTGATATTTCTCCACTATCTTTCTGCGCAACATTGGAAGAATTGGTGATTTTCTACCCATCTTCGCTTCTGAGAGACACTGCCACTCCGAGAAGCTCTTGTTATACTCCAATCAAGTTGCCAATGGACCTCATTAGTGGTAACTGCTCTTCCAGCTGTTTTTTTTATTTTTATAAGTGCAACTGACTTTTCCAGCCTCTTGTTGCTACCTGTCCCAACTTTTTGAGATTTGTTGGCACCATGAAATTTACAATCACATATTTTTCCCTTAAAATTATATACATTTTCTCAGTTTAAACTTTTGACCTGTCATCTATGTTCTATTCTGAACAAAATATTGAAATTTGTCACTTCTACATAATTGCACTCAGTTTTTATTTACAATTTGTATAGTGTCCCAACTTTATGGGAATTGGGTTTGTAGTTTAAATTTGTAATTATGTCATTTAAATTTGTAATTATGTGTTTTTTCTCCAGAAAAAAAAGAAAAGAAAAATATTATGTCGAGGAGACATGTTATATATACATTCTGTAAGTCGGCCACTCAAGTTATTTCTTAACAGGATTGGAAAATATAGATTTTTTTTCCCATTCAACTTAGCTACTAAGAGAGGGGCGGCTTGTTAGCATAAACTCGCTAAGAGTCGCTATAACATACATATATCAGTCACTGCCAAGTTAATTTCCCTTGAATAACATAAATCCGAGCATAATACGGCCCAGCTCGTGGCAAATGCTGGAACAGGCGTCAAATTCCACACTGTCAGTGTGATTAATGTGTGTGTGTTTTAACATCCTTAATTAGCGATCGAACATGATGATGTTGGTGACAAGAGTTTGTGGTGGCAATTTAAACAAACTGGGCTCAAACTATCCAATTTGCAGTCGGAAAGACGAGTCAAGTCAGCTGCCATGATACCATGCGCTGCCACGAACAACTTCAAAATAAAAGCTTACCAAGGCACTGGTGTCTGTGGATTTCTGTATTTGGGAAGATTTTATTTTTATTCTTAAGTTGGCCTCATAATCAATGCACATGCAAGCTATTTTATTTTTTATTTATTTATTTTAAATCAAGGTATTACATAAATTTGTAACATCTGACATTAAATTGTAAATTGTTAGAATGAGTTACTTTTTCTTTTCTTTTTCACATATAGGTATTGTTAAACGTCTATAAAATGTTCATTATATGTGTAATGTTTATGAATCTATGTATACAGTACTGCGGGACAATTTTAGATTTTTTTAAATTTAAAATTACAGTATTCCACAGCACGTATGTTTTGAGAGATCACAGAGAGTGATACAACTAATAATAAAATTACAATTAGTTTTCTTTCTTTTTTTTTACTACAACTAATTGATCATTGTTCATCTATTTATGTTTTTGACGTATTCACCACATGACAGAAAGTATTTAATGGTACTTTTGTATTCAGCAGTTGCCATTCATATAGCACAATGAATAAGTCATGCCTTCTAAGGAGGAGATCAGCTTCGTGGTCAACTTAACAGACCCAGATTTCATACCAAGTATCGTATATTTGTCAGTAGAATGAGATGAGGTCATCATTGTTTTAGTACAGTTTAATACTGTATATGTTTTGTGATTTTTTTCTCTCTCTAATGGTTTGTCATGAGATTTAGAAGTGTAAAATGCAGTATGTGCCTTGATTCAATAAAGGTTGGGAAACACTGCAGGTTTATAAAACTGAGCCGTCTGAGGTTCTCAGGTCATCCAATTCCATGTTTGTTTGTTTGTTTGTTTGGGTTGTCGCATCACTCTCAAAGCACACATGAAACTGTGCCATCATGTGAGAGATATAAACAGTATTGTGTAACTTGAACCATGTAATTTATGTCAATCTTAACAGCAAGAGCCATGCGTATGTGCTTTGTTTTTTCTACACACCCGTATACAGAGGTGGCAACTCCAGGTCCAGAAAGTAAAAACCCTGCCACCGTTTGGCTTTAGCCCCATTTGTCAGCTAGCTAGCTCCCTAGCTAGCTAGCACAAGGGGCTAAAGCCAAACTTAGAGGTGGCAACTCCAGGTCCAAAAAGTAAAAACCCTGCCACCATTTGGCTTTAGCCCCAGTTGTTAGCTAGCCAAACGGTGGCAGGGTATTAACTTTCTGGACCTAGATTTGCCACCTCTGCCCGTTTACAAACACATACACCTGGCAATGTCAATAATTCTATCATGACTGTAAGCAGTATATCGTTACCTGCAATTGGTGGTCCCAGCAGCATGGGGACGCACTCAATGATGGTGACCAGTCCAACAGCACTCGGGAAGCGTTGATTTCCCATCAGATCCATCAGGCACTCAAAGATGAGGGCAAAAACCATGCCAAAGCCCACACCAAAAAATACAGCATAGACCACTAAGAAGGTGTAGTTTTGGATCAGTGGGCATAGTAAATGGCAGGTGCCGTTGAACACCATGGCAAAGCTGAAGAAGTACTGGACTCTCGGTCGGATCCACTTGCTGTTGGCAATCAGGCCGGTGCCAGGGCGAACAAACATGTCCACAAAACCCATAATGGAGAGCAGATACGCTGCTGAGTATTCGTCAACGCCGTGACTAACGGCGTAAGCTGAAAGGAACACAATGGGTGCGTAGGCACCAAAAATGAACATTATGTTCCCAACGAGGTAAATAAGAAAACCTCGATCTTTGAAAAAAGACCAATCTAAGATTTTCTTGACACGACTGCCAACGCTTTGCTTCAATTGCTTCACGTCACCATTATTTGTCTTCTCCTCCAAATGTTTCTGTGGTGCAGGAATTGAAGATTTACATGAAGCAATAGGTCTCATCAAGGCCCCAGCAACACAACAGTTGAGCATCAGAGCCCCAAGGATGAGAAGACTTCCTCTCCAGCCAAACTTGTCCAGTAGATATTGATTAAAAGGGGCCAAGAAGCACAAAAAAACGGGACTTCCTGCCATTGCTAGACCATTGGCTAAAGGACGCTTGGCCAGAAAATACTTGCTGATGATGGTAAGAGATGCATTCAGGTTGAAGGCGAGTCCACAGCCTGTGTGGAGACAAAGGGGGGAAATTCAACATTCTTCACCTGGAATCCAAAACATCATTCAAAACATTGTCATTGCTGCAACACCTAAGAAAGAATGTTTATAAATGTACTGGGTAAGTATGTAGAAACTACATTGATTCCGTAGGAAATTCAAGATTATTCTTAACCCCTTCAGACTCATAGATGGTTGCAGTGAACAATTGGACATGACATATTCGCGTGTCTAAGCCAATAAAACGCAAAATTTGGATGATGTCAACACTTCTGGTTCATGATTGGATCTTAACTAACCAATCACAATCGCAAGTTGATTTGCATGATCTTCATGTTAAAAATGTTACATATAAGCTTGGTAAATTTACAACACGTTACAGCCAAATTATCCTGGCGTCCACAATAACAACGAAAAACATTAGATACCCCACCACCCCCCACCCCCAAAAAAATTAATGTTGTTGTTAAGCGAGTAAAGAATTAAAATCAGCACACACAAAAAAATTGCCCAGCAGAAAAAAATGCGAGATTGAAGGGGCTTAAGAGAAAGTCAAAGTCAACTCAAAAATATTGTTTAAATAATATGTTATTTTGTCTAAACATGGCATTCTGATTAATATTGCATTTGTGGAGTATGAATTAAGCAGCAAAACTTCTCAGGGGACGGTCAATTTTGCCACTTGCTGTGGAGTGAAAATGACATCACAGTTGCTCAGGGCTCAGGTAACAACCAATTACGGCTCAGCTTCAGAGCTCTGAGCAACTGTGATGTCATTTTCAGTCTAACATATTATTGTAAACACAGTACACAGAGTTCCGCATATAGTTAAAAGTGCCCCATTGTGTTCGTGTATGAGTAGAGGACGCATGTGCCCACTGGTATTAAACGCGGGACCAATTGCTTACACAGTTGTCCTTGGCAGGCTAATGAGCCACTAAAGGTGGTGGGAAGCCCCATGTGACAATCTTGGTCTGAGGTTGATTAGCAGAACAGTGGGCCGCTATATGCCATGCTCTCCAGGACCTACGTGTAATTTTTTTGGGTGCTTATTTACCATTCTGGTCCTGCTCCACTTTGAGCACATAACTTCCCCCTTGGTAGCTGCAACGGGCACTCTGAAAACGCTCATAAACAAAAAGCTACCCAGTCAGAGGAAAATGATTAGGGAATGAGGTGAAACGATGTCAAGTATTTCAACAAACTTGAGAATGGCCATCATGAAAGTCCCTAATATGAATGAATATGAAAAAATAAATACAATTTAAAAAGGACCAGAATACTGCACCTGCAATGACGCCGATGAATAAGTAGAGGTAAATGATGGAGTTCCCAAAGGAAGCAGCTACCATGGAGGCCGCACACATCAGGCCCCCAAGTATGACTATTGGGCGGCTTCCATAGCGATTGACCAACGCACTGCTCACTGGTCCTGTGAAATTATGAGAAGACAAAATTCCACTCAATGTCAACATGATCAGCTTATTGATTAATGTAGCGCACTAGGTTAACAACAGAATATTTAACCATTAGAACAAATGGAATAGAAATTCGTCTTTGTTGTACAGTGCAGAATGATACAACAAAATGAGGTTGCTAGCTACTACAGGTTTGTTTCAAAAATAAAAAGAACACCCTCCAAATTTAGGAACTGTTTAAATTTGTGGAGAAATTGCATATGTCCTTCAAGATTCATTTCAGTGCAAAACCTCGCAATCAGTACAAAATTACTCTAAGGCTTAAAGGCTCAACTTCAAGATGTGAATTCCTATTGCCACTTGTATGAGAATATCACCATGCAGGTTTTGACGACTCCTGGAATAGATTCATTAATTTCCATTATGAATTCCTCTGTGAAAAAAAGTTTGTCAAATACAAACAAATTGGAGGCGGACCTGTGGATTTTAACTGCTAAATGTATGCGTTGTCAAACCAGAAAAACTGGAAAAATGCCATTTCCACAGTCACATTATAACTTCACCTATCATTTGACTCCCTGAGTCAGAGTTTTTCGGAAAAGGCTGTCAAGTTTCTCCCATGAGGGCGTTGATGAGAGACCGCAGTTTGCGGGACCTTCCGCTGATATATTTGCGCTGTCGCTTTCCGCCATTTGGTGACATTGTGAAGCCTTGCCAAGGACAATATGATGAAGCCCATTGCCTGAGCCTCAGATGAGGCAAATATTTCACCAGGTTGGCCTCTTTGAGTTGAGGTCGGGTGAGGCAGAGACCTTTTCATTGGCTCACCTTGAACAAAGCGCCATGAATTCATGAAAAAACAGCGGAGTGCACTTCAATTTTGACTTTAATTTTGCCATGTAATGAACTCCTATCAACACAAGGGGAGTATGAAAACAAAAAGTACTACTTTGCAAGTTTTTGCAGTTTGCCCATTTCACAACATCTTCTACATGCAAATGCATTGTTGTTTCAGTTGATTGTCAAAGAAAAATAGGGCCAAGAATAGTGAATGTGGATAGGTTCTGCGCTATACAATATTTAATTTGTATTATACTTATTTTTAAAACATATTTTCAGAGTTTCAGTAAAAAAAAAGCAGTAAAGAAAAAAAACAATGGATGGATGGATAAGAGAGTCTCATTATTTTAAAGCAAATGGATGCAGTCAGTCATGTGAAGTCACTTATTGTATCAATTTGCTATGTCCCGAGGAGTTCATTGTGGATAATTTTCACGTGACGAGTATGGCTAGTGGCCAGTTAAGGAAAGCAAAATAAATTATTTTACTCATTCACTTTATTTTTTTGCTTCAGATAGGATTTAATTTCCCTTTCAGGGCTAAAGGACTATTTTTACTTTTAGTGATTGACTCGTGCTTGTGGCAGTTTTGAGACACTAAGCAACAAATTGTTATGTTAAAAAATGAGAGGCATGAATTATGTGATGTGACTCATTACACTGTGCCTTTGTCATAAAAGTTAAAACTTGTTACTTACTCAGCATGTTTAACCTAGTGCAGTATGACTCTTAGCACAATGATAAAATGATAGCAATAGTTTTACTATGGCAACGGTTTTGACCGTGAAATAGATTTCTAGCTCTATTGTGAATTTTTTTTGCCAATGAAGGTCACTGAGCATCCTCAAATGGATCGTGTTACTGTGACATTAGAGTGTCCACTGTAAAGTAAACATCTTTTGGTTGACACTGAACAGCTCAGTGTCAGTCATTTCAGTGGACGCTTCGCTTTAGCACTCTCTTGTTCAAAAGGATCACCAAAACAAACTGTATGAGATCATTAAAATCTGTTCAGCATAAATGATGTGTATGTATAAATAATGATATCGGTAGGGAAAACCACAAGCATCAGAAGAGTACAGTTGAACCACAGTGTGGATTATATAATGCAATGGTTTGGTCATTCCTCTGGGAAAGCAAAGTCTGACAGGGTCAACTCACCTCCAGCATACATGGCTGCTAACATGATAGATGAGATCCATGCTATATCACTAGAGCTGGCTTCCAAGTCTGACTGGATATCCTTGAAGAAAATGGAGAGAGCTTTGGGCGTAGCGTAGGCAAAGCCGATGGAAATATGAGCCCCAATCACGACCATCCAACCCCAGCCACCGTCTGGCGGTTTGAAGCCCTGCTCATTGGTTGGTGCAGGGGACATGTTCCTAATGAGAGTGGGAAAGCGCATGTTGTTCATTTCTAAATGTATGACAACTATTATTGTTTACAGTTTGTAGACTGTTGTAGAACTTTGGCATACTAACAAGACAGCTACCTGTTACTACTGTGCTGATGCCAAACAGTTCACAAGTTGATAAATGTGTGGTACTAGGACTACTAGAGAGTAGAGACGCAAAAATACAAGTTAACATCTAGTGTTTCACTCGTACGGGCTGTGCAGACTCGTTGACTGACTCAGTTGATCTATCGACTTCACTACTTTGAAATGATGTTTAGAGCGTCACGCATCGACTAGTCGCAGAGGTGGGCAATCTCGGTCCTCGAGGGCCGGAGTCCTGCAGGTTTTGGAAGTTTCTCGCTTCCAACACAAGCTGATTCCAATCAACAGGATCGTTATCAGGTTTATGCAGAGCTTCCTGATGAGCTGATCATATATCAGCTGTGTTGGAGAAGGGCAACATGCAAAACCTGCAGGACTTCGGCCCTCGATGCCCACCTCTGGACTAGTGACTGATTACTACTGGTAGTTACTGTATGTGTATTTTGCTGCTATAATGGACCCAAGACGAGGACATGGCTAAGTTATGCAAACATTACCTGGCTGATGTTCCAGCAGCAATATCGCTAAGGAGAGGATTATATTATATTTATATTATATTATATATTATATTATATTTTTTATTTCCGTAGGATCATGGTCTTCGGGTCTACATGTTCAGTACATGAGCGAGATAAAGTTTTGCAAACGTTTTCTCCTCCTGTGACTTTTTTTTTATAACTTATTGTAGAACTGAAAAAAGACATCAGCGACTAGTCGACGTTGAATATCATCTTAGGTGACTTTTCATATGCCATATATAAATGGCTCTTATGTTCCACACCATTTACGTGTGAACATAACCCACTTTGTGTACAGAAGTATCTTTGACATAATTAGTCAGCATGTGACAGTGAAGTGACCAATCAATGGGAACTGTTACGTATCGTATTAATAGCATGCAGGGGAACGATCTTGTCAGACTGAGCCTAGTTTAAACCGTACCAATTGTATAATGTATTAGTACTGTCTGTAGCTTTTTAAAAGTGTTTCCCAAAGCCGAATTGATAATCAATGATTATCGCATCATCTCAGGAGAGTAAATATTTAACACTTAGTCTTATCGTAGTGGTAGAAAGCAAGGTAAAGAGAAATTTGCACTTTTAGACTGTTTTAGACAGCATTTTCGAGTAAAGAAAAAAAGACGTCGGTTCGTGAGAAGCTTACCTTATGTTAAGAGCCTTCACGACAGCCAAACCGAGTTAGCCAAACTTTCTTTATGCGGTTCTGCTCTGCTGGTCACGTGTCGCCCGGCGTGTAGTAGGCAGGCTTCGAGCTACCACGTGCTCCGCCTTTTTTTTTCAACCTCGGTGGATGACTACAGAACTGACTACTGTACACTGTAGTGTACACACACACGACGTAAACACATGTTAAGAGACGTGAGGTGCTTTTGCAGTCCAGAGTACAAAATTAATAGACTTCTCTTCACTTTTAATTGTTTTATTTTCAAGTTATGTGCAACGCGAATTTCACAGTTGAGCTCAACCACCACTATAAACCATAACCCCAAGAGACAAACCAGCAAAGTGGAGTGGAGAAAAGAAAAGTAAGAGGAATATAGTAAAGTAGCACCCGAATGCACACACACAGGTGATGAGATGAGCTTTGTATTGCAGCCCAGAGCCATGAACTCCAACATACAATAGCATTCTTAGCTTGTTGTACTGTATAACTCATGACTGGTGTTTAAAATGTAGTTTATTGACCTGTGACGCTTATATTTGGTGAGACTGTACTGTACTACAGTGTGGGGGAGATCAATTCAAACGTCTTACTCGTGCAGGCAATCTCAGAGCAGGATTAATCTACCATAACTAAATAGCAAATAACATAAACAGGGAAAAGCCACTGAAGACAACAAAAAACATCTACTTTTCAAGTTATAAAAGAAACTGAAGTTTAAAAACTGTGCAAGTACGGCAAACCTATAGTACAGTATATTACACATAACAAAAACAATTAAAAATACAGTACTGTTTCAGTAGAAATCCTGAGAGTTCCCCATTGCTCGCTTACCAACTGTAAATTGCATGAATGAAGCTTTAACATCAACTCTGAACTGAGCCGCAAAAGTCAGCGCCTCTGGTATTAATTACATGGTGTTGTCCAATTTATATATGAATGCTTATTTGCATGTAATTTTATTTAGGATGATTGTAATAATGTAAGCTTGAAGCTCTTTCAGAATATGGGCCACACTTGTGTAGTAGTGCAAAGATGACACAGAAACCAGCATGACAAAATTGACAGTAATGTACTGAACATGTCACACGGGCTGAGAAACGCCACTTAATTATCACTTCTGTAAAAGATTGTCAAAAAACAAAGACAAACTAAAGCAGCACCAACTGTCAGTCCACTGGTGGTGGCATGTAAAAGACAAGTTCATGGCCTTTTTCAGAATGAGTCTGCATTTCAGGTCTGTTGAAGTGAGAGCGATTCAGTGCAATGCTGAGTTAAGACTTTTCAGATATTGTTCATCAGGAGGGAACCCTTTGAGTCTGACGCCTTTCCTTGTGGCCACAGGCACGTCGGCATCTCGAGTGATCTGCACTAAATTACACGTCACTTCAAGCCTGCACCCATACTCCAGTGGACGTAATGTGATTTCAATACCAGACAAGCACACAAAAATAATCAACGCACTTTCAATTAAGTCATATAAAGACATGTAGCCTAATCACAGTTCCAAGAATTATTGCTACAACAAAACTCTTTCCAACATCCAGATCAGTTATTACAAGACCTCAAATGCATGTTAGCATTTTTGGGGAAGGCTGTTTTAACCTTTTAAAACTGGTTTGAATGACACTCCAGATTAACCCATACAGAGCTCAATGCTGTTGCTTCAATAACACAAAATGTCCAGAAATGTCCTTCTAGTTCTCCTCCTATTGGAATAGCTCTGAAGTCTCTGAGGTAAGTCTGGTAGTTGGTCTGAACTCCCCACTTAGTGTTGACACAAAGTTCACTCTTGTCATTTCTCCAATGTGGAGAGGGAATATTTCAACATTACACATCACAAGTTGTCTTCATGTGTGACATAAAATGGACACCAACTGAAAATGGGCGGGAGGCGCGAGCCCCCCGTGCAACTGGAATCAAACAACAAAACGTGAAAATTGCTCAGAAGTCACACAGTGCAATGTTTGACACACTGACGCTTGTGGAGGATAGAGCAGGGGGGACACAAATATCATACAAGTTTCAAAAACTACTACAAATCACAACTACACTTCAAAATAAGTCATCTATAAAAGGAGCGTCAGAGATTTGACTTGGAGGGAGGTGAGGGGGACGCACACAAACCTCAGAGCCAGCAAACTAATAATGAGCAATGCTATTCATATTACCCGTATGAATATATAGTTTATATATATATGTATATATATATACATATATACATATATATATATATATATATATATATACATATATATATACATATATATATATACATATATATATACATATATATATATACATATATATATACATATATATATATATACATATATATATATATATATATATATATATATATATATATATATATATATATATATATATATATATATATATATATATATATACATATATGTATATATAGATTTTTTACTTAATGCGGAGATGTAGCATTCATATCTCCAGAGTGCACACCATGTATTCATGCTTTTGTAGAACCTAACTTATGTTTCGAAAACAAGTAACAGCATGGCTCAACAATTAGCAAAACAAGTTGAATAATTGCACTTATGATTCATTGTACGGTTTCCTAGAGCAAGCATCAGTGTGGGTAGTGGGTGGGGGGGAAAAAATACTGCAATCTTTTAAAAGCACCCCGGTCTTGATCTTGTCAAACCAAAAAGTTCAACGGCTTTAAGACGTATCAAAAATTGTCTTTGTGGTGCAAACCCGAGGTAACACCAGGCACAAGGCAGGCAGGACCACACCACTCCTTCTGCCTCACAGATTCGGTTCATACAACAAGCCAAGCTGCATCAGAGGACCCTCTGGAGACACTGTGGATAGAGTTTGGCCACCACGCATTCAAAATGGCGACCCAAATCCCAGAGGCGGTCGGGCGTCTCGTAGACTTTGGTCCATGCGTCAGCCTCGTCGTCATACTGGTAAAGGGAGTTCTTGCGGCTGGTGCGAAACACGTGCTCTTCCACCATGACCTGCGTGGCCCGTACAAACAGGTGCAGTTTGCCTTGCAGCAACATGGCCTTGATGTACGGGCTTGTGGCTTGGTCAAAGGGCAGATCCTTCTTACGGCTCCAGCTGTTCCTTTCTATGTCGTAGACTTCCACGGTGAATGTGCGCTGGTGATTCTTGCAGATGCCGGCGATGTAGTAAATGCAGTTCTTATAGAGGGCGGCCAGACCTTGGCTCCGAGGGACGCTCATCGGGGAAAGATGACTCCAGTAGTCCTTGCGAGGGTCAAAGCAGAAGAAATATTCACCTGTGGACAAGCAAAGGCAATTTTGAGTCTTTAGTTGTTTTGGTGGTCCCCGATTGTTAACCCACATTTGTTCAGTCCCACCTTATGACAACGTGTAATTTGTAAGATGTTTCATGTTCTGTTCATGTCTTATCATTAGCAAAAAAATATCTACAGTATACTTATTCTTTAACGCTTCAAATTCTTGTTTGCACTTCAAAAAATGAAATGTTATCGTCAGTACCACCTAGTGTTCTTTTGTTGTTCATATTATAATCACTCTACAGCCATAAGCGAGATATTCAAATTCTGAAATTAAAATGTAATTATTCTGTAGGGTCAGCAGAGGGGATCTGTACTTCATAAATTCAAATTTGCATTATTCATCTGCTCCATAAGAGTGCAGTAAGCCACTAAACACGTCTTTCAGAAACTAAGATTACATGAAATTGCTACCTTTGTCCAGAAAAAATGAGAAAGTAGAAAACGTACCCCAAAAAAAAAAGATATTTCAAGCCAATACTCATTTGCAGTAAAAGAGCCACTTTGGTGAAATGCTACTAAGCATGTTTATTAAAACAACTTTTCAAATGGTCAACACTTTGAGGGTTTTTCTTTTAATTTTAAATATAAAGAATAGACAGCTTTGTTTAAAAATGAAAAAAATTGCAGGGCGCTTCCCGGGTCATCACTATGTGTTGAAGTAAATTAAAAACTAAGCAAGTAACTAACGTCCTTTTTTTTTTTTTACTGCAAATAATAAAAATAAAAAAATTAAATAAAAAGTGCAGAGTTCCCAGTGTCAGCATCATCTTTTATAAAGTGGACATTTAAATAAATACATAAATAAAAAGCTCCCTGTATCTGACTGAGTGACAAATGCATGCGAAATTGCGACGGTAGTGAATTTAGGGTTTTCGTCAGGGTTCGCAGACAGTGAAAAATTGTCTGAACATGTTCAAAATTTCTTTGCAACAAGTAAAAACTCAACTTCTTACAAACCCTAATGAAAACCCGAAATTCGCTATGCTCGCAAGCATTCACCGCTCAGTGAGATGCCAGATTTTTTGCCCTTCAGATTTGTAAAAAGACAGATGCAAATATTTGTAAAAATGCCAAATATTGGCGCCGATAATCGGTCTATCCCTGACATTTGACAAGCTGAATAAGGAAGTTACTAATCAGACAAAATCTCCACCCTTACAGTTTCCTAACATTTGCATTGATACAGCTATAAAGGTTAAGAAAAACAGAAGTAGTAGTAGTAGTAGTGAGGTGGCCAGCACAGAGTCGAAGGCTAATGGTTTTGATTTGCTTCCCTTACATTAGCTGTTTGTGACTCTTCTTTACAGCAATGTTATATAAATAAAATGTACTTAATAATTTCTAATACCCATAATCCATTAAGAAATGCATGACAATTGTCAGAATGTAATTACTTTGAAACTTTTTTTTATGTATTAAACTTCACTTGCATATCAATTCTAGAAAAAAATGTAGCAATAAGAAGTGTAAAGTTACATTTTCCCCACCCTCTCTTACATCGGAAGTGTGTTATTTAAAAGCAAGTCCAGGCAAGAGCAAATGTAAAATGTGACCAATGCTGCATTTTGAGTGTTGTGTACACAAAAAGGCCTTCCACTAAAACGGATTAACATACCTTGGAGGACATAAATTCGATCTCTGTACTCCACAGCGCTATGGAACTCCATGGCCATTGGCATTGGACTCACAGCCGACCAGCAGTTGTCCCTGGCATCATAGCACTCCACAGACTTTAATGCATTTCGACCATCGCCTTCATACACTCTGCCACCCAATGCATAGAGCTTCCCACAGCAGTGTACCAGCCGACAGCCGATTCTGGCTCGCAAAAGAGGTGCATGTGGTAGCCATCGATTTCCCGCATGTTCGTACTGCCAGAAGTCGCTTTCTGCACGATGGTCTATGGACACCTCACTGTTGCTTGGTCGGTAGCCCCCCGCGATGTAGATGTCATTTTCTGAGGACACCAGGATACCAACCTCTCGGAGATCGTTGGGTGGTTTGCACAGCTTGAACACTCTCCCTGTGGCTGTGTCTAGGCAAGGTACCGTCTGCTTCTTCCCTGAGTGTTTGTGAGCGGCATCGAAGCAGATGACCATCTCGGAAGCGGTCATTCCCAGGCGCTGGGGGCAACCATTGGTGCCAGTGAGGCGGGCTTTGGCCTCGACGGGGTCTTTAGACAGGGACAGGGCGCAAGCAAAGGGTGCAGGTATGCGACTGATGAAGGTATCATCCAGCAAAGGCAGACGAATGCACTGGGAAAACACCTCCGCCAGATGGGCCTCGCGGCCACTCAGATCGTGCTCCAGCCAGCGGATTATGCTCTCATAGACATGCTCTTCTTTCTCCACATTGAGGTCATCATTGTTCAAAATGCTGACCAGCTGCTCCTCGGTCATCTGGAGAAACTCTTGCTCTCTTGATACACACAGGAACTACCACAAACAAACAAAAAGAACACATTTCAAAGCAGTTAACACTTGTCAGTTTCTAAATTTGTGATGGCGGACATGGTGGAACGGGATGGTGCAGGAACAACAAAAGAGATTACCTTTAAGTTTTATTACAAGTGTATAAAATAAAATGACACCATAGTCATGTTAAAAAATTAACATAGATACAGACGATGAGCAAACATTTTTCAAGCTACGACAAAAATGCATACAGTGAGAGCCAAATGCAGCATTGGCATAGGGAATAAATAGCAGCACTACATCTATAATTCAGAGGCCAATCAGCGAGGTTAAACTGACCTTTTTGCGGATGTAGTCTTGTGAACGTTCCTTCAGCTCCTGGTGCCCGTAGGCATCTGCAAACATGAAAACCCCTATACAGTTCTGGGGGTCCAGCCTGCTGATCATAAACTGGGCACACTGGTCCTGCAGGGCAGGTATCTGGAAAATGCTGGCGGCGGTGAACAGGGCCTGGACATTGGACTCGGAGAGCGTGACCCTGGACGTGTAGGCATAGTCTAAGACAAGGTGCATAGATTCCGATTCCACCCCAACAATTCGGACTTCCCGTTGGCTGCTCTCTGTAAGGCCACTCGTGAACATGGACCTAGTAAGCATGCGATGGGCAAGAGAGAAAAATCATCAATTTTCATATGCAAAGAGAACACCTAAATTCAAGCGCAACCTCGACTTTTATTGCTGCATGCGTTACACTGGTCTGCATCAAAAGAAAATTAAGATTGTGGATACAAAGTAGCCGACATTTTAGCACAGTTTCGGACATAGAATTGAAACAGGATGATTTTTGCAAGACTTTGGAATCCTATGTTGATCTGCAACAGCAAATACCTGATTGCTATTTTGATTAAATAAAGCTGAAAAAAATGTTCAGGTTAGTGGCCGCATTTTTAACCAAGAATGCTTGACCACTACTAATATGTCTTAAACTAGCAACTTAAGCTAGGATGCATTTAACAGATTGTACACTGAGGCTACAACCCATAGATGATAAATTTACCTTTAGCTGGTCCTCAAAAGCTCCTGATAAATGTTCAACTGTTTCAAATCCACTGGCTGAGGAGAGAAGCAATTAAAAATATATATCCTTGCCGCAAAGTGAGGTGAAATCGCCTCTTAGAGCGGTCTAACAGAAAAAAGGATGTTATATGAAACCTTTGGAGGTTCAGGTATTGTTTTTGGAACCTAGCTTAAGTTAGTAGTGTGCCGTGTTCCATTTAAGTTGCAGGGCTGAGCCAGTGCGCTACCTAGTAGCCTACTTGGTTGTTAATTTTTTTATGCAGACCAGTGTTATCGATTACCTTACCTAAAATAGGGGCTAATTGCGGCAAGAACATTCCGGTGACATGAGAAGGTCTTGCCATGGTCCACTTCTACGACAATGTCTGTGAGCTGAGCTTCATCATACAAAGCTTTGAGCTGCTGAAGGATATTGCAGGCATGTATGGCATCTACCCCATTGTAGTTGGTGCTTGGAGGTGTCCCATTCTGAACTTGTAACAGCTTCCCCACCTCTAAACACAGAAGAAGAAACGTGAAAGATCAGCAGAACATCTTGTTGGAAATAAAATTTTAAATGATTCAATAGGTCAAATATGAACTTCCAAAGCCAAGGATTGACAAAAGTTTATTTCAACTCACAAGATCGGGACCCAAACATCCTCATCATGTAAATCCTAGTTATAAACCTCGGTTTTAAACGATGGAAATATTAACATAAAGAGTACAGCAACACATATAGTCAACTAAAACCCTCACAGGCATACATTCTTTATGAAAAACAACAAATGACTAAGAGTCAGTTGTGAAACTCTTCTTCGTGTGTCTGCCTGTCTGTGATATAGAGCCATCTGGTGGCCAACGTACGCACACCAGAGAAAATGTCATGTTGGGCTAGTATAAATCAATGATTTCTTCAAATGACGAAAAACAAAGTTTTATTTTGTATACATATCTTTATATGTATACATATGGTTGTCTTGGAGAACATTTTGCATTACTATTGCAATGCAATTACATATTTGTCATTCACTCTTAGTTTGTCCAAACATACTTGTAGATTTCATAGCCAAAAGTAATAACTCCTGCACCCCCCTACATGACATGACAATGTCGTCTGTTCAATTTTCGAGGGCATCCTTCTCTATAGCGAGTTTTTTGATAGGTGACTTGTCCAAATATGACAGTGATTCATTTTCTGTGTGCACTCACATACTAACATTAAAATTAAATATATCAATATCATAGAAAATCAACACCAATCAAGTCAGCATGCCTCGAATCAAACCAAGTCACGAGTTGTTAACTCCTAATTTATGTGTCGTGAAGTCACAAGTGATCAACTAAGTCTTATGATAGTGGCATTTTTAAACAAACAAATGTACATTATTTCCTCAGGGATTGGGAAGAATTACTTTGAAATTAACATGATGGAAGAGACTACACTCAACTTTAATCCATTATAGAGATTAACGTGTGTAACATATTTACTAATGCTCATTATCAAACTTCTGGGTCATGTAAGCCCAACCAATTAAGTATTAACTTAAATACAGTCCTTCCACCCATTTTCTATTGTGTAGTTTTGATCATATCCTAAATTTGAAAAGTGAAAAATATTGCATATTTTATTGTTAGATTAAAAACAAAACAGATAAAATGTAACTTTGTTTTTTGTTTGCCAATTGAAAATGGGGGGAAAGGAAAGGATACATGGATCAACTTTGGAAGTCCCATAAAACAAATCACTTAGAACACTAACACATTCAAGTAAGCAATGTTAGAGTCTGCCTTATTGATTAAAACAGTGACTGCAGAATTACAGGAACTTTAATATATATATATCCTGAAAAACAATCTCCGCGTGTTTTGTAAAAGTAACCTTGATCTATGTAGGTTCTTATAGAAAACACATTTTTAAATTCATAAGGAAAAAAATATTTTTGTATATATGTTTTTTTGTGAAACGTTTCCAGATTGAAGACCACTAATTCGATGTATCAGCCAATAAACTATGGTTGGAGAGTTTTCCCTGCGGTTAGTCCCTCTGTAAACAAATTTGTTTCTTGTCACACGTGTAAAGGCACGTTGTCAAAATCCAAAGGGAAACCACTCTTATGATCTTTATGGAGGGGAATAAAACTTTCACAACAAACACCTCGTGTTGAGCAACGCTAGCTACTTGACAGGACAAAGAAAGAGTTGAAATGAGGGGATTGCAAAACACACCGCCGCAGACCGTAGCTAGCTCGCTAACTGAATTCACCGATGCCCTCAGCCGGTAGGAAGGAGGCTACCTAGGCTCAACTACAACTTTTCACATTGCCAACACACGTCACGTTGCAGGTGGTCTCAACCGCAAAGCTGTTGATTAAAAGGCATGCAAACGTTACCTGCTAAACTTTTAGCAGACGGCTACTCACGAAGCTAATGTTTAGCAAGCCATCCCCTTAAGCACTACAAGATCAAATTCGGTGATAAAAAAAAACTTAAGGGGCTTTTAGCCCTAACCTAACTTTGTCTTCTACATAACAACATACGAAATGGTGTATCTGTCATTAGTAGTGATAAACCACACGACGGCCTAAACTTGCAAACCTTTGTCTGTGGTCACGAACAAGTGTTTACACAATCAGCTGTAGGTAGCAAGCTAACCGGCCGAAAGTTAGCCTCTGCTAACGTTAGCCGCAAAGCCAAGCTAGCGACAGCCAAACACTTTTGAGCAGTCATTTAGAGCTCGGCTTCCTTCAACAAGCACACAACATGTCACGTATAGCTACAATGTCAATGACAATGTGGCATACAAACATAAAACCACACAATCCATCACTTCAACCGTGTTATTTACGTCTAGTTAGTACACAAAACGATGAAGATTTTTGCTAACCTGCACTGGCAGCCATTCTCTCCAGTCTGTCTCAGGGCAGACCGAAAAAACGTCAGAGTGCAGAGTGGAGCCACGGAAACAAGAAGGAGCCAATCAGAGGACGAAGCACCAATCTAACAGCCAATCATAATCTTTCTATCTAAAATAGGGCAAAAAAGTTTATTGGCTTAATGAGAACATGATATACATTCGCCGGTGACAGTAAATTATTTATTATAAATCAAGAAGGTCAGTGCAACAGGGATTTAATTTGAAATTAATGAAACTAGTAACAAACAAAAGTCATTTCATTCACTGTATTGGAAATTATGTATAAAAAAAAAAACTTAAAAATGTACAGTCATTGTGCATTCACTAAATTGTATAAGATGCTAAAAATGAAGTGCATTTACTGCATTGTAATATTGTTAAATAATCCACCCTATCCATCTTCTTTGTCTCTTATTCCTATTCCGGTCGCACCCTATGCCACCCCGCTGACTTTGGGCGAGGTACAGTCTTGACTGGTTTGTTTGATTTCGGGGTTGTCTTGAGATGGCGGTTTGACAAAAAATGTGTCATGACTATTTCCTTTGGGAGGCATGTTCATCAAAAAAAGCAACAAGCTTAGAGATTTCCGTGCTGTGCCATGTCCATAAGATTTGTTTCTATTTCAACGGCAATCATTTAAATTGGCTTGTGTGTAGGATTTGTTTATTTTTGCGCAGATTATTTGATAACACTGACAGTTTGAAACAATTGATCTCATTTTCAATTTACTTCAACGGCCAAGGAAATTACAAATACTGATAGTACAGGCCTAAACAGTAAATAATATTCCAAAATATACATACAGCCTCTAAATCTATATCTGTATCTATAGATGAACAAGACAAATAGTATATAGTTTAGATGATGATGAGTAAAGTTGTGTCATTGATCTCTGTTTTCTGTTTCAGTGATGTAACATTCGCTCTGGGGCACAGACATTCTTACCCAAAATGACTTGAATATTTGCAGTAGATCCTCTGCAATACAAGATAGGACCAAAGTGGGGTGTGACATTCCAACGCCCTAACTCCAGGACGTCAACTGTCCACAAGTTGTTTCCTTTAAATGTCTATGCACTGTGTCACTGAATATATATGTTTTTAGTATGTACTGTCTCTCTATGCATGGAGCACTTCCACATTCTGTTCTGAATTCCTAGTTCATTTGCTGTCTGCTGTAAATGCTATTTATTTATTTCAAATTTAAAAATAAAGTATCTTAAAAGTATGGGAGTGGTTGGATAGAGGACAGATTAGGAACATGGAAAACCAGACAAACGAATGGAAATTTGGTAATTGTTGGTTGACAGGGCAGTTCTCAGTTATCTTGACATGACACTAGCTTCACCGGTAACACCCTTTTGGTTACACCTCTTTGACAACACCCCTTCTTCTTCTTTGTCGTCGTTGTCACAGATTCCTTCATTATCACAAACACAATATCTTAATTATGAAATTATTTAAATAACGTAGATTATTAATTTACTAACATTTAACAAATGAGAGTGTCAATGATAATCACAGTTGAAGTATATTGTATTTTTATACTATTATCATATTAATGCAAGATGAATTTTCCTTAATCTGATCATCATAAATTTGGTTGTAATAGGACAACTACAATATTTCAGGTGAGAAGAGTGTGAACCTGCAGATAGCACCCTACACAAGTGTCCTTATCTGTGCTGTGCAGACTGAAAATGCAATAACGTCAAATGACAAAGAGAGAGACAAATAAAACTACAACTGCAATGTAAGCAAGCAATTTCACATTTTCCCCCTCCCTGATTTCTTCTCATTCCGCCACAGTGTAGCCTGTGAAATTGGGACCAACCTCTGCTGAATGAGACAGAGGGGCATCCTTTGCTCGCATTTATTTGATGATAGATCTGCTTTCTGTCGCTCGGTGATACATCGAAACTGATCACCTGATACATTCTACCTGTCTGGCACAGAATTTTCTGGTCACAGCAATATGAGCAAGAGATTTATTGTTACAGTGTGCAATCCCAATGTACTGTTCAGTCTGCAATAGTACAGGAATGGCGAACGCAAGTGGAATTAAGATGAGGTGTCTCTTGAGAACATACACCCACTGAGCAAGTAATAATGGGCATACGTAGAAAAGACGTCACATTTGGGTGCAGATTGCAATATCAGATTACGTAATTTCGCCAACGTCATTTCAACGTAGATTAGTGACATACAGTATATATGTATATACCACATGCAGGATACTAACTAATTTCCACATGTGCGTCGAAACGTAAACTTTCCAGTCCAAAAAAATAACAATGAAATACAAAATCGAATTTTTTTGTATTAACTAAAAAATATATAAATAAAAACACACAAATAATGCAGCGTATGTGATACTTTTTGTGCTCATTACAAAGTACAAACATGGTGCGTATGGGACGTCATATCAACGTCCATATTAAGGCCATGGTTAGACGTCACATGTCAACCTATTTTGGCGGTCATATGGACGTAGAAATACGGTCCACGACCGGCCGACACGATACGGACATGATGTGGCGGTCCATTGGACATCGGACATTTAATGGGTATGAGTTGGTGAGTCTGTTTTTGCTTACACCAGGTTTGAGAGAGAAAACAGCTGCTCTGTTTTCCCCAAGGAAAATCTGCCATCATTCAGTTGGACCAAAAGT
Source organism: Vanacampus margaritifer (assembly GCF_051991255.1). Lineage (NCBI taxonomy): Eukaryota > Metazoa > Chordata > Actinopteri > Syngnathiformes > Syngnathidae > Vanacampus > Vanacampus margaritifer. Next base: position 19,562,444 of record NC_135439.1, on the reverse strand, counting down.
TATTGTGTCTATTTTGAAAAAAAAAAAGCCTTTGTACCCAATTTAATTGTATTGTTTCATGTTTGATAAACAAAAGGGACAACATTCCTAATGTTTGTTTTACAAAACTTTTGTCCCACTTTACCTGGACCCTCTTTTACAGTCTGAGAGTGAGACAATGGCAGAGGTTAAATGGGTTGTCCCATCTTAGCAATGATGCAACGTATTGCAGAACCGAAGAAGACAAGACACCAAGATGAGATGCATGAAGAAGAGGAAGAAGGTGGTTTAATTGGAGTTTAAATGTGTGTTTTTGTCAGAGATGGAGGTAATGGGCTATTATATACCTCAAGGGACTTGGACAAGTATTCCTGCAGATGTTATAAAAAGCCATTGGTTTCCCCATCCCGCCACTCGCAAGGGGACAAATATGAGCATTACAGGAGGCTGCTTGTAATTACAGACTTGGAGGCCATCCCAATGTTTTATCCTAATCTTTAGCTCCGATGTTCTCTCTCCATGGCCTTGCCTAAGGAGCTCATGAGCAGATTGTATGAGTCCTCCCCACAGGAAACGTAATTTCCACACATTTCAGCATGGGAATTCAAAAGTGGCTAGCCTGAGCAACACACCTGTACTTGCGGATGGTTTCTGGTTTTGGATTGGAAGAAGAAATGGGAGCAGAAGAAGAACTAGAAAAAATAAGAACTGTAGTCATGACAACTATTGCGTGACGTAACGCTGCTGCCGCTGCTAGCATGAGACATCTGTCACAACAAGGATTTACTATATAAAGCACTGAAACGCGCATTGACTGTCCAGGATTCTACTTTTGACCACAATGTGATGTGGAATTCTAGTTAAGGGAAGACATTTTAAACTAAAAAGGAAGACATTTCCATAGTTAGAGATGGATGTTGCATCCAACCAAAATCGTTAGCTGCTGTCAACAGGAACATTAGGATCTGATGTCTGAGAGTGTGTGCTTTTGAGGAGCCAAAACGCAGTGCATTAATTTCCAAACACACCCTGTTTTAAAGCAATAGCACTATAGCAGCTTGTGTTTGAACTGTTTCCTTACCTGATTGACTGAGCTCTAGCACTCCATTTTTGGGCCACTCAACCGAACGGCGCATTTGAGCAACACTCCTAGTTATCGAACATTGTGTGAGTGAAGCCATGCGTGCTAGGAGTGTATTTCCGAACACACCCATGATGAGGGAACGAGTCCAAGCTCTACTGTTCTTTATCTTGTTTTTGGTTAAAAAAATATATAAATAAAAAATAAAATAAAATAAAAAACATTTCCCTCAAAATTGTGACTTATCCTTTTTTTTTGTTCTTCATAATGTTGTTTTTTAAACTGGTACGTCTTATACTCCGGAGCAATGTGTAGTCCAAAAAATACGGTAGTCCTTATGATCAGTTAGTCAACCATGTCTTGACACCACATGTTATATGTGACCTCACTAGTCTAAACATGACATTCTAATTAATATTACATTTGTGAAATGTGAGTTATGCAGCAAAATCCAGCCGTTTTTATCCATCTCAGGGGGCGGCCATTTTGCCACTTACTCTTGACTGAAGATGACATCACAATTGCTCAGGGCTCAGGCAAAATGGCCGCCTTCTGATATTGATAAAAACGGCTGTATTTTTCTGCTTAACTCGAATTTCACTCAAGCAATATTAACCAAAATACTGTATTAGTATTAGTGGGGCTGCATAGAACATATTATTGTCAATATTTTTGGTGGTTGGGTTGACTTCCCCTTTAAAATTGGTAGTAAGGAAACTGTTAACATAACTATTCGGGAGAAATGCTAGAAGTTTTATGTTTCTCCTGCCCTTCAAATTACAAAATCAAACAAACAAACAAGCAAGGTTGTACACCACCCGCTGTGTGCATTACTCATTTGCTCCCCATGTCCAGCTGATGGATTTTGTTGAATAAAATCTGCCCTTTTTTTAGGCTCCCACTAATTACTTAAGAGAGACAAAAATGTGCACGTACAGAGTTTTTCAATATCAAATCAACCTTCCGGATGTTTGCGCGCATGGATGAGCTTCTCGCTGCAGCAGGGTGATCCAAGGAGATCGGGGGTATGAGCTGGGGAGGGGTCACAGCAGGAAGGTATTGGTTGCTAATGGTAAAACTGGATTAGAAGACTCCCCTGTTGTGTGCTAGCATGCAGCCATGTATGAATCCTCTCCGCCTGTCATCACTATTGAGGCAGTGGCGCAGGGAGGAGATCTATCAGCAAATCTGAGTGCATGCAGAGAATTCTGGGGTCTCACCAAAAAGCACTGGGGTGGACTTCTTTTCCCCCCTCCTAGCCACTTTCCTTTTACATTATGTCATGCCCCAGGAGAGTATGCTCCATCTTGCCGATGCAATGTAACACACAGAGGCAATCATGCAGCCTCTTTGGCCTCGAGGGCTGCCTGCTAGGAGGAGCAAATGCAACTTTAGCACTTAATCAGCTCAGTCATACAGTCGATGCCACACCAGTCTACGGGTAGGACTTCTCACAAAATGAAACAAGATATTTCACGGTATATATGCAGTCGTGTGCACATGTGCTCGGTTGAGGCCTTTTGCTCCATTTCTGCCCCATTTCATACCTTTCTGATTGAAGCCCATTAAATACGCTGCCTGTGCTTGCACGGCTATTCATCGCAGACAGGGAAAGAAAGATCCCAGTTGGACGCAGTGCTGCCCGCTGCCACCTGCTGAAACGATCGGATTCATGAATCCTATCTCCTTGCTGAGGAGTGTGCCACAATCAGAGGCATTGTCTTGCAAACAGCGCTCAGAGGGAGATCATCCTGGATTTTGTGGATGCTTATTGATATTGTGTAGAAGACATTAATGTTTCATGTTACACAGGCAAAGAGTTCGTGGTTGATAGAAAGCAGATACAATACAGGCTTAATGTGTGCCCAAGGTAAGATGAATAAGGGAGAAAAAACTGCGTGTGTGTGTGTGCATTATCAGGAGATCGATTGGCTGCGTGCATAGCCTCAGGGGAAGACATAGGAAGAGGACAAACAAGACCGTTCCCAATGGACCTGTCAGAATCAGCCTCAGGGAGGCCAAACTGCTTGGACGAGAGTAAAACTCTTTTCGACTGCAAGTGCCCTCACTTTACTGTGCTCGGACTCGACAAGCACATGTATTATTCATGGGTCCCACTGGGTGATTAATGGGTGGCCTCATTGGAAAAGTGTTGGAATATTCACTAGTGCTTATCTCTCTTAATCCGATGACCGCTGGCCAAGTCACTCAATAAGTGGGCAGGCTATAATAGCGCTCCTCAAACCGTAGGAGCAAGGTTGTTCAACCAATTTACAATCAATAAGGTACTTGATTTGATATTGGTGGTGAGAGATGATGGCCTTTGAAATCACATTATTATCCCAAGTATTAAAATCAGTTTTTGTTTGGACACATTCAGAATTGAGTTTGGCAATGTGCATGTGTATGACGTGTAGTAGTGTACATGCTTTCATCAAGTTTTCACTGGTGTTCGGGTTTTTTCCCTACTCTGGGCCAAGATTATAATAATAAATTATAATTCAGTTAGTTTTAATTCGTTTTCAGAGCAGTTTTTTTTTTGTTTAGCTTTGGTTAGTTTTAGTTTTGGGATTTTTTATGTTTTTTTATATATATATATATAAATAGAGTAGTGGTCCACTGTAAGAAAAAAAAATAGGACACAAAATATTGTGTGATAAAGTAAACTATAATTTTCAAACAATTGACCTTCCTTCTTCCGTAGCTGATGTACAGCAATATATATATATATATATATATATATATATATATATATATATATATATATATATATATATATATATATATATATATATATATATATATATATATATATATATATACACAGTATATATATATATATTTATATATATTTATATAAATATATATATATATTAAATTCCAAGCTAGTTTTATTAACAGTATTTGACCATGAGTCAATTTCCCAACCATTCTTTCAATTTTATTTGAAGAGGTTGAATCCTGTACAACCACATGACCAGCCTTCAGTTTACCCTGCACAGAAACTGGATGTCTGCCACAAAGCTTTCTGGAATACTAATGAGTACAGTTAGTGAGTCAAAGTTACTGACCTGAGGTGTCAAGGTGGAGCACAGAGCAAGAAATGGGGGCTTGGGGCGAGTGGTGGGGTTAATGCAAGCAGACAGTGGGAGAATAAGGCTAGAAAATTTTTGCTGACTAGTTTCACAAATGCCAGGGTAACCTTTTTTGTATCAGTGCAAATGGTATTTGGCAAGAGTGACAATATGGTGGCAGAAAGTCGGTCTAAACTGAATTTGATCGGTGCACAGGCAGATAGATTCTGCGCTCTGTGGTGAATGTCAGATGTATTTCATTTAAAAGTATGCGAACAGCGGGCACATACTCTATGAATCTCATTAAATTATATTTTTTAAATCCTCCCACAGCTATGTTATCACAGAAATGATCGGGGGTGGAGAGACGGTCTCCAAATGCTTCCGCCATGTCAAGACTCTGGTGTGTGACTAGCGCAGTGCATTAGAAGTGGAAGTCAAATCAAAAAATTGTCTTTGCAATATGTTTTATGGGCACCTACTAGTTAAACACGGTATTCTGATTAATATTGTGTTTGTGGAACATGAATTAAACAGAGAAATCTACCTGTTTTTAATATATCTCAAGGGCGGCTTTTTTGTCTCGTGCATGCTGGCAACTGAAAATGACATCACAGTGCCAAAGGGCTCAACTTGCAAATATCACATGAACAGATGAGCCTTGGTGGCCGTTACCTTACATCTTAGGCTGTACAAGCAAAAATGTCTGCCTACTGAGATGAATTAAAAAAAAAAGTGGATTTTTTTCCCCCTTCCTATTTCACATTCTAATCATCAGAATACTGTGTTTAGACTAGGGGTGCATAAAACACTTTTTTTTTTACTTGACTTGCCCTTTAAAGTAAATGCTACTTCGACTGGGCATGATTGAAATTGGCTGTGACCACTCCCACAGCGGCGCAGCCTCTTCCTCTTGCTGAAAATTTTAAATATCTATTTATTTCTGTCTATGGTGTTGCGTGTGAAAGAACTAAATAGAGTGTCCTGAAGTCCACATCTCCCAGCCTGTTATCGCCACCCTCGCTCATCTTCTCCTCTACACGACACTTGTCTCCTATCTTCTTGTTTCATTTTGATCCTGATTATGTGTCATGTGTGCCCAACTCTCATTTTCTCTGCCCATCGTCTCAAAGGCTCCCAACTTTTCCAACAACAGTACATTTTAATTCTCACCCTCCACACCATCTCCCCCTGTCTGACAGCAAGTGGCAAGGCCAAGATTGAAAACATACGCACACTCTCTCTCACACACACAAAGAATCATCTTACTTCTATGCTGGTCATGCCCATGTGTGTAGAAGTGGTTAAGCTTGTCAGGCAATTAATGTAGCTCCTTGTGGCGATGAGGAGCCTCTCTATTATAAACAAAGCCTATTCATGAGCTGGGAGATAACCCCTGTGCCTTCATTTGTATCAGGGGAAGAATAATTACCCCCGTGCAACTCATTTATCTCTGCAACTACTGTGTGGTCGTGTGCTCTATCTGTTAAGGAGCTAGCACTGCAATAGTTGCCATTCGCTAATACACGTTTCATTTCACTGCAAGCGCATAGATTGCAGTGAGAATTCCTCCATTTCCAAGAATATATTGTTGAGAGATGCAATATGGAAATTTATTTTGTTCATGTAGCAGGCATAATCATACATTAGCAGTGCTAATACGCTAATACACCCTAGATGTTTTGGATGTGTTCTCTCATTCAAATCTATCTGTAATAGGATATTAGTTAACAAGTCACGTGTTTAAATAGAACAAGTCAGTGGTAACGCAGTAGCAGCAGAGCTTCTTGGGAAGAGCAGCATTGCCATCTACCATCTGGAAAAAGAAATGCATGCATCCACAGGGGGAAACATATAAATCTCTAAAACAATGGAAAAACTGAGGGTAAATAAAAGATTAAAAATATGTTTCTGTGTGTTAGCTACTTAATGGAAAGTGATAAACAGAAGCGCATTAAGGTATCCTAAATCCAGGTGGGATTCTTGTGACTATTTGTCACACTCCCAAGATAATTGTTATGGCAATTACTTGTCACACACGCTAACATATTAGTGGGGTTTGTGTCACATTTCTGGACACACCCCAACTTTTCCCTGAATCGTCCATATTCTTGTTGGTTAGTGATATTCCGCTACAAATTGTTTGCTTAATTTGTTCAAATTGATGCTTCATTTTTAACCTCCACTCTTCTCCTCCTATATTTGAGGAAAATATGAGGTTACAGAACAAAAGGCAGAATATATGCCCACTGTGTGTTTTGAAAGGATACATACATTGTACAGTTTATGTTCACTATAATCCTTTTTCCAAGTCCCAAGCTGTTGATTTTCCTTTTTTTTCTAGTCCTGACTCGTTCTCCTGCTCTCACTTCCCTCCCTCCATCCTTTACTCTTCAGGGCTAACAGCCCTTGACAGCTGAAGATGAAATAGAAATTTTGATATCAAACACCTACAGAAAGGAGGTTTGACCTTTGATCAATGCGCCGTTTGATGTCGTGACATGAAATTTGCATTACAGGAGCCCGAGCGGCGGAAGCTACCACAATGGACTAATGTCAGAAGGCTGTCAGGGAGCTGCGAAGGTCAAGGATCTATTAGAAAGGAACAAGCCCTCCAATCCCACACAAGAGCCCGCTACAGCATTTGATGTCCAGTACACAGGAATAAAATAGAAATTTGATCTCCACTTACAAAGCAGTCACACTAGAGCAATTGTTCAATATTAGTCAATGTATGGCGGTGGATGGTGGAAGACAGGAGTGTTAGCACAGTATACATTAGGTCTAATATTGAACGGTTAACAGAAAGGAATTCACTCTAATGCTGTTGTTTGTACTGCAAATGTTTTTATTGCACTTAATAGAAGCACACTAAGGCCAAATTACTACTTAAATACAATCGAACCTCTATGGTCAAACATGAACGGTTCACAGAGACAGTCTTTGGCAAGCTAGTTGGAACAAGTAGTGAGCTAATCTACTAGTTACGGTATTCTACACTAAATGAAACTTCACTACATTGAAGATACTCACCAGAGAGACCCTTACGAAAAAGTAGTATACTTTAAGTACATATTATAGAATATACTTAAGTATTGACCTTTTGCAAGTGTGGTCACAGCCCTCATGGGAACGCGTAAAAACAGCAGGCAACAGAAGGTAAGGGGCTGTTTTCAAACTAGCGATCTCCAACTAAAGTAAATATCGCGCTCTATGAGTCCCGACGAAATGTGCAACTTCGAATACAGGCGAACTTAGGTTGAAGTAGTAGATTCCATGGCTCTATGGGCAATTATAACTTTTAATTTGTAAGATAGCAGTCGCTAAGTCACTAAGTCGCTCCGGGTCACGTCCTCTTCCATTCAACAATCATTTCCTTCCGCCGTCCGTCATAGGGCAGTCACGTGGTCACGTGACGTCGGTGCAAATGGTCAATACCTACTTTTATTTTTTGAGTGTACTTATTCTTGTATACTATAAGTAAACTCCTTGGGACTAAATTAGTCCTTTTTAGTACACTTAAAGGTATACTTAACTTAAGTATATTATAAAGTACATTAATATTTATACTTAAGTATACTTTGTAGTATACTTATGTCCACAGTTTAGTTTACAGTAAAAAGTGCAGTGGTGAATTAACAGGGATCAAAACGGCAAACTCTAATACCAAATGTAGCAACCTAACCGCTAGGCTATCTAACCACATGGTGGTATGGGTTTTATAAATAAATTTAACCTATAATTTCGGTCCGTTACTCAAACAACGAGTGACTTCTAAGTGAATACTACAGTATGTAAACTTTTAGTATATGTTTCAGTATACTTACAAGTACACTTAACATTTACTTGGTACTTAAATATACTTCTTTTTGGTAAGGGGATGTAACATGCAAAGCTACAATGAAATGTAATGAAGTAGCTAAACTACTTCAACACTACTTCAGTTGGGTTGGAACTTTTTTCAAATGAAAATCAAATAATTAGGACATTTGGATACTTCCCCTTCTTTCCTGGAACTGCGGCTTAGCCACTCTTTTTCTCTGGCAGTAAAAAAGGAAATCTAAACTCACCACCAGGTATGCTAACTTCCTCGCACACTATTCTCCAAGCCTTCTCTCTTCTGGCTCTCTCCCAATACGGATAGCTCGCTCTATCTGTATTTTGTCCATTGATCTGTAGACAGATGGATCAGTGGGTCGCTGAAGCTGTTTAATTATTCACACCGACACATCATTTTTCATACGACCAAAATAAACCAGTCACTCTGAGTGTCCATCTCTCATTCGGTCATCAGCTTGCAGCCTCATTACCTCCACAGAGTAGGAGAGGTGGGTTGGGGGAGAACAAATTGACAAAATGGGGGTGTGCATATTGGAATGCAAATGATCTCTATTAACCATTGTGATGTGCATAAAATTATTTGAAATCATTTCAGCCAATATCATCATGTATTCAGTTCAAACATGTAAGACAGGCTCAACAGACAAGACAGTGGCTCTCGAGGACCAGGGTTCCCTACCCCTGGACTAAGCACTGTTGGAAGCGGTTTTTCATCCATCACTAACCGGTAATGTCAAGCGTAATGGTCACTAACCGGGTCAAGTACCGACGGACCTCTCACTCCGTCACACTGCAAAAGGACAGAAAATTTAAGAAAAAAGTGAAGTAGTAAAGTAGTAAAATAAGAAAAGTATTACTTCAACTAACCAAATTATTTGCCAACAGAACAAGAACATTCTCATTGAAACCATAACAAAGTGTATCTAAACATTTGACTTGTGGGTCTACTCATATTTTGTTCACATTTTTCTGATTGCAGACAATAAAGATTCAAAACCGAGATGTCATTTTCTCTCACATTTCTGATTCAAGGCATATTAATGTATTCCAAACAATCTCCTGGGATGGAGAGTGGGGAAAAAAGAAAATATGTATCATATTACCTCACTCGCCATATTTTCTGACAACTTAACGAGGCAAGGCTTAACAGGTCAGACGGTTTTAAGACTTTGCTGCCCTGATCGATAATTTTGTTCCCTGTAATTATCTCACCATTGCACTCATTAATTACACTTTCAAGGCTCATTTCTTGGCCACAGATGTCCATTCTGTGGGAGCGTCCAGCGGGTGAGAAGGTGGAGGGGGCTGATTAATACTCTGTCTCTCTGTCTAAAGTTGGCCACCATTCACAGAGGCTAAAATGCAAGAGTTTTGTCATATGAGACTACACCAAGCGAAATGAGCTGTTTGGTGGCCAAATCGATAAATTCCTCTGATGAGACAAGTTTGCGGAATGTGGAATAATTCACCAGAATGCAGGAGATCATGAACTCTACACAGGACTCAAAACCAAAATTTCAGAACTTTGAGGGAGATGTGCTCACCACATGTCTACCATATTTCATTATTTACAGTGGTAGGTCGTGATTATTAGGTGCAGATCTGCAACAAATGAAATATCCTGAAACAACCTAAAAGGCAATGGAAGAAGGTACACGACAAAGAAAGTGTAGTCTGATGCCATCTGCTGCCTAGAAAAGAATGGCAGACCATATAGTATTTGTTAAAGCTCTTCTCTGAGTAATTGAGGCAAACATTGCTGCATTTTGTAAACAACTCATGAGAGAAAATGAAGAAGGTGATATCAAACTATCACATGACAAATACGTCATTGTGGAAGGCTTAGAGATGCAGCTGCAATCTGTGATACAAACACAAAGGTTAAGGCCAGGGAGACTGCTGATAAAAGGATTAGAGCTAATAAATTTAATTTAGGCAGATCATTTTCTGATTTTGTAGTGCTTGTTTTCATTATTATCCTTGTCGATGAATGCAGGTGTACATATTATAACATTAGTAAATTGTAAGTAATCTAAAATATGTGCCTGCTTGATCATTACAAAAAAAAAGGGCCTGCTTGAGATGTTCATTGTAATTTAAAAATATATATATTGTTATTAATTTGTGTGTGTGCGTGTGTGTGTTCGGATGGGGAGGAACAGGGTGATAAGCTTCTGCATTCCTCAAGTATTTATATCACTTTTCAACAGCATTCTGTGGATTGTCTTGCTGAAGTACCATTTCTCTCCACAGGGGGGCAAACACTAACCATTATTTGCATACACGGTAAACTCGCTTGGAAGTACCGAACGATTTAATGTCAAATAAAAAAATATATATTAATAATAATAATAATAATAATAATAATAATAATAATAATAATAATAATAATAATAATAATAATAATAAAAATAATAATAATAATAATAAAAGGCTACAATAGACACTGTAGTATGAGGATTATGTGAAAGTGTAGTATACAAAATGTACGTTTAGGACGAGCAGTTTGAATATAATGCAGGCAAAAAAATAAATACTGTGATATCTGAGTGCAGCATTGTGAGTTCCACTAAAGAATTCATTGAATAACAATTGTGGTAGATTTATTTGTATGGCTTGAGTAAATTAATATTGTGGTCAGCTGAGGCTTTAACTCATTTTCCCTCTCAAAAGCTTTTGCCTTGGAAATTAATTTTCCAGCCCAATAGACAAACTTGGACGTTTCATCCCCCTTTCAGCCCTTTTTTCTTGCTTGAGGCAGGAAGCAAACACAGGAGGTTTTGTCCTTCACTGTGGTGCCCCCCCCCCCCACCCTTCCCTCCACTTCTCCCAGCAAGTCAACTTGATGTTGGGAGATGAGACGGGAAACAGGTGTCACCCATGACCTTCAGTGTTCAAACGCCGCAGGCCTCACAGTGTGGGGTGCTCCAAAGAGGGTTGGCGGGCTGACCCCTCGCAAGCTACATTACCAGGGTTTTCTCTGCTCACCTTATCGCCATAGCAACATTGACAAATATTAAATAACCTCACACTCCCATTTTTGTCACTAGAGATTATTTCTGTCACAGCTGATTGTGTGTTTCACAGCAGTACAGCGCAAGTTAGACTGCATTTCTCTTGAGGTCACACCTCCACCTTACATAATGACCCCAGGGACAAAGAAAGCAACACATAGTAATACTCTCTAAATCCCAGCCGGTGGCTTATGTGAAGCCGGAGACATTATGGAAGTCGGCTGCCGAGAGGGATAAACGTGTCGGCGTCCTCAGAATGTCTCTCAGCACCTCTGATGTCCTCATAAGAAAAAGATTAATTCCACAGATTATCAAGGTTGAATAGGCTAAAGTACTTACTGTTAGTGATCGGAAGAAGTTGATGCCTTGTTCAAACGTGTTCAACGGGTGGTCAAATCGAGTTGAAGGACATGATGCACCTTTGAAAGATTAGGTGGAACAGAGAACACTCTGCCAAAGTCAAACAACCAAATGCCAAGGTTAGAGTTACCTGACCTTCCGTGCAGCATGAGACATACCGGAGTGTATCTTGCATATCAGATTGGATTTTGCAAAGTTTGTCAGTTTTATGTAAAAAACAAACACAAAAGTATCACTTTAAATGTCAATATATATAGGTCCATTATTGTATAATTGTATTTTAATTCAGGGATGCGCAACTGAATGCGGCCCATTACCACACTCTGAGTGGCCCATTATTAATAATATATATATTTTTTTTAAGTTTCAGAAAAAGTCCTTTTTTTCTTCTTCTTTTTTCAAACCCAATGACCTGGGAAATTCATATCTGGGGAAAAAAAAATGAAATTATGTTGAAAGAAAAGAAAACGATCTGCATATTGTCACTGTCCTGTGAAAAACACTTATGTCCATTGAAAAAAAAAAGTTGTAGATGTCTGCATTCAGTTTCATCCCATAAACGTAAAAAAAAAAAAGAAGAAATATTTAAAAATTTAGAATTTAAAAAATAAAAATAATTAATTAATTAATTAATTAATACAAAAATAAATAACAAAAAGGACATAAGTGACGGCGACGATCTATGCAAATCTGCGGGTTCCGAACCTCGAGTATGCAGCGGTCGATTGTAGGTTTAAGTTGTAATATCACCAAATACCACTGACATGTCTTGATTGCACTTACACTGGGTCTTATACTGCCTTAATTATACTACAACGTGAATCGGCCTAATATATATATATATATATATATATATATATATATATATATATATATATATATATATATATTTCCCGCGGATTTGGAATGACCTGCAGGACAAACAAATTGCACATTATTAGAATTTTGAATGTGTTGATTTTTGTGGGGGAAAAATTGCACAAAAATTTATTGTCCAGCAGTTTTGTGCCATCCTTGAATGGTAATCTTTAACTCTTTGTTGTTGGGTTAAAATAGTAGATCTTTTCTACATACATTTAAAAATGTATTATCAAATATGAAATATATTAAGAGCATGTATTTTGTCCATATTTAAAATAGCATTTTTGTCATGAATCTGGTCGTATATGGTCCTATGCGGGGGCCCCAGTAGCACTGCAACCTCACAAGCCAGACTGATAATTGTGATTCACTCAGGGGAGTTCTTCACATTATCAATCTGGAACTTCACTCGGCAGATGTGTTCGGGAAAGGCGGGGCATGCTGTACAATACTTCGAGCTGATTGGACGATTCGGCATCTTGTGCAGGTTTCTTTTGACCAATCACGTCAATTCAATTGAGTAATTCTGTGAGAACAGAATTCATTGCAGCACCACTGCCTGGTTTCATTCCGCCCTAAACAACACCTGATTGGTGCGACCTAAGAAAGGTTGGTTGCCAACGTATCAGTGGGAGCAGTACAAGATGTATTCTCGTAGTATTTGTGAACAACTACCGCGAGAATTCAGCTTGCTGGCAAGGTTAGCAGCACTGATGAAAAATTGTTGCACACTCTAGAATTTATTTTAATTTCTTCCGCAACTGTTTTTTATTTGCTATGTTTTAATATAGTGGGCCTTAAAATTCCTGTATGCCTTATTTATATAATATTGTTTTGGCCATAAAACTAACTCTAACTTTGTTTAGTGTTACAATTAAATTTGATATTTATTACTTCCCTAAAACAAAAGAAGACGTTCAAGAAAATTTGGTGACTCAGCCCTAATACTTCTAAAGGTAGTTAGTGATAACTGTGTTAGTGATTCCAAGTTATCCATTGTAAACAAGTGTAGGTCACAGCTCTGTAGTTTTAACTCTGCACATACTTTGCCCATACATCTCTTCAAGCATTTGTCTGGAAGTGTGCCTGTTTATGGACTAATGGTTATTTGGGTTGTGTGTCCACGGCATGACACTGAGAACCAACTGTTTGACACAGGGAGGCCACAAAGACAGATGGTAACCAAATGCCTTTTATTGGTTGCCGTTACCACATGTGCGTCCCCATCACATCAGCTATCAATGTGCAAAGTCTCTCTCATTCTCTTTCGTGATCAGCTCTTGACCATTAACTTATCAGATCTAAATTGATGCTGTGATTCTTTCCAAGTGATGCATGACTTTTGTCATCTCTGTCAATACTGTATGCCCACACATATACTCTCTACTGTATGTGTGCATGTATATACAGTCCAGCATTTCCGTGCATACATGCTGCGTGCACATACTGAAGATGGTTGCATGTGTGCGACCAAGTGTCATATTGCCTTACTATAAGCTGATACAGAGCCTGGAGCTACAAGTCACACCTGGTGTGTGAGAGCAGTTCACCAGCTGCTCATGATTGAGTGTCAGATACACACGCACACACACACACACACACGCACGTGCTCGCACGCACGCTCACAACTGTATGTTTGTTCAGTTCATTCCTGACACATTTGCATGCACACTTAGGAGTTGTGCATTCACATTTGCCTGAGGGTGCCACGCGCAGCCTACAGTGCAGGAATGCATATTTGCAACACGGACAGAGGCACTGAATGTAGACAACTTGAGGAAATAAAGGACAAGAAGAGCCATTAATACATTAGGCGAACGTTTAAAGAACGTTCAACCAACCCTGCCGAGAAATCAACATTCGCTAGCATTGCAAATGTTCGCTAGGGATGTAACAAGAACAGCAATATTGTGATATTGCGATATTAAAACCGTCATTTCATCATATTAAAAGTAGCACATCTATTTTGGCTCTTTTATATTTTAAATCCTAGCTAATGGTCAGATGAAGGGGAATGTAATATGCTTGTGAATCAAGTCAATATGTGGAGGAACTCAATGTGTGCATGCATGCCTTAGCAAGTAAGTGCCTCAATATTAAGTGTTGGATATTTTATGTTGTTTATGTGCATTGCTGTTATGTATAAAAGCACAGTATTGTGTTTGTTTTTTTTGTAAGAGCTCTTTTTTCTTTTACAATATTGTGAGCTTTTTTAATATCGCCATCCTCTCCACAATATCGTGATAAGTATCGTACCGTGAGGTTCATATCGTGATAATATTGTATTGCGCCATTTGGATATTGTTACATCCCTAATGTTCGCCCCGAAATGGGATACAGGCTTAAGCAACATATCTAACAACATGGTGAACTGCATTTTACATATCACAACTCGCACTTGCACACCTTGCACACATACCAACTCGCTGCCTAGCTTTTTAGCCATACGTAGATATGAAATTACAACTATAGCTACCGGTAATTATTATTGTAAGACAATACATTTCTACCGACATTAGCCACCAAATGACCAAGTCAACTCGAATGGGTTAATGTATCCAGTTTGTGCCAAATGGTAAATGGACTGCAATTATATAGCACGATATTTTATCTCGATACTATGTTTAACAAGGCCATTCAGTCAAACGTATCAGAATGTAGCCTACATTGGCGAATTAACACAAGGAAAGGTCCACCTTTCTTTTTAGTTTAAAATAAGTTACTTTAACTTCCAAAATGCCACAACATACTCTGGCCAATGGCAGAACAAAGGATGTTTTTGCCTCTTTGGTCCAGTTTTAAATCCATCTACGTTGCTAGTGCTACTAGCCTCATCCTAGCTAGGCTAAGCTAGCTCATCTCTCCCTGACATCCCAAGTTTTCGTTTGTTGCTATCACGGCATTAGTCCGCCAAATATTCCCGTTCCTAGGACAGCGCGCGATGGATTTGATGTATTTTCCTGATTGTCTCAACCAAAACGTACTGAACTGAGACCACTATGGAGAATTGAGTCACCAGCAAGAGTGACCAGCAAATTCTCCCAACACTGGCTAATCTAATCATTTGTATTACAGTAAAGACAGGCAAGAGGTGAAGCTTAATGGATGCTAGAAGACTAACACTCAACAGATTAATTTGCCTTCAAACATGACAGCAGGCTTTCTCATTTCATATAAATGTAAGTAATAATGAGATTAAGACACTGTATACCAGGGGTCATCTTAGGTAGCCCCCCAAGGACCACATGAGTTGCCCGTATGCTTTTTCTAAAAATAGCTCATTGTGATTTTCACATAAATATCTTAATAATCACATATAAAATGTGATTTGTGAAAGACGTCTGTATCAAACTGGTAGCCCTTTACATTATCAGTACCCAAGAAGTAGCTCTCAGTTTCAAAAAGGCTGGTGACCACTGCTGTATACTATCAAGATGTTGTAGCAAATTACTGTAACATTATTAATCTTTCCAGATGTTGCAACAACCTTGACATGTGAAATGTCCTCCACACTCTTACATAGTGACAAGTTTTTGGTAGGAGGGTGAGGTAAAGGCAAGGAAACCATCAGGCCTCCCTTCGGAGATGCACAAGACCCCATTATCCACCATCCTCCTTGTCTGGGTGGGGGCTCATAATTGGACCTTTGTGCTGTGTGTGAATTCTTCGCCTGCACACTTTCCCAGAGTGCGTCCAGCTAGCAAACAGATGGGGTTTGTATGCAGAAAACGCACGCAGGCACATACAAACAAGTGCGTCCACGGGACATGTCACACACAACCTCCAGAAAAATTGCAGCACAATAACAAGAGAAGGACTTTCAAAGGGCCTTGCACTCATGAATGTGTTGGTCCAAAACTCACAGACTCTTGTGGTCAATTTGAATTGTGGGAAAAACATGACGCGAAAAGGAGAGAACAACATTTGTTGTTTGGTTTTCTTCCAGCATTATTCAGATTATTCCTTAACATTGTGGCGAGTTGCATGGCAGGGAGGAAAGAACCGCATCTCCAAGGCAACCACAGGGCCTACAATTGTCTGATAGTCCTTTAGAGCTTGCAGCTGCAATGGCACTCGTCTGAAAGAGCCCTGTTTTGGCCATTGGCAATAATAGTGAAAAGTAGGGGCAAGAGGAGTGAGGAGCGGGCCTCCCTTTTCAAGCTTTTAAAAATAACAAAAGCATTTCTCCCCTTTTTGTCGTCTTCTCATCTCTGTTAAATTGGCAATCTTCCTGTGTCATTCACTCCTGTGTTTCTCATCTCTTTCTTTCACTTGCTCTCTCTAACTTGGTATGTTTGGGACATGTTAACAGACGAGTAAAACTCACCTGCTTATTTGCTTCATAATACATGTCTTGTCTATTTTTTTTTTTTTAACTTTTCAGCTTTGTAAGCCATATAAAACCAAAGACACATTGAGAAAGAGGCATGTATTTTCTCATTTTGCTATTTGAGTCACAATAACAATGTTCTCCCTGACCCAGAATACAAATAGAAAAGTCTCATTCATCATTCTAGCATCTTATCTCATTCTCTACAAACCAGGAAGTAGCCTGCTTCTAAATAACATACAGACAACAAAACAATTCAGAATGAATGCCATTCATTCCTATCTAATACCCCCACAACTTTAAAGTAAGACCGATTGCGCAATCAAACTTGAAACTTTCAAGCTCTACAACAAACACATTTCCCTCACTAAAAAGGATATGCCTCCTTTTTAGGCAGTACAAACTGGAGTGGAACAGGGCACTTTTGTAATTCAAAGCATACAAGTATGATGGGCTCTGGAAGGGGTTCCTTCCAAATCAATAGTCATGCTTTTTGGATGGAATGTAGCTGGAACATCTGCTGCCTGAGGTTGGACTAACAGGTGCCACAGAGCACCAAAGTGGCGTGAGAAAACGAAATCTTCCGGGGGCATGGCAGAGCCAGCTGCTCTTTGGCCATCTACGTGGGGGTGGTGGGTCGGTTGCACATTATTAAACCACCCAACAACAAAAAAATGCATCAGAATTTTAAGCCTTTTTTCTCTTAGCAGTTCACTTCAGCCCTGCAGAGTTGAGTTTTTGAAACCCTGATCTGGTTCGGGTTTCCACTGCGCAGTTGATAGCAAAGAGCATGATCATACAAATATTACCCAAACTCAACAAAGAAAACAAGGACTACAATGGACAACATCCCTCATTTTATGCTCTATCTTCTCGGCATGTGTATGTTTCTGACAAGAAGAAGAGAAAAGTGTGCTTTGTTTACCTCCGATTTTGTTCCTTTTTATCACACAGAAGTGACAATTCTATCAAGTAATTGACAAACACAAACAAACACAAAGCCTCAAAAAGCGATGTGGGATTAAATTTGAGCCATATTCCGTTATTTAAACCTTCAAATGGCTGAAGGAGGTGCGAAAGGAGGTGTATGGGGTTCCAAACCTCCTTATACGGGCTGTTCCGTCCTTGTACAACCGTTTATGGACAGAACTTCTGTAGGTGCAGCCGTGGCCTTAAGGGTGTCGGGTTTTGTGACATCAATTAATCTCTGCTTTTTGCTCATCAAACTGCAATTGTCAAACTCTAATTGGAGCAATTCCCAGTCAAGTGTGAAGCGGTTAAGATGAGAATCAGCACCTCTAAATCTGAGGCAATGGTCCTCAGTGAAAAAAAGGTGGAGTGCTATTTGCAGATTGGGGATGAGATCCTACCCCAAGTGGAGGAGTTCAAACATCATGGGTTGTAGAGCTCATCCGCCTCTAGTTAGGATGTCTGCTGGAGGCCTCTCTGGTGAAGGCACGTGCTACCTGAAGGAAGCCCAGTGGACGACCCTGGACACGCTGGAGGGACTACATTAGGTTTGGCCTGGGAATGCCTCCGGATCTTTCCCATAAGAGCTGGATGAAGTGGCTGGTAAAAGGGAAGTCTGAACTTCCTTGCTAAAGCTGATGCCCCCCAAAAAAACAAACCTTTTTGTTGTTGTTGAGAGAGAGAGCTCAGTATTGTTTATTCGGTAATGTCATCATCATTGCTCTCTCTCTTTTCTTTTTCTTTTTCTTTTTTTCTTTTTTTGTATGGGCGTGAGTATATGCGTGAGTATGTGCACGTGCGGGTGTGTGTGTGCATATGTGCGTGTGTGTGAGTGTGTACTCATTAATTCACCTAAAACCTATTAAATATCCCATACCGTTGACCTACACCGAATACTTCAGAATCCAGCTAGAGTTATAAAGTTGTCAGGAGACCTGAGGAAGGATCAAAGAAAAGAAAGGAAAGTGAAATCCACCGGGTTACCAATCAGAATCTTTCACCAACCCCAGAAACATCTAAATTCCAACAAATTAGGGAGACCTCAAGAGAGCAAAGGAAAGACTGAGGAAAGGAAGGAAGGATAGATGAAGCAGAGTGAGATCCACAGACATCAGCCTCCACCGATTCAACGCCCAGAGGAAGAAGCAGATTGTGTTTGAATTTCGGTAGATGCTAGTGTGGTGGATCTGGCATGCATGAAAACCTCCACCAAAGAGGGGAGACGTCGACCCCGGCCAGGACAGAGCAAGGCACAGGCCCCGGGCCCACAGGGGCCACCGGCCGGAGAGCAAACCCAGGAGCCAGGAGCGCCCCCCCCCCCCCCCACCCCAAGCCCAGCCCAGCAGAACAGGGCATGGCAGGCCCGCCTGGAACCCCATCGGCCCACAGCCCCCACTTCTCCCACAAGCCCCCGACCCCCACCCACCACCAACCGCAACCCAGCCCCAGCCGCCCCCAACTAACTAACTTTTTGAAGATTACAGATATTTTTCAAGGGGAACAAGTAATCAAAATTACACTTGACCCAGAATTGTTTGTTTCCAATCGGACTGTATTGACTGTCTGTTTAATTCTGCTGGTCCTGTCTATACGCAACTGCATGTTGAGAGTGCAACAGCTAGCGAACCTTATCATTTCAAGCCCTCGCCACAGAAACCAGCCCTAAGAAATTAACGAATTTCCACACTTCACTTAAAGTGGGAAGATTATCAAATCAAGAGACTGTGAGGTGTCTCTGAAATTAGACAGATTACAAAAATATAAAGTTCATATCAAGTTCTTAATAGCTGGATTTTCACATAATACTTCAGCAAGCTTGATTTTGATCAAGTTTAGATGTTTAAAAGGTGGTGTGATGTTTCACAGAGAGGGAATTGTAAAGTCCAGTTGTTGGCTTTGACAGCTTTAGGTAACAGCTGGTCTGTGCTCATGAATGAATATGAGTGAGTGAGTGAGTGAGTGAGTGAGTGAGTGAGTGAGTGAGTGAGTGAGTGAGTGAGTGAGTGAGAGTATGGCTGATGCATACTTGTGTCCTACTATGTCATACTAAGTCCTACCTGTCATACTAAGTGTCCAAATCCCCTTTATTTTATTTCTACCAACCTGCTACATTCAAAAGTTGTGGAGATCTCTGTCCATCAATCATCTTTCCCAAGACACAGTACAACACATTTGTCTTGTGTCTCAGAGATTGCAATAATGAGACACCACATTGACAGTTTTTTCCTCCATGTTGAGCTAAAATTACTTACTGTTGTCACTCTGAAATCACTCCGCCACATCACTCCCACTGGATGTGCGAAGATATTGTCACATTGCTAATTGAAGATGAGCTGTGTTAAGTGCAGTGTGAAAGGGCCTTTAAGAAGCACATTGTGAAAATTGCTGCATTCTCCCTTCTACCAACATGCCAAAAAGGTTTTCTTATTACAGTACTTCACATTTGATCGGTTATCCAGTCACAACAATTAGCAAGGCTAATCAAAAATCAGACTCTATCCCTGCTGACCTTTTCCCTTTTCTGGTTATTCTGGCCCCCACAACAAGAAGAAATAATCAGTGAATTGAAAGGAGATTGTTAAAGCCTCTCCCAGAGTTGGGATATTATGTTACTGGCACATTTGGTTGTGAGTGGCCCATCTATGGAGAGAAAAAAGTGTTCTCTTTTATTGTGCGCTGCCAAGACAGATGACTTCTCACATTGAAAGTATCATGACCTGATGCCAGCACACTATCAGTACAGGCTGGCGACCTAAATACGCCTGTGGGAGGTCAATCAGTGTTATCGTGTTTTCTGTCAACTCCTAGGTTAAAGAAGCAGTGAAAGCCTAAAATTTGATGATGCTATGTCCACCCAGATTATATTGCATTTAAAACTGATAGATATCAGCAAGATGACTAAGGGGTGCTTTTCAGTATGGCTCCGAGTGTCACATCAATTGTTGACTTTGTAGCTTTATTTGTGTGCTGTAATCACCAAATCACTTGGAGTGAATGTTGACCATATAGTGTTACTGAATGTAGGCAGTGTTCACTTTGAAGAGGAGACCACTGTGTATCCTCCCTATTACCTTACCTCATCTATCACAGCACATAATCTGGACCTCTCCCGGGTGCTCACTTGCTGATAGCCAAAGGTTAAGACCATCAGCAACCTTAAATGGGGTCCTTAACAGCCAGGAGTCTATAGGGAGAAAAGACACAGTTGAGGAAGGAGAGACATTGGCACAATGCAATCAGTCCATTTCAGACCCCTGAGAAAACAGACTCCCTCTCTCCCATTGAATCTGTCCTAGTTGTAGACAATAATGCTACAGACTTCCCATATAGACACCTGGAGACACTGAGACCTTACTCATTCACACAATGTTTTGCTTTCTTTTAAGCTTACATTTCCTTACATAAAAAAAACTGATATGTTTAAGGGAGACCACCCTACTAGTTAGGCTGCATGAGTAGTTTGCATATGGGTGGGTGAAAGCCAGAAGACAGCTGGGGGGGAAAAAATGCCACACCTGTTTCTCACAGTCCCGCCATCAACCTTTGAGTAACAACCAGCGTGAGTTTTTTTTTCTGTAGTGGTCCTTGGTCCTGAAGGGCGTGGACAGTGGTATTGTCACCCATTTAGAGGATGACAAGGACACGTGGCTCACCCTTTGGAATGCTTGTAGGGCTGAGTGTGAATGATGGCACTGGGTTGGGTTGGGGTGGCAGGTGCTTTGACGGATGTGCTGCAGAGTGCCAAAGGAAAGAGTGAGGCAAGATGCCGTCAGTGTGTGGCAGTCACAAGAATGAAATTGATCAGTGCTAAATCTGATGCTATTAATGCATACTAGTTGTTTTTTCTAGGCATAGGCAAAAAAATAAATATAGATGAATTGATATCAAATCAATTTTCCTTTTCATAGCCCGATATGTGTTCATAAATCCATAAATCAATTATTTGAGGAAATTATATTTTAAGTGTTTTTTTTTATCTTGCTGTTTTCTTAAAATTTACTGTTTACGATATTTTAAAGTATTTTATTACATTTACGAAAGATATGACTTACTTTAAGAACATTCACAACATTTTTAAATTTATAGTTATAATTATTTAATTATGAAAACAATATTTTCGTCTCATCCTTGCTGATGTCATAGTTTGTGTAACACATGCTACTTTAAAAAAAAAAAAAAAAAACTAAATCATTTGACCAGTTACTCCCTTCGCATAATTTAAGTTTGCAATTTGATGTTTGTTATGTTTTTATCATGTCCTTATACTATAAAATATATATATTTAAGAAGAATTGTTGTTTCATAAATATATGTATGTCAATTGATAATGGATTGAATCGAATCATATTGAACTCTTGTGAATTGAATTTGAATCGATTCAGGGAATTTGTATCAATAGCCAGACCTATTATCGATGCCGCTACCAGCCTTATTTTAAGGTATCGGTACTTGCGACGGTGGCCAACACCAGAATTGGCCACCCTCTTGTGGCAGTTTTATGATCAGGAACAAGAAATTAGAATAACAGAAAATTGCCATTAATTACAGGCCATTTTAAATGCTATATTGGGACATATAAAGGTCTTTCTTTAAATTGATCTGTTACTTTTTTCTATATTATGTGGCAAAAGCACTAGTGGTATCAGTACTTGGTATTGTATTGGTGACTACTCTAGAGTTGTGTACTCGTGTTTGTATTGGTCTATCTCTATTTGTTTCCATCTTACAAGACAATAAAATCTCAATCAATCAAGCTCTAAACCATCGGTGGCTTTGTCTCTCTCGAGTGTTTTTATATTGTTTTCACCACCTTAGGTTAAAAAAGTAACAAAACAATTTTGACAAAGTAAGTAATGTAGTGAGTAAAAACAAGACGTCATCAGAAAAATAATTAAGTACAGATAACTTCAGAATTAACTCACAGTTACAAAATATTTGTACTTAATTACTTCCCACCACTGAATGTGAGGGACGTCCAAGCAAAGACACAAAAACTGTCAAACTGTCTTTCGAGTGGCTGGTGACCAGTCCAGGGTGGACCCCATCTCTCACCCAATGTCAGTTGGGATAGGATTGCACTCTTCAACAACGTCAAAGTGCTGTCACTACTGCAGCAACTATCATAAATATGACTGAGGTAGAATTTCACTTATTGCATATCATTTAATGGCCCACCCAATCACTAGGATAGGAACCCTGTAGGTATTGCTGTTACACAGGAGAAACAAGATATTTTCTTGATTGATAACATTGGGTTGGGTCCATGTCCTGCACTCTGTAGCTTACATTTACTTAAACCTCCAACATTGCTTTGTGACTGCAAACGTACGTGTTATGTAAACGTTTTATCAAAACGTACTAAGTGTATCCGGGTCTTGTCAGCGTTTATTCGCAAAACCTGTTTCCTTAGCCAAAATGTGCATTTTCCTTTTTTCCATACGCTTCAAAATCCGCCCCCTCAAAGCGTAAAAACTATTTTGCAAATTTTGGGCCTTTTTTCAGATTTCTAGCGTTTCCATTCAGTTTTATTTTTGCATTTCTTGAAAATTCGAATAAAAATGGGTGGATGGAAACCCCACTAGTGTCGGTCTTGTCAAGTTTGATCACATCCACCTGTGCTTTTTGACTCTGTCCCTTGTATCATCCAATCAGCTTCCTCAGCCACGTGTGTCTTGTCCAGGTGTCCCTCGTCCCGTCAGTTGGCGTCTATTCATGTTGCATTCGAGGAAAGTGGGAAGTCGGACTTTGCCGACATGGAACACCCCTTTGAACTTGTAGCTACAAGTAAATGGAAAAAGGACTCCCGACTTCATGACCAGCTTCAATCTGATGTCACTCGACAATGGCAAGCCCCGTGGAGTAATAATACATTATTTACAAGATTTTAAACAGATATTTATTTATATTCATGTATTGTTACTTTCATGTAGTTGTTTTAAATAGGTTCACATAACTCAATGTGATTTGGACTGACTGTGTTAACCAGAACAACAAAAAATTCATCAGAAGCAGCCATCTTTGTTTATATTTGCCTCGAACGGTTTAAGGTCAGAAATGGGAGAATCCAAGTGGGATACTGTGTATCCGACTTCCCACCGTCTTTGAATGCAGCATCAGTTCCCTGCTTTCGTTCTGTCTTTGTCATTTGTGTAAACAACCAATCACAGCTGATCTTAAGAAAACAGTTGAGTTGTGATTGATTGTTACCTTAGCCCTGGCCTATAAAAAAAAAAAAAGAAACACTGGCAAAATTACATTCACTAACACCTTTGCACAGATTTATATGGTGCGACGTGCCGGATTTATACCAGTCACGAAGGCGGAGCCCCACAACTCTACTCTGGTCGCACAGCGTGTTCCAAAACTAGAGCTGAGGTGAAGCAAGCACGACACAAGCAGTAAACATGAGCTGGGGAATGTCTGATAGAAGTTCAGAGGTTAGGAAGAAGCATGCCTTGGCAGGGACAGAGGGACATAGCCACCTGGTCATCTGGGTTAATTATAAATGAGGCGAGCCACAAGGGGGGAAGATGAGCTGGACAGCTGCCTCTTCAGACCCACATGTTAAAACACACACACGCACACACGCACGCACACGCACACACACACCAGACTACAAACCATGTGCATTGTCCACTCCACTGAGCACCGGATCCCAGGGGCCCAACATGGCTGAAAAGTCCTTCAAAGCAGCCAGGTGGAACTAGGGAAAAGTTCAACAGAACAGATGCAAAACTCCTTTAAAATATTTTTCTTAGAACTTCCAACAGAAACAGAATATAATGTTTCTTCCTTGGGTTAGTCTGCCGTAATTCTTCAGGAATTTTTTCTGTCGATGAGGAAAAAAGCTTTGGTAAAAATGTGCACAGGACATACAGTACGTAACAAATTCCATTTCTTACTAGTCCCAACACATTGCAGTGATTATTTTGCAATGCACGTAGGACAGTGTTTCTGAACCTGGGTTCGATTGAACCCCCGGGGGTTAGGTGAGTCAATCTCAGGGGTTCGGCAAAGGTCAAGACACACACCGACTGATGCGCCCCGCTTCACCATTATTGGCTGCAGGTGATCACACTGTGGGCTACTGCAGGAATTTTCGAAGTCGTCTTTTGACTGTTGTGATTATACATCATTTGACTTCTTTATTATCGTGATTCCTTTATAGCCTAACTATGTCAAGCAAAAAAAGAAAATGGTCGGATGAATATGTGCAAAATTAATTCACATGAACAACGGAATATATTGGTGTTCCACAGGGTTCAATTCTGGGGACTCTGCTGTTTTTGTTGTATCTACTGCCACTGGGTTCCATCTTGAAAACAGCGGTGGTTGTTTTAAAGTGCTCTATAAATATATATATTGAGTTGAGTGACGGGAGTCAGCATCCTAACTGCATGATATGCCAAGTTGAACAATTCTAGTCCAGCACATCTAGCAAAACAAAAGAAACACTTCCTTAAGTTGCATAGAGATGGACAAGAACACAAAACTTTTTGCATTCAAGGTAAAGAAATCCAGATTCGTTGAAAAAGCTGCTCTTCCTGTTCATGTTGTTCACCAGTAAACCCTATACCAATGTCTTGAATTTGAAATTAATTAATCAAAATCACATTTGGGTTTTGTGAATGCATATAGGAAACTGGTGGGGTTCAGTACCTCCAACAAGATTAAGAACCATTGATGTAGCGGAAGGACCGTTAACATTAATTAACAGTTTGTGTTCACTGCAGTACAGTCAAAATTAAATGTACAAATGTTCACAATTGGTTGTCCTTAACTCAAACAGCAATTTGTCATCACCTCCTTAGCAATGCCCTTGGGACTCTGACCTGAAAGATAGCGCTCTGTCTAATTGTGACATAAGCGTTTTTCCATGCACATGCAGAAATCTGAAACCCCACAGGTGGAACTGACAGAAAACCCCCCTCACCCTTCCACACACATATTATATCATGATATGATGACATACCGCACAGAAATTGTAGTCAAATTGGCCCTAGCACATCCATAGAGAGTAAAAAGCAAAGCGACAGGAGTTTACAAATGGTAAATGGAGGTAAATGTCATGTTAAGCAACATGTTGAATTAAATTAAATTAGATTCCCAGAAAGTGAGATGGCAAGAAATTTGATCAACTTGATCTGATACCACCAACTCTATGCCTCCCTCACTGGTTTTGGAATGCGACATTGCACTGTTACACGCGTATCAGTCATAATCAGCACTCCCATTTAGACTTGATAATATTTCACTGGCTGAGTGGTGATGGGTGTAAAATGATGATGCAGGCTGATTATTTTGTGCTGATCCTGTCTAAAACTCAGCAGACTGTAGAATCACAGCAGCAAGCGACGTAAAATACTTCTCAGGTTTCCCTTCCAGATACAAGAGATCAGAACAGAACACATTTGACCTTTTGCAGAAGCATAATCCAGAAGACAATGCTGACAAAAGGAAAACAGTTTCATGAAAGAACGTCCTTGTAGGTACTATAAGTGTCCTGTCACTGGAAAAGACATTGTAGAAAAGACGATATTTAATACTGCTAGAGATTATTTTCGATTAGAAGAGCAATAAAGTTCTATATATTGTAGTCAAGGTTTCAAAAACTGTAGGATCAACAGAAAATCTTCCCGAGGGACGAGGGGTGTGCATCTCTGTAAAGTCACGTGAGGTATGGAATTTGGTAACAAATGCAGACACGACACGGGAGTTGGGAAACTAGTTGAGTCTTTATATACAAAAATACAAAGTAACAACAGTAAGCAGGGCTGGATTCAGATGGCCTCGAAGAAAATACTTGACCAAAAAACCTTGACTAAGAAATCTTGAGCTGGCTACATGCAGAGAAAAACTCAGTTTAAACGCCACGACCTACTGACGAAAGCATCACCCAGTATCGCTCACTAGGGTAATGCACAAT
Source organism: Vanacampus margaritifer (assembly GCF_051991255.1). NCBI lineage: Eukaryota > Metazoa > Chordata > Actinopteri > Syngnathiformes > Syngnathidae > Vanacampus > Vanacampus margaritifer. The sequence goes on along the minus strand of NC_135439.1, from coordinate 19,536,010 downwards.
TGTTTATGACAGAATAAATGCCTCTAGGATAAAATTAGAGACTAAGATAGTAACTGCATCGCAACTGACCACACTATTATCATAAGGAGAAAAGTAACTGCATAAAACCTGGCAAACTACAAGTGGCTAATAGGGCTAAACACCATCATCACATTATCATCACAAGGGACATAATAACTGCATAAGCATAATGCACTAACATCGTAACACAGTGACCCCATGACCCATCCCAAAACACAGTCACCTATGACCCTGTGAGTCTGACAACCCAAAACACAATCATTATATTTTCACATTTCCTCATTATATTCTCACATTTCCACAAAAGACACTTTTATATGGTTTTCAATACATGATGTGCGAAACGAATCAAAGACGGTTCGATTTGAAAGTGGAACATTTTGATTCAGTTTGATCCAGTGGGATTATGATTTAATTCGATATGGTAAAGCTCAGTTCGAGAGGGTATGACACAATGACTTTTTTTTTTTTCATTTCAAGGCCTACATATATCAATCCGACGTCGGGAGTCGTACAGCGTTGGGCTGACGGCATGCGCCGTCTGATCAGTGTATAAATTACTGCCGTAAAGTCGGATCGACTGTGATTGGCTGTTAGCTAGCGATTCAGTGTACAGGGCAAGAAAAGGAAGTAACGAACCCGAATAAACAGTACCATTTTTTCACTCATTTTGCACATCATCACCCTGCTGTACCCTCCGCATTTAAACGTACGTCTGTCTGGACAGAAGATCGGGAAGATGACTTTGTCTCTTTGATTAAAGAGGGACCGGCATTGTATATTACCGTTAGAGGGTATGCCAACAAAGGTATGAAAGCCAAACTATGGCATGACATGGGGACGCGACTGGATATAGCAGGTAGGATTTACTTTCTACTTGAGAAGTATAGCAACTGTTTGTAATTAGTAAATATAATTACTTTTTCACATTTGTTTACGCATTGTTTTTCGTATTTATATCCCGCCCCCGTAAAGGGGTTTCCGGTTGCCTTAGGAATTGACTACCGCCGCCAATGTTATGGAGGGGAATTATTTCTCGTGCATGCGCTAAAGGTACGAAATAGTCAAGGTCCGTGCGGTGTGTATTTACGTCATTTTTCTTCGCGACGTGCTGACGTCTGGGGCGACGCCACAGGGGATAGGCGTCGGTCACGTTTGACCGACGTCGGATTGGTGTATCTAGTTCCTTTTTTTTTCATTTGAATGAACCTGTCAATTTTCCATTTACTTCTCTCCAATAAAAGACGAATCAATACATATGTCAATATATTTCAAAATGGAACGATGATTCAAATTATTTTTTGTTACACCCTGCTTGGCATACATGTAGATGTTTGTTTCCTAAAATTATTAATATATTTTTTTTGCTCCTAATTTTGTATCAATTAGAATTCAACAATGACATTTTTTAAAGAACAAGAAAATGAAGCAAAAGGATACACACCTAAATATCCAGACTTTGCCCAACTCCAAGGCTTTATGACGGCAGCAATTTTGAATATCCGTACCAAGTTGTGTGTGTTTTTGGCACTGGTTTTCATTTTATGTTTTACACAAGTTAGTTTGATTGTCAACGATCAGCTTTCGTGGGAGTTCTATCCACAAAAAAGAGCACACTACACTCTGACACTTGTCATATCCCTTACATTTCATTTCTAAACACACAATGACAGCTGCGAAAGAGCTGTCGTGAATCAGCCAGACAGCCATTTCCTCTCACAGGTATATCTGCCTTTGAGATATAGCAATGTCTCCACCTGTCACTCAAGGAAGTCATTAGCCCTCCCTCAAGCACAAGACATTTGATTAGGAGAGTGTAGCATTTAAGCTCACAGAGAAAATTAAATGCTCTGCAGTTTCCCTGTCTTATTGTGGTTGTCACCCGCTGTCAGCAGCACACAGAAGCTGCCTTCACGTACAAGATGGATGCCAAATGTAAAAAGGAGGTCTTGAGAAATCTAGAAAAAAAAAATAATCGATCGAGCAAATTTATATATATATATATATATATATATATATATATATATATATATATATATATATATATATATATATATATATATATATATATGTGGCGGCACGGTGGCTGACTGGTTAGCGAGATCGAGTCCGGGCTTCGGCCTTCCTGGGTGGAGTTTGCATGTTCTCCCCGTGCCTGTGTGGGTTTTCTCCGGGTACTACGGTTTCCTCCCACATTCCAAAGACATGCATGGCAGGTTAATTGAACACTCTAAAATTGTCCCTAGGTGTGATTGTGACTGAGGTTGTTCGTCTCTGTGTGCCCTGTGATTGTTTGGCAACCAGTTCAGGGTGTACCCCGCCTACTGCCCGAAGCTGGGATAGGCTGCAGCACCCCGCGACCCTAGTGAGGAATAAGCGGTAAAAGATGATGGATGGCCCCTCCGTGAGTCATCACCTTATCGTGGTGGAGGGGTTTGCGTGTCCCAATGAGCCTGGGAGCTATGTTGTCCGGGGCTTCATGCCCCTGGTAGGGCCACCCAAGGCAAACAGGTCCTAGGTGAGGGACCAGACAAAGCATGGCTCAAACGACCCCAATGACGAACACAAACCTTGGATTTTCGTTTCCCTTGCCCGGACGCGGGTCACCGGGGCCCCCCTCTGGAGCTAGGCCTGGAGGTGGGGCTCGAAGGCGAGCGTCTGGTGGCCGGGCCTATACCCATGGGGACCGGCCGGGTACAGCCCGAAAAGGCAACGTGGGTCCCCCTTCCCATGGGCTCACCACCGGTGGAAGGGGCCAAAGGGGTCGGGTGCGCAGTGAGTTGGGTGGCAGCCAAAGGCGGGGGCCTTGGCGGTCTGACCCCCGGCTACTGAAGCTAGCTCTGGGGACATGGAATGTCACCTCTCTGACAGGGAAGGAGCTCGAGCTGGTGTGCGAGGCTGAGAAGTTCCGACTAGATGTAGTCGGACTCACCTCCACACACGGCTTGGGTTCTGGTACCAATCCTCTCGAGAGGGGCTGGACCCTCTTCCACTCTGGAGTTGCCCACGGTGAGAGGCGCAGAGCAGGTGTGGGCATACTCATTGCCCCCCAGCTAGCCGCCTGTACGTTGGGGTTTACCCCGGTGAATGAGAGGGTAGCCTCCCTCCGTATTCGGGTGGGGGGACGGGTCATGACTGTTGTTTGTGCTTATGCACCGAACAGCAGCTCAGAGTACCCACCCTTTCTGGAGTCCTTGGAGGGTGTGCTGGAGAGCGCACCCCCTGGAGACTCCCTCGTTCTACTGGGGGACTTCAACGCTCACGAGGGTAATGACAGTGAGACCTGGAGGGGCGTGATTGGGAGGAATGGCCCCCCCGATCGAAACCCAAGTGGTGTTTTGTTATTAGACTTCTGTGCTCGCCACGAACTGTCCATAACAAACACCATGTTCAAGCAATAGAGTGTCCATATGTGCACCTGGCACCAGGACACCCTAGGCCGTAGTTCGATGATCGACTTTGTAGTCGTGTCATCGGACTTGCGGCCGTATGTGTTGGACACTCGGGTTAAGAGAGGGGCGGAGCTGTCAACTGATCACCACCTGGTGGTGTGTTGGCTCCGATGGCGGGGTAAGATGCCGGTCCGACCAGGCAGGCCCAAACGTACTGTGAGGGTCTGCTGGGAACGTCTGGCAAAATCCCCTGTCAGAAAGAGTTTCAACGCCCATCTCCGGCAGAGCTTCTCCATTGTCCCGGGGGAGGCGGGGGACATTGAGTCCGAGTGGACCATGTTCCGCGCTTCAATTGTTGAGGCGGCCGATCGGAGCTGTGGCCGTAAGGTGGTTGGTGCCTGTCGTGGCGGCAATCCTCGAACCCGCTGGTGGACACCAGCGGTAAGGGATGCCGTCAAGCTGAAGAAGGAGTCCTATCGGGCCTTTTTGGCCTGTGGGACTCCGGAGGCTGCTGACGGCTACCGAGGAAATTCTGGTCCACCATCCGGCGTCTCAGGAGAGGAAAGCAGTGCACCGTTAACACTGTGTATAGTGGAGACGGAGTGCTGTTGACCTCGACTCGGGACGTCGTGAACCGGTGGGGAGAGTACTTCGAAGACCTCCTCAATTCCACCAACACGCCTTCCTTTGAGGAAGCAGGGTCTGGGGACTCTGAGGTGGGCTCCCCTATCTCTGGGGTCGAAGTCGCCGAGGTGGTTGGAAAGCTTCTCGGTGGCAGGGCCTCGGGGGTGGATGAGATCCGCCCGGAGTTCCTGAAGGCTCTGGATGTTGTGGGGCTGTCGTGGTTGATACATCTCTGCAGCATCGCGTGGACATCGGGGACGGTGCCTCTGGATTGGCAGACCGGGGTGGTGGTTCCCCTTTTTAAGAAGGGGGACCGGAGGGTGTGTTCCAACTTTAGAGGGATCACACTCCTCAGCCTCCCAGGTAAGGTCTATTCAGGGGTGCTGGAGAGGAGGGTCCGTCGGCAGGTCGAATCTCGGATCCAGGAAGAGCAGTGTGGTTTTCGTCCCGGCCGTGGAACAGTGGACCATCTCTACACCCTCAGCAGGATCCTCGAGGGTGCGTGGGAATTCGCCCAACCAGTCCACATGTGCTTTGTGGACTTGGAGAAGGCGCTTGACCGTGTACCTCGGGGAGTTCTGTGGGGGGTGCTTCGGGAGTATGGGTTACCGAGCCCCCTGATACGGGCCATTCGGTCCCTGTACGACCGAGTCTGGTCCGCATTGCCGGCAGTAAGTCGAATTTGTTTCCGGTGAGGGTTGGACTCCGCCAAGGTTGCCCTTTGTCACCGATTCTGTTCATAACTTTTATGGACAGAATTTCTAGGCGTAGCCGAGGCGTTGAGGGGGTCCGGTTTGGTGGCCTCAGCATTGCATCTCTGCTTTTTGCAGATGATGTGGTGCTGTTGGCTTCTTCAAGCCGTGACCTCCAGCTCTCACTGGAGCGGTTCGCAGCCGAGTGTGAAGCGGTTGGGATGAGGATCAGCACCTCCAAATCCGAGACCATGGTCCTCAGTCGGAAAAGGGTGGAGTGCCCTCTCCGGGTCGGGGAGGAGGTCCTGCCCCAAGTGGAGGAGTTCAAGTATCTTGGGGTCTTGTTCAAGAGTGAGGGTAGGTTAGTGCGGGAGATCGACAGGCGGATCGGTGCAGCGTCTGCAGTGATGCGGATGCTGTATCGGTCCGTTGTGGTGAAGAAGGAGCTGAGCTGAAAGGCAAAGCTCTCGATTTACCGGTCGATCTACGTTCCTACCCTCGCCTATGGTCACGAGCTGTGGGTCGTGACCGAAAGAACAAGATCCCGGATACAAGCGGCCGAAATGAGTTTCCTCCGCAGGGTAGCCGGGCTCTCCCTTAGAGATAGGGTGAGAAGCTCGGTCATCCGAGAGGGACTCAGCGTCGAGTCGCTGCTCCTCCACGTTGAGAGGAACCAGTTGAGGTGGCTCGGGCATCTGGTTCGGATGCCTCCTGGACGCCTCCCTGGGGAGGTGTTCCGGGCATGTCCTACCGGCAGGAGGCCCCGGGGACGACCCAGGACACGCTGGAGAGACTATGTCTCTCGGCTGTCCTGGGAACGCCTTGGGGTCCCGTCGGATGAGCTGGCTGAAGTGGCTGGGGAGAGGGAAGTCTGGGCTTCCCTGCTAAAGCTGCTGCCCCCGCGACCCGACCCCGGATAAGCGGAAGAAGACGGACGGACGGACGGAGATGATGGATGGATGGATGGATATGTGTGTGTGTGTGTATATATATATATATATATATATATATATATTCATATATATACGTATATAAAGCATATAAATGGTTTTAGTTGTGCAGCATACAAAGTACTGCAAGGTGAACTCGTGTCGAATGAATGCCCTTTGACTCAGTTTATGCCCAAACCTTTGAATAGCCTCCATCTTTGCAGCGCTCTTGCATAACTGACCCTGAACTTTAAAGACCCTGAGTACCAGTTTTGTTCTACTCACAGTACATAGTATTTAATCATTCTATCATCAAACACCACAAAGATTTACTGCATTTCTGTGTGAGACAAAGCCAACTGCTCTAAACTTGCCGTTTACAGCAGGTGGCTTCAGGCCCGTGTTGCCATCAGCATCCAGCCAAAGATAAATAAAGAAAAAGTGCCAATCAGCTGCAAGTTGAGACCAGCTGTTGCTAGCAGCAATGGAGCAGAAACCAGGGTGGGTGACAACTACAAGTCCAGAGCAACGACATGGCCGGAGGTGAAGTGGCAGCCGTGGGAGTGTTGAAGGAAGCACAGGGGATGAAATGGATCAGCACAATGTTGGATGCGGGATCACATGGTGTTTGGCCAAGGCCTGAGGAAGTATCATATGTGACATATTCATATGTGACTTACTTGCGGGTGAATCAGTGTGAGGCAATACTGACAGACACACAAAAGCAGGCCCGCAAAGGGTCAAAAACACACATACCTAGGCTATGCTTGTTAAAAAAAATAATAACAACACATTTCAAGTATTATTGCCTCATTATTGCACCCTCAAAGGTATTGATTGTGTACCCTCAACCTGTAGGAAAATATTAGTGGGCTACTAACCATTTGCAAACTACACTAAGGGCCCTATTTTTGGAGACATAAAAATGACACATCTTCATTTTTGCACTGTGGCAAGTCTAGTCTCCCTAAACTAATGATGGTAGCAGTGAAGTCTAACAAACCATTTTGTCCTCTGTAAAGAGCCTGATGCTACATTCACACCAAAACCGAAAAGACGATCTGGAACGCTTCCTTCGCTAGCATTTCACTGCGGAGAGTTTTGTTTGAACGATTGCCGCTCATTCATGCATTTGCGCACACCGGAGAGGAGGAGGCATGTCCCTTGGTGAACGACAGTAGAGCACTTTACGAGTCAACAAAAAGAGCACTGAAGACTACTTCCACTTCTTTCCTGGGCGCTATTTTCTCCAGCAGCGAGAAGTTTTTGAGGTACGTGATAGCACTTCTGCTTTTTTAGTGGCAGTCGGCAGTTGCGCTAAATAACTTTGGCATGGATGATAAACAGTGCTGCAACATCGGTACTGTTCAACAGAAAGTAAATACGCTTACCAGCACTTGGTTGTCCGTGTTGTTGCGTTCGGGGTGACAACAGAAAGGACGCTGTGTGTGACGTTGCCGGTACTCGAAGCCGATTGGATACCGTGAGGCGAAATGTGCAAAAAAAAGTTTTTAAAAAATTCTACTTTGGCGAGTATGCGAGTGTGCAGATTTTCGTCACGAATGTGAGGATTTCGCTGTGCCTCACCGCGTCCCAGCGCTCCAAACACGTCCTCCACACCGCCACACCCACTTTCGTTCTGGTCCGCGCGAAGTACATTGAATACAATGCAAACGCGCCACCATCTCCCTGGTTTTGGTGCGAATGCAGCATGAGGGTGTGCTTCTGGTGGGAATTGTGGAATACATCGTGAGTATGCATTGTTTACGTTTTTATACCCCGCCCCCGTAAGAGCGTTCCGGATGCCTTTTTCTAAAAATGAGAAATAGTGACTGCCGCCGCTGATGATATGGAGGGGGATTAGTTCTCACTCAGCACACGAGGTACTTAATAATTGACCTTACCATGACACGCCCCTCCCCGCCCACTAACGACGACAAGAAGTCCCATTTGACATTTACTGGTCAAGAGGAGCTTAAGTGCATACACAGTAATGGCAAAGTTATCAGATATTCCTTGTGATTTCTCGGTCAGGTATTTTCAGGACGCCAATATTTTTCTTCGAAGCAAGCAGAGGGGGCTTTAATTTCTTTAGGGAAAGGTATCTTCACTCCCTCACCATGCAATTTTGCCCCAAAACAAAGGAAATACACATCGCTGTCTGCTACTACATAAGTCAGAAAAAAACAGTCGCCTCACTCACTTCGACTGATTGTCAGCAAATCCTAAGTTTTTAATAAATGTATATTACCTCATAATTTCAATGTTTTGTTGGCATTAATGGTAAACAGTAAGTCAACAAACGCGTGGACGGTTAGCTACTCGGAGCTATCGTTAGCCTTAGGCTAAAAACAATGGAGAACATTACCTTAGTGCAGACGTAATAGTTTCTGGTAATATTAGAGGGATTCAACTGGTCGTGTGCTCGTCCACAAAGTTTGATCCAGCGCAGACATTCTTCGTAATTGTTTGAGGGTTTAGGGAACGAAATAAACCGGACACGGTTATCTCTCTCACACAAGCTGTGACTACAGCAGGACAACGATTAATCGATCGGGAAAACAGTTATCACTCTTACACAAACTGCGACTACAGTGTTTAACCATTTTTATTAATTTTTTTCTTGCTTTTGGAAAACCACGCAATGCATCACCGGGTGCTAGATTGCTATGTTTGTCCACAGCAAAACTCACGTGCCGACGCAGACATGACCTCTTGCGTCTTGGTTAATTGGTCATGCAGGCATGGTTTACAATAAAGTCAATTGCCGTCGGTGCCTGTCTGTTGCAGTGTTTACCAAATATTAAATGTTATCTGCTTGAAATTAATTTAATAATGTGCATGTATTGAGTTGTTTAATACAATACCATGAAATAAAAGCAGGAATTCTGAACTCTTGTCTTATATTCATCCTTCGATCTGAGACCCAAATATCTTCAGTATACAACAAAAACAAAGGAAGTGACTTTGCCATTCCAACACTTTTGGAGAGCACTGCAAGTTTTTTTTTTTTTGGGGGGGGGGGGTTCATCATCGACGAATGTGTATGGGCTAACACAAACAGCAAACATTTGAGTGTTAAAACTGTAATGCTCCACCCAAATAGACCAAAGCATGTTAACTAATCTGCTGTCCCCATGCATGGATTTGGGACCTCATAGTGTGCAAAACACTGTTTAATCCTATTATCAAAAACAAACCCATGTGTTGGAAAGCGCAAGAGTTTAAAGCAAACTGATGATATGAAACAGACATCTTTTCGAAGACAACAAAAGCATTTGTCATAGAGTATTTTTCATTCTACACAGATAAAAGGATTTAATTAATCCCAAATGTCACGCCATATGAATAAATCACCATCCAACTTCAGAAGAGATAAAAAGGCACCTTCTATTTTGCTGATATTTCTGTTCTTCCATCCTTCCATTATTCTTTCAGAGCCCGTTCTTCATATTAGCGCAATTAGCATGTGATACTATCACGGCTGACCTAAGTGAGATTTGCTCATGGCTCGTCGTTCTCCATTCCACTTTGAGCTGGCCCAACACTCATGACTGACAGCTCGGCTCTCAATAATTCATCTGGCCTGGGCTGTGTGAAGGTCAGGAGATCATCTGTGAGGGGTGTGGAGAAGAGGTGGAACTGTCATCAAATATTCATTAACAGGCTGTACTGTCAATACGTTCTCAAAATACCCAATCTCTTCCGCTAAACAACACATATTTGCTCTCAGGTTCTTCAGCGGGATAGCAATGCAATGTGGTAGAAGAAATGGATGGATGGGTTCAAAATCAGTGCAAATTGTTGTTATGAAATTTTATGGGAAGGTGTCTTGACTCTTTACCAACCCGGCCAAGCAGCTGGAGAGACTTTGCAATACCAATGACCTAATGCAAGTACACAGACACGCACACACACGCGTGCGCACGCACACACCCGCCCACACGTACACACAGAGTAAATACACACGTCTTAATCCACAAAGTATTATGCTCTACTTACTGCTAGATATTAGCCAGGTGCTGCTGTTGTCTGCCGCAGCATTAGTAATCGTAAACTGTAGCCTTTGGAAGCATCTGTATCAGCTTGATATGAGCAATGACTTATTGCCGTTGGTATGCCACAGACTCGACACAAATGGCCCAGCTGCTCCAATATAAAGCTTCTACGTGTAAATAAGGAATCTATTGATCTGTCAGATTGGTCAATTGGCTGTTCACAGCGCAGCGTTTCGTGTAATTGTGTGTTCATGTGTTGAATTAGTACTTTATCGCCGACAAAAATTGCGAAAGTCAGCAAAAAAAGTGATGATGTGTGGTTTAGCGACAATAAATAAAAGTCCCCAACAAATGAATTTGCTGTCATAATGGGAGCTCAGGTGCACCACATAGGGGCTCCCATTAACTCCCATAGAACTTGAACCCTAAAAATACACTGAGAGAGAGAGAGAGAGAGAGAGAGAGAGAGTCAGACAGAGACAGAGAGAGAGAGACAGTGAGAGAGAGAGAGAGAGAGTTTGTAAATTCAAAGCATGTGTTTTTAACAATACAAAAGCAGTTGTAATATATTCATAATCGTCGTAATCGTCAGTGTTATCAAAACCGTACAGCATCGTACAGAGATATTGTGCATATGTTCAGCTAATCTTGCAAGTTTGATCTTTGTTAAGGTATTTAGGTAATTGCTTGTGACAATTCTCACAGATTTTGTCCTGTATTTGATGAATATTTTACTTCTAAAAATGCTTACAGTGACTATGTTCATAAAAATGTTATGTAATTTTAAAAGATTTGTTAATGCAACAAAGTTTGTCAGCTGACCCGTCAGACCAATTGTTTTGCACTTTCATGTAGGGTAGACAGCAGATGGGTTTTCCATTATAGACATTACAACATTACAAACATTAATCTGCAAAAATGTCCAGTGATGGCTTAACTTGACATGCTGAACATTTGAGTCCATTTATGCATCTAGGAGAGACGAAATAGTCAATTTAACTAATCTGCAGCAGAATACAGCTTTGTTGTTTCATGTAACTACTGCGAGTAAAAACAAATGAGCTACTTTGACAGTGAAATTCTTACCAGGAACAGAATTCAACACCTGCTATGTTCAACCACTGACGTATCTCCAAGCAGAGGAGCTACAGTACATTTTGTTGATTGCAGACTCTTTGCACCAGCTAAAATAAATACAATAGGAAGGTGATTTAAAGTATAGAACGTGCTTTGTAACATACTGTAAGTGATCCTGTACAAAAACTCTGAGCTTTTTCAAATAACGCTCTAAAGCACAGGTGTCAAACTCAAGGCCGCAGAAGCAAATATTGTGCTTACATGGTTCTTGGTAAACTCTGCACCAACATTTCTAAATGTTATATGGAGAAATAATAACTTTTGTTAGCAAGTCCTTTTTTCACAAAAACTGGAATAATAGTTGAACAAAGTAGGCCTATCAGTCGTATCATCCTTGGTTTCTGATTTCAAAACTAGTCATCCATCTGTTGTTGTGTATATAATAATATGAGATTATGGTTTCACAGTCATAATGGCCCTCTGCGGGAGACTATAACTAGAATGTTGCCCGCGACAAAAATGACTTTGACACCATGACTGCTCTAAAGATTTGAGTGTATTTTTCCACAAGGCCATGAAAATCAATATTTTAAAAGTATTAAAAGAATATTAAGGTATATTATGATAGCAGCGGTTAACATTTTGAAATGTCAGGTTCAATTTAAAGTCACCAGTTCAGGTTTTATGCTCATATGCTGAAAATGTATTCAATGTGTGTCTTTTCACTATTAAAATCCTACTGTGGATTGGAGGCTTGGTTATTACTTTAGTTAGTAGTACATTTAGTTTGCAAAATATGTGATCTTAAGAGTTTATTATCTCATGAAATCTTGAAGCTCCATTCATGTGTCTAAAAGACGAGGCATGACAAATGACTGTGGGTTGTCTGAGGATATATGGAATATGTGAGCAGTTGTGTTGGAACTCAGGACGGAGCCACAGGTGTTAAACAGCTAAGCTCAAGCGGGGGACGATGTTATTGAACCAAGAAGGCTTCTCATACAACCCCCTCTGCAGAGCAACTCAAAGCTAAGAGGTCAAAGGCCACGGTGGGCGCAGTGGGAGGCAATGGAAGCCATTTGTATGGTTGTCCTGGCTCAACAGGTGAGCACTGGCTGGGGGGACCGCGCTTCTCAAAACATCTTAGCCGACAAAAATAAAACAACACCAACCATAGACTGAATACCAGGAATGTCCGCCACACACGGCCACTCACTCACCATACACGTCACAACAAGCCGTGTTTGCTGCTGTTCACACTACAATGTTTGTTTTGTAGCTTTGTGAGGGAAGATCGTCCAGTAAAAATGCTGCAGCAGTGAGGAAAAGAAAGAGTGAAAAGCTTAATGTTTGTTTTCATTTGAATATCACAAGGTCAAAGTACCACCCCCCCCCCTCCTTTGTCTCTTCCAGAGCTGCACCTGTGGAGCAATGGCCCACGACTGGTAGCATTGTGTTGAGTAGGATCCCGCCTGAGACTTCTCGTCACCTTCAACATGTTGCTGCACACATTCCTGCTCAATACAGACTTTTTGGATGTATTGCACGGTCACTAAAACTTTTTCTATAGATGCTCCACAGCTCATTCATATCATTTGAGTGAGCTCTTCAGTAAACTATTACTATTATGAAATGATACTACTACAATGTAGCATTTTTCCTTAAAAGTACATGAAATTAATGGCAATTTTCTATTCTTCTAATTTTTCGTTTCTAGCTCCTGATTATATCCGATACTGATACCTGGTTTTGGTGCTCGCCCATCCCTAGATTTGATAATAGCACCAGGAGTGTATAGATCACCACTCCTAACCAAATAAATACCACTGGTTACTGTAATATTTGAAAAGCGACCCACAATGCTCTAAATAGCAGGTGCATGGTCAAGTGGGAATTTGTCACGTGTGGTGCCACTCCTTAGTAGGGCTTGACCAATATTAAAAAAATAAATAAATAGGCCAAATGGCAGAAAAAAATACAATTCATCAGATCAAAATTTTAAATATATATATCGAATAAAATAACTACTTTTAATGAATTTTTTAATGAACAATGACAAAAATGACAGCTTCTATAGAGCTTGCTGATGAGCTGATAATATGAGTCAGCTGTGTTGGAGGAGGGAGACATGGAAAACAGGCGGGACAGAGGCTCTCGAGGACCAGGGTTCCCTACCCCTGCTGTAAAGAAACAACTCAAAAGTGCTTTACACATGGGGGAAAAAAAAACAAAAATCTACCTACTCTTTCCACCACCCACCCGACCTCTAGACACACAACTCAATAACATCATACTCCCACACAGTGTGTAAGTATAACAAACGGACTAATTGCCACACAAGTAAGGATACGCCATCCTTGGGGGACGTCCACACCAGGAGCTATGCCCAGCCCCCAGCCGCAAGGACGCCACCCCAGGGAGGACTCCAACCCAGGCAGAGGAAACCATCACCCTCCAAATATGGTGTCAACCCCACAGCCGAACACAGCCCCCAGTGTGAACAGTCCCCAGTGACGAACATTGGAGTTAAAACAGAATAGAATCAAAAATAAATAACTGAGTAAAATAAAATTAACAAGTAAGAAATACATTAAAAAAAGTTAAATTAGAATGAAAATAAAAATAAAACAATAAATGAGTGAAGTAAAATTAACAGGTAAAAAACATGAAATATATATGTTAAAAACATGTGCCTGATTCAGATCCTGAAATGTCATTTAAGAAGCAATCATTTATAATGTTTCCCTTTCAAAGGAAAAATAAAAGCGTTTGGTCAAGGTATTTTTGTGATCCTATGCTATTGTAATAGTATTTTACATACAACAATTATCTCCATCGATATCTATATTTTACTCTATCATTGTGGTAAGGAAATTTATGATACTATTCATCACTACTGTACAGCTCAGCCAAGAAATATGGTGGCCTTTAAGGGTCTTGGCACAAAAAAAAAGTCTATAATTACAATGATTAGACGGTATTCTGACAAACTGGGATGAGTATGTTAAACAACATATTCTCTTATGACTCTTTCTCAAAAAAGTGTTGTTGATCTTAAGCGCATTGTACTGAATGTACTTTATAAACATCGCTAAATTTCACATTGGACCCACAGTGTCTACCTAGCAGTGGCTTATTTATCTGTTTTGTGTGTGAGAGAGAGCAAGTAAGAATCTAATACAGCTAATTGATTGGAAAGTTTTATATCGCACACATTTTCCAGGCTTAATGATACATGCATGTGAACCTGTATAAGCACATGTGCCATGGCCCCCATCCTGATGGGCCTGGTAAACAAGATAATTGATTCATTTAAAGATAAATGAGCAGCAGAAAGCAATGATGTCGTATTGAATGAACGGAGACATGGGATTCCACTGCTTTTCAGATATTTTCTGGTGGGTCTTGACCACCCCAAAATCGTGTAAAATCTTAAACTATTTGCCTTATAGAAAACTGTCCAGGTAGCATTTTTTTTTAATCCACTGTAATAAATAAACACAATGCAATTGCTTGATTGACTGATTTTGGAAATCTTGATGAATTAAAGTTAAAAATAAATAAATAAATCCAAATGGCCCTTGCATCCTTTGGTGTTTCTGCTTCCGCAGGAAAAAGTTTGGGCACCCTTGGTGTACAGTCTCAAAATTAAGGTAATGAAAATTACCAACAATTATTGATTGGCCTTTGCATGGTTTAAATGGAAAATGTGACGTAACATGTTCAGGTACTTTTATCTAACATCATTATCTGAGAGGGTTAACCAGATAAAATTATTATTTTTTTAAAGTTATTTTTATTTATTTATTTTTAAATAGTTTTGTTCAGCTGCTAGGGAATGCAGAATGGATGATCTGTATCCCTTTGCTGTTTTGTATATTGCCGTTGTGGTCATTTGCATTATGATGGATATCTATTAAAACTTGCAGTCAGACAGAATACGGTTTAAGAGTGGAGCTACATAAAAGAAGGCAAGAGAGGATAGGGAGTAGAAGTAAGTGAAGACAAGACACTAAAGTATACAAAAAAAAAAAAGTTTTTTATGAATACTGCAATCAATGTCACATTGCATTGGAATTCTGTACGGGAAAGTAGTGCCAGACCCTGTGAGGGAAGGACAGGGCAATGTTTATGTGTCTTAACAACTACATTTCTCCTGATCCAGAAATTCTTATGAATTTTTACATTGGCAATAAAATGTTTTAAAAATTCCAATGCCACTATAGACAACACAGACTTTCAAATCTTCTGCTTATTAATCCCAACTAATCACGCAAACACAAGCATCCACACTCACAGAAATCAGATTGAGGGTGTGAGGGTTGTCCAAACAACTTAACCCTGACACAAATCAAATGTGCTGCTGACGAAGTGCTGCTTTGCATTTCCACATTCCAGTCCAGCTGTAGGCCTACACTCTGTTTCATTGTGATTGTTTAAAAGTCATGTTGAAAGAAATATCTGAACATTTGATACATGATATGGAGACGCTGGGTTCTTGACAGGGTTAACATGTCTGTACAAGTTGTTTGGAAAATGTGGATTTTTTTTTTTAACTGGATTACATTACATGGATAATGCTTTTGTGAGATTTGCCTTTGTAAAACAGCTTACATGTATGTATAACAGGATTTTGTCTACTTAGTGCGGACTACAATAATGAAAGAAATCCACAGTGAGTAGTATAATCTTCTTCAGGGCAATTAGATATATGACACAAAGTTGGCTATGTCACACTGACTCGTATTTGATGCCTCATATTACTGTCACCATAAAGTGAGTTTTTATTTAACTCCGTAGAGTTATGAAATGGAAACAATATGTCTTATATAACGGTGGTCTTCCCGCACAGACCAATCCTGTCCTCAAATATGTGTCAACCAGGACTGCTTGAGTGAGAGTTGACAAGCTGAGGCCTCAACCACCGAGTGCAGCTCTGTAAAGGTGAATTTGCACCAATTAGCTTCACTTCACTAATTAAACCGTCCACCACCCCTCAAGTCTGACCAAACCTGCGCTTCTCACTGACACGCACAAGTGTGATCCTCAAACATTGCAGAAAACACAGGCCAGATTCCATAAAATAGCCGTGCTCAAATTGACAATTCCGAGCTTACATCACAAGTCAAAATGACAGTTTTAATCGGTGAACTGATGCTCTTCGCCCATTGAAAAACATTGGAATTTGGATCGTTGTAATTTGATTTGTGAGGGTTATTTTTGATTTCAAAATGTGATTAAATATAATTTGACTTCTATAACAATCTGCCCTTGTTTGTATGCTAGTCACAGGCAAAAGCAATACAATACGCCATTTGTTTTCACCGTGTAAATGGAGCAAATGTCAAAACTAAACTAGCATTAGCACTGTTTAGCTACGTTGGTAGCATGACTTCATTCATAATTGAGTGTAACAATAGCACTAAATTTATTGGTTTGAAGTTTTATTTTTTGGGGAAATAACATTTCAAAGTAAAAAAAGAAGTGATAAACGTACCTGTACAACAGAAATTTTGCCATTTCCGCATCGCTTCTGAATCTTAACATGTCTCAGTTAGGTTTTTTCTCTCTGCTTCTGTTTGCTAATATTATGCGCAGTTGTTAGCATATGAGGGATGGGCTTCTTTTTTTTTCAGAGAAGGAAATTCCAAAAATAGTAAAAAATAAAAATAAAAAAAGCTTTAAATTGTCAAGGAGTGAGGTTTACTTACTAGTTGGCATGCATTAAATATAAACTGAAGATAAGAGTCATATCACCCTACAGTAAATGTCCCATTAAAATCCATCCATACAGTCTATGAATGATCCTCTTACATAATAAAACGGATAAAAAAGGTAAAGGGAAAAGTTCAGTAGCACAACATTCCAGTGTATTTCATGCCTGTGGGTATACTATGGCTACTGTAGGTTTAAGAGACAGTATATTATAATCAGGCCATGGACCAGAGAAACCTGCGAAACTAATACATTGCGCTCTTCACCGGGATACTCTAATGGTCCTTTATGAGCTGAAGTTTGATTAAATCCAAATCTGTTTAATTCTGCAAAATTAAGTATGAAGTCTGACGTGCAAGAGTGCTTTGTACTGAAGTGGCACAAGACAAAATGTGAGATGATTAAGTTTTAGCCAAGGCAATCAATCTTCTCCCCTCACGAGTAGCCAGAATTTTGCACTCGACATCTCACTTCAACCCAGAGGTTAATTTCCTGCAATGCTCACCATTGAATCAACCTTGGTGTTTGACTTGGAACCTCTACACAGATGTTCAGACGCTAATCAGTGACACAAGTCTGATTTATTTTTTTTTTTTAATAAAGAGATACGTGCAGCACATTCAAGGGTTTTATGTATTATTTTGTTGATATGTTTATGAGAGGTTTATTTTGCTAAATGACAAAGTCTGTTGTCTGTGTGGGATTAAAAAATGCCACTAAGAGAGAATTCTACTGTAGTTGCCTACCAAATTGTCATTACAATTTTTTTATGTAAAACTCTTACTGTCACATAAAAAGATGACGAGAAAGACAAATACAAATTCAGAAATGTGATACGCTGTCACGCCCCAGGCCTTCCTGATGTACCTGCAGGTAAAAAAAAAAGCACAACAAATTGAGCACAGGTGTGAGTCTGTGTGCGTGTGTATGGAGACGATCGAGCAGGTTTGACACGCAGAAGCACCCAACGGCAAAACTAATTGCCTTATGCTGTCTGTGGTGCAAAAGGTTAAAGTGATCTGTCGGAATGAAACCATGACGGAGACGTACGACGTGAATGACAGTCTATCTCTGTCAGTGGCTGTCATGACCTGAAATACATAACTTGGTGATGTTTACGACTAAGCTATCAGATCTAAAAATGGAGATCCGTACATCTGTGCTTTGTTTATGCAAACAGTAAGTCACCTCAAAACCAGCAAGAAAGTTCACATTTCTGAGGGTTCTGTGACTTTTGCCAAATGCTACCAGATATATCATATGGAAGACATTGGCAATGTCTTGTGCAATACCAGATGTCAGAAATTTTGACGGCATGGCGAATGCCTGTCTAAATATGTTCTGTGTTGCTTTAAACATTTGTCAGGGTGCAGGAGAATGTTAATACAGCACACATGGTGGATTAATCTTTTGGGTGATAATTTTAGTTTTAGTTTTAGTTTTATAGTGATGATGTGCCACTTCCTGCCTCTGATCAATTAATGCATGCTTCTAGTCATGGGTCAAGACATGATTTTGACATTAAATACTGTACAGACTATGTGTTAAAGGCGAAGGTGCAATTTGACAAGTATATGTCTAATTGTTTTGTCTTAAATAAACATAGCGATCAATGGACTTTCAAAACGGAGTGATCCAACCATAGCTATTTGGAAATTACCGCTAAACAAATCGAGAAAAGCAGACAGAAGCTGGGGGGAAAAAAGCTGCCTTTTAAGACAGACAGAAGCATTCTCGCCGTGTGTCTTGCTAATCGAGCTAAGTTAGAATACACGGGAAACACGCATGTTTCCTTTAGTCATTATATATATATCATTATGCACAGTTTGTAAGGCACACACTATGCCACATTTTTGAAATACTAAATAATTAGTCATACACTACAGAAGCGTGGAACTGTCAATATGGATTTGATAAGAAGAACGCTGCAGACTGCCAGTCAACAATACGAAAGAAGGTTCAGTTATGTCAGCGAAGAGTGGCCCTGCAACATGAGCGAATGATACTCAACACTGTGGGATTGACACAGGGAAAGTAAGAAGCCAACTGGCTGATATCTACCCATCCAAAAAAGTCTCGCTCCAATATCCTAATATTGAGTAAGAGGAAACAGCCGATGAAAATACTTTTACTCGTCAACTACATTTCAGAGCCTGTATTTTTTACTTGAGTAATTATTTGCGTGAATACTTTTAGCAAAGTTATTTTTTCCACAAGTAATTCTACTTTTATTCAAGTAACCTCAGTCAGTACTTTTCCCATCTCTGCCATCTCTGCCATAACGTGAAACGACATTACAAATACGTTCTTACGACTTTATAAATATGTTCAAATTACTTCATCAATATGCTTGAACATCTTTGCAGTATGTTTGCACAATATAGCCAATTCAAAACTGTTTACTCCACATTGGCAGTTCCACCGTTGTGTAATATACAGATATATCTTTGACTTATATTACTAGGATCTAGGGGTGTGAATTGCGTAGTAACTGGCGATTCAATCCATATCACGATTCATAGGTCACGATTCGATTCGATGCCGATTAATCCCGATACAAATCTATAAATTGATTATTGCTATTTTTTTCTTTTTCTTTTTACTCAAATTTAGAAAATACTCATCAGTAAACTTGTTCATGTACACTCTATGATTTGTATGAAAATGTATTTATTTATCTGAAACTTCAGGCTTATAACTGAGCTACTGTATTTAACAAACAGGTTGCAGTCTGTTTCATGTTTGAACAGCCCTGAAATAAAATATTAAGGCTTAATATTCCATTGATAGAACATTCTTCCATGTTTAAAGTGTGAACCCTAACCCTAAGTAAGACGTTTTGTTGAATATTTCCATCAAAAATGTATGTTTAAAAATCGATTAGGCCGCATTTCGAATCGATTTGAGAATTGTGCTTTGTAAGATTGCGATATAGTGCCGAATCAATTTTTTTAACACCCCTACTAGGATCATTATAAAAACAGGATTAATATTACCGTACATCATTAACATCTAACAAGAAGAAATTAATGTACACTTATGGAAGCGATTGAGCGGAAGTGATCTGACAATTTCTTTGATAACTTCAGTGATGGTAGCGGGACTGAATTCCTGTGCAATTGTAGCAAAGAATTTCACTTGTACTTTTAAACACATCCGGCATTCCAAGCAGTCCCTTGGGAAAAGGTACACATATTCATACATCCACTCAGACCCCTCAGCACTCTTCTGTGGGTCTTAAGTGCGCATAACATGGCAGCCATTATCCTATTAGCAGCAGTAAAGGCCTGAGGACAAGAAGGGTGGGGGGTTAGAGGGGTGAAAAAGGAAACAAGGCATAAATACAAATGAAAAAAGGAACACTTCAGCACATCATATATTTAAGCGAAGATATAAAGTTTAGAGAAAATGATGTAGTCGAAAATGCTTTTGAAAAAAATATATCAGCAATTTATGAGCTTTTGCATTTGGACCTGCCACATGTATTTCAAGACTATTGTACAAAGTGACACGTCTGTTATCGTTACAGAATAAGCAGCGTAAGTATTAAAAACACAGAACATTGTGTTCTATTTGAGAATGGGTGTCGAAGTCCCATGCAAAACAACAATGCACTTGTAACGCTTGCGGGCCGATCGGCCATGGATAGCGCAGCGGGTCAGCAAAAAAAAAAAAACGGGAGAGCAACAAAAGGATTGGCAGTCCAAGAATTCACTTTATTAAGCCGAAAGAAAAACAATGGGCTCGGCGCCACCTCGCGTTACAATGACCGTAGTTTCCACGGCATCAAAAGAAAACATTCACCACCCCAAAAAAAAGAAGAAGTGCTACACATGCACACAAAAAAACAAATAAGCGCCACCCTGTGGAGCGGTGCCACACTGCCGATTGTTACTAGTCAGTTTATCCGAAATTTTGTTTCAGATTAAAGCAGTTGTGTTATTGCTAGCTCTATTCACAGTGTTAGGATCACTGTACCAAAAAAAAAAAAAAGGAGAGCAATGATGATGACATGTCAAATCGGTAAAATTACCGAATGAACAATACTGAGCTCTCCAGAAAAAAAAAAAATATATATATATATTTTTTTAAAAAGGATCACTGTACCATTTTACAAACACCTGAAAAGTTGTTTTTTTTGTTGGTATGTAAATGAACCATAAAAAAACTTTCACTTTGAGCTTCAGCATGGCCTCATTGGCCCAAGGCTGCAGTTCCCAGCTCCAGAGTCAATCTCGCCTTTGAACTGACCCAAACAATGGGCTCACCAACAGCTTCATTATAACATGCTAATTTCCATGATGATTGATTAAAGTAAGTTCTTTCTGTTCTCTGCCCCGCACCAACCCGTAAAGATGAATGCACAGTGAGGACATGACAATATGTAATACTCTGGCTCCTTTGCTTCCCAGTACCTTGCCCATGCCCCACATTTGTTTTTCTAACATTCCCTAAGTTCCAATCTTTGCTTACGCCCTCCTTATTCAGCTTTCCTGTTCAGGCTCTTTTCACAAGGTCTCTATTGAAGCCAGGGAAAAGGCTTAGCAGAAGCAGGTGGTCGCTCTTTTCTCCAAGGCAGGTATAGAGGGGGCCGGGATCTCTCTGCATGAGCGAGCCCCGCTCCTCCGTCCCTCATTCAGCTCGGCTATAGCGTCCGCTATTCACAGATGCCCTATTTTGTCAGGAGCAAAGCAACACAGGGAAAAAGGAGGGATCGTCCTTTCCCCCCCTCCCAGCCCTTTGTATTGCACATCGCCATACAAGTGCTCCCAAAGCCTCTACTAACGAGCAAGCTTCAGTGAAGAGAGAAGCAGGTTTCTGGAAAAGAAGAGGTTTGATTAATATGGGCTCTTTTTTTCCCCACTGATGGAATGTCAGTCTTAGCCTGCTGTGTAGTTTTTTTTGTACCTCCTTTAGACTATATAGCGGAGGAAATCCATGATTAAATAAAGCTTCCATTGAATGTGCCAGTGTGCATGCATCAAACTATGGTCTTATTCAATCATTGTAGTTATGAAAGTAAGTAAGGAAAGTAAGTGAATTAAACCTTTATTTCTTTCTTTTTTGTAATGTCTCAAATTTATAGTGTCTGGACTCACGGCCATGTTCAGAACTCGCTATTTTCCTCACGTTAACGAGTGAGTCCCGAATCAAGTCGAATCAGTTCCCTGGTTAGATTTACATTGCAGACCTTCATGTTCAATTCGTTTTTTGTGTGTAATCGTTCACATTACATATTAATTGCGACCTCAGTCTATCTGCTGTGTGAACCATGTGCATCTGCAAAGTGACCCACATGCGCAGAAGAAGAGACGATGTCACTCACAACATTGTAATACGGAAGTAAATACGTATGGTCCAGCATGTCAGGGCCACGGACTTTTATAAGTCTGTCGTTGGGGCTCATCTTTTAATCATCTCATAGACATGTGGTGTGATACGGAAGGCGGAAGAAGTAATATTTTGGGAGAATGAAGTGAGTCTTTTCAATCTCCTCATTTCATGGAGACGTCTTCCAAAGATGACATCACGTGATTGCCGTGAGTAATAAATGAACCGTCTGCGAGGCTAAATTACTAATATCACCACAAATGTCAACTTCATGTTTCATATTTCAAGTGGGATTATTAAAAAACAAATATAAAGTCACAACTTGTTACTCAAAACAGCTTTGCAGAATCACGTAGGTCTCCCGAGTCCTCCCCCCGTCCGCACGGAGTACATTTTTGACTTTTGATTACATATATGTCGGATATGTGCAACCTATATTGTCGCATTACAAAAATCCGTATACATATACGATGTAGGACTACATAGTATATGAAAGTGACCCAGGTCGGATTTGGAAAAAAAAATCGGAATCGAGCCGTTAAAAAAAAACCCTGATACATTGCATTTGGGTAAAAAAAACAAAAAAAACAGGGGTTGTATTTGCCTGCAGTGTCAACGTAGCTTTAGCGTATTTTTCCCCCCAAAAATGCTTCATAGTCCAACAAATGAAAAATTGCATTTGATCCAAAATATTAAATGGTAATTCTAGTGCATTTTTATAGCACTTTATCTTCTTTATACGTTTACAAAGCTATATGCACTCACCTCATTCAAAAATAGCATGTAGCCTACACAAACCGCTGTTTCCATAGTTTTCCAAGGTTTTCCTTTTCAGTTTAAAATAACTGACTTTACTCCAGGATCTCATGCCATACCCTGGCAAACCCAGGATGTTGTTTTCTCTTTGGTCCCATTTTTAATCCATCCCCCTTATGTAATCCTAGCCTGTATCTTCATCCTAGCTAATGCTAAGCTAGTTCATCTCTCAGGTCCAGCCAGCCTTCCATGTTTGCGAAACTTGCTTTTGCTTGTTGCTAGGACGTCATGAGAGGCAAACAGCAAGGCGTTAGCTCTAGCAGGCCAACAGCGAGGCATTAATCAGCCAAATATTCCTGTTGCTAGGACGGCATTAGCCGGCCAAATATTCCCATGCACACACACAACTATTCCCGGGTGTCCGCTCAAATGTGGCGCATATGTAGCTGCCGCACATGTGCAATCCCCACAAAGCAGGGAGACGGGACATCCCATCCAAACATTCTTTTCTTACGACAATATGCTAGCTTCTGACGCATTCTAACTCGAATGGGAACATTCTGAGTCAGATCTCGTTTCCAACAGCCAATGGGCTCTTTGCACAAATCCACTACTTCCTGAACTCGATACCACTCATTCATTTCCTGTCTTTCGTGATTGGACAAACTGATTAATCCAGGTGTGTCTGGCCATTGTTGTCGTGGTTACACGAGTCACCGCCGATTTTTGCGCAGCCCGAGGAAACAGACATGCACGTGTGCCATCAGTGAAGACAGTGATGTCTATGTAATATAGATAAAATTGCATATAATAAGTAATGATGCTAAGAAAAATTCACAACACACTCCAGAATATGGCCCTCTGTGTGGTAAAAGGGTATCCAGTTACTTAAATTAAATGGAATTTTCCACCTGTGGCCTGTGGTGTGCTTTGAAGGTCTTAATTGAATTTGGACTAGCAAGCCACTCTGATTTAGCGGGGTAATAAAACCACACAGCAGATGTCTAAATGTCCTGTGACTTTGTGTAAACCAGGGGTCTACAACCTACCTGAAAGTGTTTGTTTTTTCTTTACAAAAAATACCTAAAAATTTTCAAAAATTTACCATATAATGTCCAAAAAGAAACAGGAAAAGCAGAAAATTACCATAAAATTGCCAAAAATAGCAGAATGAAAATTTAAAAAGTAGCTCTAAGTTGTCGAAAAAAACAAAAAAAGCAATTCTGAAAATTACCCTAAAATGTCAGAAAACTTATTTTTTTAAAAAGAAAGAAAACAAAAGCAGAAAAGAAAATGTTTTAAAAGTAACTTTAAAATATCTAAAAACAAAAGACGAAATTCCCCAAATTACCATAAAGTGTCCACAAAATTGCCCAAAAAACAATGATAAAAAAATCAGCAAATTGATTTAAGAAAAGGCCGGAAATAAAATGTACAAAAAGTAGCCAAGAAATGTCCAAAAACTAAAGAAGAAATCTTGAAAATTACCATAAAATGTCCACATCTCCCCAAATTTCAGAAAATTAATACAAAAAAAAAACAAATAAAATGACCAAAAAAAAGAGAGGCAGAAAGATAACCATAAAATGTCCATAAAATTGCCCCAAAATGCCGGAAATTTGACAGAAAGGCAGAAGTCTATAAATGTATGAAAAGCAAAGTATGAAAAATGACAACAACAAAAATTCAAAAATGGAAGATACAAGGTAGAAGAAAATGAATCTCGACGTATTGGATGTTGCATATTTTTCTGTTATGGTGCCAGAAAATGAATCTCAACGTATTGGATGTTGCATATTTTTCTGTTATGGTGCCGCTCTAATCAGCTTTGGGACCTCAGTACATTAGACTAACACATCCACACTGTTTTGCTCATCACAATGTTCAAATGTTTTGCTGCTCCAGAAAGATTTTTTTGTTTTATTTATTTGCCCTAAAATTCCTCTTTTGACAGTCGAGGCTGACCCCTGGTGTAAACCAACCATGTAATTTGAGGTCATAGGAACATCTAATTTTATTCAAGTTCAATGTGAAACATTTGGAAATATAGTAGTTTGTTAATTGTAAGCATTCAGAATAAAACATCATGCTTGACTGGAATAATGAGAACTTGGGTGAGCGATTAGTCATTCATTTTATTATCAACATAAGTCCTACGTGAGCAAGTGAGAGAGACAAAGGCAGTGTGAGATCCCTTGGTAGTTCAAATGCATTTGCAGTAAAAACAGAGAAACAAAGCGTGCTGGCAGACAAAACGGTGTTTGGCTGCCACAGATGTACAACACAGAGGTCACCTTTCAAAGAGTGAAACAAGCACATTCCTCTCCTTACATGGAACAAAAACAGTTCCAGGCCATCGCTTCTTTTATGAAATATTCTATTGACAGGTCTTATTAAAACAAACACAGCCAAATACACAAAAGTTGCCCGTCTGTGTACAGCTTCACTGCTTCAACTTTCTTCAGCACAGTGTTGTTACAAGTAAACACCTGCTGAAAAGACATGGAAATTAACTGCCATTTTGGTCATACTTTCAACAATGCATACCTTCATTGCGGATGACACTGTGGCTTAAACTGTTAGCATAACAGACTGGGTGAACACCTCTACCCACACCCAACACGTGATAGAACAGGTCAGGTTAGGGATGTGGAATGGCGTGTCTCTCATCACTTGCCACCGGGCCACCGAGATACGAGTCTAACTTATGACAGAAACTTGGCACAGGGAAGCTTTCCTCATTAGACAAACACTGAGACGAAGGGCGCATCTGAGCTCACACTTCCAGTTTTGAAAGACGTAAAATAATGACACTGTGAGAAGTCAAGCGAAAATGCGATGTTTGGACACCTGCGAATGCTACTGAGGTGTCAAACAACCACAAGAACAATCATTTGTTGTAACTTCAGGTTCAAGCTAGTCAAAGACCATTTCTTGAAGTAAATCTGATGTGTTCAGTGATCAGGAATCAATGGCTAGTTACGTTGTTTGCCACAATGTACTTGCTTATGTGTGAAAAAGTGGTTTTACGCTGTATTATGATCTCAATGTTAAATTCACCTTAGACCAGTGGTTCTTAACCTGGGTTCCATTGAACCTCTGTGGTTTGGTGAGTCAGTCTCAGGGGTTTGGCGGAGGTCAACTTGGTCAAGACGCACACCCGACTCAAATGGTTTATGAAGATACGCCCTCTTGTCCATCATTGGCCGCAGCTGATCACGCTACATTACTTGGCCTACCTATCCTGCATTTGCAATTTGATACACTCAGTAGTTGACTTATGGTTGTTGTGATGGTGCATCGTGTGATTTCTTTATTATTGTAATCCCTTCATACTAACTATGTCGATCAAAAAAATAAAGTGGTCGGACAAATATGTGCAATATGAATTCACATGTACAATGGAACGTGTGATGTTCCACAGGGTTCAATTCTGGGGCCTCTGCTCTTTCCATTGTATATGGCAGCCATGGGTTCCATCTTAAGAAAACAGCAGTGGTTGTTTTAAAGTGCTCTATAAATATAGAGTTGAGTAACGGGAGTCAGTTTGAGCAGTTGAGCAATCTAGTCCAGCACAACTAGCTATCTAGCAAAATTAAAGAAACACTTGCTGTGTGAAGATGGGGAATCCAAGAACACAAAACTTTCTGAGTTCAAGGTGAAGAGAGCCAAATTGGATGAAAAGGCCACTTGCCCTGTTCATTTTATATATCGGTATATATATTTCAATAAAGAAGGGTTTGGTAAATGTGCATAGGAAACTGGTGGGGTTCCGTACCTCCAACAAGATTAAGATCAACTGCCTTGGACCTATAATAGTGCAACCTCAGAGGTCTAACAGAACCTATTTTGGGGCATTACCCCAGATGTTTTCTGGGAAGAAATTGATATAGAAATAATAATAATGAGAATATGACATAGGTGCAATATGCATGGGTATCCCATACTTTTAATTTGTTTTGTACAGTTTTGGATAGACTGCAGAGGCATATTTTCTGCTAGAATTTAGGTCCAACACCACATTCTACAACTTCATGAGTTATAGGTTCCGCTGTATAATTTCCCTCTTCCACCAAGTGACTGACTTCTAGTAATTATTGACATACTACGATTATTATTATTATTATCCATCCATCCATCTATTTTCTTAACAGCTTGTCCTCACAAGGGTCGCGGGGGGCTGGAGCCTATCCCAGCTGGCTTCGGGCAGTAGGCAGGGTACACCCTGAACTGGTTGCCAGCCAATCGCAGGACACACAGAGACAAACAACCATCCAGACTCACAATCACACCTATGGACAATTTAGAGTGTTCAATTAACCTGCCATGCATGTCTTTAGAATGTGGGAGGAAACCAGAGTACCCGGTGAAAACCCACGCAAGCAAACTCCATCCAGGAAGGCCAAAGCCCGGACTCGATCTCATGTCCTCTGCACTGGGTGGCGGACGTGCTAACCAGTCAGCCACCGTGCCGCCTATTATTATTATTATTATTATTATTATTATTATTATTATTATTATTATTATTATTATTATTAGTAGTATTATCATCATCATTATTAGTATTATTATTATTATCATTATCATTATTATTTGTGTATGAAATGAGAAAAAGAAGAAGGAGAAGAAAGAAAGAAAGAAAGAAAGAAAAAAGGAGAATACATTCTACACATGGAGGACCGGAGCGGAGATTCAAACCAGAATGTCGGAGCTGTGTGGCAGACATCCTCACCAGTTAGCACAAGTCACTGTGCTGTTTTGCATTGTATCCCAAAATATTTTTTAGAAATGACATGGATACACTGTATGCGCTCTATACATTGTCCTTTTCGCTACATCTGCATTGCAGCTTAGCAGGGAGCGTGGTATTGCCTTTCTGCTTCCTATTAGCAAAGCATCTCCACGCTCCTGCAACACCCGTTAGCCATGCAGGCCCAGTATGGCCAGTTGGCGGGCTTTCACGCCTCTCCATTTTATAGTTGATGAATCGCTGAAGCAGATGGTTTGTTATCTTTGAAGATTCCAGAAAGACAAGCATGATGAATCCCCCATAGGCCCCCGCGCACATCCATCAACCATCTACTCGACAGTGTGCACCTGAGTCGCATACACCCTTTTATGCCAGCTTTCCACTGGAGACTCGCCTGTGTTTAAGAATAGCATGTCTATTCCAGCTGTGAAAACACCAATATGGTTGGTGTCAAAAACTTCCAGAAAGAAAATGGACAAGTGCTCATCTGGTGCAGTCATTAACTCTTTTGCAGGGCACTGTCATGGAAGACTCACATCCACTCGACTCATCAGTCACAATTTCACACAGCAACACAAAAGCCAGCGGAGTCCATGAGTGGAGAGGAACAAGTTATGGTAGCAGATGTTGTTAATGCATTCCTTTCCATGTAAATTCTTTGCAGGGCTCATGAAGGGTATAAATCTGTAACAATCACTTCAAGACGGTGTCGTGTGAAATGTCTGAACTTTAAGGCAAATAAGTCACAATGTTGTATAATGCTACTAAATTATGTAATGATTTTAAACTCAAAATTACTAAATGAGCATGTTTTGTGGCACAGTTTACATGGTCTATTTATGTATTTGTAGTACGTCGGCGAGCAGAGCTCTACAGTTGAAATGCTGGTCAAATTTTTAACCTAGTGGCCTGCTAGATTAGTTTAGTTATTTGTGCGCTAAGATATTAAAAGCAGGTCACCCACCAAATAAATCACACTAACAGTTTCCTTAAAATAGGCCGCAAAGCACCTGATCCATCTGTTGTAAGCGCGTCAAAATATTGTGTCAAGCATATTTGGGACAACTGGGGTGGAGAGCTCATTGCGTGTACCTTGTAAATATGGAGGCAGTAGACAAGATATGTGTAAAAAACAAACAAAAAAAAACACCTTTGGTGTATTTATTTTGACATTAGAAACACATGAATGCATCATCACTTGGTTTCACAGTGCCTTTTATCACAAGCAATTTAGTTAAATGCACTGCAATTTGTTTTAGCTGCAGGGTTTTACACACTGTGTGAAAACGCTACATCCTTTAACTGTGTTAGACTGACAGTATGTTGGAGTCAAGTTCATTGTTTTAAGTTGTGAGTTTCAAAATTGGGCAGAAAATATCCAGACAATAAAGTTTCCAATTAATATAACTCATGAAAAACTGATGAACTCACATCGTACAGGACCCAATTGGTGAAATAGTTTCCTCACTCTGCAATGTGGAATCTTGTCTTATTCTTTGGAAAAGGAACAAGGAACCATACCACTGAAGTGCCTGCAGTGCTACAGGTGTCAATATCTGTGTGCCTGGCCTGCAAGAATGATTAATAGCAATGAAATGTGGGACTTCTACCAATACAAAACAATCACCCCGTCATTTATACAGTCAACCAACATAACATGTCAATGCCTGGTAAGAAGTTATGAAAAATATTTGTCGGAAAAGAGTCTAATAGGAAAATTGATTTATTGCAGATGTGCATTTCTGAGATGACATGATGGGGACAATTTGAAAATTAAAAATATGATTCTTGCTCAAATAGGAATTTGAATCCACTTTACTCACAAATACTTTCTTCATATTAAAAAAAGACATCTTGCTATATGTTAGTATCACAATACATAAGGACTGCCCCCCGCCCCCCCAAAAAAACGGATGGTAAAAATAAGTGAGGGAGAAAAAAAGTTGAATTAGGTGGACTGTGAACGGTGAAGCTAAAAAGTAAAGAAAAACCTGAATAATAGTCCAACATTATAATGGTGGCTCTGTTTTGTAGGTTTCTATAGAAAGTTTGTATGGAACTTCTTGATTTGTCAGAAGCATTTTTTCCCCCTCCACTTTCTTTACAGAAGGTTCCTCTTTTGTGGCAATGCCGAACCATAATGAATGATCACAGAAGTGATGTAGAACTGGATGTAGGGCTCCTTTGGCAGACCTTGATTTCTTGGTTGTTTCTTCTTTTCTTCAAATCTGTGGCATTATCTTTGTTAGCGCTCCCTGGTTCATGTTCCTCCATGTCTACAAGACCTCTTTCTTTGTCTTTTTTTTCTCACCTGCAGAGGTCCAAAAAATGAATACCCTTCTTATATACCTGTATCTGTGTTTAAATGTGAATAATTGCAAAGGGTCCTCAGGAAAAAAAACAAAAACAAAAAAGTGCAGTTGACAAAAAATCTACAGCAAATTGAAGCGACAATGTGAAGAATTTAGTGCCAACTAATAGTAAATTAATAGAATGCAACGACCTAAGTGCGAAGCGTATGGATTTGGAAGCATGCGCACCATGCTGTTTCAGAGAGACCGCACATTGCAAGCCTACCACACCAATGGATAATTCCGAGTTTATATCACAAGTCAATGGCGGTCAATTCGGTGAAATTATACTCTCCACTCAATGAAAAGCTTTGGATTTTGGATCCTTGTAATTTGATTTGTGAGGATTATTTTGGTTTCAAAATGTGATGAAATTTCGTTTTACCACTATAACAATCCACCTGGTTTGTATGATAGTCACAGGCCAATCAATACAATACGATGTTTGTTTTCAAAATATAGAGGAAGCATTTGCATTGGGGAAATATCAGAAATGCCTGGATGTTTGGAATAGTCAATTATGTTTGTAAAGTTCTTCTCCTTCGGGTACCTGTAGTAGAAAGATGGCAGTGAAACATTTCAGTCTCCTGTAAGGCGCGGCGCAACCAATGTAATATACTTAGCGATTACTCGACCTGTGATTATATAAAAATTAGAGCAGTCAAACGATTATTTTTTTAATCAGATTAATCAAATCTTAGATTAATCATGATTATTAAAAAGGCTTTTTTTAATCAATATTTTTAGCCCATCAACTTTGAAGAGCACCTGTTATGTGTTAATTATTTTTACATTTAACGTTATGAGGACGTCTTCAACATTTTTTGATCTACTGCACATGCTCATCCGCCTCTTTTTCTAATCAGTTAATTACTTGCATAATTTAAGATGAATAAAATGGCCCCAATATTTTCATATGAACAAATATTCTGAATGTCATATGCAAACATTGATAATGCTTTAACATATAACGCATGCAATTATGTTTATTGCTAAAACCCAACCAGTGCTATATTTAAGGCAACCATCTAATGTCAAGATAAAGGTTAATCTGCGGTCAAAATTAATTGTGGGATTAATCTGCGTTGATACATGATTAATGCGATAATTTTCTGTGATTAATCAATGAGGTAATGCTTTAACTTTCACAGCACTAATTAAAATGTATGTTGATGTGATAGAACATATCTCTTTTTGTATATTATTGAAATTAGTAGTTTTTCAAAATTATTGAATTATTAGTTCAAAACTAGGTGTTGCTAAATAATAATATACACTGTCCCTTTAAGTACTTATATAGGATTGTTGTACCACCAAAGTGACATGATAAAACCACAGCTAACGTCCTCGTTTTAAGCACTTCGTTTACGTTTGAGGATTTATTTCTTTTACGGTCGCCTTAAATAAAAAATATAATGACATTTTAAACCGGTTTTGTGATTATGGCTTGTTGTAAACCGATTAGCTGGGCTGCGTTCGGCGCTGGCGGCCCCTTTAAGAAAGAGCGAGAGTGAGTGCGAGGAGGCGGTATTTGAGGTTTCACACCCCGGGGTGGGAAACATGGGCGGGCCTTGACACCGCTGACTGACAGCGGCTCCAAACGCTGCAACTCGGCCGTGCTTGGAGAACCGAAACTAACCAATGAGGGAAAGGTATTGCGCGTTCGTCATTTACACACAGCCAATCGCAACGAGCCAAAGGAGGCTCTTGGAATCACTGTTGTGCTTCCAACGTGGGACTACACTAACCTACCAGAAAAAAAAGGAAAAGTAAGCCAGAGGACAAAACTCATGGTGGCGGTACACGGTCAAAAGGAGGGGGACTTTTTTTATACGATTACTTGACTTGTTAAGGTTTTGTGACTACAGCCTGCAAATGATGTACTGCTAAAAAAGTTTCAAAGTTGGATTTAAACAGTCGAGACTGAGATTGGAACGCTATGCTTCGCTCGGCTTGAAACCAACGCTGGAGTCATTTTACGGTGGAAAAAGTTTTTGGCTCACCTTTTACTCTGCGGTGGACATTAAACCACTTGGGGTGTAGGTCATTGCTAAAGCGACGTTAACTTTGCAACCCGTGTGGTTGCTTGTCATGTTTAGTGAACCGGGCGTACTGTGCCCTTTAAACGTCTTTTTGTTGTTGAACGTTTGCAAACATGTTGGAAAAATTGGTGGGCATGCAGAGAATGTAGCGTGAAATGTTACATCAACGCTCAACAATTGTTAAATTGCGTCGAAAGTGCAATACTGTGACTTTTTTTTCTGACTGTGAATCACCTTTGATTCGAAGCGCGCGTCGAACACCGAGGAGAAAGTTGGACCTGTGTCCTAAATGACTCCCCCCCCCCCCATCTCACTACTTGTGGTTTTGGTGTCGAGTGGAATTTAAATGAAACTTATACTATGCTTTAAAGTGCATCTGATTTTTCGGGGCTGCACTAATATTCCAGTTTGCGGGTTCTAGGGGAGAACTCAGCAGCGGCGCTTTTTAAATCTGGATACAAAATGGCGGCGCCCCCAGGACGTTTTGGATATACTTCTCGTTGTGTTTTCTATTTATTTTTTACATTCGAACTTTTTATCAGTCATGGATTGAGTTCCGAGTTGCAGTGTGCCCAGAACTGTACCTGCAGTGAAGATTCAGTGGACTGCAGTAATCTGGAGCAGACTGCACCGCCTGTAGATCTGCCTGTCAGGACGGTTTCCTTGTAAGTTAATCACTTAATTCATCTTTTAGTGACTTAATTCCTCTCCAAATGTTTGATTATAACTTCTGTCTGATACTTGAAAAGCTTCCATTATTTTTAAAACCCTGTTTTATGCTTTCTGAGTGACTTTTATATGATGTTTCATGGTAAATTGAGGTTTCACCTGTGGCAAAGCACCTGTCACCCAAAACAAATTTATTATACATCAGTACAACTTTGCAAATTCTGCTGTAAACTTTTATTATGTGAAGATGAATACAGTACACTAGTTTATTTCGTGTTTCATTAGAGGCAAAGGCAGTTAGGCCCATTGTCAGACCATATTTAGCACTGCTTGTTCATTGCATCATCTCTAGATGCTGTTTTACATAGATTTTAAAGTGAACACGTCTGATAATGGCTGCAAATATCAGGGCATATACTGTAGTTTTTATATTGCATGGTCCACTCCTAACTACATACTTCACTGAGCAACCAGAGTAGCACTGTGCTCACGGGCTCTCATATATTTTTTTTGTATAACTTTTACTTATTAAATGTAACAGTACCCATTCCTGTTTAACATTGGCGGTTATCACTCACAAGTTATTTTTTAACATGAAGCAGAATAACATAAGGCATATTTACCTTGTTGCTGTTGTAATTTACTCGTCAATTACCGTGATCATCAGGTGATAGATCCAAGACCTTATCCAGTGTTAGACACTTTGGGCTGGTGCAGCTGCGCTTGAGAGTTTATACTGGTGCGTTGTGATTTTTTTTGTCCATAGAAGCATCATTTTGCCTGTTTGGGAATTTGGCAGACTACTCTGCAATAGGTTGGGCATTCTGGCATACCAAAGGCACTTTCAAAATTGGTGCAGGTATTTTAAGATGATTTTGGTGAATTTGATCGGGGCACAGACAAACTGATTGTGCGCTATGCGGACATGTGTGTTGGATGTCATTGTATTTCGTTTATAAATATGACAATGGTGTGCATCAAACATTACTGTTATTATCATTATCATCTCACCCCCCTGGCCGCGGTACAGCTTTGGGGGTGGCGGTCCGGTTGTGGGTCACACACAGACGTGAACGATCAGGGTGCAAGGCGATCTCCAAGTGTCCACTTAACAGATCAGTGATCTCCCTGGCCAACTTTACATCATCCGCCCGTGGAGGTCTGACAGCAACTTATAATTGTCTTTGACCTCTTGCATGGACTCCGGCAAATTAGTTTCCTCTTCCACCAGGCCAAGGACTGCACCTCTCACACTGCGATTTGATAGGGAATGGGAGGAGCCACTGCGATTAGTGGCAAATTAAGTCGTCTGTGTTCACGCCCACAACGCTGCGCCAAGCTGCGTGCGTCTGTGAAAATACTAAAACCAAGTCAAGGCATATTTAGACTGCATCTCGAACTAGACTTCCATTAGGCATGAAAATAGAGCCCTATGCCCTCTTCACACAAATGACAAATGCAACTTTTTAAAAGTCCCCTTGAAAACATACTTTGGCCACTTCTACGCTCACACAGCCACTGCCACTAAAGAGCAATACTGCATGTGTTTATTGGTCATGTATGCAAACACTATCATGGTTGTCTTGGCAGAAGGTGTGCACTTTCTGTTGGGCAAGTGTCGCATCATAACAGCTGCGTTTGATTTGTGTAAAACTATGGTACTGATCCAGTTTAGGTGGTCTAACTTTTGCTAAATTAATGCAAAATTAGTGTTTTAAAGCAGTAACTAAGCTGCATAATTTGCCACTTGAGAGTTAATCAGTTGTTGGCAGGCAACTCGGAGAACAACTTTGTTCCTGTAAGTCGTTGAACGAGGCCTCATTACACTAACTAACCAGAAAAGGGTAATTTCAGGATTACAAGGAAGCATTTTTTATTTCCCAGAACATAGTCTCGGCAAATTACTGCAGTTTTTTTGTAGCATTGTAAAACGGGGGTATTACCATTATTACAATAATTATAGAGCCACATGTCACAATATCTGCAAAGTGCAAGACAAATTACTGTACCGGTTGATGTTTTAGTAATGAAACGTGTAAGCTCAAACACTGTAAAAAGAGTTGTTCTTTTACATATAGGTGGCTGATTAGACTAAAAATATTGCTAACATGTATATTTGTTACACAAACAAGCTCATCAAATGTTTGCAAGTAACATGAAATAAACCAGCTGACTTCTTATAATAAATCAGTTTAGTTTAGTTACAGTAAACCCTACGAGACAAGTTTGATTCACCTTTGAATTGAATGCGCTAACCGTCATTGTACTTTTTTGTGTTGTGAGTTGATTCTTTTGTGGGTGCTATCATATGACCTAATTTGTTATATATTGGACTATTTAACATTGTTATAGGATGATGGTAGATTAAGTAGAAACCAATCATCTTAAATATAGATTTCACAGTCTTTAGTGAGCAGAGTGAGTGAGTGTACGGTCCTGGAGATGTTGTGATTATGTTGATGCAGTCTCGTAAATTGGGACTACAGCAATTGTGGTGCAACAAAAGTTAGCTAAATGTTAATGGCTGTAAATTCAGAGGATCTGTGGTTATGTGGTGTGTGTGTACATGTCCACTTTTACAAGTGTGCATGGCTTCTAATGAACCAATATGTGGAGAAAAGGAGTCTTAATGCTGTGCAGTAGTCCAGATAATCTTGTTCTTTACAAAAAAGTGCATATCAAAAGAATGAAGGACACCCTCTCTCTTAAAATTCATCCATTCTTCTTTGTCACTTGTACTCTTTTTTGCCATCTTGAGGACTGCTCCCGGACATCTAACAAATGGCACAACCACTCTTGGTTGTTTGTTCGTTGCATCCAGTTGATGCTGTAATGACATTCAAAGCAGGTTTCCTCTCACAGAGTCACATATTGTCTCTCAGGAGTGGTGCCTCATCTTATTTTCAGCCACAGTAATGTGCATAAAAAGCACTTTACCCACAACGCCACCAACATAATGGGATTTTTCAAATAAAAAAAAAAGCATAAGGATGATTAATTTTGACTGTGATTTCTGTGATGGGCTAGCGATAAAGCAGATATGCAGTGTCTGTCTGACTCGCCAGCATTTCAGGTCAGAAAGTACAGTCTTTTGTAGCATTTAATTGTACTTTTCAGTATTCACTACTACAGTATAGCAACAGCAGCTCAGAGAAAAGCTGGTCTAAAGCCAGCGGAAGCCGACCACTGAATGATCCTCTTTGTAAACCAGCATTTCCCAAGTGGTTTCCCAAGTTCCCTAATGTGCTTGGCATGCTATGCTGCTACTTGTCCCCTAACCATATCCCCAAACCTTACAGACTTATTGGTAAACAACGTCCTTAACAGTTTGATTTGGCCTCTGGCCTCAGGAAATGGATTTGTGTTGGTGGTTTCCGGAGAGTGACTGGTTGATGACTGTACGGCAGAGGGTGGAGCTCCAGATCACCTGCATGGTCTCTGGGAAAATGAGGTGATAGTGGGGAGGACCGTGGGGGCAGCTTTTTCAGCCTCCTGCATGCAAGTGTTTTGTCAACGTTGCGGTTCGCCACCAATCATGCCTTCAAGCTGGTCTCACTTGTAGGTGAAAGTCCTGCCAGTGGTCAGAAACCTCAGGTGATCTCATACATGTTGTGCTATTTGAATGCCACTTTGTCAGAAACGGCTTTGAACCCATCCCATCACATGCTTATTGGTTAACTTGGAACATTTGCTGTCAAGATCGGCAGACTAGACAACAGCTAAATGCAGACGTGCTTGATGAACATTTCAGCAGACACATAGCAACAACGGCAGCTCTCAGCAGGCACATAACCCTTGTGGTTTCACGGCAATTTCACACTACGCCGCGTTGTAATCCTGTGGTATTGAGAGTGATTATATACCAAGTTTGTTTATTGCCATAGTTTCCCTTGCTGTGTGCCTTGCGTGTTCCCTGGCAGATATTTTAAAGTCACAGTTTGAGCATCACGGAGGGTTCTGGGTGATGTTATACTTGGCATTGACTTTTATCAGCTGTTCTTCACTTTTTGTTTCCGTAGAAGTTATTTTGTGTGACGTTGCACTGTCAATCTGGTGGGCATTGCAATTATACTTATATGTAGAACATCAGCTTGGCGAAGGGTGGGGGCGGGCCTGTTAAGAGCAGCTATGGTACCGCTTGAGCGATACAGATAATGGCTAAAGCAAATATGAGGAAATGAATTGGACTCATCTGCAATGCACTTGTAAGGACAGTCAGACAGCTGCTGCCGCAAGTCATTCTACAAGAATCTTGTCCCTGGAATACACAGGCATTTTGTGAAGACACTTTTTTTCTTCTTTCCCTCGAGCCTAAAGTCTGTGTCTACATGGTAGATTGGTCACTGAATGATCTGTGGATTTCCTACATCTGCTAGTGAGATGTTAGAAAAAAAATGTGACCTTGATTGACAGAGTTAGAGGTAATGTCAGAAATGTGCCTTCCTTTAGCCCAGAAATGTAAAAATGATATTGTCCAATGCCTTGGACATTGAACACAAACTGAATATGAATGTAGTATGGCTAGCTTCAGTGTTATTCTCATCTAGATCTCGGATCGTTGAGGCCAGGCCACAAGGTCATGCTGTGCCTCTGGCTACTGCAGACCCTTTCACCCAAATTTCTCTGTTTGGACAGCATTGTCTATGTGCCAAAGCACCAGTGCACATGGCCCCAAGATGTGGCTCAACATCATGCCTGGGAAAACTTAAGAAACTAACTCGCTCTCCCAGTCTGAGTGATCTCAAAGGCTTGAGCAACTCATTTGCTGCGTTGTGTGGGGGCGAGGAGCATGTGTATTGCAAGTGGCTAACTATGCGCACCGTTTTAATACCATGTGTCTCAAAACAGAAAACTAATTTCTTACTACCCCGCACTGGACGGCTTATTCTGAAGAGGTACAATTAACGTCTTAGTCATCTTAAAAAACTTCAGAGGAAAAGTAGTTCTTCACCCCTTCCAAAGTTGTATGGAAGTAGAAGGCCAATTAATTTCTTTAGTTTTTGTTGCACGCTGAAAACATTTAGATTTGATATCAAAAAGTGAACATGAGACAAAAAAGATCAATATTTTCATGAATTTAAATCTTCATCTATTGTTAAGTGAGGAAGAAGTATTGGAAAAGACTTAAATTAGCTTAAAGCTAATGCGCCCGAATCATTTGCTTGCAAAAACTTCCATCAAGCCTGTGAGCCCCTGACATCACCAAATCTTTGCGTCCTTTTTTTGTGCTTTTCCAGGGTTTAACACAGCCTCTTTCCGTTGTTGTTAGTTAAGGGGAGGGCTACTCCACTTGTCTGCTTATCTGGACATTGTGTTCGTCAATCTAAAAGCTTATACTTCCTTTTTACCCTGATGAAATCTTTTGTTTTTGCATTTTCTTAAGGATCAGTATTTTTGTTCACGATGAAGGATTTCCTAATCACTTTTGCTGTCACCATAATATGTTACATCAATAAGGATTAATGAGCCTCGGCTCAAGCATCTATTTAAGACCAAGCTGTGACATTACCTCCACTGTGTTTCACAGATGGGCTTGTAGGTTAAGAATCTTCAGCAGATCGTTTTTATGGTGTAGCCTCTTCTACTGGTGTGGCCTTTTCTTTTCTTTTTTTCTTTTTTTTTACAGCTCTCGTAATGTTTCTCTCGTCAACTGCAGCTGTTTTCTTTCACTACTCATTTAACATCTGTTACTTACAGTACAGGGCATTACAAATGGTTGTATTTGCTTTGGGCAATGTCTCTGATTGATTTTCCATCTTCTCTTAGCTTCACAACTGCTAGTTCTTCTATCCATAGACAACTCACCGATTTTCATGTGGGGTACACCTCTGAGTACAGTACTTTTTTTTTTTCTTTAAAAAAAATTAGTACAGTACTAATGCGGTCTTCATAGGTTCAACCCAAATCTTAAACTATTTATTGACATTCAGCATCATATCTTGTTAAAATAATCAATGTAATGCGCCACACCTGGGCAACTAAACACCTGCCATTTACATTTCCAACATCTTGCATAAAAAGTGTTGATTGAAACAAAACCTATTTTATCAGTTTTTTCAATTGTCTATCAGAGTCAAATCTATATACAATACAAATATTGACTGTTCTTGCATGTTTTGGCCTTTTAGGGGCAGTGTGGTGCCGCACATCTATTGTGTATACACTAAAGAAGAGCAGAAGAGTTGTGATTGAATTCTATTAAAATAAATCATTTTTCTCAGATTAGGAAGAATTTGTGCCTTTGTGTAGTATTTATCTTACCTGTGGGTATGTGTTCCCACAGCATTTATGTGTGAATATTAGTTATTTCAAGGAAACACACAGGAAGTCGATGTAAACTTCCCGTTAGCATTTGAATGGGATCCTCAATTAACTATAGCATTACCGCTAGGATAGCGATGTTTTAAAAACAAAGCATGTTTTGTATTTAAATATACAGTGGATGCAATTATTATTGCTGCGTGTTTAGTTTTACAGATAGCTCAAACTGGGGTGTTTGACACTTAAGGACAACAGAATAACATACACTACACACTTGCTCATTGCTAATGCTACGCAAGCAAAACATTCAGGGTACTTTCACAGCGTCGGAAACTTTGGTTTTCTTCGATTACAATGTTTTAAAGGGAAAATAATCGGCCATTTGGCCCAATTGGCTGATTGTTTTGAACGATGTATGAAGGGCAATAATCGGCTCATTATAATCGTTGGCCAATTAATCAGTCGGGCCCTAGTTTTGATTATACAAGTCGAAATCAAAGAGACTGTAATGCTGTCAGTGATGTTAAATCTCTAAATACGGTAGTTATAGCAGTTGAGCAGCTTTTCCAAAATGGTTCCCAAAATCCATGAGGGTGCCTACGTTATTTGAACGCGTTTTATTATGCTATACTCTGGTGGATATATTCATTTTAAGGTATGAATTTTCCCATGTGTCGTTGGGACCCTACCATCCTGTCATGGTACTGTAATTGATTACGTCTTTTTATCCCCTTCCGTGAACACTGCTCAGTGTTTCAGAAATTCCCTAAATAATATTAAATATTGAATTTAATATTTAAAATGTAAGAACCTTTATTAGTCCAGTTGGAGGAATTTGCATGGTTTGAGCAGCAACAGTTGATACCGTAAATATTGCACAAAATAGTAACCCGAAATATTGTCTGTGCAATGTGTCCTATCCAACCAGCAATGTTATTTGTTATTTTTGCTACTTGTTAATTTTGACGTTTGAAACCTGTTAAATTGAATAGACTTGCTTGCTTTACTACAGATTCAGTGAAGGGCACAGTACTGTAATTTGTATGAATTATAGAAAACTAAATTGAAAGCCAGTTGTACTGATTTCATTTAAAATAGCAGCAGTTTTATTTTTTGTTTGCACTATTTTGCACCAGGGAGTGCATACATTTAATTTTGACTTGAGTCGCACAATAAATGTCATCCTAATTAATATTTTTTCATCACTATTTTAGCAATTTGAGCTTCTCTAATGGAGTACATAATAAACCTATTTAGAGATGATTTTTTAATTAAATTATTGTTAATAAAAACATTTTCACTCTTGATTTTGTGATATGAAATTTTTCTTCAAATCTTGCTTGTCAACTCACTTTTTACTTGCGAATTACTTTTGACTTGTCCAAGTAGATAAGATGGTGGCTTTTACTCCATTGCGTCCCTTTCTTTTGAACTGGCACGTAAAATGGTATCTAGGAGCTGCTGCTACTTTTTGTGTACAACCTCACTGCAGTTGCCTGGCTATAAACCCGACCCAGATGACGGAGAGATTTGTGTGTGTTTGCTTGCTTTTGTAAGTATGGCTGTCTGACGCGCAGATTATTATTTGATGAGTTTTATGATGCTATGAAATTGACCACATTTAAGGGCTTTTCTCTCCCTGT
This sequence comes from Vanacampus margaritifer, assembly GCF_051991255.1. Lineage (NCBI taxonomy): Eukaryota > Metazoa > Chordata > Actinopteri > Syngnathiformes > Syngnathidae > Vanacampus > Vanacampus margaritifer. The sequence goes on along the minus strand of NC_135439.1, from coordinate 19,495,759 downwards.
GGGGCTGAAAGAGGCTCATCACTGACATCACTTAACACTCTGGATGAGCAAAGTTAAGACAGCATCTATGTATAATAGGAACAGGAAAAATAATGATGATGGATCGTTGTATGTCAAAAGCCTGTGCTCTTTTGCGTTGCCCCTCCCATACGCTGTCTGTGCTGACTTAACAAGCATCATGTCATGTTATGACATCATCCCTACACTCCCAGCTTTCCTCTAGTCCCTCAGCACCTATACATAGCACAGTTATATAAAAAAAAGAAGCTTTTAAATGTGTTTTATATCTCAAATACAAATAAGCTACAAGGGGCAGCCGCTGAGCTCCATTTTTCTTTATTTTTGCTTTATCAGACTGGCCTTCACTTCTTTTATCATTTTACTCTTGAAAAGATTTCTCAGTGGGCAAGTTTGACACTAATGTATTCGATTAGCCACATATCCTTCCAGCCATTGGGCCACTTAAAATGACAAATTGTGACCTACACTGTGAGATGAACTTGACTATAACTAACCGTCTGCACAAGTTATGAGTCACAAGTAATAACTTCAAGTTGTCTTCTGGCAGACTTATAGACATTAACTCCAAAGGTAGTCATAATCAATAAGCAGTTTTATTATTTTTTTTCTTTCATGTCCTTACAAGCTGCTGGAGTTTGTTGATGTGATTGTAATCACAAGATAAAGTTGCTACAGTTTAAAGTTTAAAATTGAAATGAAACGGTTGTATGTAAAATATAAAAGACTTGAACGTATACATCTGATGTGTCAAAACTTGGTCATTTGACAAAAATGCTGAAATCTCTCAACAAATGGGACACTCTCCTATCTGCCTGTTTGTACAGGTAGTCCTCTAGTTACGAACATCCGAAGATACGAACAAAGGCTCACTGATGTGCATAAAAGCTGTAGTTTGCGTGCAAGTTCATATTTAAGTGCGCGCCATATCATACATTATGGTACAGTATTGTAATGTAGTGCCTCTCTCTGCCACAACCCCGCCGAGGAGCACCGCGCCATTTGCGCTTTTCAACTACCTCTATGTCCGGCGATGAACGGCACAGCCTGCCTGGAGCCACGGCCAGTGGCCGGCCACGGCGCACGCACTCTTCATGTACTCGATATTGGCGCCACACTGCGAGTACATTTTAGAGGCTCTCCTGGAGGATATTCATGAAAAGCAGCCCTCAGTCGTTTTCTTTATCGGCGTAGTAGCAAAACGAACAATATCTCTTCAGCGTCGAAATCAATTGAATCTGACTCGGCGGTCGCTCGTCATACGCACCAATCACAATTCATGTGAACTTCAGGGACAGTCGGAAATCAGAATTTCCTGAGACTGTTACATCCAATACGTAATGTATTCCACTTTTAGCCTCACATGAACTCAACTCAATAGCTCCTCCAGCATTTATGTACAGTTAAGCATATTTATTTTGTTTGTATTGCATTGTACCGTGTAAAAATTTTTTATGTCCTGTGAGGAAAAGTGGTTCAGATGATGGATGGATGATATCATTAAATGTATGTTTTTTTTCAAATTTATGTACTGTATAGAAAGTTTTGTTTAATTTTTATTTTATTTTTTGCATTTTTTTGATTTTATTTAAACAAATTGATAAAATATAATTTTGAAACAAAATTTAATGTGATTCGATTTACAAACAAATTTTACAAACAACCTCTTGGAACCCATTGTGTTCGTAAGTTGAGGACTACCTGTATAAACTAGTCGTACCAAAGAATTGAACAGTATTTGACGCACTCGAGAACCAAATTACTTCACAGTGTGTGCTAATCGCAGTGTCTACTCCAGTCACAAATATGCATCCATTCCCAGCTGGTTGTATTGTATGGAACGACATGGAATCTCGTTTTCTCTCCTGTAAATTAGTCAGAAAGGACTTCTAGGTATCTGAGTTCTGCACTGCAAATTCCTTAAGAAGCAATTGCTGGGCCACTATCTGGAAAGCATTAACCACGCTTAGTGCTGGATTCTCCCTTTTCACTCCTCAGTGGAGGAGGGAAAGAGGGAGGTAAACTACTGTTATCGCCATATCCTCATACAGTAGGTGTTAAATTGCCACAAACCTTATCTGATAGGCAAAATAATAAATCAGGCTGTATGAAGCAGAGATGAATACGCCTTGCTGAGTGAGTGTATGCCACAGTTGGCTGAGAAAAGGGTGCATGCTGGCATGCACACAAACAATGTGATGATTTTGTTTGTTTGTTACGGCCTTTAGCACGCGTGAAGCCACATTTTGTGTGTACGTGTGTTTTCTAAATATTTACCTCGGAGGCAGTGGAAACCCCAAGCAAAGTTGGTGATTGTTTTTTTTATTTTTTATTTTTTTACACTTAGCTTCACCATAATGAGGTAATTGCCTTCTGTTGCAAGGGACGACAATTTCGAGATCTAAACCACAAAGGGAGCTGCCCCATTAAATGATCATAATAAAGACACACATGCACACCTCCCTGTCAGGCCTGTACCTCGAGGGTAGACACATGCTCAGCTATTACCTCGTCACCCTCTTAAACAAGGAGAAAGACACGTGGAGGGAAGTGGTCATTATCTGTAAACAAGCACAGGAGACATGAAAAAAAAATCTGTCAGACAGAAAATAAATACTTGATTTGTAATAAACGATTGTTAAAAATCAAGTGCACTGTATTGTATAAGTCTTTTTTGGGGGGGAATATTCAGGTTAAGATGAAAATTACCGTTTCTGAAACATTCAGGATAACACGTATACATGCATGAGCGGACAGAGTTACTCCCGTATGGTATTTGTTATCAATTGGAATTTTCCCAATCGGAACCGCGATGCATGACAAATCATTACGCATATGCAGGGTGGCACAAAAAAATAGGAACTTTTTAACAATCTAATCAAACCAAGAATGATGGAATAAAAATATTGCAGTCAAAGTAATTGAAACCTTACAACATGCCATTTAAGAAACAATGGTGGAATTTTCATTAAAAAGAAAGTCCTGTACATGGTGTCCTTCTACAAATGCATTCTTGGAATCTGCTGTTGAGATTCCACCATTGTTTCTTAAGTAGCATGTTTTAAGGTTTCAATTGCTATGAATAAAATATTTTCCTTCCATCACTCTTGGTTTTATTGGATTGTTTTTTTTTTTTTTTGGTGTCAACCTGTAGATTTCCGCTTCCTATTTCTTTCTTACTACCATCTATTAAAAACAAACAGTGGGATGAAAAAAAATAGGTGAGAGTAGTATCACATCTGTGAAATTATTTTAATTATTCTTTTAATTATTAAATTAGATTAGATTAATATATTTTTTCTAAAGCACAATGAGTATTGCACACTTTTTTAAATTTTTTTATTACTACCTTCTTTTGCACCACCTCTATTAATGTCACAGACTCACCACACTACTAAATTAGTCTGCTTCCTCCACACTCCAAAAGTGTGCTGCTCAGCTGCGTTTAAGTTTCTCCATGTTTGTTTACGTCTGCTTGTGTATTTCCGGTGGGTTGCGTGCGTGTATATAGTATGTACACACTGACATTTTCGCCATAGAGACAAGAAATAACAAAACGCAGCGGAGAAATCAATGTATGCAAATTTGGCTTGTTTAGTGAGTGGTAAGGTAAAAGGGCTGCTACACATACAAGTAGTGCATGTACTCAAAAGACCAAGATTCCTTGGGAAGAGAATACGTGCAGAACACAAAAACAAGTTTCCATTCAAAGGAGGTACATCAGTACACCTTTATATGACCAAATATTCACATTAGAAAAGGGGTAACCTAAGGGTCTAAGTCATTGTTTGTGAATTTACATGGCCTTTCAAAACCTGAATATTGTAAATATTTGGGTTGTAAAAGTGTTATTGACTGTACTGGTATTTTCTATAAGAATTTAGTCACATGCATTTAGTCTAATCCCAAATAACAGTAGAACATGTTTCCTATTTACCTCGTGGGACACGGTAAGGAATGTTGTGCATCAGGTAAAAGTGTCCCTGAATAAGAAGTCATCTCTCAGCAAGCCTGCAAAACATTCTTGGTCAGTCTCTCACGTCTGGACAGAGGGATGGAGGTGGTGGGGGCTTGGGGAGTAGGCCGGGATCTGTGGATTCCCTTTGTCTCACCCAGCCTAACCCAACCAGCAAACACAAACATTGCTCTCACTCTCACTGCAGCCATCCCTCTGCCAACAGGCGGTGGGCCAGCAAAGCAGAAAGTGTGTGTGTGTGTGTGTATGTGTGTGTGGCATACAGTATAAGTATAAGTTGGACTTGCTTATGCGTGAAATTAATTTGATGAATTTGGCATGGGAAGCTTACTGTGAAATGCAGATGTTTGCCAGTAAATGCTCACATGACAGCTCCTCCTCCCCTTCTCATGTTGTCTGAGGTAACTATATTGCTGAACAAGTCATTCATCCACTGTATATCGAGTGCCACCTATTAAAAAAAATGTTTGACTCAAGTGCAAATTGATTGTGCATATAAGTGGCCTGATCGTTTTGTTGGCAGAGTGATCAAGGAGAGAGAGTTCCTCTATTGATAGTATTGATTTTGACCTGCCGGATGATTTTACGCTTTGTTTTCAGTTTGAATTAACCATCGTAGCACATGGGGGTAGACTGAAAATGCCCTTGAATGAACCAAATGAAAATGCATCACTTATTCGCCCTGGAAATGTAATTAAGCTTATTCTGCAAATTCATTATCACCTCCTGTTTTTCCAGAAATCTTGGCCACAGCAAGTTGACTGCCATCGGCGTAGAAGTGTTTGCCAACCTACCAAATTTACGAGAGTTGTAAGTATCCATACACATCAGAAATTTGCAGTGTATATATGGAGAGCTGCTTCAGCACAACTTATTTCTTGTGTTCACCTCAATGCTGCTGAGTGCCTTGAAGACATTTTCATGCCAAAAGTTTATTTGTTCCATACCTACTATAAGCACTGTAGCTGCTTTTGTCTCATTAACTTGTAACGTTTGTGGTTAGCACTTGGTAGCAGCTTCCTCGTAGGTGTTACCTTGAACTAAGTCCGATTGAGAATAAGTGGTGGTTTTTCTATATTAAGCCTCCCCTCTACCACCTGATACTGTAGCCAACGCTGGCCTTGTAAATATTTTATATGGCGAGAAGAGGACTTGGCTCAGTTTCACTCAGCGCCACAACACAAGACAAGTACACACTCATAGAAAATGGAAAGGCTTATACACATTCATGAGTGTGAGCCGATCACACTCTCCTCAACATATGCTGCTTCTGTTTTATTTTTAACTTCCCACATTTGAAATATTTTGATGATTTGATAGAATTTAATAAAAAAAATCTACAGTAATTTCTGGACCATAAAGCACACTTGACTATAAGCCGCGCTAGCTAAATTTGGGGACTACTCGTGTTTATTACAGATAAGCCGCACCCGACTGTAAGACGCAGGTGTTTTAATGTTACCAAACCGGGTTCCCACTGCTTTATTTTCCATAATGAGGGCGCAAATTGTCTTGCTCTCATTCTGTCTCTCGTACTGTATTTGAGCTCACTTGGTTTGTTTTGCTCTGCCTGACGCTCTTGCGCTTCTTTTATAGTGCGTCCCCTTGTGATCTGATGGCTAAGCCGCACCTTTGTAATTGCAGCAGGGTCGAATGCAAGTGAAAAAAGAAGCGGCTTTATAGTTCAGAAATTACTGTTATGACAATTAGAATTTGGTTTTTCAAGTATTCTTCTCAATAACCTATTATTGTTATTTGTCATTTTTCAGGCGGCTGGACCACAATCAGCTGACCTCGATACCAGATTTAGGACAGGCAGCTTCCAAGATTGTAGCACTCTACCTGTGAGTATGGCCCCTCTTAAAACCTGTTGCCAGAATGATCTGCCTCTTCGTTACTGTATTCTTAGGCCTCTGGCCTCTTTGAAATGCTCTTGAAATAGTGTCATGACATCTGTCAAGGATGCAAATGCTTTTACATGTCCGTTTTAGAACAGTGTCAGTATCGGACAATCTGCAAAAGTAGAATGTTACAGGATCACAAAAAAATCAGTATGGTAATAGATTTCCATTTGAGGTCTTTGGGTATCATGCTAAGATTTGAAAAATATTAGCCAGACATTTGTGTCACGTGAGCAGACCCCTTGCTTGGAGCAACTGTTGTGTAAAGTTCTAACTTGGTTCCCCCGAGTCGTGAATCTGTGCCTGTGGGGACGGCCTGCTTTGGCATCTCACTGGAGATTTGCTACCTTAAAAGGGAGGGGGAGAGTATGTGCTAATGCCTCACAGTCAATATGCAATTGAAATCGCGATTGTAAAAAGGTTTTACTTTATATTTTACATTATGGGTTTTGACAGTAGTTATTGCAAAATTCAGCCAGAATGCTTTGAAATGTAAAACTCACAGTCATGTTACAAAGTCTAGAAGCATTGCGTAATAGTCTAATAACAGACATACTTTGCTAACTTAAGCCAGATTTGACTCAACTCTTACTGTAATATGTTATTTAAATACACTTTCTTGAGTTTCTACTTTTCAAGAATGCCCAATTGGTAAGGTTCGATTGAGGTTGCAACTAAACTGTTAACAGCCTTGTTGCTGATATGATTAGCAGTAGTTCTAGCTGGATAGCAGACATAATCCATTTAGATTCACGGCAAGCTTGCACTCTGAAACTAGTGATTGTTTTTCATTTGATGGGTTATCTGTATTATCTGACCATCGAACATTCTTATACTGTAACTCATTCATCCTGAAACAAAACCAATCCTTCTAGCTTGTCCTTTGCTAACAATGAGCCACACTTTTAATTTTCTTTACACCTTGCTAGAGTACGGGCCGCCTGTCTGATAGCCTGCAGCTGCTGGTTCCTGTAACACTGGTGATTTGATCATCATATCGTTTTAATGCTTAGCATTGCAAGAGTCACACCTTAGACTCTGTCTCTACGCTTGCTTCTCAGAACTGATCCTGACACATTTTTGTGGTCAGTACTCTTGCAGAGATTTGAGGTTTGATCAAGCCCTCACAAGCAACAATTTGACGTTTTGTCAAAACTATTTTAAATGACATTTTTACACTTGTGCAGTTCCCCTCACAGATTTTGACGAGTTATTGATGCACTTTATTTTTTTTGATGATACAAAATATCTATCCATCCATCCCTCCATTCTCTGCACCACTTATCCTCTCTACAGAAAAACTTTATTTGCTCCAACCATTGAGTAACGCCCCTCCAAATAATCAGGGGGTCTTTTTTTGGCCTGCCTTGAAGCCTGTTGCCAGGGAAGGGCCCATGGGTCTGACAGGAGAAGAGCCTAGAGGGAGGGTTGAATATTTACAAAGCCACACAGCTGAATTGAAGGCCCACTGAAGCACTTGCAGCTGCAGCTGTCCGTCATATAGCTTACAGTAAAATGGGTAACAGTGAGCCGGAGAGGAGGAGGAGGAGGAGGATGATGAGGAAAGAATGGGATGTGTCAGATCAGGATGACATCACTGTTAGGTGAAAAAGAAATAGTGTACCAATAGAGGACTTTGTGAGAGGGTTGTGTTGGAAAATGGAAGTTTAAAAGAGAAATGAAAGTTGGAGTCTTCAGTTGCATCAAAGAGCCTTTGTACCGCTGTGCTATGTACATTAACCTGTGGCGGACAGTGAGTTTCAGACCTGGGCCTTCAATTGGTAGTTAAGCGACTGAATCAAATCTTAATAACACTATTACATTGCTAAATAATGTACAAAAAAATTATATAACTAGGCTTGGCATTAAAGAGGAGACAGGCATTTCACGTATTTTTACTTAAGCATATTTACCTTCTAATCCATCATCCCTAAACCTCTACACCAGGGATAGACAACTGGCAGCCCCTGACAGGTCTCTCGATTTAATAAAAAAAATACATGTGGCCCTCTAGTAACGCTGATGAAAAATTGTACCCCCTTCTATGATTTAAGTTGCCCATCCCCGCTGCATTTTAAAATATAGCAGTCTCTAATGTAATAGTCATTAATTGTAGGCTACATATGGCTCTGCAGAGGCCAAACTTGACATTTGAATCTCTCTTCTAGCAGTGAAGGTGTCATTGACTTTGTAGCAACTGACCTTCTCCACTGTACACATCGTCTGCCATGTCAACCTCAAAAGGAGATTCTAATACAACTTGGGTGGGGAGATCATAATGGGCTGGTGGATGATAAGATTTTCAAATAATTCTCCTTTTGTTGTGATGGCCAGCGTCCATCGTGAAAAGACTTACTAATTGCCCTCAAAGATGGCCCTGGAAACTAGAGAATGGTCTTGTTAGTGTAAACTGCTGATGCGTTGCATGCATCAAAAGGAGTGTCAAAGAGACCTGGGCTCATGCTAATCAGATGGTTGATGGGCCATGTTGATGAGATTTGAAATTAAGAAGAATCAAGAGTGAATAAAGCTCCTCAACATCAAAGGCTACAAGAGAGAACCAAGCACCTCTTTATCAGCCTTGTCACTGGCTGTATGATAATTATGGCCGCCAGTGTCGGCCAGTAAAGTTTTCATAAACGCTGCTATTGTATGTCCCTACTTCAAACACGCAGAGCGCTCTCTCACGCACAGCTGGATTCTCGACCGTGGGAGGGAGCAAGCTTGGGTGGGGGCTTGAGTTGTGGAACTGGAACGAGCGAGAGAGGTCAATCTCTTCCACCAGTCTGAGGCTGATCTGTTTTTCCCAGTAGAGGTCACCAGCTGTTGACCCTCCCTCACTTCTTAACTATCCCCTATTTTTCTCCTCCCCCATTCCTTCCCCCATGCTCTGTGCTCAAAGTAGCCACTGTTTGTTACCCTGTCCTGTCCCATGTGTGTGTTGTGTTATTTGTGTTTGTGCGCTTGCACGGTTCATCCTTAACCATTTCTGCCTGTGTTTGTTCAGGTGGGCACTGTGGTGTGACCCCCTTATGCCCCCACCCCCATTCACCAATAAATGACTGTGTGTGTCCATCTGCTAGCTAAAGGCTAGAAAGGAAGGAGGGACTGACCTTGTTTTGACAGAGTTAGACTGGTGGAACACCTGCTCTCTTTTGCTTTCTTTGGCTCTTTCAACACGTACAACCCTGGGAATATAACTAGTTGCAGAATATTGCTGAGCGTCGATCAAGTATGAAGATGGGTTGAATTAATGTCTCTGGCCTTCCTGTGTGGAGTGTGCGGAGTCTCCCACGTTAGAAAATAAGTGCGTTAGGTTAATAAGAGACAGTAGTTGTGACTGTGAATGGGTGCTATTTTATATGTGCCCTGCGATTGACTGGCGAACAGTCCAGGATGTACCTTGCCTCTCGCCTGAAGTCATCTGTTACTGTGACCATAAAAAGGCTAAAGATCTTAATTGAGTTTATTTCTATAGTCCACGTGTCCTGGGTTTGAATACCAGATTATAGGTGCCAAATTGGTCAACTCAACATAACAGATTTGGAGTTCTCCGAAACAGTCCTTTTAAGGGGTGTAAATCTCTCCAATCAAGATGATTTGATACGCATCTCGATACATGGGGTGCGATGCGAATCGATTTTAAAATGTAACGGTTCGGTTCGATTTAGTAGGATTATGTTTCAGTTCACTTCGATTCGGTGTAGCGGTGCAACGATTATTTGATTACTCAACAATTAGTCAATTGTCAAATTAATTTACAATTATTTTGTTAATCCATTAATTGTTTGAATCCCTGTTTAATTTAAAATGATCTAAATCTCGTAATTTGCACATTTGCTAACATCTGCTATTATTTTGGAAAACAGTGAGCGGCATTTTTGTATATGTAATGTTCCGACATGTTACAGACCAAATTAGTAACTATCTGTCTGTCATTTATAATGCTGTTTAACATGCTAATAAAATACTCAACTCGTAAGTTATAACTACTAATGAATAGCTTTTTCAAAGTGCCATATGTTGTACTAAATGTAAACTAATTATCTTTACATCTCAGTTACTTTTCATATATATTACGTTTACTCTTGTGAGACCGTGTCAGTTCCTGTATACTACCCATACATGCAGTGAGTAAGTTGATGTATGCTTATTTTATAACTAAACATTTGCGCAGTGATTTCCATGAAAGCAAAATCATCTTGCATGGTTCAATTGGTGCAGTTAAAGTTTCAGTTAACTAAGATATCTGTTTTTGCATTTCCCAGACATCATAACAAAATCCGCAGTATTGAAGGCATACAAATCAGAAACTTTGTTTCCTTGGAAACCTTGGACCTGAGTAATAATGACATCACTGAACTCCGAGGACACTCCTTTCCTGCAGGCCTCCAAATTAGAGATTTGTAAGTATTTGTTGGATGTCGAAATACTCATTAAAATGCAGTTGTACAAGTAACATGTCGAGTTTCATTTTGTGGTATGATAGCAGTTATTGTTTTTCAAGCTATACAATGAAAATTCATAGTTCCTCCATTTGCAAGCAAAATGGCAGTGCGCAATCTCACCAAAAAAAAAAAAATGTGGCCACTCTCGTATGTGTAGTGAGTGTGCAGCTGTGTTGGTCGTCCTCAGGTACCTAAGCAACAACAGGATCAGCACATTAGAGCTGGGAGCACTGGACCATCTCGGCTCCACTCTCCAGGTCCTGAGATTGAGCAGAAACCGTGTCAGTCAGATTCCTGTGAGGGCCTTCCAGCTCCCGAGGCTCACCCAGCTGTGAGTACCTTTGGATTTACGTCAGTTTAAAAACACAGTGTGTTTGTGCTCTGACATGGCTCTGTTTGGATCAGTCAGAACTAGGGATGTCTCGGTTTGGACGTCATGGTTCGGCGAATACACTCAAGTGACAACCGATAGTAAACAAAAAAAAAACATGTTGCCGTCATGGCGTTCTATGACATCAAATGGAGACGATAGTTTTTTCAGACTCAATAAATGTTCATTTGCATACACGTTTGTTTCCACAAGTATTTAACATTCACACGCATTGCTTCTTGCCTCTCCTCTCAGCCAACTAGTTTGAGTCGACACTACGAGTCGAACAGCTTTTGAAAAACAGTTCAGTTCTACTGTTCCAGTTTGGTTAACCTTGTCGATTCATAGGCACGCACAAGTCTGTATCTCATGTTTTAGTGAGGTGGTGATGATAATAACGAACTTGCGATAAAGCTAATAACCACATAGTTGAGCTAACAGCTATTTCTACGGTGCTTTTTTTGTACTATTTCATTGTTTTTGGGTGAATGGATGGATGCTTACGCAATATCGGTATCATTGCCAGGAATTTCAATAGACTGGCAACCGGCACCAGATACTCATGCTGAGCTCGACCAGCGTACTGAGTCTCTCAAGATCTCTTACTGCTCGTACATCAAATGCGATTTAATAAATAACATGAGCTCTTGTTTAGGAGAGTATTGATGAGAATCACTTGGAAAACAGCCTTTGTTTAGTACAGCTATCTCTTTTACATGAGAAAATCTCCAACAAAAATATACGAAAATAAAAGTAGGAAAAAATATAAAAATATGAATAATAAAACTATCATCTTGTCCGATGCAGTTTGCAGTCTCAAAATGTAAATAGTGTGAAATCTGAACTTGTTTAAAGGAACACAAAGCTGCTTATATATATATATTTTTGCCTGTCACTATACACTGCTGGCATATATAAAAAGCAATATTTCTGATGATTCAATTTAATATATAATAATAAAAAAACTCAGTAACAATAATAATGATGATGACAATGAGATGGGTGAACTTCTACTGAAAGCTATCTCTGACGATGTAGACAAGCTTTTTTTTTTCCTTAGGAAAAACTTGAGTACTTTTAAGTGATGATCTACAAACTATTATTTGCATTGCTGTCTGCTAAAAATAAACGGAAATAAACTGCAAATTCTGCTTTTTGTACTTTTTGTTGTTGCTTTTTTCTGTTATACCGAACCATGACCCCAAAACCGAGGTACGTACCGAACTGTGACTTCTGTAAACTGTTACACAGCCCTAGTCAGAATCAATGTCCAATATATTTTCTTTTTTTTTTTTTTTTTAATACAGTTTTTGTAACTTTGAATTAATGTCTGATTTATGGGGTTTGGAGACATTCCAAAATGTTAGCCAATCTTCCTTTTTTTTGTCTCACTGAGGTTAAAGTATTGATCGTTAACGCCTCTAACCTGGACAGTAAAGGTGTTCTTGGAATTGAAGTCTAACCTGTTTTTGCTCAATCAGGTTCTACAGGTGCCTTTCGCAGGCAAGGAAATTGTGACAAAAAATATACACAAATAAATAGGCCAGGTTGTTTATAAATCCTTCTTTGTACACCGTATGCAAAGAGAGCCCAGCCATACAGAAAACTGAAGGGGTGCTTCAGATATTGCATCCATTAAAGAGTGCAGAGCAATAAATGTTTGTTTGTTTGTTTGTTTTTTCTTCATAGAGCACTTTGCTTTTTTCCTGCTGAAGCCTAATGGTGGTTTTAGTGATTTAGTTATTTTGTTATTATTAAATTATTGTTAGTATAGTTAAAGGAATTCACTGGATGTGTTATGGTGTTTTTTTCTTAATGGATGACATAGTCCATCTTTACATGCAGATGTGATTAAACGATCTCTCTGTTTGGGGGATTTAAATAATATAAATTTGTTTCCCATACTTTCTGTTTGTGTGTGTCTGTCCAACCTGCAGTGAACTCAACAGGAATCGTATCCGTCAAGTTGAGGGTTTGACTTTCCAGGGTCTTTCCAGCCTGGAGGTGCTTAAGCTACAAAGGAATGGCATCAGCAAGTTGACTGATGGTGCTTTCTGGGATCTTGCAAAGATGAAAGTCCTGTACGTATGTGTGGGAAGACTTGAAACATAATCAATGCTTGAGTACCTAGCACAATCTGAAATTTGTCCTGTATGTAACCCAGAGTGACTTTTTCATACAAACACACGGGTAAACCTATCTCTCACTACTGTGAAAGTAAACATCTGATTTATAGATTTTGGAGCATTCCTTAATGTCTTTTGCAGGATATTCAGGCTCACAATTGTGTCTTACCTATCATATTCTTTAGAATTGCAACCATATACAGGAGTTCACACTGCAACAGACATAACTGTCTTTTTACTCTTGAAATTTATAGTTAGATATTTGCTGGCAGGATTCTGTTGTCATCAATCCACTTTGTCAAGATTGTTGAAATATCTGATTGATTGTTTCTAATCCAGACACCTGGACTACAACAGCCTGACTGAGGTGAACAGTGGCTCCTTGTATGGGCTGACTTCTCTTCAGCAGCTTTTCCTCAGTAACAACTCAATAACCCGCATCAATCCTGACGGGTGGAAGTTCTGCCAGAAGCTGAGGGAATTGTAAGTGCCAGCACTAAAATCAGTGTGAAGTGCAGAATTAGAAAATACAATGATCAAATAATATTAATTAAAAAAAAAAACTTATTGCTTAGTTTGTTTTTCTAATAATAATATTTGATTATTGTATTTTCCTATTCTGGCAGAAATTATTGCTTGAAATTATAGCTTGTATCTGACCCAAAATTAAGCAATTATTTATTATCAATACCACACAGTTACCTTCCAACAGAGCATATCTTTTTCTGCAAAGTGAATTTCTTCTACTTCTTTTTTTCTTTTCATTTTTAGAGACCTTTATATTAGCCACACTCCACCAATATTATCTTCGTATTTTTACAAGTGTTAAATGACATTGGGCTTTTATTCTCAACATGCTATACTATACCACGGATAATCCTGTTGATCCCATAATTAGACGTGAGCTCAACGGCTTTGAAACGGTCTCATACAAGTTTTCTTGCTGTATTGTGCAGTGTGGGGGTGTTTGTTTTTTTCATTGCGTGTGTGTATGAGATTTGCTTGCTGTGTTGTGGTAATTACACTGAAGGATCACATTTGCCCCCATTGTCAACTGAAGGACAAGGTATTAGCTGAGAGCCTTCCCTTTTCTGTTGACATGACAGTCATTTCACTGTTGTAAAGTGCTTGGCTCAACTGAGGCGTTCCTAACTGCGAGGTAGCCCGGGGTTTCCGTGTTTGTTGATGTGTAACAGTTAGACAAGATTACGAGTTTAGATGGCTTGGATGTAAGTTTGCTGTTCATATCATAGGGCCATATCCTGTAAACATGTCTATGAATGATAGATTGCAACCTGGCTGTCCTCTTGGCGTGACACAAAACAGAAGTAACATAAGGTTTATTTGAGTTCTAGTCATCCTGTTGCTTGTTCTTTATCAGATATCTGTTTTTGCATCCCTGATGGGGCATGCGGTGATTTCAACAACAAGGCTCTCTGTAAGGGCCATAGGAAGGACAATAAAATGCCCAAACTTCCTTTGACAGCTATCAATACTAGGATGAGGTATATTTGTCTTTTATGTATTCTGCAATGTTTCCTTATGAAAGCTTTACAGATTCTACTTGAAACTTTTGCTTTACACTTTACATGTGTGGCTAAAATAGGGGAAACATAGTGGACATGGTTTATTTAGGTTTAGGTTTTTAGGTGAAAGACCATATAAACACCCTAAAAAATATATGCTCATTCGGATTTTTTAAAAATCTGAATAATACCCTGTGGGTTGTCCCTTTTCAAGCTTGAATATTTGGTCATACAAATGTTTATTGGGGTACCTTTAATTAAAGGGAAGATTTGTTTGTGTTTGACGGATGCTCTATTCAAGGAATCTTGGTCTTTTGACAACAGGAACTACTTAAATGAGCGGCAGCCATCTTATATCACCACTCGCTAAGAAAGCTCTTGAAGACATTGCTTTCTCCATGTCTTTCACGTTATTTTCTGTCTATGGCGAAAATGCCACAGTGTGTGTTTATATACACACACGTATGCGTGTAGTGTACAGTATATAAGTCGGTGCGTCAAGCGCGCAACCCACCGGAAATACAAAGCAGAGGCAAGCACAGCAGCACACTTTTGAAGCAAGGACGAACTTGACTACTGTGCTTTATTACTGTGATGACGGACTTGAATGTAATGTCTTTTATTGATCGAAGAAAGTAAGAAACGGAAATGTCTATACGTTTGATGACTTTGTCCCTACATCGTGGTTTAGATGCGGTATTCAAATACATGTATGCGGGGATAGCTGTATGCTGCTCACGCATGTTTGTAAACGGGTTGTCCCGAATGTTTCAGAAACCGTAATTTTGGCCCAGATATTGATGGGAAAAGTTTCACAATGGAAGAACATAGGGTCAAGTAAGGGCTGTGCAATGAATAGAAATTCGATTTCAATTATTACACTCCACAATTACAAAATAAGCGTAATCTTAAAAAAAAGAATATTAATACTAATTTTGAGTTGTTTAAATTTATACATGTGCACCTTTAAAAAAAAAAGAAATAAAAAAATTAAAAATTAAATTACAAATTTAATACAATTTGTTTCATCCAAAGGGAACTGAACTTGCATGATAGTGTTGCCAAGAATGTATTATTTAATAATGTTGTGTTTTTTGTTTTGTCCAAAAAAAATATCAAGATTTCAATTATTACCAAAATAATCGGTATTAATATTTTATTCATAATCGAGCAGCCCGAGGGTCAAGTAGCCAATAGACTGTCAGCGGGCCATGGAGTTTGAGTACAATAGTTGCCTTGCTACATGCTTTCTATCAGCTCCTTCCATACTTTAAACAGAACATGTTTGGACTCCCTCCCCCAACCTTTCCTTTTGTAACTCGTCTGTCCTTGTTGTGCCTCACTCTTTCCCTCTCCAGGAATCTGTCGTATAACAACCTGACTCGTCTGGATGAAGGCAGTCTGGCTGTACTGGGGGATCTGCACACCCTCCGTCTGGGGCACAACTCAATAAGCCACATCGCTGAGGGAGCCTTCAGAGGCCTCAGGGCTGTACGCATCCTGTAAGTCTACCCCCCTCATCTGCCATTAGCAAGTTGAAATCACTCTCAACAACCCCCACATAATTGTGGTGCCCTCACGGATAATAAGGCTGTGATGTGCCGCAGGGGAGCAGTGAAAGCTGAGATGTTTTCATATTTGTTTAGCTCTGTGATTATGTGATGTTTAAGTTTGCACTCCTCTACAGGTGATTTTAGGTGTTTGCATAATCGAAGTTTGCATTCAAGCCTTTTGTCTTTTCTTCTTTTTTTTTTTTATACAAGGGTTTCCGGACTCACCATTTATCATGGTTTCCGCGGCAACTTTCTGGTCTTTCTTTCTTGGTTTCATTTGTCTGCTTTTGTTTTGGTTCTAAAGGACTCTTTGTCATTCACTTCCCTGCCTTTGGAACCCATGCAACAAGGTAGTTTTCCCCTCGGATCCTTCTTTTGCCGAACACATTACAAATACAAAACAACACCTTACAGTGGTGATTAAGCACAGTCTGGGCTTTAGAGCCAGGTATTGTTGTGCCCGTACATTCTCACTCTGCGGAATGGCATTTCTCCTTTTTATTTTCATGCACACACATTTGATCTGTTCTTTCATCCTCCCTGTTCATCCCAGCACTCTACTGTCTTTGAGGCAGACCTAATCTAATCAGTGGAGGGGAGAACGGCCATAGACTGAGCCCGAAAGTTAGCTGGGGGAGCTTTAATTGGGCCTGCTTTACTGGCTGAGCTGGCATTGCACCGGAGCCTGCAGTAGGGTGTGAAAGCTCCAAACAAGTCTGCATGTCCCCTTTTTTGGCCACGGGGGTTGTTGGCCCATCGTACAGCCTTCACCCGTCAACGCTCTACTCCCTCCTATCGTGGTCCCTTGCTCTTGAGCCCCCACCACCGGCCTTGCTTTAACAAGCCAACAACCATTTATATCCAGCCAGCCAGAAAGAGTAGGAAATTGGCAGCTCTAGTTTGACGGCCAGTGGGGGATGAAAAGAACAAGGTGGGTGGAGTCTCAAAGCATGGGAAGGAGCAGTATTATGTTATTGTGAAGACGGTGATGGGTGGGTGTGGTTGTCCAGCAACCTCAAAGGGTCTTTCACCAGTTTGAAAGATGATTTAGTATAGAGGTGTTTGTTCCCTTGCCCTGACTGTATTGTGAGAGAAAGCAACTGAAAAACACTCAACAAGTGTTAAGGAACTCCCCAAATCTCCCCAAAAGAAGCTATTCTTTCACTAGATCTATTTTGCCTTTGCCCAGCCATTGCTAAGCTTGGTCTATAACTCCATCAAGACATTTGGCTGGGGTGTACCTGCCGCTGACAGACAAACAGACCCAGTTGTCATGCCCAGTACAAAACACTCTGGTCTGGTTTCCAGACCCTGCGCACTGCCATGAATTATGCTTTACAAACGCTAACATGCACGCTCCTCTGCCTCGCTAAAGAAAGAATGCACTTGTTTGGCAGAGTAGAGCAGCAGAGGGGCTCTTTAGGCCAGGTGTGTGGGGGTGAGGCGGCAACCCATGACTTCAAAACTCGGCTTTGCCAAGGCTCTGAAAGGCTTCAGTGCTGGTGGACTCTGAACTTGTTCTCATCCTCCCTTATTCCAATGTTTTCATCCTAACCCTCTTTTCTCTCATTCTCTGCAGGGAGCTGGACCATAACGACATCTCAGGCACAATAGAGGATACCAACGGGGCCTTCTCCGGATTGGATAGCCTCAGCAAGCTGTGAGTGTCACTCATTTTTAATCCTCATTCTTCTCACTTATTTTTGTTAACAGTCCCCCTTGCCCTGGTACTCCCCAAAAAGTTGATAACAGCATTTACATATTGCAATGCTTTCATCGCACACTTAAAATTGACACGTTTGACGTGGCACCCTGTCAGGACCTTACTTTTCAACTATTGAGTCGGGCTTTTCTTTTTTCAAATAAAATTGGCAAGAAGTTCAATGCGAAAAGTTGGGAAATTTGTTGAGAACTCTCTTGGGATTTAGAGTAGGTGGTGGCTTTAAGCAGTAATACCCAGTAATCAACCGACAGAATGAAAAGATGGTGTCCAGCCAAGATGGTTCCCAGTGTGTGAGCTGCTAAAGGAGAAAGAGCAAGAGAAAGGGCTTTTCTTCACACTGGCAGGGGTTCGCTCCCCAATAGGCTTAGTTCTATTTCTTCCCCATGCTTGCGCTCTACTTGCCCCTGCTTTCACGCTCTCTGTTGTTGGGAGCCGAGAGAGGGTGAAATTGTGGGCCGCATTCAGTCATCAAAATCAAGCGCCTCACACGCCCCACACTCTGACCCCTACGTCTTTTGTCAAGTGTTGGCGTAAGTGGCTCACTGCATCCAAAGGCTGGTTGGTTAGCTGAGCCGTGGGAGGGAAAGGATGCAAAAAAAAAGAGAAAGGCTTGGCGGCACATCAAAGTGTACGCACAGTCACAGCCCAAACTTGCTGCATTATTTTACAATTTGACTGCATTATTTTATAATGCACCGCTAATTATGACTATACGTCCCTTCAAAATAATAGTTGACTTAATCTGGAGACAAGATGAGCTGTTTGTTTGTGTAGTGTGATTCTCTTCCTGCAAATTGAAGGCTGAGGAGTCAGAAGTAAAGGAAAGGTAAAGGAGGTGAAACTGCGGATTAGAACGCCAAATAAGAACAGCAACTGGCTCAGGCTCTCGCCTGGTAGCTTGAATATACCCATGAACTCTGTCGGCTCACTGCTAATATAATTCCAATAAAGATAAAAGTGAGCCTTTGAAGAGTAGGACAACACACTTTGACACACTCCCTCGCTCACCTTTCCTTTTGGCTAATCTCTAGACGGCTCACATTTCCAAATTTTCAATCCCCTGCCTCTTATCAGATTTAGCCTTGCTAATTGTGCTTCACTCTTCTTCACAATCTCTCCCCAACCCTGCGCTCTTCATCTATTGACATCCTTCTTGTTCGGAATTGGCAGAACTCTATTTGGAAACAAGATCAAATCCGTGGCAAAGAAAGCCTTCGCTGGTTTAGACACCCTGGAACACCTGTGAGTATTCAACAATGCTTTGTCTTCTTCACAATGAGGGGAGGTCATATAGTTTGGGAAGGGGGTGATTTTGCCTGCTGACTTCAATAGTTAAATGTATAGCAAGGATGTCTAACTCATTTTTGATGCTGGTCACATCGTAGTTATGGCTTCATCTTAGAGGACTATGATGACTGTGCAACATTCAGAATTTCATAATTCAATTAATTGGATGAATTTGAAGTGGAATTAATTCCACCGCACAGTATATTGAATTGAATTTGAATCACAGGAAGTGGAATTGAATTCATGCAATCACATATGTGACAAATGGGACTTTAACATAATTTTTTCTTCCAAAAGGCAGTACAAAGCCTAAAATTAAGTTTACATTTTGTTAATAATGGTAAGCTTAGCAGCATATCTTTAATTCAAAGTAATAAAATGAGACAATGTTTTTTGTAGTAATGATTTATTAAAGCATCTAATGTTCAACAGTTCCTCAAATGTTTGTTTTTAAGGCAGCATCATTCTGTTCTAATGTCATGTCAACCAATTTCAACATTTTAATGATGTATTTTATCTGAATAAACTTTAAATGTTAATAAAAGCAATTACTACTGTACACTTAATTACTTACCGGTACTAATGCTTACTATTTACTATAATTTATTGTGTACATTAAATCCTTAAAATAGTATTTGTATGAAATTCATGTTGTAAAAAGGCTTTTATATTGAAAAGCTTCATTGTTAAATATGCTTTAATTTTGCCACATGAATGTCTTGGATTTCAATTCTACTTCCTGCAATTTGAATTTAAATTGCAATACTGCTTCATGTTTGCCACCCCAATTCAAATTCAATCATTTATTTTGAATTTATTTTCTCAAGTCATTTCTGAATTTCGTACAGCCCTGCTGTGAAATAAATGTATTGCCTAACCATATTATAAATACATAACAAATTGATAGTTTTGAATTCAGAAGACATTGAAAATAGATTCTTCAACTTCTGTTCAATTTAAGAGGAGATTGGTAACAAAAAAAATGCTTGCAGTATCTCCACATTTTCCAATATGTTGCCATTTTGGTGCAGTCTTAGCAAGACACATGAAGTAGATGCACAAAATTTGCTTTGGCTGGCCCCTTAGAATGAGTGGTGGGCCAGATCCGGCCACCGGGCCATGGGTTTGACACATGTGATGTTAAAGGGAAAAGCCATTGCAAGTACCTAGCTGCTTCTTTCTCGTTACACAACTTCAACTGTGACCTTTGGTTTCCTGCCGCTAAATAGGAACAAAGTTCTAGAACATATGGCACGTTCAACAAGAGGAGAGAGAATTCCCATAAGCTTTTTTCACAGCCATCTTCAGGCATGCACACCTGGATTTGGTTGGATGGATCTTTTATGATGTGCTTGATGACGATGAAAAATGTGTCTGAGAATTATTGTTGACTTGCTGCTGTATCCCCACAGGAACTTGGGTGCGAATGCTATCCGCTCCATCCAGCCTGATGCCTTAAGCAAGATGAAGAACCTTAAAACTCTGTGAGCACTTTGTCCACAAAAGATTTGAATACATTTTACTTGCACACGCAATCAAATATCCCGTTCTTGCCGCTTCCCCACAGTCTCATCCAGAGTGACAGCTTCTTGTGCGACTGCCAGCTCCGCTGGCTGCCCGAGTGGTTGGTGAGCCGTGGTGTACAGACTGATGTTAATGCCACATGTGCCCACCCTGACAGTCTTAAGGGTACAAGTGTTTTTCAGGCTCCATCCAGCAGTTTTGTGTGCGGTGAGTAATATGTCTGTGTGCGTTCGTGCGTGTTTGTTAGCTCTGCAATAGCAGACATGCTCGAGGCTGTTTAACTTGTCTTTTTGAATTTGATATTACTGTTTGCCCCGTGGCATTTCCTCCCAACCCTTAAAAATATGTTTTTAGTTATCATTTGAAAATGAAGAAGCTAAACTGTGTACCATATTTTCCGTACTATAACGCACACTTAAAATCCTTTTAATTTTCTCATTAGTCGACTGTGCCTATTATAACCCTGTGTGCCTTATGTATTCTGGTTGTGCTTACTGACCTTGAACCGATTTTTTATTTTTTTTTGGTACAGTACTCCTAAAAAAATCTGTCAAAAATGTTTTCGTATGTAGAAAATCCACATTTGTTCACGAAGAAAGTTAGGATGTTGGCTTTTCAGTTTGTCGTCTTTCACCCATTAAGGCCTGACGCGCCTGGCAAAACGAGCCACTAAAATCTATGGGTGACTTTACAATCACCCCAGTCAATGCCTATTTAATAATTGATGTCTCAGTCCCTGTAGCAGATAGAAACATAATTCCAAAAACATTTGAGAGCTTACAGCTGTGGCTTTCACACTAAGCTTATTATTAGAAACCTTCAATATATATATATTTTTTTAATGAACAAACTTCACATAAAGAAATATCAATAAAACAAACAAAATAAAGTGTGAATAATACGGATTTTTCACACATTGTTTTGTTTGAATTATTGTATATAGTTTATTTTATTTCCTTGTGTGAAGTTTGATGGTTTAAAAAAATATATAATGATGTGTGAGCCTCCATACCGACATACCTACATATCCCTATAATAGTTTTCATCTCTTGTGCAGTCGCGTGAGACCACTGACATTTTTGTACGAGCCGGAGTGTGTTGGCTCGGGCCACGGTAATTATTGGTTTCAATAGGTGCGCCCAGCGTTCTTTAGTAAAAATGTAACAACAGTGTAGCATCTCCGGGTATATTTACCTTCAACACTGGAGCGCCGTTGTAATAAGCCTGGGGGAATCGAGTGGTTATTCGTCCTCTGTTCCGTTTCAAAGCTGTCAAAATCTTCAACATCATCATTGTCTACAAATATATATTTTAACAATATATCACTGTCGACTGGTTCCACTGGTTTGAAGTCCTCCAGTGCCGTCATCTATCTCCGTCATTTTATTTTATAATTCCCGCAAATCTGCGTCAGCCATGAATGCTTGAATAAAATCCCAGGAAGTGCTATGAGCCCCACGTCACCCTCACGTGTATATTCTGATGCATTTCATTGGCTAAGAGACAGAGAATTGATCAAAACACAACAAAATGAGGTGGCTCAACTTAATAGATTAAAAAAAATTAAAAGAGCATTGTGGACTTGGTCACTTTTTTACTCGTGACTTCCACCTCTGGCCTAAAGTGTAACTGCAGGCTCTGTGTAGGGCTCTTGTGCATGCCTTCCCTCACCTCCAAGAAAATTTGGCATATTTTTTGGGGCGAGCGAATGAAGCGAAATACAAGCTGATAGGTGCAGTCTTTGTTAAAAAAGTCATGGCTCTTTGTACTCATCTGGGCATTAATGAATCATGCATGATGTAGAAAAAACTTGAATATGACCTTTTTGAACTGCACAAGGCACCTTTTAACATGAAATGTTTCACAAAGGTGTAGCACACCTTATAACCCAGTGTGCATTATAGACGGAAACATACGGTAATGAATTTGAGCAAAAAAGTTTCCACACCTTGCCAAACATGATCTCCCCTGCCCTACATTAATATTTTTGCCTACATTTAACCTTGTTATATTCATTCATTTGTAAACTCACTGTCCATTTTGTCTTCACTCTTCTGCCATCCTTCCTTCCGTTTCTCTCCATCTTTAGATGACTTTCCCAAACCCCAAATCACTGTTCAGCCAGAAACCAGTGTGGCGGTCCTTGGCAGCAACGTGCGTCTCACCTGCACGGCCGCCAGCAGCAGCTCCTCTCCCGTGACCTTCACGTGGCGTAAGGATCAGGAACTGCTCCGGCACGCCGAGACGGAGAACTACGCCCACGTGCGCGCTCACCACCAAGACGCCACGTCCGATAGGACGAGTGGAGGCGGCAGCGGCGTGATGGAGTACACGACCATCCTGCACCTGCGGCATGTCACCTTTGCGCATGAGGGCCGTTACCAGTGCATCATCACCAACCACTTTGGCTCCACCTACTCCAGCAAGGCCCGACTCATTGTCAATGGTAAGGTTTTATTAGCGTGTTTGATAATATGGATGGAATTGTTTAGGGATGGACCAATTATCAATGGTGATATTTGTCATTTTGACCAATATTGGCATCTGCCTTTTTATGAATCTGAAAGCCGATAAATCTAGTATTTCACTGAGCGGTGAGGTGAATGTTTGCGAACCTAGCGAATTTAAGATTTTCATTAGGATTTCTAAAATGTTCACAGACAGTTTTTACTCGTTGCAAAGTCATTTTGAACATATTCAGAGAGTTTTTCACTGTAGAAAATTTATTTTTTATTCTATTGTGTTTCACACAAGATATTTTGAAACCTTTTCCGAACCCTGATGAAAACCCCAAATTAGCTACATTTGCATGCAATTGTCACACATTGAGATACAAGGAAATTTATGGATTTATTTAAATTTCTACTTTATGATGCAGACACTGGGATCTCCCTACACTTTTCTATTTTTAAAAATAAAATAAAGAAATTATGTTGAAATTTTAGAAAACTTTATTTACAGTAGAAAACTTCAGGCCACTATTTACTTGCTTAGTTTTTAATTGAGCATA
Source organism: Vanacampus margaritifer (assembly GCF_051991255.1). Taxonomy (NCBI): domain Eukaryota; kingdom Metazoa; phylum Chordata; class Actinopteri; order Syngnathiformes; family Syngnathidae; genus Vanacampus; species Vanacampus margaritifer. Next base: position 19,472,297 of record NC_135439.1, on the reverse strand, counting down.
ACACATGCTGATGACCCTGGAAGCTCCCTGCAATTTTTGTTATAATTTTTTAAACAAAGTTGTCAATTCTTTATATGTTTAAAATTAAAAGAAAGTTTATTTTTTTACGCTAATATTTTCTCTTTTACTGCAAATGAATATTGGCTTGAAATATCGCCTATCAATCTCCTTGACTGCTAATAATCGATATCGGCCTTGAAAAAAAACATATCGGTCTATCACTAGAATTATTGTTATTCTAATAGGATTTTTTAAAAACACATCAAGGCGGTGTAGCAAAAACATAGCCATTAGTTATCTGTTAATATGTGTGTGATCACATCACTTCCAGCAAATAAAACGCCTGTTGGCGTTGCTCTTATCTTCTTTTCAATTGTTCCGCTTGACAGAGGCGCAATTGAGTTCAGTAGCCATGCTGAGTTTTTTTCTCTTTCACCCAAACAAAAGCTTTCCCTCTCTTGGCTATTCATAACAAATTGATTTGACTCCATGATAGAAGCCATTTCTCTAACACTCCGCCACACCGTCTTCTAATAGAGAAGCGCCTTTTGGTGTCATGCGTTTGAAAGCTTCCATGAGTACGATGCCGCCTCCATCCATTTTGATGGTCTGCTTTGTCCACAGTACTGCCATCTTTTGTGAAGACTCCCAGGGACAGCACCATCAGAACGGGCCACACCGCCAGGCTGGAGTGCGCCGCCGAGGGCCACCCGGCCCCGCAGATTGCCTGGCAGAAGGACGGCGGCACAGATTTCCCCGCCGCCCGCGAGCGCCGGATGCACGTCATGCCTGACGACGACGTGTTCTTCATCATGGACGTCAAGCCGGAAGACATGGGCGTGTACAGCTGCACGGCCAAAAACACGGCGGGGACCGTGTCTGCCAACGCTACACTCACTGTACTAGGTACTGCAATTATCTCGACATTTGCTTCCGCTCATATATGCACCGCTAGGCTGTGAATGAGTGTAAACCGACGTTGATCATTTTCCCCACATCTCCAAAGGCAAGCGCTTGTAAATAACGCCGTTCTCTTGTGGAAGCTGTAGAATGGCCAGCTTTATATTTTTCTTTTCCTCAGCAGCTGTGGCCTTGCTGCGGGTCAGGGGCCAAAGGCCAGCGTTTGGGGTCAAAGGGGATTGTTGGGGGAGCAATAGCAACTCACAGAGGGATGTTTGTTAGACATTCCCAAACAACCCCCACCACTACACCTCCACGCTCTGTGGGAGCGAGCAGTCATGGCTGCTTCACTGCAGGCCTGATTGCTCGCACTTTATTGGCCGCTTTGCCTTGTGGCTTCAAACCAAACTCATCTTTGTCCTTAGTCTTCTCTTGTCGGGAACGAAACGAGTAAATGCGGAGCTGTTTTCATCAGGTTAAAAGAGGTCCGGGGTGTGCTTTGCCGTTTGGAATGTACTTAAGGCTATCGACTGAGGACTAAGCCGCACAACAAAGCGAAATATACAAGCGAGTGGCCAAGAAGCGGTGGGGGTCGGTGCTGAGGGGGTTCGGGCGGCCTTCCAGGGGCCCCTGTCTGGAAAGTTGTATCGGCGAGAAAAATGTGAGCCTGATATGAGCCTGGAAAGGAAAGGAGGAGCATGTGGGGCGGAGGAGGGAAGGACAGTGGAGAAAATGAGCTGAGGTGGAGAGAGTGAGAGAAGATTGATAGTAGAGAGACGGACCACTGAAGTGGGTTAAGTGAGATCTCTTAATCCGTGTATGGCCCGCTGTGAGTGGAAGTTCTCAGTATGCGAACACACACACGCACACACACACAAGTCAATGTGCTCCATTGACTGGTACGTATAGTTGCTGGGGAAACACTCAAATTATTGTTCTCTGGAGGCTTTTGTCCCTGGAGGGAATCCTCTTAGTGCCAAATGAAAACGTATCCTTAACTAGGGATAATCGATACCACATTTTTTCAGACCGATACCGGTGCAAGTACTTCATTCTTGAGTAATCACTGATACTGAGTACCGATATATCAAATATGCAATTGCAAAACGGGACAGAGGACTGAGTTTATTTTCAATATTTAACTGCCTTACATGACCCAACCGAATGTTAAAATATGTCCGCTTGTTAGCCACCACAATCAGTCAGAACCATGACCAGGAGATTTAGGGCAAATCATGTTTACAACACTGTTCTTTCCGTTCCTCTTTCAACCAGTGCACAACGGCACTCGAGGAACTGTGTGTTTTTATCTCAGTGAAGGGGTGTGACCCCAGGTAGTCTGTACAGTGTCATGTCAATAGAACGAGTGGAAGGAAAACATTCGCAAACTGGTTCTGGCTGCAGCAAATGAATATCTTCCATTTTAGATGTAATGCATGCAGCGGATTACAATGCATTTCAAACATGTGTGAAATAAGCTCGCTGTCAGGGTTACGGATGAGGGAGTAGTTAAATATAGTATTTATTTAGGGTGACCATATTCCCATTTCCAAAAAAAAGGACACTTGCCCCAGCCTTGAAATTGTGGTACCAGTCGCTTCTTCACCTCCTTTAGTCACGCAATGCCAACCGGACGTTTTCATGAATTTTATAAAACCCCCGGACACCCGAACGTAAAAATGGTCTGTACTCCCAAAAGAGAACACTTGGTCACCCTTATACACCTAATAGAGGTTAGAGAGTTTCTTTTGAGGAGAGAGGGGTTTGTGGTGTGATGGGAAGCGGATTCCGGATAGCAGGGCGTGAACACAAGCAAGGTGGCACAGGCCAGATGACAAAATGCAAGTCAGGAAAAAAATCTCTATCAAAAAAAGACTAGAGAGTGGCCAAATGTACAAACTGGTAGAGAAGCAGTGACAATCTGGCGGCGTGCTGGAGTCTGAGGCTGGCTTAAGTAGGGCTGTTGATTGAGATGGAAAACACCTGCCGGCCGAGAGACTCCACACCTGGAGGGACTCAGAAGTACACACGCACACACTCGGGGGCCCGAGGCCATAGGCCTGACACTGTAAAATCCTGTGCGTAACACGCACCTGTGTAAAATAAGCCTCCCTCCCAACAATCAACCTTAAACAGCCCTTTTGTTCCTCCTCTGTACTTGTGTATAATATGGTATATAAATATCTGATTTGCTTTATTATCAGAGAGAATAATATAAATGAATTAAAAAAAAGTCTAAATGCTATTAAAACCAGGTTTAACCTATGCTCTTTTCGCATACCTATGAATCTCACAGTATTTGTAGTCATGCTATCAAAAATCTTGTTCCTGTTTTTAGTAATTGTAGCAATTTTTTATTTTTATTTTTTTAAACTTTCCGTTAAAATCCCTTTAACTCTGTTTGTAACAGCTTTTAAATGTTGTACTTTTAATTTCAGCAGGAGCTCGGGGCCATTTGCGACCCGCCGTCCCTTTTTTCAGCGGCCCCCGACATGTCCAAAAAATAAATAAATAGATTGACATACCTTACAAGGCAATAATTTGGTTTGAGGTTTTCTAAATATGCAAAGATGCAAATAAAATATTAAACACAATTACTCTTCAAAACAATGTAGTGGATAAAAAATATTCAAGTTTTAGAAGAAAATAGTTTCTCCCACTTTCTGACTGATTTATGACAATATCACATTGTGAAATAAATGTTTCAAAATATTTCCAATATGTTTCAAAAATACTCAGCTTACTTTATTATGCTTTTTTTTTGTTTGTTTGTTGATTTTTGGTCTGAATATGGAGATGTGCTTCGACTGCTGTTCATTGCAGTGGTCAAGTTGGGGACAGGGCTTCAAATTGCGTATTTAATTAATCAGAGTTGAAGAATTTTAAAAGTGTCTCTAATTCTTCCATTTTTCTGCATGCGGCCTGCAAACAGAAACGTTTGGTTGAGTTATGTAAAGTCGGGCTGTAATCGAAATACAAAATTGACATAATTGTAAACAAAAAATTTTGAGTTGTTTAAATGTATATATTTGCACCTTTTTTATTTTGAAATGACTTATTTAATAAATCTTGTTTGGACCAAAAGGAACTTGCATAATTATAGTGTTTCAAAGAAATGTATGTGTCTTAATATTTTTTACATGTTTAAACATTTTCTTCTTTCTGTACCAAAAAACAAATGATTGTTCTAATCGTGATTTTAATTATTATCAAATTAATCGTGATTAATATTTTCTTCATAATCGAACAGCCGTATGTAAAGTATGAAATGCGCTACAAATCACTTTCTCATTAAGCCCCATGTTTACCTGTATGTTACCCCCAAACTTACAATTTGGGATTAGTGGACTTTACAGTAAATATTAAAGTCAAACTCAGTCCCATAGACTTTTTTCCCCCAAAAATGGATTGATACACAGATTTCATCTGTCAAAATGTGACTACTAGACAGTTTGCAAAATGTGTTGGTGAACAAGTTAAGCATTTGCACGATATTCCTTCCATCTTGCCTTGCAGAGACCCCCCACCTGGCGCAGGACCTTGAGGATCGCAACGTGGTCGTGGGCGACACGGTGGCCCTGCAGTGCAAAGCGCTGGGCAGCCCCCCGCCCCGCATCACGTGGCTGCACGACGACCAGCCGCTGCGGCCGTCCGAGCGCCATCACTTCACCCCCGGCAACCAGCTGCTGGTCATCGGCGCCGCCACGCTGGAGGACGCCGGCCGCTACACCTGCGTCATGTCCAACACGCTGGGCACGGAGCGCGCCCACAGCCAGCTGCTGGTCACGCAGCGCCGCGGCCCCTGCGCCGCCGCCGCCGCCGGCCTGAGCACGGTCACCGTGGGGATCGTCGTCATCGCCGTGGTGACGAGTATCGTCGTCACCTCTCTGGTGTGGGTGTGCATCATCTACCAGACCAGGAAAAAGAGCGAGGATTGCAGTGTCACCAACACGGGTGAGTTGGCGTCAACGTTTCAAACGACATGAATGTGGTTCGACCCCCAGCCGTGTCTTTGTTGAGACCCCGCTGTGATGCTCGTGACTCGTTTTCCACCAGATGAGACGATTGTTCCGCCCGACGTGCCGAGCTACCTCTCCTCTCAGGGAACTTTGTCAGAGCGCCAGGATGTGTGCATCCGCGTAGAGGCCGCCAGTGGACCTCAGCCCAACGGACACATCGTCGACTCGACAGGTAGATGACTCGTCAGACCGCCATCTGACATTGTGGTGTGCAGTACTTACCATTAATAAGCCATGAAATGGATTTTTGACTAATATAGCTGTGAGTGGCATTAAATGAGTGAAGCAATTCACTGCTATTACATTTTATTAGGGAGGTCAGGTAATTATTTTTTTTTAATCGTAATTAATCGCATTACTTCCATCATTAACTCACAATTAATCGCAAATTTGTTCTAAATGTACAATAACATATTTTTTTTCTGTTTTCATACTAATGTTAACATAAAAGTGGGAAATTAATAGAAATATGGCAGCATCTTTTAGTCATATTGATACAGTGGTTTTCTAATAATTCATAAAATTGAGTTAAAATTACAAAAATGTACAATACTGTAAAAATTGAGTGTGATATTGATTTGTGTTGAGGTCATTTTCTGCCACTAGATGGCATAATTGCATTTGTAAGATATTGGTGACAGATCGGTGCATTTTTCTTTTCATATTAAGAGCTATCTAATCTTTAGCATGAAGTAACTTGTGAAATTCTGCACATTGTTTAAATTGTAAAATACAACTTGACTCTGCAGTCTCCACAAATATATGCATTATTATTCAATTTATTACGGCTAAACGTCGACATGGACATGTCTGCTGCGTTGTGACTGGAATTCCCCCAGGACCGGCTTTCCAAGTAAGAGGCGGTCATTAAAAATTAGCGGCGTTAAAGGAACTTTAAATGATCTCAAAATGAACGCCCTAATTTTGACACCTTAACATTTTATATTAATTTATTTTTATATTCATATTTTCCATTGTACATATTACATGTATTTCATATTACACACCTTTAATTGAATCAAATTTATGTAAAAAGGTGTGCAGTTATTTTTGAATGGGAACGTTTATTGCAGTGCCTCAGTCTTTGCATGCCTCGTTTCTGTCGTCTAAACAAGGTATTGTTTAGTTTGACCGTAGAAAACACACTTTGTAGAATGTTGTCAGTGGAAACATTAGCTGGCCTCCTCGATATCGTCACATCACAATTCTCTCAGTACTGAAAGGGCAACAAACCCACACTTTAGATCAGGAATAAAAAAACAACAACACTGATTTTGGAGTTGTTTTTTTCAGTGATTGATTAAAGGAGATTTTTCACTGTTAAAAACAATTACAAAGTCTCTTTAATAACATGGTTGCGACAAAATATGCCAAACAACCGGTCTCCCACCCATTAGGACAATATTACTCAATATTAGGGATGCACCATATTTATCAACCTGACATTGGGAGAAGACGACGCCACTTGTAATGGTCCGATATTGGAAAATTAGGCCGACATTTAAAGCTGCCTCAACTGCACAAACGTTTGTCTGGTTACGATCACTTTAATCCAAGCCGCCTGCTGCTGTGTGACCAAGGTTGGGGAATCCGCAAAGTAAAAACCCTGAAACCGTTTGGCTTCAGGTGGAGATGAGCTCGTTTGCCTGCCACTTGAGTAGGATGGGGCTCACCAACTCCGGTCTAGCATGTTATGCGTGTTTCCTAAAATGCGCCTGATTCAAACGATCAGGATCATTATCAGGTTTTTGCAGAGTTTGCTGCTGAGCTGATCATATCAGTCAGGATACTGTGTCCTTTCATATTTAACTTTAAAACAGAGAGGAATTTTTAAGTACAAAAATGGGAAAAGAGCATGAACGGATTAATTTCACTTTAGATTTTGGCCTACATAAGCAACTTAAAGAGTGAAGTTCCTGGCAAAACATGATTTACGCGTGATGTCCTTTAATGTTAAGTCACATTTCTAGATTTCCATTTTTTTCCTTTGCCATGAAGAGATGAACATTTCTCACATGAAAACATCTTTGACAGACTTGCATTTGAAATATATGATGTAAAGAGACATAATTCAACTGAAGCGGGAGTCAATTTTTAACACTAATAATGAACATTAAGCACAAATATAAAGTTTAGCAATATAAAACTTGCAGCCATTCTGGCTGTTTCTCAATAGAAAGCATTGGTGTCCAAACTACGGCCTGGGGGCCATTTGTGGCCTGCCATCCATTTGTCAGTGGCCTGCGACATTGACTAAAAATGGCATTTGACACAGTTAAGATAAAATAAACGAAAGCAAAAATATTTGGCGGTGGTCAAAGTAAGAAGGGGGGGTGGCATATACCACTATTACAAATAAATTGCTTTGTGCCGTAGCATTTTTCTAGATATGCAAAAGCACAAATCAATTATTTGTACAATTCTTTAGGACTAAACACAATTTCTCTTCTTAACATTATGCGGCCCTCGCGTCCTTCTGCTTTTCTGTATGTGGCCCTCAAACGGCAAAGTTTGCAAAGTGGTACGATCTTCCGCGTGACATTTGATTCCCTCTCCAATTTCCTGCAGGTTTCGACGGTCCCGTCATGTGCACGGACTGCATGGAGAGCAGCGATCACTACTCCAAAGACCCCGACTACCAGGTGCACGCCTTTGCCCCGGGTGGGCTGACCGAGTACCATCAGCAGCACCCGGCTCCTCCGCCTTACTCGCACTGCCACCCGGGAGATGGCACGGCACCCGTCTGCAACGGGATTGGACAACTTTGCCACACGCGTGACGTGCTGCAAGCCAATCCGTGCGATCGAGAAGGTAAAGAAAGAGCACGCGTGTTCTTCCATCCAGCCCGCTGGAATTTGACATGCATGTGGAGGCAAATACTGTATCTTGGGTAGTCACTGTTGATTGATCGGCGCTGCCAAACTCTTTATTACTCGCCTCAACTTGTCCTGCTTGCTACTCAACCGCTCCAGCAGCGGTTGCGGATCACTACCGGACAAGCACACAATCAAATCTCTTATTTGTTTTGCTGACGCGTTCCTTTTTGTGGTCTCCCTTCAAGTGAGCAGAGCGGGAGGAACGCCGGCCACGTACACGCCACTTGAGGATTGTTTTCATCCTCCGGTGAAGCTGGCGAGCCGAGGACATCTGGTCGGGGACTGTGAGCCTGAGCTCAGGCAGACTCTGCTGTCCAACGGGCACGCCGTAAGAGACGAGAGCGCCCCCTCCGAGGAGAGCCATCGACTGGTGGTGGACTCGCTGTAGCTGCATGGACCTTTTCATTTTTTAGTTGTCTTTCTTTGCACTGGGAAATAAACTGCTACCTCATATCGAGGCCAAGCGCTCCCGAGCCTCGAGGGGGGAATCCGGAGTTTGAAGGCGGAGCTTGTGTGGGTGGCGTCCCATCTGAGCGTATGTGCTGTACATAGTTTAAAAACCTTCTGTGGGGAGGTGACCAGTAAGAATTCTAGCTCCAAAAAATGTGACTTGCATTTGAAGCAAATACAGTGCAGTGAAAAAATATCTACACTCTTCCCAAATGTCTACCTTTTTTTGGGGGGGCAGTTTCCCCACAATTTAATGTTTAAGATCATCGAATGCAATACCAAGTAAATATACAATGCAGTTTTTAAATGGGGATTTGATTTACTAAGGGAAAAAAACTATTTGTAATTGCACATCCACTGCAGTAGGTGGCAGTGGTGTTCTCATTGTCAGAGAATGCGCAGGATGAGCTCCTCCACTTTTAATAATTTTATAGACAAATCATACTATTTATTAGGGATGTTCGACACCACGTTTAAAAAAAAACAAAAAAAAACAAATAGCAGTATGAGTACTCATAAAATACATTAAAAAAAAATCCCCAAAATAATTGGGAAGCACTGTCTTAAGGTCATGAACTGATGGCCGAACATTCTCCCCTCAGATTTTCTGACAAAATGCAGACTTCATGGTTCCGTCAATCGCTGCAAGTCATCCAGGTCCTGAAGTCGTTAAGCAGCCCCAGATTGTATGTTTCTGTAATGCTATGCAAAAAAGTACAAATTTGAGAAGAGGGCAAATACTTTTTGACGGCACTGTAAATGTAGGGAACCATGTACAGTACGTGAACGTGCAGGGACATCAGACTGTACATAAGAGTTTTCTTATATATCTTTTACAAGAGTATTTGGATTTATGTGCATGACAAAGGAGTGATAGTATTTTTATTTTTTATTCAAAAGACAAACAAACAAAAAAAAACTGCCTTTTTCCAGCTTTTACCAACAGTCAGCTGTGGTGCCTTATTGCATGGTCAAAGAAAACAAGGTGTAATAATAATAATAATAGCATATATGAGCTTTTACTGAGACACTGGTACACTATTGCAAACAAAACACTTGATTGCACTTGAATGTTTTCTTTCCTCTGAAGCGATACCGCCCGTCACAGCCAAATGATTATTACTACTTTCATAATTTGTGGATGTTGTATGAAGGACAAGCTATGAAATGATGTCACTGTGTCTGCTCGGTGGAGGGGGGCTGCCAACGAAAGCACTTGTTTGCTCCCTTCGCAGGCAGCAGGAATGCAGTTTATTCTCAAACAAGAAGCTCGGTATCTTGAATTTAGGTCATCAGCGCCTCCAAAGGCTGAAGTGATGTCATCCGAACCGACGCTCAGCTCCGCAGCCCAAAATAAGTGGCCACTGTTGTATTGTTACTGCTGTAAAGTGAATCCACAAGCAACAGTCAAGATCTCAGCATCACTGCAGCTTTAAGGCAAATGCAAGTTGCACCCTTTATCTGAACTATGAGCCGACCAGGGCGAGTGGACACGCACGGCCCTGCACGAATGGCAGCGATAACCTGTTGCCATTGCAGTCAGTACAGTATAGCAGGTGAAAGGGACGAACAACTAGAGGTGTAGTTTGTTAATTTATTAAAACACATTGAATGTCAGCATAAAAAAAAATGGTAATGCGTTTGCCATGGTATTGAAGTGTCTAATAAAATCCCATTTGGCTTTACAGACCTGATTCCTGCTTGTTTTTCTAAACACACTCAATCCCCGTGTTCAAATTCACAAGGCTGAGTCCTTCCAAGGCCGAATTTGTCGGCTGCATGTGGCGTCAAAATGATGGTAGATACGTGTCGAGTAGAAAATTGCACGTGAACACCCCTTGTCATATTTTCAACTGGACAACGGAATTAATCTTGATACCCGAGTTTCTGAGTTGAGAGAACGTTTCAAGTTTCAACATGGCGGAGAGTGCCGCAGGATTTGTGAATGGCAAGGAATATAAGGGTGTTGAATGTCCGCTAGCAGGTTGTTTTAGAATCTACACAATTTGCCACAGAGGAGGCGGGACTTCCGGGATTTCACTTATCAACTTTGTTTCCGTTTCCGGTTTGCGACGTGTGGGTCCCAGTACTCGAGCTTCCGCCTTTTTGCACCTCGGTTGCACGTTCTCGTCGACGGGTGCGAGTGTGTAGTGTCTGTCTCCGTGTTTGAAGCATTTCAGATAGCCGAGACGTCCTCCCGCCGATGAGCGGGAGCGCGCGGTTGGGGGGCACAGGGGTGGGGATGCGAGTGTTGGAACGTGGCCACTGGCCGGAAAACGGCGCTGATGTGTAAAACCCGGAAGTCCGTGGCATCTACCCCATTACATAGCATACACAATTCAATGTCCTGTCCTTTACAACTCATTATTTGCAGTAATTGTTCGGTTTTAGGAGTAAAGAGTACAACAGCTGCTGTGTGTATTTTTATTTTGCTATAACAACAAACGCACATGTACAGAACTTGGTCGTAATTAGGAGTTTCCGAGTGGTAAGGTCCATCTTTCCCATAGCACGTGAAGGCAGGGTTACACATGAATGGACCATGTTAAGTCCGTGCCGTGGAGTCGCGCTGGAGTGACGTCACGCAGCCGACAAATTCGGCCTTCGGAGGACAAGCCTTTGGACACAGACAAGGTGTGTTTTGTTTTGAGTCACACGGCCGGCAGCCGAGTTGGCGTTTCGCACAGATCACATGTCCTGCTGGTTATGGAGGAGTCATCAATTCAAATGGAGCGTGCACAGCAGACGTGGAACCAAAGACCTTCATCTTCAAAGCGCACACATGCATACGTAGCTGATTTTCCCAACAGGAATGTCTCCTGAAGCTCCAAAGACAGCAGACATTTTTGCCCTTATGCGTGCTGTTTAAAATATTAGTGGTGGAGTCGGAGCTGACTGGGGCTCAGTCAACACTTATTTCTGACTGACGTTTGCCAGTGGAGGATGGAAGCGCCGCCGCCGCCGGCCTCTACCAATCACAGGCCGACCATTGTTGTCCAACAACCTGGTGACAAGCAGCAATGATGACAAACAAACCCACTTATGTGGCATTTGTCTCCCGTATGCGCCCCACAACTGGATTTATTGTGTTTTCAACATACTGTTTAATGGAGAGCACAACACAGACAAGTCAAATACCATACACTTCTGTATTACCCGTTCTTTATTTATAATTGATAAAAGCAGATGTAGTAGTAGTAGAAAAGTAGATATAAAACACGATACATTAAAGACGGACTACAATAGCGAGAATAAACCATGATTCACACACCCATTGCATCTTACTGCATCATAATTTACACACCACCCAAATGACTAAAATGTTTACGACTGACTAACTTTAGCTACATGTCAGTAGTTATCGGAAGCGCTAGAATCATCAGTGTTTCCCATCACTTATTGGACCAAGGCCCATATTTTACAGGAAACTCTCACGTCATCAAAAGTATAAATGAAATGTAATGTAATGATCTTGACACAATTTACTCAGAGTGAAATCTGTGTAACACAAAGCTGGCAAAAAATAAATAAATCCAATTTAGTTAAAGTGGTTAATTACCTGGCTGTGGCACACCTTTGCTAGTTGGAAAGCATTGCCTAAGTTGATGAACTGTCTTAACCCCAAAATTTTCTTTATGATATGCTCTAGTCTAAATACGGTTTTCTGGTTAACATTGCATTTATGGAATATGAATCAAGCATCAAAATCCACCTGTTTTTATCCATCTCAGGGAGCAGCCATTTTGCCACATGCTGCCGACTGGAAATCACAGTTGTGCAGGTAACGTCCAATCACGGCTCACTTGTTTTCGGAAGCTGAGCTGTGATTGGTTGTTGTTACTAATCAAAACAAAGCTAGTGGTGGCCCAAGACTTTTCTACAGGAAAGTGGCTGGAATTAAATTTTTGTTCTTCTATTCCAAGTCAAACCAAAAAAAAAATTAAAAAAAAATTAAAATTGTGCATAATTAGATATAACTTTGGCAGCCAATCTGCACCACAGCTCTGACAATTCATATTTGGCACACAGTAAATACATTCAGCATAACTGGAATACAAATTCCAGTTTAAATTGGAATCAGACTAAATGTGATGTGTTTTTTTTTTAAATCCATTTGTTTAAATGTAAAACTTGATTACATCACAAGATAAACAAACCTAACATCACTAGAATTTGGTTTAAAAATGTGTTTTTGCAAAACATAAAAACCCTCAAGTCTCAATAAATACAGGCACATGCTAATGACCAAACGTTTGGACATACTGGGCTGTTAGGTGAACTCACCCGATGATCCTAAAATGAAAATAAACTTTTACAGGGGAACTTGATTTGATCTTCTCTAAATGTTTGATGTTTCAGACCATTTTCGATGTCGTCGTGAACTGTTCCTTTATGTATGCATTAAAAAATGTGAAGAAAATCAAATTAACTCATTCACTGCCATTGACGGCTAAAGACGTCAAACATTCATTTGAACTATTTCTATTAGTTTAACATTTTTTATATAGTATGAAAACCTAGACAAAATATTGTATATTTAGAGCAGATATAAAATGTGTGATTAATCATGAGTTAACTATTGAAGTCATGCGATTAATTACAATACGCGACTTAAAGATTATTACAAATTCGGGGAGTCAGGCGAATACATTTTTTATTCATAATTAATCGCATGACTTTACTAGTTAACTCACAATTAATCACAAATTTTTATATCTGTTCTAAATGTAAAAAATCTAGGTTTTCATACACTTGTGAACAAAAGTGGAAACAAATATTAAACTAATAGAAATAGTTAAAAAAAAAAATTTACGTCTATAGCCGTCAATGGCAGTGAATGAATTAAGCAGACCAAGTAAAATATTTGCTTCTTAAAAAGAGCAAAAAACAATTTGCCAAGATTGTCATGTACATTTGTTGTTGTTAAAAAAAAACCTCAAAACAAAACTCATTCATGATGTAGAGGAAGCGTCTGGTTGGGCGTAACACACGATTCTTGCTGACAGCGGTTCTTTGGAAGCTCTTGGCTGCGACGTGACGCAATTTGACGGCTTATTGGGCTGGCTGACGGGGACGCTCACGCACCAAGTGGTGCTTACGACAGGACTGTCCGGCGGACCTTCTCGTACGCTCCCAGGAAAATGAACCCGCCCATGCTGATGAAGGTCATCCTCGGTATGCTGCCTGCAAACAGCCTGTGGACAAAAGCAATGTTTGACTATACAGTACTACTATTAACATTTTATATATATATATATATATATATATTAGGGGTGTAAAATGACGGTGTTAATATAAAAATGTGTGTGTGTGTGTGTGTGTGTGTGTGTGGTATTGCTGAAACCCATCGCAGTTACCCACAGCTGTTTTAGGGATTAGGCTTCAACTTCCCCAACAAACTCATGACCACCCTCCCCCTCCTCCTTTGCGTCTTTCTGTGCCGTTCCGATGGTGAGAGGCAGATTCACACATGTCTTTACACTACTGACCCCCCCCCCAACCCCAGCCAAACCCCCCTCCGACCCCAGCTGGCTTCAACTTTTAGGGGATTTCTCCTTCTCTCCATTCTCCTATTCTTGCTGTGTCGAGCATGTGCTTCCTCACTCACTCTTTTTTGCACTGCATTGAGTTTTGTCGGATGCACAGATCACTTGTTGCAGGGTTATAATAGGTTTTTTTTGGGTGTGGGGGGGTCGTGATAGTGTAAGCAAAGATAGAAAAAGCTAATCAAACGAACATCTTTACCATCTTAAAAATGCAAGAAATTCCGCAAGAACCGAATTAATTGCAGCATCCATTCATCCAAGATAGCTTTGGCGCTTCCTGGTTTCATCCCAGCTGCATGTCCCGCCCACAAACACAATACTGCTTTGTGATTGGTCCGTACAAAACGCGTATGGATAGGTCACTGATCTGTATGTAACTGGATAGCCGATAGGCCAAGACTTTTCAAGCCGCGAGGCTGCCATATTACCACTCTCAAGAAACGTTTCTCAGCGCACAATCTGATACATTTACAGTATCGAAATTAGAGAACATTTGAGACAGTACTTAACAGAAACAACATGATTTATGATGTTTTAGATTTGTTAAACATAAACAAGAGGACTTCAGACATTTTACAACTTGCCTTAAATACATGTATAAATGATATGCTTAACTCATTCACTCCCAGCCATTTTCACTGAGGCAAGCCCCTTTGCTCCCGGCTGTTTTACTGGATTTTGACTGATTTTGCAAGGTCCTATTGCTATAAAAACATGCAACCTACCAAAAGACCGATTAGAGTTTCTTCTTTCACCAGGAAAAAAAGTATATTTGTATCTGTTTCCGTTTTGCAGTAATTAGCATTATAGTATAGCAAAGTTTCATCATTATTCACATTCCTTTTGAAAACACTAGCAAAAAGAGCTTTTTCCAACATGGCCCTGGTTGATCTCTTATAATCTGCTGCCACCTGCTGGCTATTTTCTTTATTTTCAATAAAAAACAATTCTTTAAGCGACCTCTTCAGCTGTTATCAAAGCCTTCTGTATGCTCTAGCATAATTTTTTAAAAACACATTAAAAAAACGTATAAATATGTTTTTGGGAGTGAAGGACAAAGTATTAAAAAAACTTATTTAAAAACGCATTTATACATTTTTGGGGTTGAATGAGTTAATGATGGTTACAGGAGGACATGTGTATACTGTATATATATTTTTTATTAAAGATTTATACCTGTAATTCAACAAAAGATGCCCCTTCCAAATCAAATTTTGGTGTTTAAGGAACTGAGTGCTAAAAGAAAAAGGAGGTCTTGAAAGCAGCACATACCATCCACTTGTTAAAAAATAATGACCACCCTGCCAAAAAAACAAAAACAAAGTCCAAAACAGAAAAATCACGTATCAGACAGTCGATAATGATCGATTACAATCGACAATTTCCACCCCAAACGTATCTCCATTTACTTTTCAATTGTTTACAGAAAGATGTGTAGTCCAATAAGCTTGTTAGTGCGGTTGCAGAGAGCTGCGTGACGCTGCTCCCTCCTCGCCTGAAGTCTCCGGGGCACGCCGCACACATGGAAGCACTTTGGAGCTTCGCTGCACTGCAATTGCTCCCATTAACATAATTATGGCTTTAAAGCCTCAGCAATTTGTATCAGCCATGCCCGAGCGCAACCGCCAGCCCTTTGGCCCCGCGCTACAACGGCACCCCCTTCAGACTATGACACACTCGCCTTTGTCTCTTCTCATTCGCTTACTCTCACTTGACGTCTTTATTTGAATTCTGTGTTGTATAAAAAAAAAAAAAAGGAAAAAAAGTGTGCATCAAGGGGTTCGTCACCTCCACATGACTGTTTGTTTACGAGTGCCGTTCTGGGATTGAGGTTTCTCTGTAGGGGCCGGCCAACCCTCAGCCCAATCCCGCTGGTTTCAAACATGAATGAATGTATGTAACGAAACACTCCGGGCTACTGTCAAACATAAAGCTGTAGAGGGACTTCAATTTGTGTCCATTAGATTCACACATTGAAGCCAACATAAACAATGGTACATTTGCTACATGTGCTTTTGACACAGCAAGTGGAAGAAGGGCACTTGCGCTAAAACCAAACGTGCAGTAAGATGACATACAGTTGAAGCCTTTTACTTGCATAATTGTTGATAATGTTCACTTGTTAAACATCATTTGAGGGATGGGTTAATTAAGCTATATGTAGCTTCTTCATATTATCAGTTTCAGTAGTGCGCATGCACAAATTTGTGCTCAACTAAAATTGATGTGTATTCTACAAACAAGTTTGGATCTTCTCAGCCATGCGGTTAAAAAACAACAACCAAAAAAATGTCAAACATGTACACAAAATACACATTACAAAACATTTCCAGAAATGTACAGTTGACAACCAAATCAAAACTTCAAAGTAAACTTACGCCGATCTGATTGGCTGGATTGGGATCAGACGATATTTAGCATTATGACTGTGATGTCTTAATTTGCCCGATCGATCAATGACGTCATTGATCGGCTCCACGAAAAATTAGACATGTTATATTCAAAGATTTTAAAATAGATATATTGCGCCATCTTCTGATCGGTTGATCATTTTTTTTAAAAACTCAATCGCTAATCGGATTTTAAAAAATCCTGTGTGTAAAGCCTATTTCAAAGGAAGATGTAACATATATTTGACCGGAATGGAATGGCTTATACGATATGTTGTGCTACTTCCGAAAATAATTTGCTGATTTTTTTTATCGTCTACAAATTAATGTATTTTTGCTGTGCTACATTCATTTCTTATGATCTATTTTAACTCATTCACTGCCATTGACGGCTATAGACGTCAAAAAATCATTTGAACTATTTCTATTAGTTTCACATTTTCCCCCCACTTTTGTTAACAAGAGTATGAAAACCTAAAACTATTTATTATTGTACATTTAGAACAGATATAACATTTGTAATTAATCGTGAGTTAAATATTGAAGTCATGCGATTAATTAATATTAAAACATTTAATCGTCTGACACCTCAAATTTTTAATAATCCTTTCATTTTTTTTTAATTAGGGGCATCAGGCGATTAAAATTTTAAATTGTAATTAATCACATGACTGCACTAGTTAACTCAAGATTAATCACAAATTTTATATGCTCTAAATGTACAATACATTTTTTTTTAGGTTTTAATACTCTTGTTAACAAAAGTGGGAAAAAAATGCGAAACTAATAGAAATAGTTCAAATGAATTTTTGACGTCTATAGCTGTCAATGGCAGTGAATGAGTTAAACGTGTGCAGTGTTTGCTCATTCTCGGTTGGAGGCGTTTATTTGACATCTGTTAGAGTAGAGGCCAACATCTGAGGAAATGCAGCATGCAGACAGTATAGTAAAACAGTTCAATATAAATAATACGGGTCAAATATGTGTTCTTCAATGTTAAAAAAAAAAAGTTAAAGGATACCAGAATAACCGATCAGTACCGTGTCATATTAACTCATTCACTGCTATTGACGCCTATAAACGTCAAAAATTCATTTGAACTATTTCTATTAGTTTTACATTTTTTCCCCACTTTTGTTAACAAGAGTATGAAAACCTAGACATTTCTTTTAATAATCTTTTTTTAATTTTATTTTTAAAGATTATAAAAAATTAGGGGCGTCAGGCGATTAAATGTTTTAATTGTAATTAATCGCATGACTTCAATAGTTAACTCACAATTAATCACAACTTTTATATGTTCTAAATGTGCAATAATTTTTTCTAGGTTTTCATACTCTGGTTAACAAAAGTGGGAAAAAAATTTAAACTAATAGAAATAGTTCAAATGATTTTTGACATCTTTAGCCGTCAATGGCAGTGAATGAGTTAAAGGGACAGGAATGTGCAAAATCAACTTTTGGGAGCTTTAAGCCATGTTAAAATGTGACCGAAGTGGTGTTTTATTCCATTTGCCACTCTATGAGAAATTCTAGGTCATTCTGCTTTTCAACCACCAGAACCTCCCAACCCGAGAAAACGAGCGGGTGCTCACTCCAAGACGTCATTACGTGAGGACCCGCCTTACACTCGTTTTTTCTTTTCCAACAAACTTGACTTTTGACAGACGTTTTCCACTGTTTACTTTGCCACATTTCTCTTGGTTGACTTTCGACTATGCTCCAAAGTGGAAACACAAACTAGATCTGGTTTTACTAAATCAGACTCGGTCCTTTTGTTCAACTGGCAAAAGAAACACATCACAAAGCTTTCCAGTTGGCCTGCGTAATACCGTCATCAATAAGAGGACTTGGCAGAAAAAGCTTTTACACATCTCAATTTTCAGCTGCGGTTGAATATTCGCCCCCTTTTCATAGCAAAGCCTCAATTCGACTTGAAACTTTCTTCCATGAGGGATGTCAAGTGAGATCAAGTCATGTCAGAGAGGATACTTGAAAGCTGTTTTGGACGCTATTTGCTCTTACAGACCCGTCTTCGCACACTCACCCGGTAAGCCCTCGACTCTTCCACACGTCACAAAGCACCAGCGGGATGTTGCCGCTCGCCGTGCTTGACCCGGCCTGCAGAGAATGAGACAGACAATAGAGGTGTGATGATGGATAAAAAGGTCTGCTTCACTTCCTGCTTCGTGTTTAGTCTTTCTCAGCTGAGCTTCCTTCATCCCCCCCTCCCCCTTCTGCTCCTGGACAGCTGTGTCAGCAGGTGACAACTCCCAACACACGAACAGGCAAGCATTGAGAATCCCAGGCAGCCATTTGGCCAGACAAACTCTCGTGCACACAAACTCAAAACACCTACAGTCTGGTGCTTCTTATTTACACAATAAAGCTTAGCCGGCCGGAGAGTTTTGGGATCCATCACTGTAGGCTGGCAGAGAACCCGCAGCACGGGGCCGGTGGGGTGAAGTCAGCACACATGGCAGAGAGACAGAAAGTCAGTCTGTGTGGCTCACCGAGCATGAAAGAAACAGTGGGAAGCATCTGCTGTGAATCTTGACAAGCAGATCTGCTCCAACGAAAAGGTAAATTCCCACATTTCATCCATGTGAGAGGATACAAATACAAATACAAAAAAAAAAAAAAGTCTACTGCTTATGGATGTGGCAGCACGTCATTTTGGATGCTACAGCCAAGGCTCGTGTGGCAGGCGTTCCCAAACATTTATTGAAAGTTACCAACAGCATGTGCTCTTCTTCTAAATGGGCCTGTTGTGAATTTGGTCATTGCAAAAAGAACCGACACAATGGACAGTTTGACATTTAAAGGTTTACAGAAAGTCTAAATAAGATGGCAGTCATAGTGCATTAGTTCTGACATTTAACCCCAAATCAGAAAATTACTGTTTGTGTGTATAAGAACTACCAAGACATCCCAATGATTTTTGCTGGCCTGGCGTCACCAACCTACCACAGGTAGTCCGAGTTCGAGGGAAGCTCTGTGCTACGAATGCCGAAGCAGGTAGCTAGCAACACTGCGACTAAACATGTTGTGGAGTCACTCCTAAATAAGTCATCATCACCTGCGTGGCATCAAATAAACTACATTTCTGACATACTTTCGAAGAGAATGATGACGAGAAAAAACAGGGAGAAGCCATGCTAATTGTTAAGCTAACATAAGCGTGACACGGGCTTGTGCGTTTAACACGCCAATTATGCGCTTGATTGATTACAGTTTTCACAGATGTTTGGCTGGAACTGCGTCAAAGCGGAGAATATCCAACTTTGAACAGCGAAGTTGGAGGAAAATTAACGAGTGATGGACCCTGGAGCAAAACTAAACTGAACTGGAACTGGAAATGAATCAGCCAGGAGGAGTGGCCTATAATGTTCAAGGTGTACAGAACCATAAAAAAAAACCCACATATCTTGGAAACCTTGATTAATTCCCATTAATTTCATCCAAAAAGTTTAACTTTCATCAATTACAGATTCAGGGCACACAACTGGTGAATTCTTCACAGTTTTCTAATTTTGTGAAACCCTGGTTTTGTGGGTTTTACAAGCTTTTGAGGTTAATGTTCTCAAAAATACATTACAGCAGAGCTTATTTATTTATTTTTAAATCAATTAAAGATCACATTGTGTATAGCAACAAACTGTATTTCCTTAAAAGCAATTTAAGGAAATAAAGTTTGTTGCTATACACAATGTGATTTTAAGATTTTTAAGAATTAAGCATTTAATATTAGCCTACACACTACCAGAAAGGTGCAATGCTATTAACTCATTCACTCCCAGTCATTTTCACTGGAGCAACCCCTTTTGCTCCTGGCTGTTTTACTGGATTTTGACTGATTTTGCAAGGCCAACAGAATATTGTGTTCTGTTGCTATAAAACATTGAACCTACCAAAAGAAAGATTTGAGTCTCTTCTTTTATCAGGAAAAAAGGTATATTCGTATCTGTTTCCGTTTTGCAGCAATTAGCATTAGAATAAAGCTAAAATGTATCATTATTCACGAATCTGTTTAGAGCTGTGGATAGATGAACTTTTTTGCAACATTGCCTTGGTTGATCTCTTATACTCTGCTGCCACTTGCTGGCCGTTTTTGTAGTTACTACTATTGCTTCATCCGTTCTTTGCAGTTCAGAGGCTGCATCAAAGCCTTCTGTATGCTCTAGCATTAAAAAAAACACGCATAAATACGCCTTTGGGACACTTAAAACATTTTTAATTTAATTTTTGGGGAGCCACATTCCAAAGACATGCATGGCAGGTTAATTGAACACTCCAAATTGTCCATAGGTGTGATTGTGAGTATGGTTGTTTGTCTCTGTGTGCCCTGCGATTGGCTGGCAACCAGTTCAGGGTGTACCCCGCCTACTGCCCGAAGCCAGCTGGGATAGGCTCCAGCACCCCCGCGACCCTTGTGAGGAAGAAGCGGTCAAGAAAATGGATGGATGGATGGATGGGAGCAAATGAGTTAAATGTGGCTTCTAACATGCTGGATTAGTGATAGCAAAATAGTTGGAGTGTGACAGCACGAGTTGCTTATGTGTGGGAAATCTAAAACACGACTAACAATTGTGATGAAGTGCGATGCTGATGTGAAATTACTGCAGCTGCTATTCACATATTGTTTACAGAACCGTCCATACTGATCCATTCCATTAAATCCTTTTTGAAAAAAATCAAGACTTTGTTTCCTTAATTCCAGTATCTCAATAGCTAGAACTGGGGGCGGAGGGCCTGGAACGCCATGTTTGATCCAAGCAGCATCTGCAAATGTGTGAGTGTGTGCGTGGGCTCATGATAGTCTGAACGCACTACTTTAAATATACACAAGACACAGGGAGGGTCGCCAGACAGTCGGAGGAAGCCAAGGACCAAAGAGGAGGAGAAAAGTCCGAAAGAGGGGGCTGAGTGAGGGAAGCTATACTAGTCAACGTGCGTCCAGGGGGAGACGATGTCCTGCGAGGAGTTAACGCGTGGAACCTTCTGGTTCACCTCTCAGAGACAAGCGGCCTTGAGATGGAAATTTTTCTGACACAGTCCACTCTGGTCCACCCCTCTAACACAAACCATGCACTCACAAACATGTCTTCCCAGCATGGGATGACGGATGCGTGTGTGTTTCTTCTGTGTCCTGGTTCTACCTCATTCAGTTTGCAGCCTGCGAGCCATCACCTGACAGGATTGTTTGAAAAGGGCCTGCGAGGGAGTGAGAGAGAGAAAGAGAGAGAGAGAGAAAGAGCGAGAGAGCTTTGCATACCTTTGCAAGCATAATCCTAGTCTTGGCCACATCGAGAGGAGTAGTTACAAGTGCTGCCACCGCACCTACAATGATACACAAATATTACTCAAGAGCCACATTAAAAGTGCAGCAGTGTTAAATACAAAATAAGCATGGAAGGAGCCACCGCAGTTCCAGCAATATATTAAAGCAGCCATAAACAGTGAAACGTCGTCATGGTGTTCTTCAGGTGACAATATTATCCATTTGGGAGCACCATTATTAGGCCACAAAAAAAAAAACAGACACACTTTTAATCCAACTGACTCATTCCTCCCTTGAGCAACACATGCTGGCACATAATCAGGTGATGAGAAGTGGGAGTGTGTGTGTGTGTGTGTGTGTGATTGGAGTTGAGGTGGTAGTGGTAGCAGTAATATTATTATTTTTATTGTTAGTAGTAGTAGTAGTAGAGATGTGGGGTTGATGTGACACATGCTGATTATAATTAGGGATGTTTGATACCACTTTTTTTCCAGACGATACCAGTACGAGTAAATAATACATAGAATTTTCTGTTAAGCCAACGTTTTAAAGAAAGAGCTTTTGTTTAGTTCTGACAAAAACTAGGGTTGTCTTGCCACAGCTTTTTCATTTCCGATACAATACCGATACTGCAGCCAAGAGAACTCTAATACAATTTCGATCCGATATTTGTCGGAATTAGTGATGGACAAATGAAGCTTCATGAAGCACTTCACTTGTGATATTTTTTTTACTCCTCTAGATGGCACTCTTTGAAATTGAATACATTTTCATTGTACTAGCCTTTATATTTAAACCAAGAGCACCATCTAGACCAGTGGTTGTCAACTGCTTGAGTACCCCTATCCAGCCTGTTTTCCATGTCCCCCACAGCCAACAAAGGTGTTCAACTGATCAGCTAATCAGCCAGCTCTGCATGAAGCCTGATAACAATCCTCAGCTGTGTTGGCTGAAGGAGACATGGAAAAATGATAGGGGTACTTGAGGACCAGGGTTGAGAAACAGCAGTGATCTAGATGAGTAAAAAAAATATCACAATTTTCCCATAGTGATGCATGCTTTAATTTATTTTTTAATGTTTAATGTTTGTCACGTGATACTATTCAAACAAAGAACAATAAGTTAGCAACAGTAGGTATGAGAAACTATGACCCATTTATTCCAAACATTTAGGTACATAAATTCAATCTCAAACATGAGAATGTACTGCAATTGAATAAAATAAATACAAAATAAAGTAATAAGTCAATAAAAACAAATTATATTCAAATTTTCTATCATCTAAGATTTTGGATGTAGACTGATATCATCCGATATGGTTTTGTTGGTTGATATTGGATCAGGACACCCCTAACACAGATCACAACATTCAATCTGCAATAGAGAATTGAAGTCCACAATAAAATACAAACAAGTAGCTCTGAAATTTGGATTAATAGAAAAGTGCAAAAATAAATCTGACAACTCTTGAGTTTTAGTCTCTATTCACAATAAATGGAAGTGCACAATAATAATAAGCAAAAGCTCTGTTGCCTGCACTGCATTCAGCAGAAAAAATACAACATAATAATGCACTGGATAATAACAGTTTATTTATATCAGTCGATGAAAGTAGGTATATATCTATATATGTTTAATCCCCCGCTAACTTCCTTCACTTTCACCTCCCTACCTGTTTTTTCACTGTTATATTTACTTACTCATCACCTCATATTACATAAACCACCTAACCACTTTGATTCTATCCTATAACATACTAATATTGACAAATGGCCTATGCAGATATATACACAGGACTGAGTCTATATTGTTTGTATGCATAAATTAGTTCTGGTTTCCTGGAATGTTTGTGGCGCTCGCTCAGAAGCAAAAAGAATAGAAACTTTAGACCATCTCTTAAAATTAAAAGCAGATATTTGCCTCCTACAAGAAACCCACCTACAAAAATCTGAAGAAAAATTACTTATTGATAAGAATTTTAGCCAAGCGTACTCTGCCCCTTATAACAGTAGAAAAAGAGGAGTCTGTATACTCATACATAAGAATTTACTCTTTCCTTTAAATAATACAATAACAGATCCAGAGGGCCGATACATTATTATTCAGGTGACTATATTTAATAAAATATATACACTTGGTAATTTATATGCCCCTAATAAGGATGATCCGGCCTTTTTCCATGAATTTTTCTCTCAGCTGTTTGATTTGGCAGCGAACTCTACTATTATTATTGGAGGAGACTTTAACACAGTCTTAAATCCATTAATTGACCGTTCTAATAATACAACATGTAGACGATTACAATCTACTAAAGTAATAGGGGAATATATGGATGACTTTGGCCTCGTCGACAGCTGGAGACTTAAAAACCCAAATAAGAAGGAATTTACCTTCTTTTCCGCTGTGCACCGGTCTTTTTCAAGAATTGATTATTTTCTTACAAATAACTCTATTGCTGATAAAACTGTTACAAAAATACATCCTATTATTATTAGCGACCATGCACCAGTCTCCCTTTCCCTACAAGTTGATTATACCTTTAAACCACCACCGACATGGCGGTTTAACATCTCACTGCTAAACGACGCAGAGTTTTTTCAAAATTATAAGAAAAGACTGGGCAGACTTTTTGGAAATAAATGACTCTCCAGACCTATCGCCATCTCTTCTCTGGGAAACTGGGAAAGCAGTAATTAGAGGTAAAATTATATCATATTCATCTTATAAAAAGAAACAGGATCAAAAATCAGAAAAAGACTTGGAAGATAAAATTAAACAACTGACGGATGAGTACGCAATAAACCCAAATAACCAAATATGGACTGACTTACAAAATACAAAAATACAGTTAGACGATATGCTAGCTAAAAAGACAGAATTTATAATACAACAATTGAGATACAACAACTTTGAATATAATAACAAATCAGGTAAATTTCTTGCAAACCAACTTCAACGCAATCGGGAAAAGTCTCTTATAACGGCTATTAAAGGGACAACTGGTGAATGCACACAATCACCAGAAGAAATGAATCACATTTTTTATAACTATTATCGTAACCTATGCTTAGAAACTAACAAGCCTAACCCTGAGCATATTGAGGCATTCCTCAGTAGCTTAAATATACCTCAGTTAACTACTGAATATAAATTTAATGAAAATTATTTGCGATATTTATTGAGGCACTTGCATTAGCCATACGCCAGGAAAGAAGGATTCAAGGAATTCACTCTGGGGTAACAGAACATAAAATTAATCTATATGCCGATGACATCTTACTTTATTTAGAAAAGCCGGCTACTTCGCTAGGGGAAGTATTTAACTTAATAACTAAATTATCACAGTTATCAGATTATTCTATTAACTGGACAAAATCAACACTTCTACCTATTACAGAAAATTCATGGAACCCTGCAAGCCAGGACCCACACTACTCATTTCCTATAGGTAATTTAAAATACTTAGGCATAAAAATCTCACCTAAATTAACTGATTTAATTCATTTAAACTTTTCTCCACTTCTGGATAACATTTATAGTGACTTGGAGCGCTGGAATAATCTTCCTATTTCTCTAATAGGACGAATAGCCACCATTAAAATGAAAGTTTTACCCAAAATAAACTATTTTTTCTCAATGATTCCATTTAAACCTACGGCTAAATGGTTCCAGTTGTTGGACTCTGCCGTTACAAAATTTTACTGGAATAAAAAAAAAGCAAAGATTAGTCTATCTACTCTTCAGAAAAGTAAATCCAAAGGTGGTCTAGAGGCACCAACTTTTATGTACTACTATATAGCTAACCAGCTACAATATATCGTTCTATGGGCACAACCCAACAGAGACACTAACTGTTGGCTGGAACTAGAACAGAAGGATTGTAATAACCTCAGACTTTGAGATTTACTCTTTATTACAACATTGATTAAGCGACATAATTGTTTTAAAAACCCAATGATTTCCGCCACCGTGACTGCCTGGTGGAAGGCACTAGAATTGACAAAAGCCCAAGTGGAGCCCTGTGGGCTTTCTCCCCTATGGCATAACCCCGACTTTCAACTTAACAACCAACCGTTTTATTTAGGTGTGTGGGAGCAGAAAGGAATTACACATCTCCACCATCTCTTCTCAGATAATATGTTTATATCATATACATCCTTGCTCCAAAAATTCAATATAAAAAACTGAAATTTTTTACATTATCTACAAGTTAAAAATATGATAAAGAAAAAAATTCCAACACTTCGGGGTACGCTCCAACCGCCTGTTTTAGCTAAAGATATTAACAAGCTTTCTCCGACAACAACAAAAAAACTTTGTCTATAAAAACTTGTCTATAGCACCGGAATCTGACTTTTGGATTCAAGTTTGTGAAAACACATTTAAAATGACAAAACACACAAATTTACAACTTATCCAATATAAAATTATTCACAGAACATACATTACTCAATATATGATGAAGAAAATGGG
This sequence comes from Vanacampus margaritifer, assembly GCF_051991255.1. Lineage (NCBI taxonomy): Eukaryota > Metazoa > Chordata > Actinopteri > Syngnathiformes > Syngnathidae > Vanacampus > Vanacampus margaritifer. The sequence goes on along the minus strand of NC_135439.1, from coordinate 19,446,363 downwards.
ACTCTCAGACGCCGACATTTGTCTCCAATGTTTACAAAACACTACAGACACTTATGTTCATGCTTTATGGTTATGTACTCCGGTTATGTATTTCTGGACTAAAGTCTTATAAAAACTTTCCGCTATTTTGGACTGTAGGATACCTTTATCTCCAAACTTGTGTTTGCTAGGTGACCTAACAACAACTGACTTACCACATAAACAATTTCAATCTACACTTGTAGCCCTTACTATCGCAAAAAAAACAATTCTTGTTAACTGGAAAAATAAACAAACTCTGAATATCGACCAATGGTCTAACCTCCTCATAAATCACATTTGAATGGAAAAAATATCTGCCTCAAATAAAAACCAAATATCAAAATTTATAGAAACATGGTCTACGTATATAGAATTTTTTAACTTAATTCTGGTTACTTAATTCTGTCTGTTAGCGAGAGCCACCACATCGTGATAACTTACATTGATGTTTCTGCATTTGGCAATTTATTATTATATTATATTATATTATTAGTATGGGATTTTTTTTTAATAGGCTTTAAGTGAACTGATAAATACACACATGCTCGCACGCACGCACATACACATATTCACCCACATACAAAAAAAAATATATATGTATAAAAAAAAATATATATATATATATATTTTTTTTATTATTATTATTAAAAAAAAAAAAAAGGAGAGCAATGTTGATGTCAAATCGAATGAACAATACTGAGCTTTCCTGAAAAAAAAAAGTAGGTATATCTGTAAAATACGTACATGCATGAAATACTGTCATAGAGAAAGTTATCATACCACCTAAATTGAGTTAGCAAATAATCGTATAATGTTGGTAAATGCACACTAATAATGCCCTTTAAGAATGAATATAAACATTATAAACATAAATAAACTTTGAAATTGCTTCTTAATGGACAAATGAGAGGATGCCCCATGCATCTGATATGGTTCATCACTTTGAAAAGTGCTTTCTCAGTTATTGGTATCAGCCACCGTCAAAGAACCGATACCTTAAAATAGTGCTGCTATCTGCCTGATACCGATATGCCTGGTATCGGTACTTGTCCATCCCAAATTGTAATTTTATTTTCACATATCCTTCTCCAGTGGATTAAACTTCAGCCTGCCTCTTGGAATCTTTTTAGGAGTATTCAAAATGTTGGCTTTAACTGAAAAAAGGTGCACATTAGACCCAAATCTGCTAATTGTGTAATCCCATCTTGTCCTCTGGTGGGGTCAGCACGACGATTTTGGATGATAAAACACGCCTGTGTGAGCATTTCCAAAAGGCAAGAGTTTGAGTGAATGAGAGAGTGAAGTTCAATGCAAGGGGAGGCGTTTGAAACTGGAGGATCCCTGGTGGGAATGCTAGTTCTGCTGCAGGAAAGTATGTTTGTAACTTCTCCTTGATTCCTTCTTGTGATAAATTTTAGGAACGGCAAATAAATATATTGTTATTGAATATTTTCCCATTATCCTGCTCTTATGTCAACAGGATGACGATTTATAACAAAAAGCAAGACACCGTAATTTGGGGGTTACTGGAAAAAGCTATGGATTAGGCATATATAATGCTTGTTGAAAATGTACTTTTCTGTCTTATTTCCTATTCCCTTGTTCATGTCGTTTTGAAGCAAACCCTCCCCTTAGTCTGTCTTTTGGAAACCACTTCAGACCCTAGAGCTCAGGAGGTCGCACAGCTGCAGGGAGCCATTCCCCGGAACCAGCACCTCTCATCTCCCCTGATACTCATCCAAGCTCAGACAGCACCATAAAGTCTGACGTGGTATGCTGTTCATCGGCTGACATTTTCCCTCCTGACAACAATGCAAATTCACCGTAGTGCACATTTCCAATTCAATGCTGTTTGGTCTGGAATTGTTTTCTTGTATTTTTCCTCCATTTGTCTCTCCGCCAAGATCTTCAGCGGATTTGCTGTCTGAGTGAGGGTGAGTTTTACCAGTAGAACTCAGCTCGCACAAGGCTTGTCCACATTGGCCTTCGAGCCACCTTTTCACCTATTCAACCATCCCTCCCCTTCCACCTTTTCCCAAAGCAGCACCCATAATCCTCTGCACCTGCAAAAGCTCCGCACAGTGCAGCCTGCCAAGAGTGGAGCGTGTGACCTCGTCTCTGTGACCACTGAGTCTGCAAGAGAGAGCAAAGTGGAGAGACAGGAGAGTTGATGAGAAAAAAAAGATGATAACATGGGATAAATGGAAGAAGTAGGGAAGGGGCAAAGAGAGAAGTAGTTACTTGTGGGCAAAATGGCAGCCCCGAGATAGATAAAAATGGGTGTGTGTTTTTTCCTGCTTTTCTGCTACAAAACATTTTAGCAAGGCACGTCAGCTCTTTGTTCACAGGCGCAACAATTAACCATACCAAAAAAAAGAACACTGTCCCTACTGTGAACTAAGGTGGAGGATCTGCTATGTTCTGGGGCTGCTTTGCTACATCCGGCACAGCTAAGAACCTCAAAGAATGACTAATGCCGAGCTCAAACTACACGACTTATTTTTCTTTCGCGACAGTCGCGATGTCTGATCACCTGATAAATTCGCTCCATGTCGTGGGCCGGAAGATGAGCGCAGTAATGTTCAAAATAGGATTTCGTACAATTAATTAGTACTGTATTTTAATTGATTTCCATGTTTCGGGGTAATATAGGCAATTTTGTGAATTAATTTGGAGATGACATAGGCTATTGTTTTATTATTTAATCAAACACTGAAATATTAGGCCTATTGTATATTGTGTTGAGTACATAGTTTTCTATACTGCTTAAATATGTATCCCTATTTGAATTGTTTTTGTACGGTGCATTTGATACGCGCGTTCACGCTGAACAGTCAGGTTTGGTTCCTCCTTTAAGGCAGGGGGCAAGAAAATAAAGACAAATAGAGGCACGACTGTCAAGGCGGTAGTGCCTGGCCTGACTTCTAGGCTGTGCATGTCTGGCCCAAAGACGTGATCAATCCTCACTAAATGGAAGTGCACATGTCTACGTATGCCCAAAATAAACAACAAAAATATTTGAACGACAGTCACCATATTTGTTTGTACAATTCACGTTGCCGTTGCCTATGATGGTGGCAATGGGAGGTGCGGCTCACCATAAAATAAAAAAATATTCACCAAAAGTGCACACTTGGTGAAGATTGATCACGGTTTTGGGACGGAGCAGTTGTACTCGCTGGCGTTACACCGCCCCCTGAATGGCGATGACATTTGATGACGCTCAGGGCCTTAAACTCATTAGCTCCCAAAAACGAATATACGTTCTATTTAAACGTATATACGTTCTATTTTAAATGTTTTAAGTGTCCCAAAGACGTATTTATACGTTGTTGTTTTTGAGTACACAGAAGGTTTTGATGCAACCTCTAAACTGCAGAGAATGGTTGAATCAATGGTAGTTATTACAAAAAAAAAGGCCAACAGGTAGCAGCAAAGTATAAGAGATCACCCAGGCTATGTTGCAAACAAGCTCTTTTCCGCACAGTTTAAAACAGATTTGTGAATAACGATGAAACTTAGCTATATTCTAATGCTAATTGCTGCAAAATGGAAACAGATAAAAATTTACTTTTTTTTCCTGATGAAAGAAGAGACTAATCTTTTGGTATGTTCCATATTTTTATAGCAATAGAACACAATATTTTGTGGGCCTTGCAACATCATTAAAAATCCAGTAAAACAGCTGGGAGTAAAGGGGGTTGCTTCAGTAAAAATGGCTGGTAGTGAATGAGTTAAATGAAAGTAAATGTCGCACAATACCTGTGCTGCCTTTCACTATTGTGTGAGCTCTATTGGCAGCGGGATTTTTTTTCTCTTTTTTTCTGTTGCACCTGTCTGGACCCGTCTCATGAGCTATCCAGGGCAAAAAAAACAAAAAACAAAAAAACAAAAGGGAGCCAGCGTGCTATGACTCACGTTTCGCTCCCTCAGAACCAAAAGGATGACGACATGCTAGACTTTGGTCGTGGTGGTCGTGAAGCGTCCCAGACACTAGGCGACCAATCGTTGAATGGGTCACACTATATGGGCGACGCTACGTCAAGATGACTCAAAATCGTTCAGGACCTGGGACAACAGCTTGCTCATTAAGAGTGGCCAAAAACACCTGTTGAGAGGTGCACAAGTCTCAATGAAAGTTGTAAAATTGTTTGATTGCAGTGATTGCCGCAAGAAAGTTGAACAACAAAATATTAAGTTATCGTATCATCAATTTTGTCCAGACCTGTTTCAAGTGTGACTTTTTCATAAAATGTGTATTTATTATTGTCAAACTCGTTACTTCTGTGACCAATGTGGGTTTTCCATTAACAAGGGTGTACCAACAATTCTGCGCATGTATATGGTTAGACTTGGACGTGTACAGGGCGGGATCCACGAGGGGCCCATGTGCTAACTAATCAAGGGAAAATGTCCTACAGTTGTAGGTAGGTCAGTTTTTTTCCTGTTGCTGTACGCCATTTTCAGTTTTTGTGCATATTGCCACTTCCCTGTGTTATCTCAATTAAAAAAAAAACAACATTTTTTTCTTTTTTACATTTTTGGGATGTCTGCATTCAGTTTCATCCCATAAATGTAAAAAATGACAAAAAAAGGACATAAGTGTTTTTCACAGGACAGCGACGATATGTACACTTTTAGTAAGAATCCTCCCTTTGAAAAAAAAGTGAGTCCCTATGATTGTGTGAGGTCAACCTTTGTGCAAAATGCATGTGGACAGCTGTGCTACCTTGGGCACTGTGAGGTATGATTATGTGTCAGGGTGAGCAATGGAGCAATTACTGCTATTTTCTTTCGATATCCCGCCTCACCCTCTTCCTTCTGCAACGTTAATCTGTTGCATGTTATCTCCTCCTATTTCACACATGAGGCCATCTCAAAGACCATGCATTCCCCCAAGTTTGTGTGTAACACAAACAGGTAACCACAAGTCTTACTGTGTTAAAGTAAAGGATTTGGCGTGTATTCTGTCAGATGGCAGCGTAAAAAGAATAGCTTTTCCACATCAAAAGGCCTCATGCTGGTGTGGACTCCTTGCTCGTGGAGTCTCTCTGCCTCCACTTGGGTTCAAGAATAAATCAGTGTAAAAACTGGGAAACAGACTCTTTGACCTTTGAACCTTTGTGTGAGGGTCAGTCTTCCCGCACAAAAACGGCTAGGTTTGTGTGCAAATCACCAACACATTTGCACATTTCTATTAGTGGACCCACACATATTAGCAGTTTAGCTCTTGCGGAACCACCTATTCGCAGATGTTTTTGAGAACCTATCCCTCTTTATTTGTCGAACCCCCATCTTATCTATGTGTTATTAACTTATGAATATGCCAATGATGGCCATAGACGTCAAAGATCGATTTTAACTGGGGTGGCAGTGAATAAGGTATTGCCTATTCCCATCACCGTCTTATTTCTGACCCTCCCTTTAGTCTCTCTCTCCGAACCCACTTCAGGCCCCAGGGCTCAGGAGGTCGCACAGCTGCAGGGAGCAATTCCCCGGAAACCAGCTCATTTCCCTTGATAGTCATCCAGGCTGAGACAGCACCATAAAGTTTGATCTGGTTTGCTGTTCATTGGCTGACATTCTCCCTCCTGACAACAATGCAAAATTGCTGTGGTGCAGATTTCCAATTTAATGTCTGGAATTGCTATCTTGCATTTTCTCTCCATTTGTGTCTCTGCCAACCTCTTCAGCAGATTTGCTGCGTGAGTCTATCTAGCCGTCTTCCTGCGGTGTACCAATACTTTTGTCCTTTGTCCTACTTACAAAGTTCACTGTTGCTTTTTTGTTCTCCTGTGATTAGTCAAAGTGAGGCGCACCTGTGACATGAATCGCCTTCACATCACGCCACTGGTTACTTACGGTAACATGGTAAGGTTTAAACATTTAAATGGCACGGTAAATGGCACTTCATTTATATAGCGCTTTTCCACCATACAAGGCCCTTAAAGCGCTTTACATTTGACTACTCATTCCCCTACTGATGACGCAGCATCAAGAGTAACTAGGGGTTCAGTATCTTGCTCAAGGATACTTCGACATGGTCACAATGGCATAGGATCAGACCCACAACCTTTGGATTGGGAGACAACTACTCGGGCCACGCCGGCCCAAATGAATATTTAGTATGCTTAAAGCTGCTCAACATAGAAATATTTTTACAATAGCCTTTTTATTTGACCATTTATGACTCAGACAGCTTCTAATAAATACATTAACAACTTAGCTGTAGCGGTACTCCTGCAAGCTTCTGGCCAATAGTTTTCAGACTAGATTCGGGTTCGAATGTCCCACCCTCTGTCTGCTGATGTGACGTCATGCACGCATTGTGTACGTGCAGAAGGGAGTGCACAGTTTCATTCTTCGGCCAAACATGGCAATAACAATTCTCAATGTTGCCGGCATGGTGACCGAGTGGCTATTACATTTGTTTGGGTTTTGGGGGTTCGAATCCTGGCTCTGGCCTTTACATGTTCTCCCCTTCCTTGTGTGGGTTTTTCTTGAGATACTCGGACTTCTTCTCAAATTCCAATTGCCTGTAGTTGTGAATGATTGTTTGAGCCTCACGATTGGTTGGTGACCAGTTCTGGGTGTACGCCGCCAAAATCCTCTAAAATCCAGCTCACCCAAGAAGGTGAGCTGGTACAGAAGACGGATAGGATACTTTAATCATTTGGATGGCAGTTAAGAATCACTTTTTTTTAAAGTTTGAGGGAAATTCTTCGATTTCAGAGACTGCAAGCATTTTGTTCTGGTTGCAGTGTACTTACTGATAATATGATTTGCTTTCATCAAATACAAAGTCATAAATTCAAGGTCCATGAGGAGAAAATAAAAGGATAGTAGAAGTACAAGAGATTGCAGTCATGGGTCCAGACGCCCCCAGAAAGAGAAGCCCATTACTGAGGGACAAAGACACACTTGTGGATACCAAAATCTAACTGTCAGAAATGAAGACACACACACACACAGATGTGCAGGATATTGCGCATATTAGCTGAGCCATTAGCGCCTAACATTGATGGAATGTTTGACTGTCCGCCTCCCGTGTCCCTTGAGACATGATGTCACCCCAACAAAACGCCGCCGTTTCAAAGAGAAACAGCTTTTAATGTGTCCAGAGCCATGCAATTAAAGGGGAGAGGGGCCAAGACATGGGTGAGAGAACGCATTAAAAAATTGAATTTAAAAAGAAAAGCCAAGGAGAGATAGACATGAGTGGATTCGCACAACACTTGAGTTGATTTGTGAGTGATGATGATGGCGGCGAAGAAGCCATTAAACCAAGACGAAACAATTCATCTTTGACCTGCTACTAAGGGTTTCTTTGCCGTAAATGTGTCAACTTTAACGTCACTACCGCGTATTAATCACTGGACATCATTAAATTAAATGGTGATTGTGACTGGTCTTGCATTAGATGGATAAAATAATGAGCAACATACTGTATGAGCAAAGTGAGGATGATGTACATACCTTTAAATATTCCCAAAGTGGAAACTGCACCAGAGAGAACGGAATCTGAAAAACACAACATTGGAATCTTGAACATCTGCAGTAGTATTCAAAATCCGAGAGGTTCATCTTTAATGTGTAAATATGCAGCTGCCTGTGCCATTCTTTCCACCATTTTTTGTAGCTTTGCCCTCTCAACATGTTTGCATGCCTTTTCACTGCTGATGATTAATGAATGAGACGGCCTGTGGTCTGGAAAGGTTGGACTGCGTATCGAAAGAGCCAACTTCAAATGAAGGATAGAAAGAGACCAGATTGATGTCTTGGGATTGAGTTTTGCCACAGGAAACAATTCATCAGTGCATACAGGAAATGTTCTATCTTTGGAGATGCCAAAGCTATGGGCATATCCCACATGAACACACGGCAGACGCACGTGTGTGCAACCTGCCATCATGCAGTAGACGGGTGGGCAAGTGAGACCGAAAAGAAAAAAAAATCAGAGGGAGAGAAAAAAATTACATTGATTTGCTGCTATTAGTGTTTGATCACAGCAACAAGGGTATCATTCAACCATCTGCGCCTCTCATCCCAATCTGTTTCATCACACTACAACTACACAAAGGTGTTTATGCCATTTAATGAGCTAATTAAACACTTGGTCCAAAGCGAGTTGACCTCATATAAACAGTCAATCTGGACATAGTCAAACTAAACTCAAAGTGTATCTACAACATCTGCTCTCCAAGCGCACTGAGAAAAACTGCCAAGAGATTTGCAAATCATTTACAACTAATTGGAACTTTATTTGTAGTTGACAAAGTTTGTAGCAGAATTGGGATTTTACAGGCATAACAATCCTTAGTCATTAGTTACTCCTAATAGGGCTGTTTCAGTACGACGCTTGCGATGAGAGTCAGACTGTTGCAAGTTCAGGAGCAGGTCAGTAAGTTTAGTGCGTTTGCTAAGTTAAACAAGAATGTCCCCACTCTAATCAGTAAAACAAATGTCTGTCTAGAGGAATAGTTATTGCCTTCAGTTTAGGGAGTTTTGTGTTGTCTGTGTGCGTTTCTCGATAGGATTACGCTAAGTAACCAAACGTCCTCTTTTACATCCTGCCTGGAAGGTGGGGGTTATAAATTCCTGAAAATGTCCAAGTTGTCATTGTTTTTCAAGTGAGCAATTAGCATGTGTCAAATTTGACTGATGCTTTGCGGGACAAATGGGAAGCGTAGTGCACCGTGTTGTTATCGAAACTGGTAGAACGTGGACTGCCCCCAACTTGAACGCGAGGAGTGTAGTGGAAGTAGTGCTGTCACTTTTGAATATTTTTAGAATCGATTAATCTATCGATTATACAATCGACTAATCGGATTCATTTTAATTTTGCATTAAAGTGGTTTACAAAAGCATTTTTTTCTCTGATTACTGTTTATTAACCAGTGATTGGTGTTTATGTCGTATCGTACTTCGTATTCGTGCAGTGATTAAAAAAATGGGGGGATTGATGTTGTACTTACTGGTTCGGTTATTGTTTTCCAAAGTAAAAACAGATGTTTGCAAAGGTCTTGTTGTATTATTATTATTAAACACATAAGATAATCAGTCTTCTTTCATAAAGGACTACAGAAATCAGTCAACAATTACTGTTAATATGCTGAAATCAGAAGATTTAGACAATTTTTAATTAAAAATGGCTCCAAACAATAACTCAATTATTAAAATAGTTGTAGATGAATTTGATAATGATTAATTGTCGATTAATTTTGACAGCTCTAAGACGAAGAGAAAAAAATTGGGGGTTTCCATGTGTGTGTTATACATTAATTAAAAAATATATATATACAGTATATAAAGGAAAAAAGTAGCTCTGCGCTCCCAAACCGGAGAAATGGTCGCAGCGTGGGTTTGATCCCCGAGTTGGATCGACGCCGCGGAATGTTTGCTTGAAAAAAAAGCTATTGGAGCAAAAAAGTTTGGGCTTAGGGCATTATGTTATTATTTATTCATTTGTCAAGACTTCAAAAGAGAGTTATGTTTTTCATTTTATTTTGTACTCATACTGAAAATTTATAAGCAAAATATGATCACCCTAGTTAAAGCTATGCCACTCATTTCCATGAACTTTGTGGCTAGGTGTTGCATAAATGTTAATGCACATTAAAATTAAAATGTGGATTCCTCTTAAATACAGTACACTTATGTCTTACATTAGAGATTTTTTTCTGTACATAAAGCGTAGCTGGCCCTGCTACAATAAGCACTAGAATCAGGCAGGCAGAAGAAAATTCTCTGCAGTCTTATTAGACGTCGGTCCGTTGGTGTCCAGCCAGCACAATATGAGGAATGAGAACTCCCCCCATTTTCCAGCTGTGAGCAGATGAGAGTAATCTTCTCAAAAGAATAAAAGTGCACCTGTCTTTTATTACCACCCCAAAGAGTTTTGCGACATTCCAAGCCAAAGAGACAGACTAGAGAAACGGTTGCAATGATACACACAGAAAGTGGAATTTGAATTCAGTATTATGAAATAAATTGTGATATAGAAGCCTAATACTACTAATTATAATGGCAAAAATAACTATAATAATACTGAATATTAAAAAAATAAATAACAATGGACAGTTTGGTTCTGCAATGGATTTGAAAAGACTGATCCACACTTTGAATGCTGTGCAGATTATTCCTATTTTTTCAAAGAGTGGAAACCAACACACAAATGAAGGTGATGTTGAAACTGCAGGACTTTATACCAATGCCATGACACATTAACTTAAAACAAAAGTTTAGAACAATGCATAACACCCACTTTTTTCTTTGGCTCAAATATATTTTCCTAGAAATTATTCAAAATTTGATTGATTGATTTTTTCCCGTGATATCTGTCAATTATTATATAAACAGATTTTTCCTTAGACCTCAACTACTATTGTCATCTTGTGTTAGCAAGGAAAATTCTTGTTTTGACAAAAACTAATATTTTACAGTTTGACGATCAGACCCCCCTGAACCTCAACAGACACGGCTAAAATACTGAACTGGGTCCAAATCCTACGTAGTCGCTTGGCATGCACTACAACAAAAACAGATCATCTCTAAAAGTAGAGCAATTATATAGAGCTGCGTATATTCTGGCAAAAATCCTGTCAAAATAAGGCTCTGCATCTTGGCTACATAGTGAGAACTTTGTTCCAGGAGCTCAGCAGCATCTGCTCCCAAAGCCCTCAAACATCTGTGTTATCCGGCTGGCCTGCAGGGAGACGATTCCACGGCTGGGAAATAGAAGAAGGGCTCGCCCACAAACCTGCCCTCCTTCATCTGGGTATCTTACATTTTTGCATGCAAATGTTGTCTTTGCACTTGATCATACGTATTTCATGTGATGCATGTGTGTCTGAAATGAAGCATTCTACGTGCTTGCTGACACATTTTGCAGCTGATCTGACGTGACAGCGCCACTTGCCCTTACTGTCATGTTCAATATCATATTCATAGAGATGTGGGCTGTGTCACTCTGCTGACACGGCTCCGGGTTGCATGTTTGTGTGTACAAAGCGTAGTCGCCAACTGTATTAGTGGGGACTTTATTAGTATTCTGCGAGGCTTCGGCCTGTCACAGGTCCTTAAGCACTCAGCGGAGGGCAGAAAAACACATGTCAAAATATATTCCGCATGAGCCTGATTGGAGGACAAGCCAGTTGGCTGCAATTTGACAAACGACTTTTAATAGGTCATACTGCTGCGTGTGCATACTGATGAGGTTTTAAGAGAGCGAGGCAAGATGATGGATGTTGAGACAGAAACAAGTTGACAAATGTATAAGAATGGGCAACCGTGCCAAAAGAGAGATGATATTCAACCTTTTTCTTTCCACAAACATCTCATCCTTAATTATTTTAAACTAGTTGCTACCAGTGAAAATGCCTCAAAATTAAGAATGAAATGTTGTAACAAAGTCTCTCACTGTGTCTGATGCTCAGCAATAACAGTATGAAGACATTTTAACATTATAAATCGGCTTTACACGATAGAATATTTCAGCCAATGACGATCAGCAAGTTTGAAAAACCGATAACTGATTACCGATTTGATCAAAAAATGTAGTAAAATATCTATTTAAACAACTTTTATATTGGACTGCCGCCATTCGCAGGGTATAGTGAGTGGCCTGGAACCACGAATAGCGAACGTATAATTAATACAAATTGAAATGGATTGGGGGAAAATAAATAAAAATAAATAAACTCCCCCAAATAATATACAAAAAAGACAGATATACATTTCATATAACTTATTATGTATTATTCCACAGAACCGATCGATTACTTCATTGATTGATCATGCAAATTAAGACATTGTCGCCAATTACCGATTTTGCATAAAATATCGGCCGATCCTAATCCAGTCGATCAGATAGATCGACGTAAAGTCTAATTTTAAGGATGGGAAAATAAACTCGACAGCCACAACATTAGGTACACCTGAAAAAAATATTTAAAACAATTATCACATAACATAAAAAGTTAGCATAATGGTTAGTTTGGTGTAAGTTTACATTCACGCGGAGCTGCACTGAATTGGACTGAGAGTTGTTTCCTCAAAATTTCATAAAACAAATGAACATCTTAAAATAAATGAACAAATTGTAAAAGTATCATTACAACTGTATCATATTAGGAAATCTTTTTTTGTTTTTGTTTTGTTTTTGTCAAACAGTACCAACCAAGCCAAACAGCAGCATTACTATCATAGAAGAGAAGTATAATTTGTGATACACAGCCCTTGAATTGGATGTCATTTTGTTCTGCGGGTAAATAAATATGTTGGTGTGACACTGACGATCACCAGTCACACTGTACCTAAGTGAAGAAAGTCAAACCTTGAAAACAGATCATGAACAAGTATGTGCTGAGTCTGTTCTACACTCGCCACCAGATGTGGAGCAAATGATTCATGAGCTGGAGAATGCAGCTGGATCCCATGTTAGTACTTGATACCCAATGACCACTGCAAATCCATCTGTCAAAATGTCCTAAAGCCCTTGGATTTGGAATCCACCACATGAATTATATAGCATGAAGAATTTCAAATTCAATTTATAAAATGAGCAAACACCACTTGATTTGAAACAATCTTGGATTGATTGAGAATTAAGATAACAGCTCTGCTGGTGCAGCACATTAAGGTGCATTAAGTCGTTTTCAAATTGCATCATGCTCTACCTTCTCCAAATTGGAGCTCTGACTTTATCCAATCCAACCTTTTCACAGAGGGATAAAATATGTCTGAGCACTCAGATAAAGCAGCTGTAAAACAATGTATGATGTTGTGTAATGTCAAAAAGATTGCTGGTGATTAATATGAATTGAGTACAATAACAACATGCAAATTCTCAAATATTGATAACTATGAAAATTCCACTGACGTGTAGAAGACACATTGCACGAGGATAAATGTTTTCTAAAAAAATCCAGATGGCAGTCACATGGGGAAGCCATTAGTGGCGGCCATTGTCAGAAAGTCGAATGAATGTAGGTCATGAGAAGCACGATTCACATTAAAATCTGCATTTATTAATTGCTAATGCATGCATTTTGCAAAAACCATTAAGCACACATACACAAAATGGATATTTAAAGGCCTACACACCCTAACTTCTAATACCAGGTTTTTGTAATTCTTAAATAAGAAATAATTATTTAAAAATATATATATATTAATGATGATGATGATGATATATATATATATATATATATACACTCATTTGCTCCAAAAACATATAAATGTGTTCTATGTTCTAAATATTACCATGCCCCCAAAGACGTATTTATATGTTTAAAAAACACAAAAAAAACTTCTTTTTTTTCCCCTAGAGCATACAGAAGGCTTTGATGCAGCCTCTGAACTGAAGAGAATGCTTGAAGCAATGGTAGTTATTACAAAAACGGCCAGCAGGTGGCAGCAGAGTAAAATAGATCAACCAGGGCCATGTTGCAAAAAGCTCTCTCCCCCACTGTTTTGAACAGATTTGTGAATAATTATTAAACTTAACTTTATTCTAATGCTCATTGGTGCAAAACGGAAGCTGATAGAAATATACTTTTTGATGAAAGAAGAGACTCTAATCTTTCATTTTGTAGGTTCCATGTCTTTCTAGCAATAGAACACAATATTCTGTGGGCCTTGCAAAATCAGTCAAAATCCAGTAAAACAGCCGGGAGCGAAGGGGGTTGATTTAGTGAAAATGGCTGAGAATTAGAGTTAAGGAAGTATGACATCCATGAAACATTTTCCTCAAGCACCAAATGTGGCAAAAATCCAGCAGAAAACCAATATTGAAGCCATTAAAAAAGATTTCTCAATGCATCCATTGTTAAAGAGTGGTCTCCCTCAGGTTAACAGCTGAGCTGCAGCCTATATAAGGTGACTTTAGCTAAGAGGAATGTGCAACTTTAGTGACAGGAACTTCAAGTTGTTTAGAGACAGCCTTTACACCTTGAACATAACGATACCTTTCTTTAAATAATCGCCTAAACCATTTTTTCCCGATTTTTCAGGAAACACAAAAAATTTAACCATTTGCATCATGAGGAGATCATTTAGGCAAAAAAAAAAAATACTTAAAAGGGTGACGATAAGTGTCGTTAATGTTCTCTCTGATCTCCTGAAACAACTCTCATTTTGCTTCCGCTGGTCTATATTTTTTCACATCATGTCACCAAATGAGCAGTGACTACTTTAAATTAGCTGACTGACTGATTACAAGTTTGAAGACCCCTGGAATGCTAATTAGAAGAGACACTTTGGTTGAACATGTCTCTATGGTCATATTGTTTTTTATTATGGATTTTTCTACAAGTACTATTGTTTTTATTCAGGTTTGTTTCATGAGATTGTTTTTTTAATATATGTATAATTCTGTTGAACCACAATTCAAAAGCTTAATTAATTATTACTTTTGTCAATGGTTATTTCTGTGCCTTGTGTAAGTTTTTCTTTCATTAACAACAATTTTGTCTATGGGTGTATACTGTGTTTTCAAATTCATAATGCATATAAAGCAAATAGCTTTGACTAGTGTTTTCTCTAAAACCAAATTTGTCATAGATAAATTAGAGGTCATCCCTCCTAAAGCATGAGCAAGGGGCCCTTTTATAACTTTTACAGTATCACTGTGAGGAGTGTTCAGCCTTAAGCAATTGGCAATCACTCATCTTTCCAACTCCCTTGCGCTGTACAAACTAGAATGTGTATGAATGCACTTGCTGAAAAATTCCACCTGACAGTTTTGAATGCCAAGGGCTGCACTCTGTGTGTGTGTGTGTGTGTGTGTGTGTGTGCGCGCCTGCGTTTAAACAAGCCAAACTGGAGAAGTCTTTTAAGCAATGCATTCTCCCACAAGCCAATGAAACCACTGTCCCCAGTCGCCCCAAGCTGCTTCATCCTCGCAAATGTCAGTGAGGCAGCATTATTCACAACAAATTAGGACTTGTTTTAGGGTAAACGAGGAGACAAGGGAGCTAATTAAAAGGTGAGGCGGCGGTGGGAGTGTTAGAAACAATGTGCTGGCAAATAATAAAAAAGGTAACTACATAAAATTGAGAGAAATACTTCCCTAAAACAGTATATAATGCAACCTTGTAGGTCAAGCAAGAGAGAAAATTCATATTCAGCAAAACACTTATTTTTATTGCAAATAAACCACCTGAAGTTCTTGTATATGAGCCCAGGTGGCATCTAAACATTATTTGGTGGTATATTTCACTTATGCTCATAAATCAACTAAATCAAATGTACAAACCCAATTCCCAAAAAGTTGGGACACTATACAAATTGTGAATAAAAACTGAATGCAATTATGTGGAAGTGCCAAATATTAATATTTTATTCAGAATAGAAAGTTTAAACTGAGAAAATGTATCATTTTAAGGGAAAACTATGTTGATTTTAAATTCCATGGTGTCAATAAATCGTTTCCACTTTGCCACACTCCATTTGAAATAACCCCTGGCCCAGAGTAACGCCTGTGCTTCTTAGTCTGCGTTAGAAATGGCTTCTTCTTTGTACTGTCGAGTTGCATCTGGCAACGGCGGCTGGCACGGCGGATTGTGTTCACCCACAATGTTTTCTGGAAGTATTGCTGAGCCCTTTCTGTGATTTCTGTGGTAAGCATTCCTGTTTGCGTGCAGTGCCGATTAAGGGCCCGAAGATCTTGGGCATTCAGTATGATTTTTCGGCCTTGACCCTTACACAACAGAGATTGTTCCAGATTCTCTGAATCTTTGGATGATGTTGTGCACTGTAGATGATGATGACTTTTTCACTGGTAAACACCTTTCTGATATTTCTCCACTATCTTTCTGCGCAACATTGGAAGAATTGGTGATTCTCTACCCATATTCGCTTCTGAGAGACACTGCCACTCCGAGAAGCTCTTGTTATACTCCTATCAAGTTGCCAATGGACCTCATTATTGGTAACTGGTCTTCCAGCTGTTTTTTTTATTTTTAGAAGTGCAATTGACTTTTCCAGCCTCTTATTGCTACCTGTCCCAACTTTTTTTAGATTTGGTGGCACCATAAAATTTACAATGACCATCTTTTTCCCTTAAAATGATAAATTTTCTCAGTTTAAACTTTTGACCTGTCATCTATGTTCTATTCTGAACAAAATTTTGAAATTTGGCACTTCCACATAAATGCATTCAGTTTTTATTTGCAATTTGTATAGTGTCCCAACTTTTTGGGAATTGGGTTTGTATGTACTGTGTCAAGATTTGACACCAAGATAGTATCAGTGGTCGCATGCGTAGTGAATGCAAGTCGGATGTGACACAGTAAGCCCGCAAGGTCAACCAATTAAGCTGCTGACAGGACGAGTGATATGAACATGTCTGAGGGTCTAGCAAAAATTTGTCCGAAAAGAGTAAATGAGCTATCAGTACGGCTGATTGAGAGTTACCGGATAAAATAGAAATGCACCATTTACTGGAATAAAAAAAAAGCAAAGATTAGTCTATCTACTCTTCAGAAAAGTAAATCCAAAGGTGGTCTAGAGGCACCAAATTTTATGCACTACTATATAGCTAACCAGCTACAATATATCGTTCTATGGCCACAACCCAACAGAGACACAAACTGTTGGCTGGAACTAGAACAGAAGGATTGTAATAACCTCAGACTTCGAGATTTACTCTTTATTACAACATCGATTAAGCGACATAATTATTTTAAAAACCCAATGATTTCCGCCACCCTGACTGCCTGGTGGAAGGCACTAGAAATGACAAAAGCCCAAGTGGAGCCCTGTGGGCTTTCTCCCCTATGGCATAACCCCGACTTTCAACTTAACAACCAACGGCTTTATTTAGGTGTGTGGGAGCAGAAAGGAATTACACATCTCCACCATCTCTTCTCAGATAATATGTTTATATCATATACATCCTTGCTCCAAAAATACAATATGAAAAACGGAATTTTTTTACATTATCTACAAGTTAAAAATATGATAAAGAAAAAAATTCCAACACTTCGGGGTACGCTCCAACCGCCTGTTTTAGCTAAAGATATTAACAAGCTTTCTCCGACAACAACAAAAAAACTTTCAAAAATATATAAGTTACTTTCATATACTGATAAAATGTCTTTACCCATCTCGAAATGGGAGACAGACTTGTCTATAGCACCGGAATCGGACTTTTGGATTCAAGTTTGTGAAAACGCATTTAAAATGACAAAACACACAAATTTACAACTTATCCAATATAAAATTATTCAGAGAACATATATTACTCAATATATGATGAAGAAAATGGGACTCTCAGACTCCGACATTTGTCTCCAAAGGTTACAAAACACTACAGACACTTATGTTCATGCTTTATGGTTATGTACTCCGGTTATGTATTTCTGGACTAAAGTCTTAGAAAAACTTTCCGCTATTTTGGACTGTAGGATACCTTTATCTCCAAACTTGTGTTTGCTAGGTGACCTAACAACAACTGACTTACCACATAAACAATTTCAATCTACACTTGTAGCCCTTACTATCCAATGGTCTAACCTCCTCATAAATCACATTTTAATGGAAAAAATATCTGCCTCAAATAAAAACCAAATATCAAAATTTATAGAAACATGGTCTACGTATATAGAATTTTTTAACCTAATTCTGGTTACTTAATTCTGTCTGTTAGCGAGAGCCACTATATCGTGATAACTTACATTGATGTTTCTGCATTTGGCAATTTATTATTATATTATATTATTAGTACGGGATTTTTTTTAATGGGCTTTAGGTGAACTGATGAATACACACACGCACGCACGCACGCACGCACACACACACGCACATACACATTCTCACCCACATACAAAAAAATATATATATATATGTGTATATATATATATGTATATATTTAAAAATAATAATAATAATAATAATAAAAAAGAGAAAAAAACCTTTTTATTTATTTATTTATTTTTTTTAAAAAGGAGAGCAATGATGATGTCAAATCGAATGAACAATACTGAGCTCTCCTTAAAAAAAAAGAAAAGAAATGCACCATTTCCACTAGCAATCTCACATGGTCTCAGAGGTGGGCGATTAATTCTCAAAGCTGCCTTGTGGAATAACTCCAAACGGGCACATCAACGTGCTAACACTGTTAAATCTGAATTTAATGTCTTCCTTTTTATAAAGCAGTATATTGTACTGCACTTGTGTAGCCCAGGTATAGCTTGTTAAATAAATTACATATAATTATAGAATTAAAATTGTGACTTTCTCCCAAATCATTACCAGTGCAAAAAAATAAGAAATAATAATACGATTTTTGGCGTAGCAGTTGGCGTTGGCACTATTATTTAAAAAGAAAAGGTTACTAGAATTGTCTGATAAATCATTGAATATATCTATTTTAGTTGGCAACACTGAAGGCAAGTAGCTGCTCTTGTTCGCTTGCACTGCTGACACACATGCATATCAAAATAAAAGCAGCGCATACTTGACGTTTTAGGTTGACTTCCTAATGGCTGCAGAGATGGGCCATATGTGGCCCACTGGCCCTACTTTTCCCATGTGTGCTTTAAGCCAAACAACAAAAAATGAACAACAAACAGCAGACTTTGGTGCTCGTTTGAGAACCACACCAAGATTTTTATGTGCACGACTGAACTTAATAGTGTATTACAACAACACTCGTATTTACGATTTTATATGTACTAATGGATGAAACAATGGAGCTTGGGACAAAAATTAAGGTCTTCAACGTCAATCCATCGATATTACTCCTTAAATGGCTTATCCCTTTTAACAATAGAGACAAGAGGGAAATTTACAAAGAAAAAGTTCCCATTCCCAACAGTCCAAAACCAGTAAAACCAGCTGTAGAAACTGTTGTTGACTGCACTTCTAGTGTTTATCCTTTTAAAGATTTATAATATTTTGAATTTTAACTGTAGATGCAAAACTGTGTCGGTGTATCTGAGCGTATTTGCATACAAGTTGGGTGGTGTATTTCACAAGGTATTTCATGGACACGTGACAAAAGCACGGCACTACCTAAAAACGACAACTGTGTAAGCTAAAAAAAAAAATCTAATGCAATTAACAAATGCCAATGAACAACATACATATATGGATGCTCTACATGCCATATTATCTCTGGGAGCAACGCTCACAGCAATGAAACAATCGTTTCAGCTAACCAATCACTGCCTGAGGGCCAACAGAAAAGTTGTTTTTGCGTGTGTGTGCGTGTGGTTTCATCACTCACGCACATCAAATCAAATGGGAATTGGATAAGCAATAAGCATATTCTGGAAACCACCGAACCTGGTGGGAGAAGGTAGCAGTGCAGTTTGAAATTTCTCTCTCTCTCTCTCTCTCCCTCTCTCTCTCTCGCTCTCACACACACACACACACACACACACACACACACACGCACACACACACACACACACACACACACACACACGCACACACACACACACAAACTCACACAGGACCAGCGTCAGTCAAACAAAACCATGTATGGGCCTGATCAATCCGTTGCATGCCTAAACAAAGGCAATGCACAATGTAAGGCTGAATTATAGCTATAAAAAAATTTTTTTTAAAGAAACATGAAAAATAACAGAATCAGTAAGGGAAAAAAAGCAATGAGGAAAGGTCTTGGCAAAGTACTTGACAATTGTGCACTATTTCGCTCAAAACCCAAAACCTCAACTTGTCAGTGCTTGAAGAAGTAGTGGAAGTTGACTAAAGTCAAGGGAAATGAATTGGTTTGAACTGCTAACCTTTGCTGGGGTTGAGACAGATAATGTTCTTGCTGCGACTGACACATTATACTTCTTTCTTCCATTGGACATTAAGCAGTGACATCACAGCATGCCCCTTGACTTTCAGGAGTTTTGTTCCAGATGCTGCAGGGTCGTTAGCGCCCCTGCGAGCAGGATGATGGTTGAAGCAGGGGTAAAAGGGGCAGGCCTATGGCTAGCGGAGGCGGGGTCAAGACAGAAGGATACGTCGGGTTGGTAGGGCAGGTGCTGCTTCTGAGGAGCCTCAGATGACTGCCTGGGAATAACACAATACCACAAAAACAGGACAACCTTTTCCTCACAAATTCATGTGCTGGTGGAAAGCGCCATTAAAGTTGTACAGTGAACATATTAGAAAAATAGAGACAAGCAGCCCTGTTTGGGTGCAATTAAAAAAATATACAGGGTGTCCATAAAGTCTCTTTAAGATTTCAAAAATTTATTAAAAATGCAATTGATTAGATATTTTATTTAGATTTATTCTATTGTATTCAGCGTTTATTAAATTTTTTTTTACCTCTTTTAATACACTTCTACATGGGCACCATTAGTTGCACGAAGCACATCAAGACGGTACTTGATTTCTTGCTAATGTTCGCTGTAGCATAGCCTCATCAATTGTGGCAATGGCATCAGTAATCCTTTGCTTAAGGTCAGTAATGATAAACACTGTATGTTTTTTTAAACACTGAATACAATAGAAAAAATCTGAATAAAATATCTAATCAATTGCATTTTTAATATTTTTTTTAAATGGTAAAGGGACTTTATGGACACCCTGTATATTGAAAGGCAATTGGAATATTGAGCCTATTATTTCAAAAAAGTGGATACAGCATTATTTAAGGTGTCTGGCTTGTTTGTAGTGTTAGTGGTACTACTGGACTGCACATTGTCCTACATGTCTACTAGGGGTGGGAATCTTTGAATGTCTCATGATTACATTCGATTCCGATTTTTAGGTCTGCGATTCGATTTAGAATCGATTTTCGATTGAGAGCAACTTTTGATTCAAAATTATTTGATTGCCAATGATTTTTGCTTCAATCTATAGATGTGCAAGGAATTGTAATGATCTACTCCAGTCTGACACGCTAATGCTAATTAGCGCGCTACTCGCGGCACTTTTATCACTCAAAAGAACCGCTCCACGCTGAAAAAAAAACTTATATTGGAATAACGTGATCGTGACTTTTTCCTTCTACTCTCTAATGTGGCTACAACTTAACAGCATATTAGACCGCGTGGACCTACACTGCCCCTCAGTGGCCAAAACGGGTACAACATGAACAGCGCTACAAATAAAGGCACACACAGACAAAGGCAAGACAGTATAAAATAATTTAAATAAAATCGATTTTCGGACATTTAAAATAGATTCTGAATCGTGCTAAATGAGAATCGCGATTCTTATAAGAATAGATTTTTTGGCACACCACTAATGTCTACTAAACTTAAGTAGAGCAGGCGTACTGTTCAAACATTATTTTTGCATATTGCTGTCGAGGGGATTATGGATCAACTTCAATCTGGTCTGCTGGCACTAAATTCAAAACGATAAGGGCATATACTAATCTCCTTTGACATGACATCCAATCCACTCCTGGTCCTCCATTCTAAACCGACTTCCCACCAGTGAACACCCTCCACCGATCACAACTCTTTTGCTAGACATGATTAAAAACACATGCAGGGCGCCTGAGGTTTTCCGCATGGATTGACGCAACGAAAGTTGCGGGAAGAAAATATAGCCTCAAGATTCTAAACGAAAACATTGCCTGAATGTTAATATACCCAACAATCACGTGAACAAGTGGGAGGTTTGGTGCAAAAACAACAACAGAAGTATATATGCACCCCCCGCAAACCTAAATAGGACAGATAGTAGCATGTCTGCTTTGCAAATGATATCCATAAATGATGAAGTGTGCTTTACATAATTGTGTCTGTAAGTGTGATCCATAGGTCTCAGGGGCAAAGCTTTCAAATGCATTATACAGAACAGTCATGCACTCATCCAGAGCAAAATCTGCACCATGCAGAGCGCACATGTGCGGGCCTGACACCACAGCAGCAAACTGCTGCACATCTGCCAACAAAACTCACCAGTAACACTGCTGTCCATCATTTGGTGGTTAAATAGCTTCTAAATGCAACCAAGGCAACCAAAAGGAACTGGATACATTATAATATTTACCTTATAATGTGTACTGTGGTCAAGTATCAGTGAAGGGGGAAATGTGGGACTAACATTCTAAACTCAGCAACACTAATATGACAAGCGGCCCATCTTTCATTTATCCAGTGTTAAAATTTGTTAAAAATTAATTTTGCGAGTGGTGTAAGCAACATACATGACAAAGGTACCATTTTTCAAACTAAGCAAATCAACAATGATACTGATGTATGCTAAGGCTCAGGGATGGGAAGGCAGTGACATTGGAGTCAGATTTACAAATTGAGTATATGACCCTAACAGAGTGTATTTGCCATTAAATTAGCAGTAGACTAACATTAAAGGGATACTTGACTCATTAAACTATTTTTAGCAGTAAAAAGTTAATATTTTGTCCAGAATTAATTTGATAACTTCATTATTTTTCTTGTACCGTACAATTAATACTTTTAAAAACAATATTGTCCACTTGCTGTCAACTGAAGATGACATCACCTGTGCTGAGGAAGTAGGTGACGACCAATCATGGCTCATCTGTTTTCTGGGTTTGGTCAGTAAACTGAGCCATGATTGGTCATTACCTATTTCCTCAGCATAGGTGATGTCATCTTCAGTCGACAGCAAGTGGCAAAATTAGATTTAAAGGTATTAATTATTCATGAAAAATAATGACATAATCACATTAATTATAGACAAAATATTATCCTCTTACTTTTGAAAATGGCTCAATGAGTATCCTCTGAAACAGGTCAGGGCCGGCAAGCTTTAACATTAAACCTGTTCAATATTTCCGACCAAAGATCTTTAAATGCAGTGGGAAATCTGACATCTCCAACGTTAATGAAACTGTGAGATGTGACACGAACGGAATGTAGTCAAACAGTCCGCTGACTGATGAACAAGGAAGCGGTGGTAAATAAAACAAAATATGTCCTACCCATTCTTATTTCTGTATAGAAGTTAAAGCTAACAACGACCTAGCAACGGGAATATTTGGCCGGCTAACAGTGCGCTAGCAACAGACAAGATCTGAGAGCCAAACTATCTTAGCGCTAGCAAGGATGGGGCTAGTAGCAATGTAGATTGATTTTAAATGGGATGGACGAGAAAAAAAACATCCTTTGCTCAACAGTTGACCAGGAGGAGGATTTGGGATACGTTTGAATTAGTTAGGTGACGAATATGGCTTTGGAAACATGATGAAGATAACGCGCTTCATCATTTAGAACCAAATTGGATTTTTCATTTGTTAGACTATGACGTGTTTTTCGGCCAAAGTACATTGTGTCACCCATTCGAGTTGATTCGATCATGCGGTGGTCACCCATCACAATCAAGCCTCATATATAGTTTCTTGAGTTTGAATACATTTTATTCATTTATTGTTAGTTCTGGCCAACACCACATGTAACGCTACTCTCGGCCTAGAAGTCCATTTAATGCACACAACAGTTTCATTCAAGCCATATTCTGCCACTTTTTGGCTTCTCTCAGGCCCAACTGGCCAAAGCAGACTTTAAAACCTACATTAAGGTGAGGATGAATACTCTTTCCTGTTGAATCTCATTTGATGAACAAGAATTGTGACTCAAAAAACAAGACATATGATCATCAGTCACACTCGAAATAACAAAACTGGATGTGTGTAGACATTCAAACATCTAATTTAGTGTGTGCAAAGAATGGCAGACACACCTTTATCAACATCGCAGATCACACAAAGGCACCCAACCACACTTTGTCAGGTCAAGTCATGTCAAGGGCCTTATCTCCAAAAGTCAACAGGTCATCTCACCGCTGAAAGTGCAAATAGATGAGGTAACACAGTAGCAGACAATATGTTTTAACCAACAATGCATGACATCCCTCCCTCCCCACTTCTTTGAAGCTCAATTTTCCATTACTGTCAGTCTTTGGTAAACTTTTATGGCTTCAAAGCCATTTTATCAAATAATCAAAAAAGGGAGGCGTAAACACATTAACAAGGTAGAGAATACAGGAAGACATGTTTATTAGTTAGCTGAATTGTCTTGCTGTGTCTAATATTCCAAGAACTTTATAGTGTGGAGTGACTGACTCACTAGTCAATCAACTGGGGCTCAAGGTGCCTCAGACTGTCAGTTTCACTTACAGCCACAGTCATTGTAACCACTACACCAATAAAACATCTAATAGCTCATCTCCAACTCATTACGCCATTTCAAATTGGTGCAGTTTATGTCAAATTGAACGTCACCTTACAGAGCTTTAGATGAGAAACTGAGGGCACGTATTCATTGCAATGCTGATATTACATACTCAAGTGTGATGGGGTAATGGAGAGATGAGAGAGGGAAAAAGCAGAGCAAAGAGAAGAGTGAAGTGAGCTAAAATCAAACATACATATTTCTGGATAAAACTGAGCTTAGCCTGCCACCTACTGGTACAGCAAGGTGATACCTCCAAAAAAATCTCATTTTTAATCACTCATCTTGCCAAATGAGTGCAATTTCAGTGAGGATGTTTTTATATTTTTTTGTTTGTTTGCTAGCAGTACTATACAAAATCTAGTTAACCATTTTTCACAAAACTGTGGTAAAATAAAGCATAGGATGACATGATTTTTTTTAATGATAACAATAACAACGTGTGCATCTGTGTAGGAAAATTTGGTACCAGCAGCGACGATATAATTGTTGGTATACTCACTGTCATTTATTACTTGCTGTTGTTTCAATGATCTACTTTCTTTTAGCTTTTGTTCTTGCACTCTCTCCTCTCCACCTTTTCTGCTCCCTCTTAGACTATAATTGTGAGGTGGCATTGTAAATAAATGTCAATAAATAATTGCAATAAAAAAAAATAAAAATAAATAAATAAATATATAGAGAGAGAGAGAGAGAGAGAGAGAGAGAGAGAGAGAGAGAGAGAGAGAGAGAGATTTTTCCTTTAATCTTTATAAATTATGAAAAATAAGCTAGTGGCACAACTACAATCTTAGCAAACTTTTTTTTTTGGTCACAACCCAAATGCTTTTCAACTCAACACACAAGTGGCAGTTTGTCACAAGTGACATATTGTGGTAAATTGAGTAACGTCTTGTTTACAAATAGCTCTTTCTTTTTAACAACCACATAAATCTTTAGTCAACTGCCTATTTCTGAAAAAGTGTCTGTGAACAAGATGCGCTGTATAATTGACATAGGTAACAAAAACTGCCGGACAGTTTCTCTGCCGACGAATTGACAACCAGTTTAAACGACTTTGCAGAGTAAAAGAACCACTTTGACGCAGCGCTGAAGCATTATCATTTCATAGCTAAAAGGTAAGCAGAGCTGCAGTTTTAGCACAGATGAGCATTGCCAACATTAGCTTCTGGTAATTATGGTTTAATAATGTTCCGCTAAGTTGTCAGTAGGGTATTTATGTTTAGTGATGTCATGCACTCAAGCGCATAATTAATACTGATACCTGCTATCGGTGCTCGCCCATCCCTGATTTTGTATTGAAAAGACATCATGGACCAATAGTTTAAACTTGTTTGTGTGTACCATGATCTAAACGTGAGTTGTTGCTGTTTTGCGGACCAAATAGGACAACACATTCCAACTTTTGTAGCGCCATTCCCGTGCTCGATTCGATTGCATCATCCCCTAATGTGGTATCGTGCCCATCAAGAATGTCTTCTGAAGTAATGAATATATATCACAGGTAGGACCCCAATTAGTTGGCGGGCAAGAGAGGAAGGCGGCACGCCATAGCACATAAACAAACTTATCTTGACAGAGTCGCTTGGCCAAAAGCGGGAGATGGTGGTTTGCGAAGGGGGCAGAAAGAAAACGGATTACCTTCCCGACAAACGTCAAAGCCAATCACGGCACGGGACCCTTTGCTGTTGCTGCGCCACATATCCCTCCTGCCACCGCTGCGATTCATCTGCCGGTGTTAGTATGCACGCAGGTCGTGCGCCAGGCTACAAATGTATTCATTTATTCTGAGTCCCTCCGAGAAATCACAGTGTCTTGTTGTCCTTTTTTCCCCCCAGCTGTCCAGATGGAATTTGCGTGAATAACATCAGTTTAGTGAGGCAGAAAATAAGTACAGGCTAGCACAGCGGAGAGGACTAGATTACGCCCTCTCCCACCTCCACACCAAAAAAGAAAGAAAGACAAGTGTCACCTTCATATACTTCTTTGTATCTCAGACTTCACCCTTATTTTTAGTCATTCATAGCTTGAGGGGAAATCAACTTAAATATTTTACTGTACCATTTTTAGACTCAAGAAAATCATGAATCATCATCGTGAATTTGTTGGATCAAATTATGTTTCATTAGTTTGCATTTATAGTGCAATACATGAGTTAATGTACTCCCAATGTAGGTTTAATGTCAAAGTAATCAGATAAATCATTTTCATCGAAAATAAGAGCCATCCAGATAAAACATTTCAAAAAAGTTTTGACAATTTAACAAACACGTTTTTGGTAATATTATTACAAAAGTTAAAATCTCCTAATTAAAAAGCAATTCGAACATTTTAAAACAAAATAATAGCAGAGAAAGGAGTCCTTATAGAGTGACAAATATTTGACTTCAATGTAAAAATAAGAAATAAATTAAATAAGAAATAATCCTACCTCTCTGAGAACTGTACTACCAAATCCTCTGTACAAGCCTCTGACACCCTGTTTGATTAGACAGAGAACATAAAAACATGACAAACATGATGGTGGTTGGACAATGGCATTCTGAATGAACCAACAATAAAATTTTACAGGTTGATCTAAACTAGGGGTGCACCGATCAATCGCCTGGGATCGATATCGGCCCAGATTTCCTTAATTTTGGTGTATTTGTGATTGGCCAATCCCTTACAATAAAACCAATCTTGTTCACTTATCTCATCTCCCTCTGCAGAAGTCTAAAAAAGTCAGCCACTTTATTTTGATTTGAGAGAACTGCTTCACGTGCAGTTAAAACAAACTGTATTGTTTGACAGGTATTTTTCAATGTTTAAAAAAAACAAGAGTCGAACATCAAAAGTGTATGCTGCTATGAAAAAAATCAGGATCTGCAAAAATTGGGATCTGCAGGTCAGATTTTTTGAAGATCGGGGATCAGTGATTGACCAGAAAATTGTGATCGGTACACTCCTACTTTGAACAGGATTTTTGGATTTAAAAAAACAACACACAATAACCAAAAAATTAGCTATATCATTTAGTTCATTATTTTAAATAATAGAACATTTCCCAAAAATAATATTTTCAATGCATGCTCAGGGCTAATTATCTGCCTAAATATCTGTTTACAAATACTGCTAGAGGGAAGTAAAAAGGCAATGAGCAAGAAGTGTTGTTTCTGTCAGTCAAAAAACTTTGACTGCATAAATGTTGAAAATCATTTTTAAAAATGTTATGGAACAATTAACTTTTTCTTTTTTTTTTTAGGTATGCGGGTCAGTTTTTAAAATATTGTTGTAATGGAGCAGAAACAGACAAAAAGACACAAATAAAATTTCTCCACAGTTGTACCTCTTCCCTGAGTGCAACCACAAGCATGCGGTATGTGCTGGATGAAGGTGACGCTTGTGTCCTTTGCTTCACCACTTCTGTGGGCACCCGGATCAGACATGCCACCTACAAGATGGAAGAACAAATTATTGTCAAACTCCTGTTTACTCAAAAATTATCTCAATTTATAAGCTTTGTAGAATGAAAGAAACACAAAGAATGATACATGAACAGATTTATGCTTCTTGTTGATCTCAAACTGTATTTAAAGGCTCTTTAAATTGTACGCATTTACATTTAAATGAACTACATTTAACTTGGAGGACATGGCAATTGTTTGTGGATGTTTCCCCCAGTTTGCTCCAGTCAAAGGAGCAGTTACAAGCAAACTGGTGATTTCTCTGCCATATTTTAGCCAATTAACACGGCAGAACAAGCAGCAGACATGGCACCTGAGCAACAGGTGAAAAGGTCACCAGGCGTACTGTGTCTGTATCGAAATAACATGCTCTACCATCAAGCACGCAGCTAAATTGGGACGACCACACTTCACGGCCCATGGTTCAACGCCTCCATCATATGCCAGAAGCAAAGATAGGCAAGAATATTCCAGCTTCATACTGTAAGTCACATCAGCCCAAAGGCTGGCAAAGCTGCCCACCTGGCGACTAGATTTCCCACTTATCTCGCATCTAAGAGAGACCCATTGATGGGCAGCCTCCCTGCTGTGGCTCCAGTCCGTCGAACAGATGCCAGACTGACAATGTCACTTTTGTCACTCCCACCGCTACACAGAGGAAAGAGTGTGCAAGAAGATGCAATAACAATGAATTGTCACCCTTTTCACTTCATCTCCTCACTTAGCTTCAAGCCCTAACAAAAGTTTGAGGAGATGGTCCCTTGAGGATATTGCTCTTAAACCCTATGTGGGGGTAAAGGCTATAACAACAGCTGTTAGAAGACACCGTCAGCCAGACAAAAAGGTGACTTGAGAACAAGTCAGTGATTATAAGGGAAGAACTGACGTGATGAGCGTGCGACCGTAAACAACACTTAACAGCTGTTGCGTGACAACTGTCTCAAATCCAAATGTAATTCATTCATTGTTTGGTTAATGTGTCTTTGCATACAATCAGGTGAGCTTGACCATACTGGCAGTCAGGTCAGGTGTTGTCTAATTTCACCACGGAGCAACAGCACCACCAAGTGGATAAATATCCACACGCCAGCCGTTCTGATGTCAACTGCATTCATCTTAAAGCTCTCATTTACACTCCTCACTTTGGTCAACTAACCATTCATAATACATTGCATGCCGTGTTTTCCCGAAACCAATTCTCCCTAGAATCAAAGTAAGGAGGCTTAATAGGAATAAAGTGTCCATGACAAGCAATTGCTGATCAAATTGGACGGGGTTGCCTGCGGTTGAGATGCCTTTTCTTCTCCTGTTACTGCAGAGGTGAAGTCAAAAATTGCCAAGAATTAGATCAAATACATTTGGGACACATTTTATTTGGGGGTTGTTTGGGGGCACCTAGGGGAGTCTAGGGTAGATTACGCAATTTACTAAAGACTATCTTAGATCACTGAAAACTAATGCAAATGGAGGAAACACTGTTACAGTGACAAACCAGGCAAGAATAAGGCTGACAGTTCACTTATTAGAGATGAGGAAGAAGGTCACAGTTTTGTGGATACTAAAACACTGATTCCCACTAGTGTGCCAGGGCAATGTGGCAAATTGTCCAATTTCACTTTGTTGGTCCCAAAATTATTATTCATTAACTACAAATAATATGTCATTGTTCAGTGACAGGTTGAATGGTCATTCTCTTGGAAGAAAGTACATATTGACTTTTTTTTCCAGATTGTCCTGATCCGTTCGACATGATCGAAAATTGAGGCTGTTCATATGATTTTCAGATGATCATACAGGCTGAAAAAGATTCGATTTTTACGTTTTCATAGTCAAAAATATAATATTTGTGTTCCTTACTTGAATACAACCACTGCTGATTCACAGCCATATAAAAAGATATCATCTTGGGATAATTTTATTTTAAAATCTAAATACATAATGAGATAATTGGGACCATTAGACATGGTCTCCTTTTTCTTCTTCACTGCATTTCATTGCAGAGGTATTGATCGGTATTGGCAATCAGATGAATTGGACTCGGACTTACAGCCCTACATTTTTTGTTTTACTTTTTCTTTGGTGGTGTAATGTGATATATTTCTAATGTAAAATATGTGTCCATAAGTTAATAAAAGTTGTGAAACAAACAACGACCTTAAAATACCAAATTGTTACGCTATATCAATAAGTAGCTCAACCTGCATGTGATTGTATACCTTTCGCTTACAGTCTGCTGAGGTTTTGCACAAATTTAATTTCCAATGCAGGGCACAAAGAAGGTAAAGTGACAGTCAATCTGGGGCAAACAACTGTATGACATGGGAAACTGAAATAATGTAGACTTGGAACATTATCAATATCAACATTATCGACCATTTTGACACAGAGAAACCGGGGAAAAGGTAACCATGTCTTAAAGCAAATTACTGTACAGTATATATAGTGACTTAAGGTAAAAAAATAAATAAATAAATAAAGCAGAATATAGACTTTAAAGGGCAACATATGTTCATTTATGGGGAAAATTGACTGCTTTCTGAAAAAAAACACTCCATTTGGACATTAATTCTCTTGACCTTTCTGAGCCTCATACATTAAATCCATAAGGTATACAGTCACAAAAAAAATGGACAAATAAGATGGGAGGATGAGCAGAAACAAAACAGGCCATGAAGAAAAAGCCAAGGTATAAGGACACACAACGTCTCCCAACTTTGAAACAACAACCAATAAATCACAGAGCGCAGTGCTGCTCCGAGGCAGGCATGGACTATTTCTCAGTGCCAACTTCAAGTAGCTGCCAGTTTTACCACCGACGACTCCGGACTATATTTTCCTGTACACCCTTCCCACAGATGTGAGGTAAAAGAAAGGGTTATGGTGGGGTGTGTGGAGGGGCGTAAGAATGCCAGAGAAGGCCGCCGCCTGCCTTTGACAAATGAGCTTTCACACCAAACGTCGAGCGAATGGGAATGAAGATAAATCTGATCTAATGGCTGGATAACAGCCTGCTAGAGCCTGACAGCCACCATCATCTTACACATTCTTTATGGGAGTGTCCCACCGTCCCCGTCGCACAAACACCCACACAATGCAGGTTGGTGAAGGGGGGGATTTCTGTCACTGTTTACTGTTTTAATCCCTGAAAGATTCTTTCAATGACTTCTTCTGAGAGAGCCTACACAAATACAGTACACGTACACGCTTTGGTTTACATGTTAGACCAACAAACAGGTTACTATGGAAATAGTTATTACAGTTATTAGACAGAATTAATGAATGGTATCAAAGTGTAACAATAACCAGTCAAATGGTTGAACTTGCTGAAGTAAGAAATTAAAACTGTTACTGATCTTATATTAAAATAACTCACAACCCGTGTGCCATCTGCCATGAGAGACCATCAAGGGTGCCGCTGAAAATTATCAGTTTTGTTAAATGAATATTTGTCGGGCAAATATTATTTATTAATAACATACACTATATGTCTTAGTTTATCTGTGTATGCCAGACAGAGTGAAAGACAAAACAATTAAATGTTACAATAAACCTATATATCCACCTGGTGCTACAAGCTGGGTTTAAAAAAAAATGTTAATAGTTGATATTGAATTAAAAAAAAAATTGAGCCTGATATCGATTCATATTACCATTAATCGATTATTTTTAATCTATTTTTCCCATAAATTTATAAGAAAATAGAATTTTAAAGGCCAAGTGTTTTTTGTATTTGTTTTTCTGCTTTCTTGACATTTACTGTTCACATGAATTTAAAAGTATTTTCTTACTTTTATGAAAGACCTGACTAATTGTACTTAAAGACAATTCAGAATCTTTTTACTTTATATTTACAATTATTATTAAGTTATTATAACACTAAATCATTTAACCAGTTACTTCCACTACTGCAAAATTTTATTTGGAATTTGTTGTTTGTGGAGTTTTCATCATGTCCGTGATATTTAAGAAAACTTGATGTTCTATAATTAATCAATATCGGATTGAAGTGAAGTGAATCGTATCAAGGGAAACAATGAAATTGAATCAAACTGAATGCTTGTGAATCAAAATTGAATCGTTTGAGGAAATTAGAATCCATACCCAGCCCTAGTATTTATACTAGGGATGGGCAAGTACTGATACCAGGTATCGGTATCAGGCTGGTCTTATTTCAAGGTATTGGTACTTGTGACGGCGGACGAGCTTGAGTTTTACAATTAGGAACTAGAAATTAGGAGAATAGAATTGCTATTAATTTCATGCAATTTTCAGGAAAAGCATTTTGGGATATACAGTAGTCATTGTTGAGTCATTGTTGAGACCATCATTATTTCATTTTTGATTGATGGTGTGCCGTGAGATTTGTTTTTGGAAAAATGGTAGTCTTGGCTCAATAAAGGTTGGGAAAAACTGAATCATCAAGGATCATCTTGAGAATATACACACCCAGCAAAGGCGGACTGTTTTTTTTTTAAATAATTGCTTCTTTATAAAAATCTATTTAACAGAAATCAAATAGCGACTCTGTATTATTATTATTAAAGGAAAGATTTTGCATTTGTGACTTTTTAAATGCACTAATGTCAGAGTTCATCTGTCTACTACTGTACATCCTATATTGGGTGGTCATATAGCTTGACAAAATCTGTTTTGTTTGTAATGAAATCAACGTGCATCATATAATTGGCAGGAGCAACATGTTTCAACCTCAGGAAGAAATATAGAATATTTACTAACTATGTCATTATAATGACATTTTTTAAATATAATTTACTTACCGTAAAAAAAAGAGAAGTGGTACACAAAACTTTCATAAGCATTTTACATTTGGATTTTCTTCAACCACTAACACTTTAATGACTGCTTTCATCACATCCACACCAGCTCAAGCTCATCGAGCCATCACACTTATAACAGACGTTCAGTGCAATAACTTTAAAAAACAGGCCAATAATGAAGACTCTAGAGACAATATGTGGCTGTGATTACATCATAGGGCCAACATTTAGTTAGACCTTGGATTCAACTAAGCGGTAAGGTAGTCTTTTCACTGCCAAGCCCGAAGATTACTCTCTTTGAAGAGAACGCGTGCAAAAGCCAGACTCTAGTGGGATACAGAAACTGCTCTGCTCCACATTGAGGAGTTAAATCTTTGATGTGCTCAAATCCAGAACAGCGGGAAATGGGTTAACGCTAGGAACAAACTCGGCCTCACCCTTCACACTTATCTGGCTTTAGCCACGAACAAAAAAGTTGAAACCAAGTGCAATTTTTTTTTTAAGTGATCCTCCACTCCTGCAATGATGACTCTATTATAATGACACTTCTGCCTGAATTTGCACTAATGTGAGAGTCAACAGTGTGAGAGTCTCACCACAGGGAAGCAGACCCACAGAGAATAGCCGCATTTCATAAACATGCAAAACTTGGGTAAATCACATCAATCTAAAACCCATGAATACAGAAAACCCCGTACTGTGGTATAGCAGGGGGGCATCCCCTTTTCTGTACCACCTATCCCTCTACATCTACGCTTCATGCCAATATGAATACCAGTGGCCCACTGAGTATGACTGGGAGAGGATGGGCGGAGGAAATTACACTGCTCCACGGTTTCAGTCACCGGAGAGTCTGGGAGTCTCTGAACTGGCACAGTAAAATGAGTCAATGAGATCTTTTTTACCCAGCAGGGGACGTAAATACATGGCCCAGATAGAGCCTGTTCAACGCACCCAGTTGGACCCTATGGCCTATAGCCACACAAATACAAAGTAAAGGACAAATACATCAGTGGGGGAGACAAAAGGCGGCAGAGTCACACTTACCATTTCACCCAAGGAGGCCGCGAGCATGTGTGTGACTGTAGCCATTGACCGTTCTTTTAGCACACCAGCAGAAGCAAGGAGGGACTTTGCAGAGTCATAGGTGACAAAAAAGGCAGCCGCTGAAGGCAAGAAAAGCAATGCAGACCTTTGAGACAAATGGTCAAAATCAATAACGTTATTCAGTTTGTCCCACTAGTACAGGGGTGGGCAAGTTCGGTCCTCGAGAGCCACTATCCAGCGTGTTTTCCATGTTTCTCTCCACTAACACACCTGTTTCACGATCAGGACCGTTATCAGGCTTCTGTAAAACTTGCTGATGAGGGAGACATGGAAAACAGGCTGGATAGTGACTCTCGGGGACCAAACTTGGCCACCTCTGCACTAGTACTACCTGTGAATGAGATAGGATTGTGTTTGTGTGATTTGCAATTGCAGAAAAAACTGAACTGCTT
Organism: Vanacampus margaritifer; assembly: GCF_051991255.1. Taxonomy (NCBI): domain Eukaryota; kingdom Metazoa; phylum Chordata; class Actinopteri; order Syngnathiformes; family Syngnathidae; genus Vanacampus; species Vanacampus margaritifer. The sequence continues at coordinate 19,412,482 of NC_135439.1, read as the reverse complement.
GTCGCATCAGGCTACGTTACCTGTACAGTATTAAGTAATATTGTTCAGTTTAACTCCTGAAAATCATCATCTATTACAGGTTGAGTGGACACCGGCATATTGACAACCGCAGATTGTGTGATTTTTGTTTTAAAAAAAATTTTCAGCATTCCTTTAAAATATTTGTTTTAATATTTGTTGATTTTATTTTATTTTTTGCCCACCCACAAAAACGGACAACACATATTGATTGTTTATCAGTGTTTTATGAAAACATTTTTAGTTAAAAAAATGAATACATAAAATGAAAATTTTATATTCACGTGCTGGCCACTGTAATGTATATTTTTTTCCTCAACAAGTCCTCCAACAATAAACGATCATATTGGTCGTTTTACCATGCACCCTAATACAACTAAGTGTTACATATTGTAGTTTAGCGACCTCTATCTGCCATGTTAAATAGCGAAAAATTTGTTAAACAAAGACACGAACCAGGGTCGTCTAGTACGAAGACGAACGTTTATCTTACTGAGATAACGGCGCTGTTATTACTTTACTGGTTTTTAGCGTTAACATGACTGTCAATTCATCGTCACCGGGACTAATGGTTGAGGTTAGGAAGAGGCTAAGGTTGTAGTATGTTTGAAGTTACAAAACATGTAGTCAACACTGAAACAATTACTGCCTAGTTAGCTCAGTCAGATAGACGTTTGCCTTCCGACAAGACGACCCTTAATTTGGTACATTTCAAAACAACCTATATGGTTGTATTGTGTTGGAGGACTGTCCCCTTTTCTTATGTGGCTGATGCATTCAGTGGGTTAATTTCTTATTTTTTCACCCTTTGTGGATGATGACATGATGTTAAAAATATGTCTTCATTGTCTTTGAAAGGCAGTTTAAAAACACAAGGCACACACATAAAATTGACATTTGGATACTAACAATATATATAATATCACACATTGAAAATGAAATGACATATTTGATTACTACAATAACAATTTGCAGGCTGCAAAGTTGACTGCAGATCCTGAGTTATTAAATGAATAGGAAAACAATTCATCGCATGGTCAAGTTTTAGTAAATGCCCAGAAGCAAGAGTGATCTCTCACTTGTCAACAGAACAAAACAGTACTTGCTGTAATCATCATGACTGTCTTACCACTAGGAAACGAGCCGATTGCAGCAGAAGGGACCCCTGCATAGATGCTCCTGAAGCCCCCGGCCCTGAAGAAGCCTTGCTGGCTCTGCAGTCTGGTCTTAATGGTGTCCAGCGGGAAAAGGGTAAGATCCACGCACATGCCTGCACACCCTCCAGCCTGTGTAACATAAGCACTGTTAAGGCTACGTTTACGTGATGTTGCCGGCGGCCACAGCAGCCTCATTTTCCCAAACTGCACTGTGGGATTTTGCCCATATTTTCACTATATTCGAGTCTTGCTAAGTTTCTGCATGGTCTATCACAGTGTTCGTAACAGGCAGTGGCAGGAATAGGCTGCCTGAACAGTCACATTCTAATGTGGTCCCTCATATTTCTTTTGTTTCGTCAAGGTCTTTCTACAGCTGAAACATGGATGTGGAATGAAACATTGAGTCAGTATCAGCACTGGGCACCACAATACTGCCGCTCAAAAATGGTTGATAATGTTAAATTTTATGTCAACAACTAATCCACTAAGTTCTAAATTTTAATACACCCTACTGACAAGGTCTCTCATCCGCACTGTGACTGCTGTGGTAAATTTATGGACAGTTTCGAAATAACCTCGCCAGGCATCCAAGGCAATCACAGCCTGTCACATTTGCCCATCCCCCCACGTTGTCTCACGGCCATTCAGTTTTGTCAAAGGTAGCCTGAAACAGGGCAGCTGTGGCCGCCTGAAACATGGTATGAATGAATGAAGCTTAAGATATAACACTGCAACAGACACACTAACAAAAGTCACACAGGAATTCAGCAATCATGTTTTCTGGATTGGGTCACGCAGCGCTCTGCTTATAGCGGATTAATGATTGATTGAATAATTAATTAATTGACTGGTAAATGGCACTTTGTTTATATAGCGCTAAAATGAACTGCTGTGTCTTATTTACCTTTCTAATATTTTAGCAGGATATGCTTGTCACTTGTCACTTTTCCAAAAAGAGTCGCTAGTCTACTTTTTCATGAAACTTAGCATAATAGCGTGAGAGCATACACCCACGTTGCACTTGCAGTGCAGGGCTTCAGGGCGGGAATTGTCTTTTTGGCATGAAAATGGATCGCGCCCTCAAAAGACAAAAAAAACTGGATTCTCAGCATACTGTACTCTATTTAAATGGTGTCCCTCTTCCTTCAAGTAAAAAATATTTGAGAGAAAACAGAAAACGTACTAAGATGATGACGATGATAATCCTTTTAATAATAATAATAATAAAAACAATAATAATAAATTAGTAGTAGTAGTAGTACCTTTAAGACATGTTTTATTGATAGGTAAGTATTATTTGACAATCATAACAATATCACAAATAGTAAACAACAAAATAATACAATTAAATTAAAAGCCTGTACCTGTACATATGTCAAATTGTGTGCAATCGCAGTAGCTGCATAACGTCAAACCAAATTTAATATAATTGTTATCCAGTTTATGGTTTAATTTTACCATGAAAAATCCTAAATCCATGTTACACGTCTCTCTTAGTTTTTTTATTTTACATTGTAGTGATTTTTTTTTTATCCCAAATTATTATTGGTCGTTCTTATCGTGTATCCTGTAATTAACAATACATAAAATGTAAGAGTTTATCATTTATGGTAAATTTGATCCTACAATTGTGGTATTGTTAATCCCGAAAATGTTCTTAAAATTATTATTTATGCAGTTGACGCCAGTACTAAGAGCGTCCAAAGATACCTGGACTTTAAACCACTCTAAAACAATAATTTACGTGTTGTTTGAGTCAAATTCTTCCAGTCAGTCTGCAGTAAGACTCGGTTAAATGACGATAGGCGGGTAAAGTAATTACAGTTTAAATGAATACTGTCAAAATTAAAAGTCCAGTGCAATTCATACCACAAGGGATGCGATGAACTCTCGTCTCTCCATTATCCGCTTTCAATGCTTCCTTTCGTCCGCCTCACAAACAAGAAGTTTATTAACATAAATAATATCATGTTTGACAGAGCACCGGGGAACTAAACACGCCCGTGAAGGGCGCCGCCATGTTGAGGAAAAGTCTTCCGTGTTAGATGATGACGTAGTAATCACATGACAACAAAAAACAAGAACTCCAGGAAGTGAGTCTCCTCGGATACAATCACTATGGTGGAAGAACATATTTCAAATCGTTACTTTACCCCCCCCCCCCCCAAAAAAAAAAATAAATAAAATAAATTAAAAATAAATTAAAACATATATATATATATATATATATATATATATATATATATATTTTTTTTTTTTTTAATATATATATATATATATATATATATATATATATTTTTATATATATATATATATATATATATATATATATATATATATATATATAGATAGATAGATATATAGATAGATAGATAGATAGATAGATAGATAGATGGATAGATAGATAGATAGATAGATAGATAGATAGATAGATAGATAGATAGATAGATAGATAGATAGATAGATAGCTAGATAGATATAGGCGGCACGGTGGCTGACTGGTTAGCACGTGAATATGAGATCGAGTCCGGGCTTTGGCCTTCCTGGGTGGAGTTTGCATGTTCTCCCCATCCTTGCGTGAGTTTTCTCCGGTACTCTGGTTTCCTCCCACATTCCAAAGACATGCATGGCAGGTTAATTGAGCACTCTAAATTTTCCATAGGTGTGAATGTGAGTGAATGGTTGTTTGTCTCTGTGTGCCTTGCGGTCATGTGCACTAAAATGTTGTACATAATATTACCAGTCATAAAAGAAGTTGCCAAGTTATTGTCTTACAAGGTAGTAGTGTAATAGAAAGATTGTTCAAACCTTGTGAGGTGGACCAAGTTGATATTCAAGGTTTCTGGATAGAGTCTAGCAGCCTGACGCGTGAAGGGGCTTAGATGCTAGTGGCTTTATCTCTTCTAGACCTCATTATCATCGGGTTGACAAATTGGCCGAAAATTATGAATTATCATTCTTTTCTCTATTGAAATGACTTAAAAACTTTTTAATTTCAATGTCCAGGCTACAGCTGGAAATGTTAATATTTATGTTTATACTTTAGATTTCTGAGAATAAATATAATAGAGTCCTATGATAAATAATGTTATAAAGTGCTTCTTTGACCTAGTTTAGCTCAAGTCACTTACCAGTCCACAGATTCCTGTTTCTTATTTATTCGTGATGCTGTTGCATAAATGTGTATAAGTAAATGTGTTCTTTTCCAATGACATGCCGACTCTGTTATTTATGGGCTACTGTCAGCCTGGCAGTGTCTCCTATTAGGCAAGAGCAGGCAAGGGGCCGCCACCTCCTTATTCAGCCCGGACCCAATGATGTCTGGGCTGAGTGCACCCAGTTTGAAGCTCCATGCCCTTCATCCATCTTGTTCAAGTAGGTCTCGGAGGGAATCCCTTCGAATGTGAGCCTCAGCTGGATTTGGACTTGGATGCTGCCTCATTCTCCTGACGTATAATAAGCCTGAGGAAGGCGAGACAGCATCACTTACAATCTCCTCCTCACAATTTTGTTGTCTTTATGATGGTGTGTGGACTAGTTTCTTTATCATCAAGATTATGTTACTGGGCATTGATTTTTAGAATATTTTATGTTTTAAAAATTCAGTACAGAGGGCACCCAAAGGGGTAGCCATGCCACTGAATAGGACAGTTGTGAAAGGGCTGCTTTTTCACAGCCGCACACAAAAACAACAATTGTCAATGTCCTCCGCTAAAGAATGTCATGACTGAAACATTGCAAATAGTTCAAAACGGGTTAACACGACACAAAATGAACACTAAATGATAAAAAAAAGTGTGGGAAAGTACATTATGTAGTTAGCAGAGCTTTCATTAAATCAAAATACAGCTATTCAGTGGCGTAAAATGAAAAAAAAAAAAGAAAAAGAAAGAAAAAAAAGTTTTTATTAAAGGTGCATTGTGCCGTTTAATAAGGTAATGTGAAAGCTTTTTCTACATCATGCATGCTCCACCAATGCCCAGATGAGTACAAAGAGCCCTGACTGTTTAAGTCTGACTGCACCAATCAGCTTTTATCTTCCGTTTATAGTACTGTGTGCGGACCCCGCACATTCCACAGTTTCTCTTGGAAGGGGAGTGGTGAAGTGGTGGAGGGTGGAATCATGCGCATCCCCGCGGAGTAGCGGACATGTGTCGTTGTGCTAGCATTACCCTGTTAGCAACACTGCACGCATGACCTGCTAACTTTCCACAGCTGGGATGATGCAGTTACGCTTTGGGCCAGAGGTGGCAGTCGCGAGTAAAAAAGTGACAAACTGCACAAATATCCTTTAAGAATCACATGAACAAAATCAGACTAGTTCAGGGTGTACCCCACCTACTGTCCGGAGCCAGCTGGGATAGGCTCCAGCACCTCCCGTGACCCTTGTGAGGACAAGCGGTTAAGAAGATGGATGGATGGATGTTTACATACAGTGCTGCATGAATAATGCCAATAATGTTAAAAAAAGAAGAAGAGTGAGAGGGAGAGATTGAAATTATGTGGCATGCATTTTTGCAACAAATTTTCATAAAGTAAGTTTGGTGACCTACGCCTGACCTCTCAACATTAATAAAGTACATATAGATAAACATCTACACACAAAAGACCTTTATTTTCCATTATTTGAAAACACTCACACAAAAGAGAATTGTTCAACCATCTTTCATCCATCCATCTTCCACCACTTATCTGAGGTCGGATCGCGGGAGCAGCAGGTTTTAGGAGGGAAGCCCAGACTTCCCTCTCCCCAGCCACTTCAACCAGTTCCACCAGCAGGATCCCAAGGCGTTCCCAGGCCAGCCTTGGCCAGCATGTCCTGGGTCATCCCCGGAGCCTACCGCCGGTGGGACATGCCTGAAACACCTCTCCAGGGAGGCATCCAGGAGGCATCCGAACCAAATACTCGAGCCATCTCAGCTGGCTCCCCTCAACGCAGAGTTTGACCGGGTCCCTCGCAGAGTCCTGTGGGGGGTGCTTCAGGAGTACGGGGTACAGAGTACGGGGTACAGAGCTCCCAGTACGACCGGTGTCAGAATTTGGTCTGCATTGCCGGCAGCAAATAAGTAAATCCATTTAAGATTAAAATTGAAAAAAAAGAAAAAGATTACAAATTGAATTGTTGATCAACTTTTAAAAAATCGCTTCAAGTGTTATCTTAAATTGGTTCAACAATTCTCTTTTACAGTTTTTACGAGAAGGTAATTTTTTGTTATTTCACAGTATTTTCTGCCGCCCCAGCTGCCGGAAAATTACCGTTTTGTTTTTTTTTACGAGAAAGTAATTTTCTGTTATTTCACAGTATTTTTTTGGCGCCCCAGCTGCCGGAAATTTACCGGGGTTTTTGTTAATACATTTTTTTTACAGTGTATTATGGGCAAAACAAAGTGCATTATGGGTAAAAGTACTGTACAGTAATTTGCTATGTAATTGCCGGTCAAATACTGTAAATTTTACAGCAATTATGTTTTGGCATGTGAGTTACAGGTAAATACTGTAAAGATTGTCAGATTTGGGCAGGTACTCTCTAGAGGAGAAGAAGCTAATAGCGGACCCTGTATTGTCACCGCAGCAAGAACAAGAATTCAGCAAATTGGTGAGTAATATTTTAGCATTGCATCTGCATCTCTTCACATCGCATTCCTGCGATACAGCCAACATTCATTTATGCACAATGAGGACGACACAGTGGCTGACTGGTTAGCACGTCCGCCTCCCAGTGCCAAGGGTGTAAGATCGAGTCCGGGCGTTGGCCTACCGGAGTGGACTTTGCATGTTCTCCCCGTATCTGTGTGGGTTTTCTCTGGGTGCTCCGGTCTCCTCCCACATTGCAAATACATGCACGGCCGGTTAATATAGCACTCTGAATTGTCCCTGGGTGTGATTGTGAGTCCGGATGGTTGTCCGCCTCTGTGTGCCCTGTGATTGGCTAGCAACCAATTCAGGGTATACCCCGCCTACTGCCGAAAGCCAGCTGGGTAGGCTCCAGCAATCCTCTTGAGGAATAAGCAGTTAAGAAAATGAATGGATGGATTTTACAACGACATACTGTATTATTCATCTACAGGAATGTACTGTCAACTTTACTTGCCAGGCTTGTAAATTAGAATACAAGAAACTGTTGTAAACTAGATTACATGAATTGCTATAAAAGTAAATACAGTATGTAACAAATTTTACAAGAATTAGCTGGCAGCTTTTTTGCCCGTTATTTCTTGTAAATTTTACAGTCAATTTGTTACAGTGTGTTTTACCCAAAGACCAATTAATATTAAGTCTTTTAGAAGTATTTTTTCCTTTTGTGACCCGTTTCACGTCATGCAAGTTAAGAATTCTTATTTGCAGGTATTTTGAAGCTCTTTTGTGAAAGAAATGGCTCACATTGGGCAATGCTTGTTGTGAATAGAAAACTCAAAACCGGTGTGTGATTATGTTGGTGTAGGCCAGCTTTAACCAATACGCCCAATCTTGTTACATTGATTAGACTCTAGGCTGACTCATGAATCACATTAGCTCTCAGAGAATTCATTCCACTTACACATTACACATTTTTCCCACCCCACACGTGTCCAATAAAATCATGACAACAAATAACTTGGTATTGCTTTAAGCAGTCTGTTGGTTTAGCCTATTTGTAACAAAGTTGAAGATCAGATCACAATTTATGACCAATGTAGATTTATGACCGATCAGTTCACATACTTTTATTTGCAGCTGTATCTCCAAAATTAAATAAAAAGATTGCCTGCACAAGAGAAGGTGTGGTCCGTTACCGCTGTGTAAGGTTAATGAGAAGCACCCGGTGTCTGTGCAGATTTGCAGAAAGCACCATTGATCTTGACCCAGTCAAAGAACGATCTCAGAGATAAAAAGGAGTGAACGAGAGGGGAACTGATTCACTGTCAGCCACAAGTCAGCAAAGGGCAATTCTAGCCCTCAGGCCGTCTTTGAAAAACTGAAGGGCAAAGCATGGTGGATTAAGCCACAACGTGGGGAGGGAGAAAGCCTAGCAGCCAAACCGCAAGTGTTATTGTGGTAACACCAAGCGCACGGGTTGACAGCTTGCCCTTTATTTTTTATTGGCAAGCATGGCAGTGTCTGTGAGGATAAACTATTGAGTCAAAAGTTCATATGGCTTGCATGGCAAAGTGTTTGATTCTCTAGTCTTTACACCCATGGGTGTGGAACTGAAGAAATACTTGTGAATTCAGTGATTAAAAGGTCAAAAAAAAAAGTCAACCCCTAAAAAATCTTTACAATAAGATGTTGTATTTGCCCCCACTAGTGCGCATATGGCATTGGGATTAATGTTGTTTGTGGAATATGAGTTAAAAAAAGCAGCAAAATCCACCTGTTTTTATCCAACCCAGTGCTCGGCCATTTTGCCACTTGCTATTGACTGGAAACGACATTACAGTGCCTAAGGGTGCGGGTAACGACCAGAGCTGGGCTCTTCCGTTAATCGTCAATTCCCCGTCAATGATGACGCTCACCGCACAATGATATAAAGTCTCGTAAAAATACACGGACTGAGCAACAAATGAAGCAGGTTAAGTGCAAACGGTTCCTCTCATTACGTGAATTTTTGCAAGGCTCTGTGTCATGAAGCATTCATGGAAAATACAGAAGCACTCGGCGAAAGGGTAGGCATCGTTATCGACGGGAATTGACGATAAACGTAAGTGCCTAACTGTGTCAACAACCAATCATGGATCACCTGTTTTTTGGGTTTGGTCAAGTAACATTTACAAGTTGAGCTGTGATTGGTTGTAACCTGAGCCCTGAGCAACTGTGATGTAATTTTCGGTCGACAACAAGTGGCAAAATGGCCGCCTTCTGAGATTGATCAAAACGTCCGGACTTTGCTGCTTAACTCATATTCCACGATTGCAATATTAAGCAGAATACCATATTTAGAGTACTGGGTACTACATAGAAGAACATATGATCGTCAAGAAATGTATTGTGGCAAAATGGCCGCAAAATGGCCGCCGCCTGATATAGCTAAAAACATGTAGATTTGCTGCTTAATTTTTATTCCACAAACACAATATTAATCAGAATACTGTGTTAAAATTAGTGGGCCTGCATAGAACTTGTAATTGTTAAGAACATTTTGGGGTTAATATCCACTTTAAGAGCCACAGTATTTTTGCCCTTACAATGTACTGTAGTTCTAAATGAAATCTGGCTCTGCCCTTGAGTATGTGCCATTTCAAACATTGCAGATTGCTTATAAATATACATATTAAAATTAGGTAGCTGAGTTGCCTTTTTAGACAACCATGTGGATCAATGATAAAAAAAAAATAATAATTTTTTTACATATACCGGCAAGCACCATCTGTAATGGCAGTTATGTGTGGTTTCTCATCTTGATTCTGACACAGTGATATTATTCATGAGACAGTGTGGCCGAGCAGTGTGGCAGACTTGGGTCGAACGAAACTGCTGCTCATTAGGCAGTCTACATTTGCATCATTAGGCCGCCACAACAGCAGGAGCAGGCACAGATGCAACTAAGCGCCTTTCAAATAAATCTTTGTTTTTGCTCTCAGGATGATGGGCTACAAGGGTCTGTGACAGGGAGGGAGACCAGAAGGGAGTGGCGAGAAGATTCTCAAAAAGAAGAGAGGAAGGTGACAACTTGAAAGGAGAAAGGGAAAAGAGGCAAGGAGGTAAAGGAGAAGAGGAAGGTTAGAAAGAAAGATTAGAATAAAAGAACATTCATTATAAATTCACTGAATCGACAAGCTGTCAGGCTGCCATGCTGTCTATGGAGCACACAAACACAATTGGAAAAATTATTGTGCCTCCATCATGCCACCCAAAACTTGCATTGTTCACCTGTGGTTGCATTTAACATCATTGTGCTCCATAGTATATGAACAATCCATAAAAACCTAAAATCATGTCATAATCCTTTCATCCCATTCTCCCTCTCGCTTCCCCCACCAGTTCAACACTTTTGGGCCATCAGTGAAATATGAGCTGCCTGTAGCATATTGATCCTACGCTCCGAAGATGGATTGATCACAGACAAGACAAAGCAATCGTGATGCATCCTTGTTCTGCTGGAGAAGCTGTTCCAATGGTTTCAATGCTTGTTATTGATTTCTGAGATGGATTCGGCCATGATGCAAACAGTGGGATTTTGTGCTCTGTGCTATTGCGTTTTCACATCCACCAGGTGAGCTGAGGGAATGCCTGTCAGCCGCACCTTTGTCTTCCCATCCATTCATTCTCTGTACTGCTTATCATCATTAGACTCATCTGGAGCCTATCCCAGGTGAAATGGTCGTCAGCCAATTGCAAGCATGGGTAGCTTTTAACTGACTGGGAAGTGTGTAATAAAACCCATGTCTATGTTGCATTGTGTCCCGCCCCAAAGAGAATAGTCATTCTGCTTTTGTTTCCTTGAAATTTATTTAAAATAAATTGTCACACGGACATACAATCAGGAATGCAAGGTGGTCTCCAATTGTACACGTCACGTGCATGGCCAACTATATCATCTTGTTAGTGCTAATAAAATGTGTAATTTACACATATGTGAAGGCACCATTAATGTTGAAAGGTACATACAGGTTTTGGAGAAACATGCTGCTATCCAAGCAACGTCTTTTTCATGAACGCGCTTGGCCAAACCACATTCTGAACGTGTTACAAAGGCGTGGCTTTGTAGTAAAAGGGTGTGAGTACTATACTGGCATGCCTGCAGTCCAGACCTGTCCCCCATGTTAAATGGAAAACGGAGACCCCGGACTATTGAACAGCCGAAGGTGTACATCAAGCAAGAATGGGAAAGAATTCCACCTACAAAGCTTCAACAATTAGTGTCCTCGTGCAGTTCCCGAATGTTTATTGACTGTTGTTAAAAGAAACGGTAATGTAACACAGTGGTAAACATGACCCTGTCACAGCTTTTTGGGAACGTGCTGCAATCATAAAATTCTAAGTGATTATGTGTTTAAAAACAATAAAGTTTATCAGTTTGAACATTAAATAGCTTCTCTTTGTAGTGTATTCAATTAAATATAGGTTGAACATGATTTGCAAATCGTTGAATTCTGTTTTTATAACTGATCATAACACAAATGTGGCAAAACTATAATGGAATATTGAAATGTTCTGATGAAGGAGCATCATAGTCAAAGTTTCGCAGGCAAGTCTTTCTTTTTAGGGCAACACTCCAAAACCTCAGTCTGTGGTGAGTAATTAAAAAATAATAATTTTACGAGGTCAGTGAACAAGTAGTTTCATCTTTGCTGGCAGCCACTTTTAAGCCATTCAATAACACTGGGACCCTGTCTCTGTCAAATTGAGAACTCTTAAGTGGCTTTTCTGACAAAAACAGATTCACAGCGGGGATCGATTTAAGCCATGAACATTTAATAGAAAAGGAGGAGCAGGGTAGAATTCCCATGTATGCGTGTTTTTTAGCATGCGTGTCCATATATGAACTAACCCCTTGGAGGCATCTCCCCCAACCAACATTTCTCTCTGGTTCAATGAAGACCGAGGAGCTCCATCACAGTAAAATATGCACAAACATGCTCGGCAATCTTGTCCTATCTGGTCTGAACGTGTCGTCTAATAGAATTATGGATCTGTTCTTGTATGGTCTGTGGCACAGTGACATTTGATTTCATGAGCTGATACAGTGGCCCCAATCCAACGTCTGTGTGACACATTGTGACACTTTCAGTCACAAGAGAACTCTTGACAAATTGTCAACATGTAAGTGAGAAATGTTTTAACACTGCTGGGAATAACTTACCGATGAGACAAACCACAGCAGGACAAAAGAGCGCTCTTCCCTCCATGTTCCCCTTTGGTGTCAGAAAACTTTGAGTGTGAGCCAAACTGTGATAGTGAATAGCTCTACACCTTACAATAGACAATGAATATGATTCTGAAACATAAATGTTACATCAGATTGTCCTCTGCTTGCGACTGATGACCTTTCAAATAGCAAAGAGTGAGCACTGAGGGAGAAGCTAACCTTTCAAATTTAAATAACATCTGGATAACTAAGCCTGTTTTGCTGCAGTGTCACAGTGTCACCCAGTGGTTGAATGGTGCATCACACTAGTACGTTACAGACTTGCAGTGGCTCCCAAACTTTTAATTGGCTTTGCGTATCCTCGGAACTATTTTTTCATGGCATGGCTACGCCCTCACTCATACTTGCTGATGATTCTCCAAAAGAAGAATGTAACACCTGATTATAAAATTAACATTATTTTGTTTCCTCCATTTGAATTTGGGCAGTCTTCTTGTCAAGTAAAATTAAATATCAAATAAATGTTTCCTTGAAAATATTAAAATAACATAAAAGGGAAAAAAATCAATATAAAGAATAAACCTGTCTTTGTTGTATGTCACTCTTAAAACAAATACCACAAGGAGCGCTTTGAATAAGTCCCCTTTAAACAGGCATGTTTGTGATTTTGATGTGGCTGTGCCACATATGATTGATCTGGGAAATAAATTATCACATGTTTGCATCTACCTCCTGCAATGTGCTTGCATACTCCTACCCTAATTGGGACACACTCCTATAGAAGACTGCAGTTATGCTACTTAAATGATTGTGTTGAAGATAATTCAGTGTAATAATGACCAGCCAGTTTACTTGAGCTGAATGCGAATGAGACAGCTTTCTAAAGTCAGAATGTACAATTCCATTTGCCTTGCATGCATAATTGATATGTTTCACATTTATCAGCTGTCATGTCACACGTATAGTCCAATTCTTTTTCAGCATATGGGACTGTTTCCATCAAGCACCTGGTCAGAAGAAAGCCTTATGGGGCTAGCATATTTGATTGTGTGATAATAACCAATTAATGTGCTAATTTCACAATTCATCTCTCCAATAATTGCTGCCATCAATATCAAGTGAATTGAGAGTGTGTCACCCTCATTTGCAGAAGCATAGCTCAGGATTTTCTTAATGCCTTGCATAGTTATGATTAATACAGGATGAACAGAAAACAAGAAAACAAAAAGGACAATGCAACAGCATGAAGGGGAGTAAATATAGTATCTAGACATTGGACTGCACTTTGTTTGACAATAAAGTGTTTTAATTTTAAATACAGCTATTTGATTTTCATTGTAACAATGGAAAACAAGAACGTGCATGTTAAGATGTCATTATTAAAAACTAAAACGATGTGTATTGTTTAACATAATCTTTGTTTCGAAACAGTCTTCACATCATTGGTTGAATAGGACCAGCTTTCTATATCACAGAAGGGGGAGTGGACCCCAGTTCAAGACCATCAACCCCAGACACACAGCTGCAGTATCCTTTAGCAAGATACAGATACTCCAAAGTACTCTTGCAGTAACCCTGCTCCAGTGGGTGCCACTGACAGTGCGTATTTGTTGTGATGGGTCAAATTCAGAGGTCAAATTTCATGCGTACATCACAAAAAAGAGGATCTTCATTAAATGTATGTAATTAAATATAAATGTTACTCTCGAATGTCAGCATCTTATATACTTACGAGCATCAGGCGCCCTCTTGTTTTAGGATATTTAGGATGTATTATAATATTAGCAATAGAAAATTGCCATTAATTTCATGCACATCCTTATATAATATATGCTAAGAATGATGGTTAAAAAGTTGACACAGTTCAGAATTGACCATTCTGAGCCTATATGCAACACGTCTTACTCTGTGAAATGACCCTCTCCGTTCATTAAAAAGCATCGCAATTTGGGTCATTGTAATTTGATTTGTGAGGATTATTTTGATTTCAAAATGTGATGAAATGTAATTTGTCTACTATAACAATCTGCCTGGTTTATATGCTAGTCTAAGGCAAAGGCAATACAACACTCCATTTGTTTTCACCGTGTAAAGGAAGCGTTTGCATTGCGCTGCATTGCGGAAATATCAGAAATGCCCAGATGGTTGGAATTGTCAATAGTTGCAGGGTGATACTTTTGCTAAAACATTGACTTTGCCTAATAGCTAGAGTCAAGTCATTTATAAGCCTATATCACTTAATCACAAAAGAGTCTCAAAGGGCTTCACACACCCAGTTGACTAATATTATCGACATTCCCTGATCTTAACCACAAGAGGGCAAGGGAAAACTCCAAAAACCACATCTGGGGAAAAATAAGAAATCTTGAGAAAGGACCGCGTGTGGGAATCTCCACTGCCGACCAGGATGACCAGACTGCAATAGATGCAATCAAGAGCATTAAAAACTGCATTAAGGCTCAAGCCTCAAGGCTGGCTAGCGATTAGATTAGGAATGATGGAAGTAAGATGCCATTCCGGTGTCAAAGAGGGGGAAATCATGACAAAGGCAGCCCAATTGTCTTTATGTGTGTACTTGGCTCATGTTGCATTTGCCTTGGTTTTCATTGAAAAAAAAAAGTATATTAAGCAACAAGAGAAAAATCTTATACATCCAAAAATGTAATTGGTATCTTCAAAAAAACATTTTGCAAGACATTTTGGCATGAAAAGTTTGAAAAAATATTACTTTACAATGTTTTTCTCATTATTAACTTTTTGATAATGATAACGCTCAATAATTCAAATATCCCTATCAGTAACATTAATTTTCAAAAATAGAAATTCAGTTGGATATGTACGACGGCGTATTATACCCACGTATAATTTTGTTTTAGTCGGCGGGGGCAATATTCCGAGAAAAAACTCGCAAATTTGCCACTTTATAAAGTGGCACATTTGCGAGTTTATAAAGTGGCAAATTCATTTTTTCTCGGAATATTGTCCCCGTCCTCTAAACATATATATATTTATACGTGGCCCTAATACGCCGTCGTAAATATGTCTACACTGCTACTGACTAAATTATTACAACAACCCATTTGTATTTTTTTATTACAAGCCCTAGCATATTGAAACACTCCAGGCCCATTGGGGGCGATAGTGAGTCGCGTGTCATGTCGATGGTCAGGTCAGCCATCTGGCGCAGTCAGCTAGCTTCAGCAGGATTTGGGAAAATGGAGGCACGACCGAAGAATGAGCGAGGGCACATCCCTATCTCTGCAGTGTAGGTGGGTAAAATATCGTGGGTTTTACTTTAATCGCCTTCGTGAATATCTGTTGCATGCATTCTATTCATCAACAACATCACTAGTTGCACGATTTTCCCCCAGTCGACGCCTACTGCGGTAACGTCATGCAAGGTTGTACGTGCTTACTTGTTCTCGACAAACAACTCACGATTTAATCACTGAGTAGGTTTTAATATTGCTAGTAAACGAGCTTTGTTCCCAAATGTATCTCTAGTGAGGCGTATATGCTCATCGAAATGGCTCGTACGGTACCATATTAGCTAGCTAGCTGATGCTCGTGTTTGGCGGTCGTCTTCGAAAGCTAGCATTTCTTTAACAGCACTGCCATTTTAACGGCAATCAAGTGCAACTTTAAAAATAAACAAATAAAACAAACAAAAAATGTAGCGATTGAAGTTATGTTATTAGAACGGCGATTTACAGCATGTTCAGTTCGGTTCGTTTTTTTGCATTAAACAACTCGGTGTCGTGTTAGCTAACGCGATTAGCAAATGAGGCTTTGCGGCCATTACATGGTGATGTGTGTAGCCAACGCATGACCCTGTTGCGCCAATATCTGTTTAGAGTGAATTGCATTCGAAAGTGTTTGACATTTTACGTGATCCTTCTTGCTGTGGTGCGACATTACAGGCCCCTGGATTGTGTTTGTTCAGGGCCGCGTATAGCCCCGCTAAAGTAATGACGTAACGACATCAGCTAGTATACTACCGCTGCTAATGACTTTCTTGACATGTTTACACATTAAAAGGTCGTCATTACCACTTTCCCCCTAGCTTGTCAGTAGTAATGATGCTCATATTGTGCGGTACTGTATCGCCATTTTGGCCCGTCCTCCCATTTTGTGAACATTACACCCAGTCACGTGGCACGGTGAGGCGGCACAGGCGCGGATTCGGTGGAGTTTTAGCAACATCGCCATGCACAAGATACTATATGCTTCTAAAGGACCTTTCCGTGCTATGATGCTCTTTAATTGCTTCTCGATTACCAAAATCATCACGACTTTGTTGGAATCAAAATAGCACATTGAATTCAACTGCTGTAATTGGAAAAGGTTGGAAATGCCTTACTATTATTTCAGTCTGACATGGATTGGCATATTGTTGCATATACATTTTAGTTGAGGCCTTTTGACCCTTGAAACCATTAAAAAAAAAACACCCCCACTTATATGTTAATGAGTTGCAGAGTGCTCTTATCCTAAGTTAGTTTTTTTCCCTTTCTGGCAGATCATCAAATCCTGATGATTGTAGTTGAGAAGCCGTTTGTTTTATTGAGGAATTGAAGGTAGTTTTCATAAAAACAGTCAATTTTATTATTATTTTTAGACTTAAAACCTTAATTTCAGTAGGGTGACTGTAAATGTATAATTATATAGTATTCTATTTAGAGTTGAAGCATATTAAAATGAATCAAAATGTTAAATTTTAAACATATTCCAGTGTGGGCAGTATTTTTAAACACCTTATCTGATTTAAATTGACACATTCTTGTATATCTTTTTAATTGTTGCATTAGGCAGAATAAAATACTTTGAATACAAAAATCTTGCCCCTTGCATAATACTCAGGTGGCAGGCTTTTCCCCCCAAGACTTATGACATGATTTGTCTAGATTGCAGCAATGAAATAAATAGATTGAAACTTAACTTCTCCCTTTTACCAGTTTCTTTAAATTTCCAATTTTTAACTAAATAGAAATGTGCTTTTTTTAAATACTGCATTATCCAGGGTTCCTGTGCATCCTTAAATGGCCTTGAGTGCAGGAATCTAAAAACAAGGCCTCAATTGGCATAGAAATGTCTTACATCAATCTTTCAAAAGTCTTACAAATTATAACACATGATAAGTAGGATTTTATTGTAAATAGTCTAAACTCTCTAAATTAATATTTATAAAAAATATTTAAATGATTGACTCTTGTGATAACATCATGCAATCAATCAGTATAGCGGAACCCAAAAATTAAGTGCAGATGCGCATCATTTATGGGTCTCGAGCAAGTTTTGACAACATGCAACATTGGGAAGTTGGTCTTAAATTTAGTTTCAAATGGAATATCTTAAAGTCTTGAATTTAACTTGGCCTTAACCTTTAGGAATCAAGTTATCCGTTTGTGAATTTTGAAGGCTTGCAGTGATTTGCAAGATGATGAAGAATTGCTGAAACTGGCCCTCTTTTTACAACATTTTCCTCTTATTAGCCCCCGCGTATTAGTGTTTGATGTTTCAAATTTTCATAAGTTTGGCAAGCATAAAGTAAATTTTCAAATTTCTCGATTTCCTTAGTGGGCATCTGCTATACCTCTTTTGCACTTCTTTAGTGACTCTGTTGTGCTCTTCTCCTAACTAGCGATTCAGTTTCAAAGTAGTGATTGACTCCACCCATGGAGGAGAATGTGAGCCCTGAGCTCTCTCTGGCTCATGAGCCTGAAAAAAGCCAAGACCATATGGATGGCTGCTCTCAAGGTACCTTGAATGAGCTTGTTTTTCCCCTTAATGAAGGCTGGGGCTATGGTGTGATGCTATATCAAATTCACCTAAGACCGCTTTAGTTTGGGTGAAAATTAAAGGCACACAAGAAAGAAACCCAGTTGAGCACATCTGTAGTTTATGAAAATTAGATTTATTTATTTTTTATTCTGGTTGCTTCTTTAAACTGTAGTTAGTCCTGTGATTAATTTTACCTTTAGCTTTCTGTGACGTGTCTACTCTACAGGTGATGGAGAAGAGCGGTCCAGTGAGGAAAATCAAACTTTATCACCCGAAAGTGAAAAGGTGGCAAAGGAGACAAAAGAGAAACCAGACCAATCTTTCAAAGCCAACAGCGAATTGAAGAAAACGTGGGCATTCCGTCGGTCCACCGTTGCTCAAAGAGAGATGCCAGTGGAAGCAGCGACAGACAACCAAGAGAGCCGCTATCCTGTACGCCGTAGTGGCAGACAGTCAAAGCGTACTGACAAATTGGAGGAATTCCTCTCCACAACGAAAAGAGTGCTGAGAAAGAGCGCGCCCCCAACCCTGGAAAGTGGAGATCCTCCTTCACAAACCCCAACTGATGCAGAAACTGCCTCAGAAGCCAGCTTTGATGGTAACGCAGACACAAAGACAGTGGAGGACAAGCCTGAGCCGCCTGACAGGAAAACTAGAAGTAGCACGAGGCAGCAAACTCGAAGGTCAACTAAGCTTGGCAGGTGGACAAGGCAAAGCGAAAGCGCCACACTCAAAGATGAAGGAAGTTCTGAGAATGAGGACAGCGGAGATGGTGCTGAGCTGCCGAGCAAAGATATAGAGAAATCAGGCAAAGGGACTGTTGTCTCGAAGATGGATGACGAAAATGCTAATAAGGAACAACACCAGCCCGAGCTGGATCTAGAGAAAAAAGATGAGGAAAAGAAGCAAAATATTAAAGGGGAAGCTCGGGAGGAGGAGGAGGAGGAAGAGGAGGACGACGACGACGACGATGATGATGATGAGACCACTGAAGAACATGCTTTGTTGGCAAAGCGTGGTCCAATTAGAACATACATCAATAAAAAAAGAGCCACAAATGTCAACAGTACCCCTGCCAAGGCACCGACTCCTGTGCAAGCTGTTGCCAAGACGAGCAAGCCTCAGGAAGAGGACGACAGTGATGACGACGGTTCTTCCTCATCTTCGTCAAGCAGTGATTCTGATGGAGGATATGACCCCAATGCACTTTATTGCATCTGTCGTCAGAAACACAACAAAAGGTTTGTTTTGAATGCTTTATTGGGTGGCAATTCTAGCATTGTTTTAACTATTCCAAATGTAAATATATTAAATAAGTGGTTCTGCAGAAATGAATAAAATCCAGATGTTGTAATATATATATATATATATATATATATATATATATATATATATATATATATATATATATATATATATATATATATATATATATATATATATAGCTGTGTGAAAGAATTCTAAGTTGAACAGCAGTTGTTCCCTTGACAACTTGAAATCTCTGGGTTTGTTATTGATGACAAAATATGAAGAATACACAATCCTAGCTAGGTATGGAAAATTTCAAATGAATTGCATCTGCATTTCAGTTCACAGGTTTGTATTTACTTTTTGTAGCCTTTCCCGTTATTCACAGACACGCCTGCTTATTTGTGTTATCTTAGTTTTTCCCCAGATTTTTTTTTTTTAATGGCAGTTATAAGGGGGCGTCAATTACATGAATTTTTGCTGTTGGCAGTTGGGCTTGATCCCTGTCCCATGGGAATAGCGGTGGTCCACTGTACACTCATTTACACCCCGTCTAAAATTCTGCATTCTTTCATCATCACCCCCCCCCCCCCAAACCAAACATTAATAGTTAATAAAATAATAGGTGATGAGTCTGAGGACACATCTTTTCATGTTAAATTTAAAATAACTGGCCTAAGCCTCCTATATCCAAATTTGGCCAATGAATTAATATTTATAACATTAGCAGCCAGGTCCATTATTTTGGTGAGTTTTTCATCTGTTTTATATTTATCATCCATTCATTTTCTTCGACTTAGCGGGTTTGGTTTGCAAGGCAGCAGCCTAAGCAGGGAAGCTCAGACTTCCATCACCCCAGCCGTTCTGTCCAGCTCGAGGGTATTCTTGATTTGTTCCCAGGTGAGCCGGTCAGCATGCCTTGGGTTGGCATGCTCATGCATTTTCTGAAGTATAATTTTTGTATTTGTAGAACTCATAACGACAAAACATTAGTGACTCAAGGATTTGAATTTAGGTTGATTTTCCAGCAACAAGCTGCAAACCCACACAAATGAAACGACACATTTGCAGAAGTTTCAATGAGAAGCTTCCACCTTGCAGCACTTTCAGAGGAGGCAGAACATGAGCGGAGAGCTGGGGTGTGGGCCAGAGGCACTTTAATTTGACATATGACACTGGTTGAGCACATTTCCAAACTGTTTATCCCAGACCATTAGCATTTCTGAGCATAAGCTTGAATGAAACAAATCATACAAGAAGTACTATAACTTAATGATATTTTATGACAGCCGGATATGAACATACACAATCATTGATGTTAAGAAGCAGGACTAATAAGGGAATTCCGACTAGTTTATCATTACAAATGTCCTTGCTCACTAGGTTCATGATCTGCTGTGACCGCTGCGAGGAATGGTTCCATGGAGACTGTGTGGGCATAACAGAGGCTCGTGGGCGTCTGATGGAGAGAAATGGCGAGGATTACATCTGCCCTAACTGCACAGCCAAAAAAAGCCAGGTGATCAGGCCTGCCACCTCCATGCTGTCTCTGGGCATAGACATCGCGAAGACCAAAGCTGCCATTGACCTTCCACTTCGTGCTTCTGCCACTATTCCTGACCTGAGTCCCGCAGCAACTTTAGTGGCGGCACCACAGCTACCCTCAACATCTGCCGGGACAGACGAGAAAGGAGTGGATGACTTCGGGATAAAAGGCAGGATCGAGAAAGCCACAAATCCTACAGGAAAAAAGAAGATAAAAATCTTTCAGCCGGTAGGTCCTTACAAGTAAACCAAATGTTTTTTTTTGTTTTGTTTTTAAACGATTATTTAAGGCTTTAAAATGTGACATGTTTAACAAAATGTCCTGGTATCGATATAAAGTGCATAAATCTATATTGTGTTATGCATGTTGCATGCTTTCAAAAGATTTAAAATTGATGTGAATAATGGTGGGAATGAGAATACTCTGCAATTATAAATTA
Organism: Vanacampus margaritifer; assembly: GCF_051991255.1. Lineage (NCBI taxonomy): Eukaryota > Metazoa > Chordata > Actinopteri > Syngnathiformes > Syngnathidae > Vanacampus > Vanacampus margaritifer. Next base: position 19,391,507 of record NC_135439.1, on the reverse strand, counting down.
GATTTTTAACATGGCTTCTAACACATGTCACTTCTAAAATACCCTGCTCATTAGTAGCTATTGTGTACTGGTTTGAAGCAGACTGTACAGCAGGCAACACCACCAAATGATGACCAGAAGGGGGCGCCTGTGCCAGTAAAGCCAGCAAAGCCAGCGTGCCCAACACCAGAGCCAAAAGCAGCACCAGAGATGGAGCAGGAGAAGGTGGCTTCGAACGTGGAGGTGAAAACAACGGAGGCGGAAGAAGCTGAAAAGTCATTAGAACAGGAGGATGTGTCTCTTCCTAAATGCATCGGTCCCGGCTGCGAGAACAACGCCCAGCCAGACTCCGTGTACTGTGGGAATGACTGCATCCTGAGACATGCTGCTGCTACTATGAAGTCATTCACTGACGTCAAAGAGCCTAAGAGCAAATCTCAGAAATCTACATCTGCATCAAAGGTAATTTGGACTACCTTAAATCGTGAAAAGACGTGCAGGTCAGCTTGTCGAAGTGAATAGATTTATAATCAAGGTGTCTTTGTTGACTATCACCCTGCGTCACCCTGTTGCTCAACAGTTAACTTGTGTTCAATGATGTCATCACCAAGATGGCTGCTCCACTCCTAAGTTTATTTTATTTAATGACACATTTTCTTATTTTTGTGTACATGAATTATAAAGTCATATCCACACATATCTTTAGCATGAATATGACTTGTACTGGTGCAACTTTCTTTATCTAGTCTTTGTTGTATGTTTTGGTATTGTTTCATATTGTCAGTATATGACTAAATGCCTTAAACAGAAACACTTTGTGATGAAGAATGTGCTTTGATCGTAAGAATTATGATTACTAGTGTGAGTACGGAACATACACTGCCCTTTTGTTCATTTTGGGTCACCGGTAATCTGTTAGTAAAACTTCACACCTTGAATTGTGATTTAGCGTGTGTGTTGTGCACACACTGTGTGCCTTTTTGAACCACCTCCTACTAAAAGTATCCATACTGTTGGTATTTATATCAAGTGGTTCTGTTCCTCGGTTCAATTGTGAGGCTAATGAACATATCATGTGCATATGCAGCATTTCATAAACAGAACAAACGGATGGCTGTTTAATTGTCTTTTGCTGTTCATCTAGTACAGTTAATTTGACAATGTGAACAAAATAATTACATACAATATGTATAACATATTAATTCATACAAGGATTTATGACCATTCTTCCCTAGAAGCTTTAAAGTTTAATCTATTTGTATTTAAAAATACCTACTCAATTTATTGAGCACTTAAAAATATGCTCAAACAATATAAAGTAGGAGCGTTCAAAACCACCCTTTTTTTAGACAGCAAGTACTCAAATCTTAGTCACTGATAACAAGTACCGATACCACTAGTGCTTTTGATACATAACATTTACCCCTAAAAACAATGACAGATAATTTTAAAGAAAGACTTAGATATCCCATATCATTAAAATTGCATGAAATAAATGGCCATTTTCTGTTCTAATTTCTAGTTTGGATTCAAATAACGGCCACAAGAGGGCAGCTGATATTGCAATCGGCCACCGTCGCAAGTACCAAGACCTTAAAATTAGGCTGATATCGCCATTGGCACGATACCTATATCTGGTATCGGTACTCCCCCATCCCTATTATAAACTGCGATTGGTTGCCGACAAGTTCAGGTTGTAACCTGCCTTTCTGCCAAAGTCAAATGTGATGGGATGCAGCTCACTCGCAATTTTAAATGAGGGTGAACAGTATAGCAGACAGGTGGTTAAATATACTAATATCACTGTGCATAATTGGGAGACTGAGTCACGTACAAATGCACACTTAATGTTTGTGCATGGCCTTGCAATTATACCTAAAAATGCTGTTTTGGCAAACTGCCTTGCATTGGCCTTATGTAATTACACCGTGGTGAATGAGACTGCTGATTCACCAGAGAATACATTAGATTGACTTGAGTAAAGGATGATTACGTGAAAGGATTGTCCTGTTACCTGTTTTAGCAAGTACCTTTTTTTTTCCCCCTTTCAAGGTGCTGTCACTAAACTGCCTTAATGTGCATCTCTTTGATCCGTTCAGAGGGGAGCTGCGCGCCGGACGAGGTCCCAGAAGGACAGCAGGTCGGACTCGGAGAGCGATGAAGGAGATGACGACTACGTTCCTGATGAGGATGATGAAGACGCACACGCTGTGGAGCAGCCACCCCTGCCTGCCACTGCGTCCTGGTGCAGCGACCATAATTACATTGCAGTACCACCAGAAAAGACTACATCCATATCAACCACAGTGTTAAACAAAAAGTGTATGTATCTCTTTGAGGGTCTTCTTGGTAAAATAGTTGATTTTATTCCTAACAGTGGTTTCTTTCATGCTAGCATAACCTAAAACAGGACATTTAGGAGGTTTTCTGTGTTAGATGAAATCATGACTTGTTAAGTGTGATTTTGATGTCGGGCCTCTGGATGGAATAGTGGCAGCTGCTGAAAAGGTAAGTGTGTGATCGGACTTTTCAACAAGCACTGGAAAGATGCTGGACATTAGAATAATTGAAAAGCTATAGAGGTCATATCAATAGCGCATCAGGAATGGACAAGTTTACAAAAAAAAAAAATCCCTGGTAGTATGGTTAGTGGCATCCTTAAATGGGCTGATGCGTGAAAGCATCAGGCAGTGAACATAATTGTCTTGCTAAATTGCCCTTTGGGATTTGAAGGATCTGTCAATTTGGTTGTTAGCCAAATAAGGACGCTTTGGCCTCTAATGCGCCATTTTGGTATCCCTGTTTCAGAAAAAAAAAGGATACTGGGATATCTGTTGCAAGTTCAGACACTGGGGGCAGCGTGGCTTAGTGGTACAGTGGTTGTCTCACAACCCAGAGGTTGTGGGTTCGATCCCATTCCATTGTGACCATGTCGAAGTATCCTTGAGCATGATACTGACCCCCCCTCCTGATGCTACCTCATTAGTAGCTGAATGAGTAGTCAAATGTAAAGCGCTTTGAGGGCCTTACAAGGTGGAAAAGCGCCATATAATCGAAGTACCATTCACCATTACTAAATTTTACAGTTTATGGTTAGGTTTTGGATAAGATCGGTGTGTATGTGTAGGGTGATTTGAAATGACCACTCAATTTGTAAGTCTGCTCCATGGGGGCCATCACTTAAGCAGGTAATTTCTCCTGCAGGTCTGTCTTGTAACTTTTAGTTACCACTACCTCTGCCCACCGACCTGTTATGTAATGCATTAACCTGTCCCTTAGGTTAACAAGGTGACTTTTTTTTCTTTCAACGCAAAATCATTATGCATTTTTTACAGTAGGAAACTTGTCTTAAAATAAAAGATGATGTTACAGATTTTTGGATCCCTTCATTGATTGAGTTTCTGAGCAGTGTTGGCTTGCTATTGGAAATCTTCAAGGTCAACAACGTAACATAAGCATTTACCGGTACGTCTGGTACAAAGAAAAGGCTCTGGCGGAGATTGTGCAGACGATGTCCCAGATGGCAAGCAGGCGAAACAAATATCTACCAGGTGTTTCTATCCCGAGTGGCGAAAAGAAAGAAGAGAGGCTGGAAAGAAGTTCTCAGCTGAGACTGGAAGAATGAAGCTGTGATTTACCTGCACAACAGGTTTCAACCGAGGCTCCCTACAGGAGTGCGTTACAACATGAGTGAGAGTGTTTTACACCTCAGTGTTTTATGTTCTCTTTGATGTCAGTGAGGACGTGACAGGCTATGTTACTGCATGATCATTTGGGGCTCTTTGAAGTCATTTTGCCCCACTGTCACAGTTTTGGACAAATGTTGCATGTGTGTCTGGGGGAAAAATGTGATCACTGGTTTACTTGGCTTTCAGTTAAAAGTTTTCTTGTAGTGCAAACTTAACCATGTTGCTCAATATCACTGGACACTTGTGACATATAGTCTATAAAAAAAAAAGTGAGGAAAAATTGTAAGTTTGTTTTTGCTTGTCATCATAGGCATAATAGGATGGTTTTAGATTTCACCTGAGCCCCCCCCCCCCTTATTATTATTTTTTTTTTAAACTTTGGTAGTCTTTATTTTATGCCAGTTCAAACTTCAGCTCCTCTGTATGGTGTAATGTAGGTTGAGTATATTTTACATGGTGAATTCAGAGTCATATTTGCTTACTATTCACAAGTTTACTTAAAACTCAGTTTGGATAATCTGGTCATGCGCTAACCAATGCTGCTCAGTCACTGAAAATGAAATCTACATGTCAGGCAAGATGTACAGCATGACTGCTGTGACCACTAATCTGACCCCTAAAATCCTATGTGGTGATAATTATTTAAATTATGCAATCAAAGTACTGATGATTATTCATAGTGGTACTAAATTACTAAAGGGTAAAATTGTACTTGTGGTTTGAGTGCGCTCACCTGTGCCAAATGATTGATGCCACAGTCATTTATCAATATTGTGATTGGTAGCACATTTTAAAGTGTTTTTCTTTTATTTTGTGTGCAGCCCCACCCAAAGAAGAGAAGGAGAAAAAGAAACAGGTCACAGCTCGTGTTCAACCTTCCTCCGATGCCAAGACCCCTGCCAAAGTGAAGAAGACCATCACCACCCGGGCATCCAAGGTGTCTCCAAAGGGCAAGAAGTCGTCCTCTCATTCCAGCAGCTCCAAGGCACCCAAGAGATCTTCCACCCCTCCCAGTAAATCTTCCGCAAAGTCCAAGAAACTGCGGACGACAACTCCCCCCCCCCCATCCCCTTACCCGCCAGGCCCGATCCATGTCACGGGAGCACTAAGAGTCACGAAGACCAGCTTCACTATTCCAAAGAAGCAACCTCAACAAAAAGAGTCTCCGTCCCAACATCAACCCTCGTCATCATCAAGAGTTCCATCATCGCCGGTGTCTTCAGCTCCCCCCAGTCACTCGTCATCCCCAAGGTCTCACCATCCAGCAGCATCCTCGGCAGCCTCTGCACCCCCTATGCCACCGCCCCCCAACCACCAGATGAGACAGAACATCCGACGCTCTCTGACAGATATCCTCTACAAGAGGTGAGAGTCCTTACAATATATATTTATTTTTTCATGCTTAGTGTAGCATTTATTGAAATAGAACATCTCTTTTGTACTTCTTGCTGCTAGGGTGAGTGACAGCGATGATCTGAAAATGACGGAGAGCGAGGTCGCGCGGCTAGCTTTCGGCATTGAAAAAGAGATGTTTAACCTCTGTCTCAGCACTGATAGCAAGTACAAAAACAAGTACCGGTCGCTTATGTTCAATCTCAAGGACCCGAAAAACAAAGTAAGTCATTAGATTATAATTTCCTCTCAAAAAATATTAGACTTTTCTGGTTTTGGATGGAGTAGATAATCGAGTGGGCTGTGTTTCAGGGCCTGTTCTACAGGGTGATTGGAGGCGAGGTTACGCCTTTCCGACTGGTAAGGCTGAGTGCTGAAGAAATGATTTCCAAGGAGATGTCTGAGTGGAAGAAACCTGATCCACACCAGGTAAATATTTCTTAACCTTCAAACTACAATATGTTAGTGAATTATGTTTTGACTTTTTGAAGAGATGTGTTAAATTACGTTATTGCTCATAGGCCCAGTCCTCAGGTGGAAGGACCCATTCGGGTCATTCCAAAACGAGCAATAGGTATGACTCTCATAGCATGGACGTGGAGGATGCCCCACCCCCATCAGATGCAGATGTATGTATCTCTGCCACAGCTTCATCTTCTCGCATGGCTTCTGCTGTAGTAAGTGCTGGCACACTGTCTTTCTACTGCTTTCCACGCTTTTTCTTCACTTATGCAAGTTAATACAGTAACCTAGGTAATAGTCCCCTTTATCTTTTTGGGTTTCCTCTTGACTTTATTATTCTTGCTTAAAAAAACAAAAAAACACTCACCCTACTTACGCCTACTGCATTGAATCGTGGCTGTCCAGAAAGTTGTTATGGTTCTTTGTAAGATTTGCCATCAACCTATTGTTTTCCCTCAGGACCAAGATGAGCCCAGCCTTACTGCTTCAGCTGCACCTCAGCCACCTGCTACTGAGGGGGCCAGTAGTATGCCAGATATTTTCAGTAGCATGCTCAAAGACACAACATTGGAACATAGGACTCACCTGTTTGACCTCAACTGTAAAATATGCACAGGTAAATAAGTCGGGTCAGAAAGGGGATGTTTATTTATCTGATTATCTATTACACTGTATTCTTGAACAAATCAAGTACGACTGTAAGGATAAGCAGTACAGAAAATAAATGAATGGATGGGTGGTTACATTTATGTCAACAAATTTTGTTGATTTCTAAATTTAGAATATTGTTGTCTGAATTTTCACTATTTCCACGTTATTGTTGAATTATACTAAAATAATTGGAATTCCAAAGTCCGGCATTTTGCTTGAATACATTAGTGGCCGTTAATGAAACAATGCTAAAACTAGAGATTACAAACGAGAATAATTTTAATAGGCCTACTAGCTAAAATGTGTGTTGTTTTACTCCTCTTGATATACTTGACCACAGCCAAATTCCAGAAGCTGCGTCTTGACATCTTTGTCTATTCAAAACCTAGTCAAAAACCATTTGTCTGACCTCGTGTACTAACAATGCAAGCATCAAAGCATGAGCATGTAATGATTAATATGTACCGTACACCCACTGAATGACATCACAACCAATTATGATGTACTGCACAACTAATCCCGTTAATAATGTTGATAGTTAGGACGGTCAGACTACAGTGATGGATATAATATTAATATAAATGTGTGAATGCTGAAACAGCTTTTACTCTTATGTTGTTTCTAACCTTTATTTTTATACTTATAGCATTTTATTCCTCTCACTTTTTTCATGTTCAAAAACTCCCACATCTGATTTACACTGTTCAAATATAAACTTGCTTCAAAAATTCACACCATTATGGGAATCTATCGTCTGATTCCACATTACTTACTGTTTTCTCACAGTTTAACATTTAAACTTTTCCCCATTCGTTTTCAATGAGCCAGACAGTAAACTTTTTCTAAGTGACACTTTCAACGCCCACTTCTATGCATACGACTTATCATTACCAGCTGTCTGATACTGCTTGGTGGCGCAGTTAGTAAAGTGTATTGTCCAGTAAGCAGGAGGTCATTGGTTTGAATCCCACCTCAGAATGTATATTGCAAATGTACCCATTGCCATTATGCTAAGTGCTTACCCAACTGACTCATATCAGGAAATGCATTATAATTTCACTGAAATGATTAAATGCATGTGTTAGCTTTCAGCATTTGATTACAATTTTCAATAGAAATAGGCCATAAGCCATGATTTTCAACAAGTCAGTTCACAGGTAAAACACCCAATTGGCATTGCGCAGGCATTCCAGTGCGTGGCTTCAAATCTCGGAATACATTTTTATTCCAACTTGAATTTCTGAACTAGTCATTGTCTAATATTTAACATCCATTTTATTAAATTTCATTTGGCATCGTTTTTTAAATATATTAATCCATATTTTCAACTATTACACTTGATTATTCAATACAATTACATACAATGTCACAGATACCTCCATATCCACAATAGTGCAGTGGTAAAAGCACATGACCGGCATGTGGAGGCAAAGGTCAGGGTTTGCTTTCTGCTTGGAGTGCATTTTCGTGTAACTTCTGTTTCACGTAATAATCATTGTCCAATTATTTAAACCTGCACTTTTGCCCCAAAATATATTTACAATAACCTTTTTATTTGACCATTTATGACAACATTATAAACCCACTAAACCTCCATTAGTTTTTAATGACACATTCACTAGCATTCAGCAAGACATTCTTCAATACCATTTCGCAACATTTCAGTGATGACAGCATTGTTGTGATGACAGCAACCACTGTGGCTTAGTGGTTAGTGCTGCAGAGCATGGACCAGTAAATATGGTTCGAATTCCACCTTAGACTGTAAGCAGTTCGTTTTCTTTTTTTCCCATTTATCAATCATCTACAATTGATATTTGCAACTATCACACAATTTATCTTTCAATTTATTTTGTAAGCATTCCACATGCATTCAAATATTAGCTTTCGGCAATCACGCGCACTTTCTCTAGAAATTGCACTTTGTCCTAGAGGGCTGCAGTCCTGCATGTTTTTGATGTCTCCCTCCTCGGACACAGCTGAGAGGCTCCTGCAGAACGTAATTATGAGCTGATGATTTGAAACACCTGGGTTGGAGGCAGGAGAAACCGAAAACATGCAGGAATGCGGCTCTCTAGGACCGAACGTGCCTATCCCTGGTCTAGTAGTACTAGCTTCCCCTACAGTATTACAACAACAACCACCGACACTGCTTCCATCTAATGTCTTTCTCACGTTTCCATTTAGGTCAGAAGACAGAAGATGAGCTCACGACAAAAAAAAACAAACACACAAAAAAATACGACCCATCCAAACAAGAGTTGCACTCAGCCAGTGCTGTCAGCCAACCACAAGTGGCCACAGCCTACCAGCAGCTCATCCCTCCACCATACCAGGCTGGCTTAGAAGCAGCTGTTCTAGAGTCACAGCCACAACTTTACCAAGAGGACCCTAACAGTCTGGCCTCACCGGTGCAAAACCCCCAGGGCATCATCCCGACTGTTTCCTCTGTCAGCATCACACGCAGAGACCCACGCATGGCCAGACACGGCTCCGGTGTTACCGTCACTTACACTGCTCCAGAAAAACCCATAAATGCCATGACAGAGTTACTCCCAGCTCCTATAATTGCTCCTTTGGATGTTGGAGCCAAGGCACCCCTTCCTATGCCCCCTGCTCCTCCATCATTGGCTTTGTCCAAACCATCTAAAACAAGGTACTTCGGCGAATTAAAATATATTTCAGATCAATTAATTTGACTAATTAACTTGTTTTACATGTGTGTCAAGAACTGATAAACTCAAACATATCGATACTTTGTTAGTTAATTTAAGAATGTTTAGCACCCTGTCCAGTGGTTTTAAAGCTGCCTGACCTGGTTTCTGTATCCTGGTTGATAATTTAGTATCTCATCTCAGAAAATAAAGGTTTGTTATTTTAAACTAACATTGTGAATTTCTTTTCTTTTTCCAGTACTTCTGAACCTCCTCCTGAGGGGGAGACGGCAATCTTCCTCCATGGGCAAGAGAGGATTTGGAAAGGGTTCATCAACATGCAGTCTGTGGCCAAGTTTGTAACTAAAGCTTACTTGGTTTCAGGCTCTTTTGAGTACTTAAAAGAGGTAAGTAAACTTGTGCGTTCTCGCACGCGCGCGTGTGTGTGTGTTAAGTTTTAAAAATTGCAACTCCTATTGTCTCCAGGATTTGCCAGACACTATTCATGTCGGAGGACGCATCTCTCCAAACACAGTGTGGGACTATGTTGGGAAGTTGAAAACCTCATTGTCCAAGGTTGGTTTGTGTAAATGTTTAATTGTAGCAATATTATTTTTTAATGTGGTTGATTGACCTTTTCACTCTTGACCACAGGAGCTGTGTCTGATCCGATTCCAGCCAGCCACAGAGGAAGAGGAAGTAGCTTACGTGTCTCTCTTCTGCTACTTCAGCAGCAGGAAAAGATTTGGTGTGGTAGCTAACAGCAACCGGCGTATCAAGGACCTTTATCTAATCCCTCTCAGTTCAAAGGACCCATTACCATCCAAACTCTTGCCATTTGATGGACCAGGTATGCTTTTACAGAGAGGCTCAACTGGAGTCTTGTTTGTGTGTCTCAACATGTTGACATGATTCATACAAATAATATGAATGGAATGGAATGACTGATTTTATTGAACTTGTCGTATAATTGCATGTTGCTTGAGAGACCTCAACTAATGGAACTTTGTCTCATTAAAACAATTATTTGTGGCCACAAACAACTTTAGTGTTTGTATTGTGTATTTGAGTAACCCTGCAAAGCATAGAAAAAAACATTTGATCTTGTGCAAAGAAATATGAATTATTTCATGCATCTCTTGCTGTTTTGGACACTGGAGGGCAATCTTAGGTTTGTTAATTCGCTTGTTCATTATTTTTGCAGGACTTGAGCCAGCCCGGCCGAACCTTCTGCTAGGGCTATTGATCTGCCAGAAGGATAGAAAGCGTCCTGGTGTTCCATTGGAAACTGATGAGAAACGTTCTAAGATGCAAATTAAAGATATTGATGACACTGGTCTTCCAAAACCACCTCTCTCAGTCAAAGTGGAGCGAAGCACACGCCAAAGTTTGGAAATTCCCTTCAGTACTACTCCTCCAGGGTCGCCTTCTGCCAGCTCCTCTGGGACACCAAATGTTGCTGTGACCACCTCATCTGCCTTTTCTCTTCTGTCATCTGCTAAAGCACCTGTTACGACCTCTGTCACAGATGTGGAATCCCCATCCTCATCCATCTCTGTCCCTGCTGCCACAGCAACTGCCACTCCTCTTCAGACCATCCTCAACACTCTTTTTGGGAAGAAGAAGCATGACTCTGAAGCTTCCAACTCGCCATCTGATCAGGGTGCGGAATCTTCCATCCCACACTCTACAATGCTAGATCCTATTGTGCAGCAATTTGCACAGATTTCAAAAGAGAAGCAGATAGAGGAAGATGAAGATGACCGGCCATATGACCCAGAGGAAGAGTATGACCCAAGTATGGGTTACAGTGTGCCTAATAAACCGGTTGAGGTAGTAAATAAACATGAAGTGGTACCAAATGAAGGTGATGATATTGCGTATGACCCTGAAGATGACTCAATATTTGATGAAGTCAAAACCACTGCATTAGATGAAAGTGGAAAGTCTTCTTGTGACGATGTAACAGATTCTGAAAAGTTCCTGACTAGCCTTAAACAGAAAGGAAATCAAACACTCCAAAAACAGGAAGGTGAGTGTATGCCATCCACTGCCTCAACTGAGGCTTCACAGTCTCCTCCAAACATTTTGGGCAGTAGTCAGTTACTGCAGCTCGGTAAAAAAGTGGAAGAGCTTGTGAAATCTTCATCGTCTACACCCACGATCAACCAGAGGAGAGATCCTCGGCAGGGCCGAGAATCTCGCCACGTGGCAGGTAGCACAACAAAAACAACAGATGAACCTCTTGATAAAGAAGAGTTGTCATCCGAATCCAATGGCTCTTCACCACCGCAGCAGTCAATACACGAGCTACAGTTGCCTTCTGTTGGTCACCTTCCGGACTCCTCACAAGAACCAGAAAGGCCATTACCCATGGAGGAAGAGAAATCTGAGACACTGCCTTTTATGGAGACTGAAAAGGAAGAAGTTTCAATTCCTTTATTAGGAGAGACTTTGGATCCTGATCCGGAGTACGACTATATTGAGGAAAAAGAAGTGAAAATGAGAGAAGAGCAAGCTGAGACGGTCCAGGCTGAAATAGAAAAAGACAAATACAGTGTTTGGCCAAATGCAAGTATTTTCAAAAGTAGTGAGGATTCCGAATATGATGACAATAGCCAAGACACAGCAATTTGTAGCTCCTACAATGAGCCACCAAACTCCTCAATAATTACTTCTACTATCCCTGTTCTCGGTGACACTCATTCGCATCATTCGCGACATCACATGGCAAAATTAGACTTTGACATTGACTATAGACAACGAAATGACATCCCCCCACAGTCTAATTTTCTCCCACCTCAACCAATGCACGGACAGAGTCCCATAATGAGGCCTCCACCAATGTCAGTTCCACGCCCCATTCAAGGTCTTTCTTCAATGTCTGTTCCACAGTCAATGCAAGGACCCCCGCCAGCTATCCATGGTCCTCCCTCAGTACTTGGTCCTCCAGTTCAAGCTGACAACACCCGACCATATGGCCTTCCCCCAACTCCATTCCCCCCCTATCAAAACCAATGGCCACGCACCCAAGTACCACCACCACCACCGCAGCAGCCACTCTCAAGACCGCCACCTCAGAACCTTATCCCACCCAGAGTACCACCACCACTTTTCCCACCAATTGGCCAGAGAGGTCCTCCACCTCAAATTTTTGATCCTATTATCCCCCCTCAGCATAGTAGCCAACAAGGCCCGCCTCCAGGTTTCCCCCTACCACCTACATTTGATGGACAAAATCAGCTGCCTCCTCCAAGATTTACCAGTCCACCTCCACCGTTTAATTTTCCTGGAAACAGAGGTCCTCCTCCACAGTTTACAGGACCACCACCAGGACATTATGATAACAGGCTTCCTCCTCCGTCCCACTTCTCAGGGCCAAGGGGTCCCCTACCGTCTCAGTATGGTGACCATACAAATCAATCGCCAATTCAAATCCAACCCCAAGTGATAGACCAAAATCGTGACTCTAGGGAGCAGTATAGCAAAGATAGTCGCTCATTCACACATGTGGACCAACATCAAAATCATCCTCAGAATATTTTCAAAGACAGCCCCGGGAGAGCTTACCGGGGTCTTCCACCTAGCCAGTATGATGAGTCAAGAGGCCGACCTTCTAATGTGGAGATTAGCGGACAACACATCAATCCACATAACAAGTTTGTGCTTCCTAGGCTACACTCACCACCACATCGAGGAGCTTTGAATGAGCACATAGCTCCTCTTCCTCTACAGGACAACAGAGACAAGTTTGTGGTTCCCAGGTTACACTCACCACCCCATCGAGGAGCTTTGAATGAGCACATAGCTCTTCTTCCTTTTCAGGAAAATAGAGACAAGTTTGGGGTTCCCAGGCTACACTCACCACCACATCGAGGAGCTTTGAATGAGCACATTGCTCTTCTTCAGGAGAATAGATCAATCAGAGATCAGACTCAGCCTTTTGGTGGCTCTGAACGTTACCGCTTTGATAGGTTTTCAGATGAGGCAAGACCTGTTCATCACACTGGCCCTCTACTACCGACCCCCACAGAGCCTCCTATTGGTCCTCCAAGTCGCATAGGAGCTCACAGTCCAGATATGCGACGAGATGACTACTGGCGCCGACATTCCCCTGAAGTCATGAGAAGAACCAGCACCAATCGAGGGGACTCAGAACCGCGAAGCACAGAACTCTTCAGTCACTTTGAAGTAGGGCTCAGAGAACCAGCTTCTGGTTCCTCTCAATTAGAAGAAAGACTCAAGGAGCTCTCTGGTGAATCCATAAGAGACAGAGACCTCCGGGACATCCCTGCCCATGTGAGATCATTGTGGGAGAGGAGTCAGGGCAAGCGATGGAGCAGCAGAGAACCAGAGTGGGACAGAAGCCGACAGCGGGACAGAAGCCGAGAGCGGGACAGAAGCCGAGAGCGGGACAGAAGCCGGGAGCGCGACAGAAGCCGGGAGCGCGACAGAAGCCGGGAGCGCGACAGAAGCCGGGAGCGCGACAGAAGCCGGGAGCGCGACAGAAGCCGAGAGCGCGATATTGATAAGGATTCTAGCAGAGAACGGGAGCGCAGCAAAGGGACAGAGAGCGAGAAACACAAGGAGGCAGAGGTGGCGCGACACAAGGATCAAGATACAGACAAGAGGAGAGACCGTGACAGAGAAAGGGAAAAGGACAGAGTCAGAGACAGGGAGTCGGACAGAAGGGATTATGATCGCGAAAGAGGAAGAAACCGTGATAAAGAGCGAGAACGGGACCGTGAGCGAGACAAGAGACGTGACAGGTCTCGAAGTAGAGACCGTGACCGGGATCGAGGTAAAGACAGAGACAAAGAAAAGGACAGTGACAAAGAAAGGGAGAGGGACAGAGACAAAGATGGGGATAGAGAGAGAGACCGGGAGAGGGACAGAGATAGAGACAGAGACCGTGACAGAGGTAGGGACAAAGATAGAGATGGAGAAAAAGATAGAAGCAGAGATAAAGACCAAGATAGAGAAAGAGACAGAGATGCAGAGAAAGATAAAGACCGAGAAAGAGAGAAAGATAGAGGTCGGGATAAAGACAGACCCAGAGACCGAGACCGGGACAAAGACCGAGACCGGGACAAAGACCGAGACCGGGACAAAGACAGAGATCGGGACAGAGGCAGAGAAAAAGACAGAGACAGAGAGAAAGAGCGTGAAAGAGACCGTGGCAGGGACCGCCAGGAGACAAGCAGAGTCAGGGAAAGAAGAGAAGATAAAAATAGCAAAAATGAAAAATCCAAGGAGAAAGAAAATGATAAAAAGTCGTCCTAGTGTGTTTCAACTACACTAGTTAACCTTGGAGAGACATATTTTATAACCACTGAAAATTCTTGTTGTGGATGACAATGGCAGTATTTCATTTCTCTTCCAGCGTTTGTCATTTCTGTTGTTGAAGTTAAAAACATTTACGAAACATAACTGAAGAACATTTAAGTTACTTTCTTTGGAGTGTGGAATATGTCTACTGAGTCAAACCCAATTTAAGAAAGAATTCTGTGTAAAATCACACAACAAATGTAAATATGAATGTATTAGTGTACATAATGTTTTTTTTTTTTTTAAATACTTTTCTAAGTAGGCAAAATAAAGCCATATACTCTGGATGGATTATCTGGGGGGGGATGCTTAGAACTGTGGCTATTGAACAGATAAAAGGTTCCATTTATCTACACTACAGTACCCAATCAATCATTTGTTTCAACTGAATTAAACATCTTTGATCACACACACAGATTTGGCTTTGTAATTTTTAACCAACTGTTACCAATTATCAGTAAATGTGTTCACGACCCATGTAGTAGGAAAGGCTGACTTTAATCATAGGCTACGACGTCCCAAGCATACATATTTGCCAACATGCTTCATCAATGATTGCAAATAAACATGGTGTAAGAATGAACCAACATAAAAGCAACCTTTAGGTCTAGGGTGACGGTATGTGATCGGTAGCTTGTCATGGTGTGCGGTTACTTCCCGCTCAAAAAATTGCATGGGAAGTCAGTGAATAAACCACATCTAATAAAAGTTATGCAAAGGAAAAAAGGACTTAAAATATAAATATCTCAACCCTAATTTCTTGAGGAGGATACTCTCACGGTACTTTTTAAAAAAAAATATTAAATACAACAGCTCCTCATCATATACATTGACAGTATGCATGTTTCAGGAGTAAACCAGCTCCCCAGTTCACAGTGGGAATTAACAAAAATCGACCTTGGACTTGTTTTTGAAATTTTCTTTTAAATGAAAGACACAAATAAAATGTTAACAGACATTAACCTAATATATAATATAATATAACCTATATTGATTGTTTTTGGACTATACTTGTCTGTACTATGTTATTTAAAAAACAAAACAAAAAAAAAACATACATTACATACTCAACTGTGAATGGGTAAAGTTCAGTCAGACATATATAAAACATTAACAAAACAAATTGACTTTTGCACTGTTTGTGTCTGCCTTTTTACATCTTGTCTTTAATACAAATAATTGAAAATTGAGCTTTTGTTTGCTGAAAAAGAATCTTATGTCCAGGACGTACTCAATGAGGCTACTTTTTTCCCTGTGCAGACACACACCACGCACGCACGCCACACGTTATTGACCATTTGTACTGACGTCACGCGATCACGTGACTGCCTTATGACGGACGACGAATGGAAGACGTGACCCGGAGGGACTTAGTGACTTAGCGACTGCACTTTTACAAATTATAAGTTTTTGCCCATAGAGCCATGGAATCTACTACTTCAACTGAAGGCCGCCTGTCAGTCGAAGTTGCACATTTAGTCGGGATTCATTGAGCGCGATATTTACTTAAGTTGGAGATTGCTAATTTGAAAACAGCACCTTACCTTCTGTTACCCTGCTGTTTTCACCAAGTTAATCAAATCGCCGACTTTGCCAAAATTCACAGTGCACGACCTATATCATTATGTAGTCAATGCCGGTGTCTAACCGGCTCCTCCTTACACCGGAGCTGATTTAAACACCTGTCGCTGGCTAACTCCTGCTCGCCGGGCTGCTTGCCCACTCGCTCACGCCAAAAAATAAAGTAATTGGCAGTAGTGCTAGAAGGCTTACGAAGTGTGGTCTCTCTGAGGTATCATTACGTTCTACTCTTTCAACACTAGATGTCGCTAAATTAACAATTACGTGCTTACATCACAAGCCCAAATGGCGGTCAAACCGGTGAAAGGAAGACATTGGAGAGGAAGCTCTCAGCTCATTGAAATTTGCATTGGATTTAAAATCGTTTTAATTTCATTTGTGAGGATTATTTTGATTTCAAAATGTGATGAGATTTCATTTGACTATAACAATCTGCCTGGTTCGTATGCTAGTCACGGGCAAAAGCAATACAATATCCAATTTGTTTTTTCACTGTGTAAAGGAAGCATTTGCATTGCGGAAATATCAGAAATGCCTGGATGTCAATAATACACACTGTACCTTTAAAAGTTTATAAACTGAGCTCAACTTTATACAGCAGTATAAAAGCTCAATTTCCAATAGCTAAGATTTGTGTATTTGTTCTTTCATAGTACAATAGAGCAAATAAAGGCATATTGTTTTATGATGAACATAAAATTGACTTAATGCAGTGGTGCATACTTCAGCCAGGAGGAAGGGCCTCTTAAGATTAAAAATATGCCAATATATTTTATACCGGTATTTATAGTGTCAGCAATTTATGTTTGCACAATATTGCTGTTTTTTTTTATAATTTAGGGCCGACATCATATCCTACTTTTTTATTTTGTTTTTCATCAAATAATGAATCCAGCTTTGCTTAAACGCTATGCAACCTGATATTTCATGTAATGTGTCAATAAAACAGTCACTGTATGACTGTATTTAAGCAATTTATTGTCAATACATTGTATTAAAGAATCAAAACAAATGGAAGCAAATAAACTGTCAATATTTTGTCACCTGGAAATAAACAAATAGAATGTAATACAAATACTTACATTGTTCAGAGTCTTTGGTTTGTTGCTTTGGCTGAGGTGCTAATGTCCCTGACCAAATCAAAATGTTCCTGACAAAATAACCACAATGTTCCTGAGAGGTGATGATACCTGCAAAAAGGCCCCGTTGGGCTTTCTAAACCTAAATTATTTTTTCACACCCTATGAAAGGGCATCAAAGATTAATTTGATATATATTTTGTAATACATCTATGCCAAACTAAGGACTTTTAATCAACTTTGATAACAGATTTTAATATGAGTTGTAATCAAAATATTGCAGGTTATCTGTGTGCCCCTAAAATCAAGCTAATGCACACATCTTTTCATGTAGCGTTCCAATCGTTCCTACGATTTGGAGTCAAAGTTTGTCAACCAAATAGCTTGTATCTTCTGTGGGCACCACACAAACTCGTCTTTCTGGTCGTAATTCAGATACGCAAACTTGATGAGTTTCCTGCATTCATTCCTACTGAGGACAGAAAACACAAAGTAGTTGAGGACGGTGTCTGTGGCGTTTTGGAGTTCTCTTTGGACCAGCGTCTCATTGAGAAAGAAAGCGACCAGCAGCGCTAGATAGCGACGGTAGCCCAGAGTCCCCAAACATTTTTATATTCTGGTGATGCGCAAGTTGTTATGGGTGTGCTTGAAGAAATAATACGCTCAATTAGCAATGGGTTATGGACTCACCAGTGAAATGTGAGGAAAATCTGTCTCTCCAGTTACTCGCCCATTGGACCTGGCCCTTTTCTTCATGACATAACTCAATGCCATAAAAGTCCAACATGAGCTTGTATGACATCAACAGATTTTCCTTTGCAATTGGTTCTTCAAGAAACTTCTAAAGATATGTTTCAATAAGGTTACATATGTAAAGCTCTTTTCAGTAACATTTTTTCCCACTTGCTGTGGACTGAAGATGGCATCACCTGTGCTGAGGAAGTAGGTAACGACCAATCATGGCTCAGTTTGCTGACCAAACGGAGAAAACAGCTGAGCCATAATAATAATAATAATAATCATTCGATTTATATGGCGCTTTTCTAGACACTCAAAGATGTTTTACAGTGGATATATTATTCATGCACTCTTACATTCACACTCTGGTGGTGCTGTATACTACATTAGTAGCCACCGCTGCCCTGGGGCAGGCTGACGGAAGCATGGCTGTCAGTGTATGCCTACGGCCTCTCCGACCACCACCAAACATTCGCACCATTCATACACCAGTCTGAGACAAGTCAAGTTTATTTATATAGCCTTTAATTACACAAGAGTCTCAAAGCGCTTCACATTCCCACAGTTGACAAATATCAACGACATCCCCTAATCTTAACTACAAGAGGCCAAGGAAAAACTAAAAAAAAAACATCAGGCGAAAAATGTGAAACCTTGAGAAGGGACCTCAAATGTGGTAATCCCCCTTTCAGAATGATCAGACTGCAATGGATGTTGAATGGGCAACATTTCACATAGTTTGTGATACTAAACATTATTAACTTGGATAGTGCGAAAGTCCATTAAAGACGTTGAAGCACAGCAAAGAGACATTGTCAGGGAAGTGGGTCCTCATCCAAATCCAGCCCGGTTGGTTAACAGCTATCTCCATGGCGGCAACTTCAAGTTGATGGTCCGCTCCGGATTTCATCTCGGTCAACCAGCACAGAACCCGTAAAGCAGCATCCGGGTTAGGGTTAAGGTTAGTGGGTAGTAGGTGATGTCTGGTCGGTGCTGGATTTCACTTTCCTTTCTTTTCTTTGATCCTTCCTTGGGTCTCCTGACAACCTCACGACTCTAGCTGGATTCTGAAGTATTCGGTTTAGGTGAACGGTATGGGATTTTTAAATGGGTTTTAGGTGAATTAATGAGTATACACTCACACGCATGCACACACACACACACCCGCGCATGCACATACTCACGCACATACAAAATAAAAATTTAAAAAGACAGCGAGCAATGATGATGGCATGTCGAATCGGTAAAATTACCGAATGAACAATACTGAGCTCTCTCAAAAAAAAAGAAAAAAAAGCAGCATCCGAATCGGTCATTAATACCGAACTCCCTCTCCAAGCGGTGGAGAAGGGAGGAAAAGAAAGCAGCGGCAGTCACCGGGTACACATCATTCAGCCAAATGCAAGAGAATAAAAATGAGTCTTAAGACGCGATTTAAACGTTTCTACAGAGGTAGCACCTCTGACCGCCGATGGTAGGGCATTCCAGAGCACGGGAGCCCGAATCGAAAACGCTCTAGAACCCACAGACTTCTTTTTGGCTCTTCTTTTTGTGAGTAGCCATGATTGGTCGTTACCAACTTCCTCGGCACAGGTGGTGTCATCTTCAGTCGACAGTAAGTGGAAAAATTTGCTTTTAAAGGTATTAATTGTGCATGAGAAATAATGAAGTTACCAAATTAATTCTGGACAAATTAACTTTTTACTGCTGAAAATGGCTAAATGAGTCAAGTATCCCTTTAAAAAACTTTAGCATTTTAACAAAGGAAGGCCAACTTCAATACAGAGGATGGACTGCAGAATTCAAGCTTCACCACCATTACGTTTTGCTTCAACAAACTTAAAGGATAAGCATAGCAAGACAAAAGAAAATAAAAACCATCTACCCTATGTGCTCTATGACAGCAATAATACCAGCCTTTATATGCACCATAATAATCTGGATAAAAATGGCATCATGTTTATTTGCAGTAACTCGTTTTCTGTGCGTCGAACAGCATTTGGATGGAGTGTCTCGAGTGCAGCTTGTGGACATTCTGCTCTTAATGTCTTTCTTCCTGTGCAAGATAAACAGATGCTTGCGTTGTCCTGCAGAACCAACATTGCAGACATGACAGCAGTCACCGAACCGCAAGGTGCTCTTTCTATTTCATTCATTTGAATCATCAAAATGATTGATGATAATTGCACTCACTGGCAAATGGGTAATATGAAGATCTGTCCGTGTGCTTCTTTGTTAACTTTTGATTGGCAGGCTACTGTATGGATGGTACAAAACATTTGTTGTGGGAGGAATCACTTTTTAATGTGCACATTTTCAGGCTCTTGTGGCCGGTTGAATTTCACAAGTGAGTCACATGCATTTGAATTCCTCTCCACAGGCACCATGCTGCATTCTGTAAAGCTCAGTATGGAGCGGTACAGCAGTCTGGCGGCTCTGATGTGAACCCAATTAGTTGAAACTCCAACAGATGCCACTGAAAACTTCAGGGAGCCTCCACAAATAACATGCACACACACACACATCCCTCTCACGTGGTGTGATATTAACGAGGAGGGCTTTGTGGGTCACTCAGCGACCAAGTGTGCTTGACAAAGGTCAGTGCTGCCACGAGCTAATGCGTGATCACAACAGAGTACTTTAGGCCAGCACATTGTAAGCACTATGTGCATAACACTTTACAAGGTCAATTGTAATATCAAGACTGACTGACCTTATTCCGAGGTCTCATCATGAGCCTTTGGGCTAATTATGGGCACGACTTCCTGTATGAACCACAACCAGCGTTTTGCTTGCATGGTAACTGGTAGGCTACATTACTCTTTTTTTAGCAACAGGTTCAACTTCTGGTTGTTATTACTCGTACAACCGTCGACAAATTCCCGAGATGTCCAAAACATTTTTAATCAGAGCCCTTAGGAATAAAATGGTTAACTGTAATTTGGATGTGCGTTTGGTTCAGATTATATAATGGATGTACTGTTACGTTTTGCATTTTAACCCTGAGAAAACTGAGACGCTGATTTCTGGTCCTGCTGGACAAAGGCACGTCTTTAAGGACACCAATTTGATTAATGTACCATAACCAAAGTGACTCAGCAAAAAATGTTGGCATTTTATTTGACTGAACATTCTCCCTTTCGATGCACATCAAGTATATTACCAGCTATGCTTTTCATCTGTGCAATATTGTTAAGATACGGCGATGTGACGCTCATGCGTTTGCTACATATCACCTCAACTATTGTAATGTGCTGCTTTCTGGTCTTTTCATGCAAGTTAGTACAAAATATTGCAGTAAAACGTTTGAGGAGCATGAGAAAATTTGACCCCATTCAGGGACAGTGTTAAAATAGTTTGGGATTTGTATTTATCGTTAGTTTTTCTTTTGTTTCTTTAAATTTGGTTAGTTTTAATTAATTTTTAGAGCAGGCTTGTTAATTTTTATTTTTCAAAAATGCTTCATTCTAAGTTCATTTTTTAAATTAGTTTTAGTATTAGTTAGTTTTATTTTTTTTAAATATGGCGGATTTGTCAAGTGTGTGTAGGGCATTTTTTCCCATTTTATTTTATTTTTTAAAAAGGTCACTAAATATTGTGTATTACAGTACACATCAATTCTCAAATGACAGTTTGACCATCCTTCTGTATGGATGTATAGCAATACCAAAATCAATACGTAAATGAAAAGAAGCACGAAATCTCATGTATCATGAATGGACATTTTGCCATAATTATTAAGTTAAGTTTTATAGATGTAAAATCTAATTTCAGTTGTTTTGTGTTTTTGTTTATAAGAATTTTGGTTATTTTCTTATACATAAAAAAAATATACAAGGGCTATATAATTTCACAGACAGCCACAAGAGGGCACTGTAGACTTATAATGCGACTTATACTCTAGTGTGACTATAAATATTAATATATTTTTTCTACTTAATTATGCATTTTTGGCCTAGTGTGTGTACTCCAGAGCGACTTATAGTCCAGAAAATACGGGTATTTTATTGCTTATGGTGCATTGTGCCGTTTAAAAAGGTAATGTTAAAGCTTTTTCTACATCATGCATGCTCCACCAATGCCCAGATGAGTACGAAGAGCCCTGACTGCTCAGCTTTTATCTTCCCTTTTTAGTAGTGTGCACACGCCACAGTTTCTTTGGGGAACTGAGTTTTTCTTAAATAATTTGAAGTCATGTCTTTGTTTGTCAACTGTGGCTGTCGCTTTAAGATGAACGAGCCTGACACAGATGCTGCAGTTATGCTTTGGGCCAGAGGTGGCAGTCGCGAGTAAAAAAGTCACAAACTGCACAAAGATCGTTTAAATTAGACCCACACCTTTAAAGGCTCAGTGTGTAGAATTTTTCGATTTTTCAATGTTCATTCATTTTAATAACCCACAATTTATTTCAATAATATGCATAAAATAAAAATCTCATCAACATACATTTCTTTTTACAATTGCAGGTCTATGAATAATCACTATTATTATATTACCGATACATAAGTTGCACCACACCTTACAGGAGGCTGACATGCTTCGCTGCCATCTTTCTGCTATGGATACCCGAAGGAGAAGAACTTTGCGAATTGGTGGTAGGCTTGCCAAGTGTGGTCTCTCTGGCCCATTCAAAATGCACACGTTCCCAACTAAGGTTGTTGCATTCTATTAGTTCACCACTAAATGGCACTAAATTCTACTCACTGTCTCTTTGAACCTTTAAATTAAACTGCACCAACTTTGCAAATATTCAGCACAATAAGATAGATTAAGACCATTGATTACATTAATATTTTTGACAATTTTAAATTCATTTTTGCAAATTCAATACACATGATCAAAAAGCATAAATGTATTGATTCAAGGTGTTGATAATTGGTTGTCAAATCAAAGCCCTCCAAATCATAATCAAATAAAATTGTGAGCTGAAGACAGATTCACATCCTAATGTATTTACTACACATATAATATTGTATAGAACATTTTATTCATATCACTCCACAGTGGATACTTTCTATTTATTAAATGTCCAAAACTATTTATTAAACTGACCAAAAAAAAAGGTCTACTGAAGAATTAAAGCAAACAAGTGAACCTTTACAAAAACTTCTTTATTGCTGTTCCTAATATTATGCGAATTTCATGAAGAGAGCAGTATTCAGTACACTATTACTCATAAAGGCTGGCCAAAAGTAATTACTGTTTTTAGACACTAGTGAATTAGAAACAAAACACTGTAGTTCCTCACCCGTTAAATAGGGCCCAACCAGTGTGCCTGTTGTGGCACATTATTATGCTGTGAAATATGAGATGTGTCTTGAAAAATTAGCCTTAACATGTGTGTCTCTTTTTTTGAGAATTTTTGTTTTGGTGTGCCATTTTTTCTAACGTGTGCCATGGCTTGATAAAGGTTGGAAAACATATTAGCAAACGTATAAGCAAGTTGTGCATACGTGTTCTTATTTTGCAGGTTACGGTCATGCTGCTCCACGTACCGACGCTGGCAAAGCCTTTTGCATGATTTACGCTGCCTCGTGCATTCCTCTGACACTCGTCATGTTCCAGAGCCTTGATGAGAGGATCAACACTTTCGTCCGATTTTTCCTGCGCCGAGCCAAGCAGAGCCTGGTTTTCAGATTTATCTCTGTAAGCACGGAGAATCCTCTACATCTGACAGGGAGTCCAAAGAATGCCATGATGGCCTCAGCAACTTGAATCTGCCCTTAGAAGTGGGCAGCAGCCGCGTCAACCTCCCCCTGTGCTGTGCTGTGGCCTGGACATTAAGAGCAGCCCATCTCAGCTCCCGCTGTGAGCAGGAGGGTGGCCACAGCAACCCTGTCTTTTAAAACTCCATTTCCTACAAAGTAGAGCAAGCCTCCGACTGCTTCTGCATCATGTCGTCATCGAAGTCCTCCAGCAGCATGCCTCTCTTCTAGGGCACTAATCAAATGAGGAGAAAATCTTTACAACACATTTATAAATATAACAAATATCTATTGGTGAAATCACAGTTACAGGGGTTTTCCAGCCATTCCTTTTTTTTTTTCACAAGGCAATATTTTTGTTGAAAAAATTTAAAACATTAAATCATGCAATACTCACCACAACTCTCTCAATGTGCAACCAAATGGCAACAACAATCCTTGTTAAGATCCAATACAAAAGTTGTCTGTACAAAGATGGCAATATTAAAATTTTTACTGACATGCTCACTAATAATATGCTAATCGGTTTGATTATTTGTATGTACTATTTTAAAAAAAAGTTTAAAATGATACATTGATTTGAATACATAAAAGGTGTTCCAGACCTTCACACACTGCTTCTGCAAGACTGACAGTACAGCACAACAATTCTGGACTACAGATAGCATATGGAAATTTAACCACTATGCTTTTTTCAGTGCTTGCTTTCCCTTTTCATAGCCTGTTATTATTTCATTCGTGTGTAGCTAACGCTGACCTTGCACTGATGGGTGAACTGGAGTTTTGCAAAACATTCTATTATTAATGGAGTCGTGCACTAATAACCTGCTATAGCAGGACTTTAATTGGTCACCATTTTTTTTTAAAACCTCGACCATTTTTACCACTAGAGGGCAGCATTGTTGTACGCAAGATTTGAGCAACGTGGATGTGACACATGTTTTAGGATGCTAAGTGAGACATATAGCATAAGTGAACCAAAATCATTCTCTATCTATCTATCTATCTGTCTGTCTGTCTGTCTGTCTGTCTGTCTGTCTATCTATCTATCTATCTATCTATCTATCTATCTATCTATCTATCTATCTATCTATCTATCTATCTGTCTGTCTGTCTGTCTGTCTGTCTGTCTGTCTGTCTGTCTGTCTATCTATCTATCTATCTATCTATCTGTCTGTCTGTCTGTCTGTCCATCCGGAAGTTTCCAGTGCTGGAGAAATGCAATGCATCATATTGAGGGAGGGGTGTGCTAAATATTTTCCCCCTCCTAAATAACTGATTAATGTAACCAAGATACAGTATTAGAAACAGGGAGCTACTGTGTATGATGCAATGAATTTAGCACTGCCAGCTACGAGCAAAACCTTAAGCATATTTTCTAAATGCAACCTGCTTATCAAGTCATCATTACTGTCTTTTAAAAGCATTTCTTCTCCAAAATGCATCACTTGTATTGGCTGTCATTAGCTGTCAAATGGATTATGGTCAATGGCTAAGTTCTTGTTGGAAAAAGAAATGACATTAAATTGAAGATGGTCTGTCTTTTCCCTTTATTCCTGCCTCAGACATCTGTTGGACCGTGTGGCCCGAAGCGATATGTCAATGCATCCGCCATATTGGATGCAGCCTTTGTAGTAACCATAAAATCGGGGAAAAAATTAGTTAGAAGGCCATAATACAATCAAAAGCAATGGTTTGGCATTAATCCAAGGAGTTCTGTCTTGATCATACATCTCCACAGAGCAAGTGAATGAGGCATCTTCACAAATCGCTTCACTTTGCCATATCCAATAAGGCTGTGGCATCGACATAGTCAACATGACTTATAAATACTGTAAATACTCACTATGGTAATACTTGCCAACGATTGTCACCAAGGGCACCATTGAAGACTATTTACTGCATTTTGGGCCAGCTTAAATGGAAAACTTCCCGGATACTATCAATCAATCATCCATCCATCCATCTATCTTCTGAAGTGCTTAGCCCCACGAGGGTCATGGGCGTGCAGGAGCCTATCCCAGCTGTCTTCGGGCCGTTGGCAGTAGGGATGTAACGATAACGGCAATATCGTGATATCGCGATATTAAAACTGCCACAATCTCGTTGTCGTTACATCACGATATTTAAAGCAGCATAGCTGGTAAAAAAGTCAGGTTGATTTCCGTTTGTGCAGTTCTAGCACTCTCTGGTGACTAGTTTTTTTAGTGCAGTTTAATTTTCACAAGGCATGTTTTGGCCCTTCTATTTTTAAAATCCACACTAATGGTCAGATGAAGGGGAACGTAATATGCTTGTGAATAGAGTCAATATGTGGAGGAACTCAATGAGTGCGAGCATTAAGTAGTAATTGCCTCAATTTTAAGTGTTATTAGCGATTGTAGATGGTTTTATATGCATTTCTGTTATGCACAAAAGCACAATTTTTAAAAAAATTTTTTTTTAGTATGAGCGCTTTAAAAAATAGTATGAGCTCTTTAAAAAAAAAAAAAAATTATAATATAATTATCGTTTGGATATCATTACATCCCTAGTAGGACCCTGAACTGGTTGCCAGTCAATCGCAGGTCACACACATGAATAACCATACACACTCACAATCACACCTAGGGACAATTCAGAGTGTTCAGTTTTGGAATGCGGGAGGAAACCAGAGTACCCGACGGAGAAAACCCACCCAGGTATGGGGAGAACATGCAACCTCTATCCAGGAAGGCCAAAGCCCATATTTGATCTCATGACCTCAGCACTGGGAAGATTATTATCTTTTAAAAGCATAAAAATTTACCATGCAACTCAATAGATTGCACTCCAAATTGTCATAATGTTCAGTTTACCGTCCTTGGCCAATGGCCACCATGAGATTTGGTGTTTAGCAATACTGTAATAACCATCCATGATAGTCACTATAGTACAAGTAGGAGACAACCAGAAGAATAAAAAAATAATAATGGGACAGCTTATTTATGCAAAAATGACAATTATTCAGTGTATATTCTTTCATGCTCCCACTATTAATATAGAATGGAGCCCTAATTAATGTAACTGCGCTTGTTTATCTCCTATTACTTACGGTTTTGCTCTGACAAAAGGTCCTAAAAATGACAAAACAAGTGTTGACCAAGTACCACAGTAGTTGTTAAAGTGAGTTTGAGTCAACAGAAGTGGATAATATGCACATAATGAGCGTCATTATAGATTGTGATCTGCAGGTGGCGGTAGTGGTCTGCTAGTTTTGTTTTCAAACGTTCATGTACATGCCCATTTTCGATACCGTTTGCTTTTGTGAGAGTTGCGGGTGAGCAGAAGCCTATCCCAGCTGACTTTTGGCAAAAGGTACCCTGGACTGGTTGTCCGTCAATCACATAGAGTCTTATAAACGGAACATGGATATTTTTTGGGATGTGGGAGGAAGTTGGAGTTTAAGGACAAAACCCACGCAGGGATATGGAGAGTCAGACCAGATTCGAACTCAGGTCAGGTGAGAGGTGAGGCAAATGTGCTAACCACAACCACTGTGGTGAGAAATCATCAATAACCTCTAGATATACACACCTACTGTACTACAGTGCCCATTGGGGACCCCCCCAACAACAAACAATAATCTTTTAGTGATAGCTGCTTTTAAATTGTGCCATAGAATTCCATCATTCCAGCAGCATGCATGCTTATTATTTAATGCACCACCATCATTCATAGCTGAGCGGGTCAATAAATAATTGATTAGTTAGTTAGATATTTCTCTTTGTGAACACATTCAGTCATTACTGTCTGCCGCTGAAGGGTCTTTGATGTGCCGTCACACAGCCAGGAATGCAAGATTCAATTAGTAGCAAGTAGTCAGTTCAAACAGAGGGCAACAAATACTTTCAAAAGGGTAACTATTATTGACCTGGCAGGAAAATGGATAGGGAGAGTTGTAATAGGAGCAACGTGAATACTTATTTTTCTATTTTACAAATTAAGCCAAACCTGCATGTTTGACTTTTAGAAAATATTTAACTTGTTCATTCACAGTCTTTCCAGATCCAGAGTGACTTGGAGATGGTTGGTGCTGATCCAAATAAGAAATTAGGCAAGTTTCTTTTTCAATTCAGATTAATCAAACAGGATAAAATCAAGATTTACTGAACACTTTTGGGAAAACTGTCCGTAATAGAAGTTCGTCAGGAAGGTAATTGCTCATTACTTTTCATTTGCAGCCAATTTGCTGCATGCGTGGAACAGATTTAAAAAGTCTGTTCATTCTCTGCGCTTGTCCTAGTTTGTGTGAGACAGATGCCCTGTTTGAATAATTGCACTTTGAGCGCAGGGCCAGGGCATAGGCAAACTAGGCGGTCGCCTAGGGCGCCATCTAGTGGAGGGGGCGCCAAGTTGCAGGGCAAAAAAAAAAAACTAACAAAAAAGATAAAAATATTTACCCCCTTCAGGTTTTCTAAAATAAAATATGTAAATGACCCTGCTATTATTTTTATTTTTGCATTGCAGAATTGCATTGTTTTATTGTGCTATTATAATATAGGTCTCATAAACCGGTAGGAATTGACTTAAGCAACCAACATACTTAGTAGCGCCGGAAATCAGAGAAAAGTTTACAACTAATTCAGTGAACGATTCTTTAGCACCTGGCTATGAAGGGAACGTGGTTCGTATTGGAGCAATGTTTCATTGTTTAACTAATGTTGCTATCTTTCATGTTCATTGTGTAATTTACTGCATAGTAAAATGTTACCGTTTTCGTCCACTGGAGTGTGCTAACGCTCCTTGGTAAATATTTAGCAATGCTGTTGCTCAAGATTCTGTTTTATTGACTAAGAATCTGTATTTCTGTATGGTTTATTTTTGTTTTAAGGTATTTATAAAGGCAACAGGCAAGATTAAAATGTTTATTTGCAATATAAATTGTCAAGGCTATAAAAGGTAATAATTTAAGGCAATTCATTTATAGTATATGGTAGGGTGACCAAATGTGTCTTCTTTTGGGAGGGCGTACCATTTTCTTATGTCCTGTTGGGGCGTTTTTTATAAATTCATGAACATATCCGGTTGCCATTGCGTGACTAATAGGAAGCACACTGTGTAACTGCGACTGGTACCACAATTTCAAGGCCGGCGCAAGTGTCCTCTTTTTTTGGAAATGTGAATATGGTCACCCTAGTATATGGCTTAAATACGGTAAAAGCATACACAAAACATACCGTTTGAGTTATTAATGTCAATTTTTGTTTATTTGTATTGTAGCTCTTACAGTGTGTTCACACAAAGGAAGGTTTAATAAAAATTGTGAACCATCAGTTGGAGAGACCAGCTTTATTTCAACCAAGGATGCTACAAAAGGATGCTACAAAATGTAAATATATTATATTTATTTTACATTATTACATTACATTATTTATATATGTTATATTATACCGCATATATATTTTATATAATCATTATTTTTTTATGACTTCTAGTCCAAATAAATATGAGATAATGACCTGGCACCCTCAAGTTTAATGGATAACGACAAGGAGACAATTTGGTGTTTTAATCACCTGAGCGTACAAGAAGCCACAAACGAACCTCCTTATGTTCATTGTCATTATCGCCCAACAACCATTCCAGGAAGTACTTCGGCTTTACTTAAGGCCAGCTCTGAGAGGCTCTTTCAACCTGCAACCCTGAAAAGGATAATTGTTCCAAAAAAAAGATGAATGGGTTTTATGTTTGCACTGTTGCCCCAGTTCTCGGGTTTGATCCTTTAATAAGGATCCTCTTTCCAGCCTCTTCATGAAGTCCAAAAACATGTACATGTACAGTGTGATGTTCACTGAAGACTGTAAATGTGGTGTGAAAACTAGTGTGAATGGGTGTCTGTCTACCACATTTAGTCATTTGGCCCAGGTTACACCTCTCTGTGACCCTGGACAGAGAAAACTGTAGATAAGTAAGTAAGTAAGTAAGTAAGTAAGTAAGTAAGTAAGTAAGTAAGTGAGTGAGTGAGTGAGTGAGTGAGTGAGTGAGTGAGTGAGTGAGTGAGTGAGTGAGTAAGTAAATAAATAAAATTTAGATGAGATGAGATGTTATTCTGGTAGATGACTTTTCATCTGTCCAGGTATACTCCACCGTTTGTCAATTTTGATCAAGCTCTGTATATCTGAAAGTGGTTTGACTTTTGTCTCTCTTCTTAATCGTGCATGCATTTATTACAGTAACGACCAGAACACTAGAAGCTTAAATAAGACGATTGTTAATCATCAAAAGTGATAAAAGAGCTTGTTTGTATGGTAAGTTCTGCTCTGATGTCATAGGTGTTAAATCCAGGTCCAGAAAGTAAAAAACCCGGCCACAGTTTGGCTTTAGCCCCTGATGCTAACTAGCTAGCTCCCTAGCAGGTAAACAAGCACCATGGGAGTTGGCTCTAATTTGTCATTTGATGATGATATGTTTGTTTATGTATAATTGCCCCCCCCCCCCCCAAAAAAAAAAAACTGCTAGGGAGCTAGCTAGCTAGCACTTTGGGCTAAAGCCAAACTGTGTGTTGTTTTTACTTTCTGGACATGGATTTGCCACCTCTGTCTGATGTTAACATTTACTTAAAAAATAAATACATGTATTTATCACACAAATCAGCATAATGGCAGCATGCTGAGCCAAATGGTTAGCTGGGACAGAAAAGCAAAACAACAAACAAGAGCCACACAACCTCACATGTTTCTTTCTTTTTTTTTTTTTTTTTTTTTTACACGTACAGTAGCATATGCATAAAAAAACGGTTGAATCTATAGAATCAATGAACTCCCACACGAAGAAAAAACCTTTGAACCCTGACAAAAGATGCTTGGTTGAAGCTTATTTATTTATTTTATTTTTATTTGCCCCTTCAAATAAAATAGACTTAGGTCTATTTAAGCCCTCTTCGTATATATGAAATGAAAGCCAATCTTAATTAATCTATCTGCAAACATTCGAATCAAATATGCTGTCCGCTTTTGTGTTCATTATTTTGGTCATCATTTTATTGCAAGGGGAGCAGTTAGCTGTCAACTTAAATTAAAAAGGACAATTTCACTTTTTTTATTTATTATTTTTTTTTAAAGCATAACATGCATGAGGCTTTTCCATTCCCTTCCTCACATGTACGAGAATTTTGCCAGCAACAGACAAGATATCCTGGATGCACACAGCCTTGAGTTCAAGAAGCGCCACTGAATCGGAGCAAGGAATGTCAGAAGGAAAGGTGGAAGAGGTTGCGGTTCCTGTTCTCCTTTGCTCATATATCTGTGGCCGCGAGGCAAGGCTGTGGCCAGTGGCAGATTAATGACTGTGAAGGTGTCTTCATTGGGTGTATGGGTTCCTGTGGTAAACGGCAGGCTGTAAAAAGTGTGACAGTAAGGAGTAAAGTGGAGCTGAGGAGGGGGGTTTGGGGGGGATTAAATTAATGGTTCACATGAGCAAACTGCAAAAGATGTTAAAGTTGAGTATGAGGCATTATAAAGAACTATGTCATGATAGAATGTGTTGTACAAAATGTATGACTCCCCACTGAGCGAGCACTGTTTCAGAAAGTTGTCTTTGAATGCGAATGAATGTGATAAGGACATGGAGCCAAACACAAACACAGGGCCATCAATTCTGTCGGATAAGAAATCCATCCTTGAAAAAAAAAATCTTTAGCTGTACTGTCCACAGAAAAAAAGGAAACAGGGACGAATAGTTCCCATTAGAGAAATGAAACTCAATTTATTCATAGTCCTTTAGCTCAGAACTGTGAAGATTGACAACCGAGTGATTTGCCACAACTGTTAATCTTCTAAAATGAGCAAGCAGTCAGATCTTTGCTCCAGCACCCACACTAAATAATTCACTACTCTACTGTGCTTCAGTTTCATTCCATTTATAACTTTTTACCCCCTGTCAGCCATAAGGATTCGAGTCATTGTCATTGTATCATGTACCACTTTGTTCTGCTCAAAGCCTGCACTGAATACGTGGTAACACAACAAAGAATTGAAAGAAAATGAAAATCACCTCTTCTGCCTTCTAATAACAGACAAGTACGGCATGCAACACAACTGTGAAATATTAATACAAATGCAAATGCATACATATTCATTACATGCATATGATGTATACTATATTTTATATAAATATACATATATACTTATATGGAGAGAGAGAGAGAGAGACATTTGTTAGAGTGGTCGCAGCATAATAATAATAAATCATAATTTGCAGACTCAGACCAAATGTTGTGATGTGACGGGAGCCTGCATTTGTTTACATGGTAACTATTTAGCGTGAGTGCACTTTTGACCGTTATGGAGTTAAACCATGTGTAAACACCAATTGACGCAGCTTAAAAGAAAATGTTTATGGAGTCCATAAATGAAATGATACCTGATGCTCTTTTGACAACGCTCTGAATCTTTTTATGGTACCCCATGTAAATCTTCTTCTGGTGATTTGAAGTAAAATACGTTTGTTGATCTGGGGGCTTTTTTCTTCCCATTTGTTAGTTCAAACGGGACAACAGTGTAATAAGTTGCCAAGCTACGCAAGACATTTTGAAATGTTATGCTATCGTTCAGAAAAAGGAAGCAAGTACATTTTCAAGCAAGAAGCCGTCCAGAAAGATATCAATACATAGATCCTTATGTGGCTGCCATGGAGAGAAACTCTTGTGATGGTCTTAAAAAGTACTGTAGCTAAATGTATGATGTTTCTAACAATCCATCTGTCCGTCCATCCATGCAGCTATTATCCGAAGGGACAATTTATAGGCTGGCTTCTCCAATTCTGGTCCACACGGGCCGGAGTCCTGCAGGTTTTAGATTTCAGCTCATCAGCAACCTCTGCAGACGCCTGATAACAATTGTAATCTTTAGAATCAGGTGTACGTTCTCTGCACGTTGAGAAGTACCTGAATGCTCAAGAGATATTTTTGGAAGTGCAGAAGCTGTGACCAGTTAAAACATTCGTCCAAAAAACTAACTATCCAATTTGATCATGACGGTAAATAGGGTGCACTTATAAAGTACTTTATCTACACCATTTGTTTGTTATTTAAAGAATTTTACAAGCCTTACAAACATCGGAGTGGACCAAGACTGTTCTGGTATACAAACGACTTGCGAGTCGTTTTGTAAGAATGATGTAAGAATGCCCAGAGTATGCAAAAAAAGTAACCAGAGCAAAGGATGGCTGTTTTGAAGAATCTGTCATATAAAACATGTTTTCGGTTATTTCACCTTTTTTGTTTTTTTGTTCAGTACATACCTCTACATCAAAGAAGAAAGTATGTCCAAACTTTTGGCCTTTACTGTACAAACTCTCAAACTACATGTATTGGACCTCATTAGATAAGGTTGGTATAAATAATGTTGTGGCTACAGAGTGGGAGTAAAAAAAAGAACCTCCAGTCAGGCAGAATCATTTATATTGAACAATCACTTAAATATTTGCCGCAACACTATTTTTGCCAGGCAACACTTGAAAAATAATTTATTTATCATTCTCTGATATAATGATTTTTATATTCCATTGAGTTTCTTTGCTGGTCTGCTGAGCAGGAAGCAGACGTTTCCATCAGCAGAGCGGCGCCTGGCATTCATCATCAAAGGTCTACGCAGGAAAGCGAAAGCTTATGCTGATCAGCATCTGCTTGGTATGCCAACGGTGCGAACATCTTCTTCATCCTACCCACACTGTTATTTATCATTGGCATACGGGCTCGCTACTCACTCGTTAGGTACACAAAGATAAAACTACTGCGGCGCAATTAGGACTCCCTTCATTTCGGGTAATTGCATTCAGATTGTATTGAAAGTGCTTGAATGAGGTGTTAACCCAATCTCAGCTGGATTATACTGATTTCAGAAAAATAAAACCCTGTCAGTATAAATCTCAGCACCACTATCATTTGTTTGAAGGGTTTGTGACAATGTTACTTAAAGATGAGATATTAACAGCAAAACTGTGGTAAAAGAAAAAAGTCAATCACGACCATGATTTCGTGTCCTAACGCCTCATACATGTATAATTAATTATAGACTCTAAGTAAAACGTAAAAAAAAAGAAAAAAAAATATAAAACTGATGTGTATATCAGTATTCATCCGTTTTACAGCAATCCATGATACATTTTCAGTGTGGTCCAATGAAAAGCATATACAATCAAATGACAGCAAAGTAAATATACAAAAAGGAGACATTGCTTGCAGATCCACTTTCAAAGTCTCACTAAAATCTTTTGGTGCAATCCCCTTTTCGGCACTAACTCTCATCCATTGATTACTTTTGAGAGGTTAACTGTGCAGGTTAATAGTCACTTTAGATATTGCTGTCGTTTTTACAACACTGCTCTTTTTTTTTTAATTCTAATGCTGGGGGAGCAGGTGTGTGGCATGTATTTGTAAGCAACCATTTTGTATATGTTGATTTGTAGATGAGATTTTTTGGGGTAAAACACCCGCAATCATTTTATTCTCTGTGTTTTGATTGTGTGACACTGGTGCCACATGGGAATTGGTGAAGCAACATTTCATTTGAGGGTTTCTTTTTTCAGCATTTCGATGCCTGCTTGCAAAATTCTTCACCCTTGAGGGAATTGTGCTCAGTTTTGACTGCAAAGTTAGGAGGATGCCTGATTATGGGTAGATACAAGCCGGATGACTTGACGGCTCAGCCAACAAATACCCCGGAAAAGTCAAGTAAGAACTGAGTGAAAAAAAATAAAGAACTGAGTGCACAGTTTTTTTTTTTTTTTTTTACAGAAACACACAAAGACAAAATGAAGACACTTTTGTGTCATGTTCAGATGCTTGCGCAGGGACTAACTGGACCTGTTCCTGACATCCCCTTAACGGCACACTGCTCAGGCGCGCAGTTGTGCCTTGCCCGTTGTACTAATTAATAGTAATTATGTTTTTTAATATATATATTTTTTTAACAAAATAGAAAATATAGATTGAGCATTTTAATGTGTTTTGTAATTCTTTCAGTGCAATTGACGTGAATTATCATCAACGGGAAACCTAACAAGGAGCGCCAGCGACGGCAATTGTCGTCAACTAAGATTTTATGGAAATGAACGGAGAAAATTCTTGGCCAGCTCTGGTTTGATAGAAATAGAACATTAACTATGGCCAACAGATGGCAGAATTGGGTATCTTTTGAATTAAATCACCGTGTATCAATGGAATGCAGAAACTCAACATGGCAGATCTGTAGACATTCGACTGTTTCAAGCAGCTTGTAATTGATCAACGTGTTTGTCAAGGTAAATCTGCTACAAAGAGTATCACAAAAGAGAGAAAAGATGACGAAGATTATATAAGTTTAGAAGTAGAAGTAATGACTAAATGTCTAAAATTTGTGATTTGGGTGAAACCAACCCCATGTTCTAGGGCTACTTAAAAAAATAAATTAAAAAAAGAGCTAAGGTAGAAACAAAGACGAGAGTGTATCTTTAACATGTTTGTGGTTCGAACTTCTGACTTATTAAGGTAGAGTGTCATTTCGTCAAACCGAACCAAGGAATTCTGTTAATGGCAAAACATGCAATTGATGTTCTTGTTAGTAGGTTTCAAGATGCCAAGTGAAGGTTTTATTTCTTCAGTGTGAGTGAAGAAAGACGGCTTTATGGTTCACAGCAATGCGCCGGGTGAGAATGAGAATTGCAGATTACGTTGGTGAATAATTCAAGAACAGGTACTGTATGTGGACGGATATTTATATATTTCCTGAATACACTACAAGGACTCAATGAAGACGCCTTGTACGTCATTGGAAACATCACATTTTCTAAGAACTCTTTTGGTATTGAGCAACTGCA
The DNA here is from genome assembly GCF_051991255.1 of Vanacampus margaritifer. Taxonomy (NCBI): domain Eukaryota; kingdom Metazoa; phylum Chordata; class Actinopteri; order Syngnathiformes; family Syngnathidae; genus Vanacampus; species Vanacampus margaritifer. Next base: position 19,356,432 of record NC_135439.1, on the reverse strand, counting down.
GTCCGCCCTTGGGACTGCTGTGTATAGGTGACAAATTCCCTAATTGTTAAACATTTGAACACTTTGAGAACTCATAAAGAACTGCGGTTAAATAAAATGACGTAGGACCTTGCTCTTACTTTCTTGAAAAGATCGCTTTGTGCCTTTGATGGAATTAATTAGTTGCAGGGAAGTGTCGAGACATGATTTCACTCAGATTGATGTTGACGGTTGCTAGATGACTATTCCTCTTTTACTTTAAGCTGAGAGAAGGTTGGGTGAGTCTACAGCAGCAAATAAGTGCCCCCCATGCATGGATACAGATATCAACAATTATCTGATTCACAAGGACGAGCCAAACCTGCTAACAAGACTTGCTCATGACTACAAAGAAGGTGATGTCTATTAACATGACATTTAGAAATGCTCATAAATCTAGTTTATAGTCAGTGTTGGAGTATCGGAATACATGTATTTAGATTACGCAAAGTTACTCTTTCATTTGAGGGTAATCAGAACACAGTTACTTTCTTGAAACAAAGGAACACATTGTGGTACTCAAACATTAAACTTGAGACGTAAATTGCATAACAATATGATCAGAACGCACCGAACAGCATATGTTACAAAACATTTTTGGAGACAGTATTCAGTATTCTGTAGCTGATTACAATTTCAAAGTTTTTTCTCCAACACTGTTTATAGTACAGGCTCATCATGTTAGTAAACAAAAAAAAATCCCAAAAGAAAATAAAAACGCACAGGTCTTGAATTTATATTATTGTACTTGCTCTTTATATATTAAATATAAATATAATTTGTATATGTTTTAATTTCCAGGCAAAGCATTCAGCTCTTTTGCTTTGCAAAATGCTTGGGTGAAGGAGATCTTCTACCATGAAGTTTCAAACGATTCCCAGATATGCTTCTTAAAATGTTGGGATTCAGTGTTGGCTTTGGAAAGGAGGTGGAAGGTGCACCATCAACAAAATGCATGGAGCATACACGGTTGTTCTTGTTTGGAGCACACTTTTTGCCTGTTTTGTTGTTCTTCCTGTTCATCTGGAAAAAAAAAATCAATAACTAAAATGATAAATAAAATGAAAGGTGCAGACCCAATAAAAATTAGGCTGTCTACACATTCCAGTTTATTTGCAAACATCTACTTACACTGTTATTGCAGGCTCAGAAATTGATATGCTATATTTACATATGATATGGTTACAAATTAGCAACTACTAGTATCTGATCTTTAAATTTATTAATTTAATCCTTTCGGCACGACGTTCTGTTTGGAGGTTTTCTTTTAGTAGGAAATGAGTATGTAAGGTGGGTTGCAGATACAACGTGATGTTACTTTATTGCATTTGTGAATATGGCAAAATTCCTTCACCCAACCTTCACTGGAAACAAATCCGATTTACTGCCAGCAATGCGGACCAAACTCGAGTTGAACGCCTTCTCCAAGTCCACAAAACACATCGACGCCTTCTTAAAATAATTGCCCAAGTCATTTTTTTCCTTCAGATTTTTCAGCAAACACAAAAAAAGTAACATTTGCATCATAAGATTTAGGCATTAAAAAAAATTGCAAAAAAAAAAAAAAGACTTAGACCATTATTTTTATTTGACGACATGCAAGACTGGTTGGGACAACTCCCTTACACCCTTGAGGACCTTGTTGAGGGTGTAGAGCTGATCGGCTGTTCCACAGCCTGGATGAAAACCACTCTGCTCCCCCTGAATCTGAGATTTCACTTCCCGACGGACTCTTCTTTGGAGCACCCCTCAATAGACCTTACCAGGGAGGCTGAGGAGTATGATCCCTCTGTAGTTGGAACACACCCTCCGGTCCCCCTTCTTAAAAAGTAGGACCACCACCCCGGTCTGCCAATCCACAGGCACTATCCCCGATATCCACATGATGTTGTAGAGCCAAATACAATTTAATGAAAACAATTTTGGATTTAGCTTGCAAATGTTGGTCAGTGCTGCTGATGGTGGTTGGGCCAGCAGAGAAAGAAGCAACACATATGAAATATGGAAAATATGAAATCATGTAATTAAAAATAAGTCTAAAAAAACTGATCATCCAAAATATTTTTTAAAAGATAAAAATATTGTTATTGATAAAATTACAGAAATAGCTAATACATTTAATGAGTTCTTTGTCAATGTTGGTAATGACCTACTGAAAGGAATTTCTGAGCCAAGAAATAAATATGAATTAGATAAATATATGAAAAATAACTCCAACACTATGTTTCTTAGCGCAGTAACTGAAACTGAAGTTTTAAATGTTGTAAAAATGCAAAAAAAAATTAAAAGTCCACTGATTACAAAAGCATCATCGAACATGTTGTAATTTGTCATTTAAAGCTGGTATCTTTCCATCAAAAATGAAAACCGCTTAAGTCATTCCTATTCATAAAAACGGAGATAGACATTTATCCACTAACTATAGACCAATATCACTTTTGCCACAGTTCTCAAAAATTTTAGAGAAACTTTTTTTTACATAGACTGGACACTTTCATAACAAGATTTTAAGCGAAAATCAATATGGATTTAGAAAAAAAAAACGGTCAACCTCCATGACAGTCATGGAACTTGTAGAAGCTATAGCTACAAGTATAAATAATAAATAATTTATTATTGGGATTTCTATAGATTTAAAAAAAAACATTTGCTACTATAGATCATAGGATATTATTAAATAAATTTGAGAGATACGGCATAAGAGGATTAGCATATAAATGGATTAAAAGTTACCTAGATAACAGATATCAGCATTTGCAGTTCAACAACATACAATCAAAATAATTGATGATGTCTCACGGCGCTAGCCAAGGGTCAGTGCTAGGCCCTAAGTTATTTATATTATATATAAACAATATCTACTGTGTCTCCAAAATACTTAAAAGTGTTTGTTTGCTGATGACACAACTCTCTATTGCTCTGGAGAAAATCTGAAACAGCTTCTGATTACGGTGGAAAATGAATTAAAAGGATTAAAAAATTGGTTTGAAACCAACAAATTATCTGTAAATTTAAACAAAACAAAGTTGATAGTTTATGGCATGAGACAAGTCAAGCAGCAAGTCACAATTAGAGTAGATTCTAATGAAATAGAAAGAGTGTATGAAAATAAATTTCTTGGTGTTTTTATCGATGAAATATTAAGCTGGAAGTTTCACATAGACAGTGTTAAAAGTCCAAAGTGTCCAAAATTATAGGGATCCTTGACAAAACAAAGGATGTTTTGGACAAGAAGTCATAAACATTAGATTGCTCATTATTATTACTATCTAACCCTTATCTAACCTAATGTGTGGAAATATGGGGATATACTTACAAATACCCGCTTTTCAAATGAAAAAAAAGAGCAATAAGAATTATTAACCGATCAAATATACGGAACCAACAAATTCACTATTTATCAAATTAAACACAATGACATTTTATGATCTAGTTGAGTTTAAAATTGCTCAAATAATGTACAAGGTACACAACAACCTACTTTGCCACAATATTCAGAAGCTGTTTAAAATCAGAGACAGTGACTATGATTTGAGGGGTATAAGTGTGTATGAAAAATTCAAAACAAGAACAAATATTAAGCAAAGGTGTGTTACAATTATAGGTGTAAATTTCTGGAATAATTTTGGAATTAACCTGAAAAGGTGTGAATCACTGGTTGTGTTTAAAAGGAAGTATAAGAGCAAAGTACAAGAACAATATTTAAATCAGGAATAATAAGTCAGTACAAATGTAGAAAATAAAGTGCAATTAAAAATGTACGTGTAAGCCTTTGTGCTGATTTGGATATCTGGAAAATTGCTTATCAACTAAATGTACAATGCTGTTGGCATAGCTATGCACGTACAAGGGCAGCTGTTTATGTGTAAGTTTGTGTTTGTTTTTTCTTTTGTAAGGGGGTAGGACTCAATAAGTTTTTATTTTTTTATATTTTTCTTTTTTTTCTTTTTTTACTTCTCCCTACTCCCTTTTGAACATGTAAGCTGTGCTTAATGATGATTATGTATGTAAAAAAAACCTTTTCTTTTAAATCTTTTTTTTTTAATTGCAATATTTCTGTTTCTGGTTTATATGTTTAATAAACAAACACACAAGCAAGAAAGCCTTGCTGGGCCTGATGGCTCATCACAGTTTAAGACCTTAGCACACTAATGGCTACCTTTTAAAACAAAACAATTTCTTTATTATCATACGGTAATGACTAAATGTTGAAATTGAATAAAACAACACTGGAAGAAGCGATCTCTGAAGAAAAGAGATGCACAACAACAAGAACAACAAGAAATATGGCTCTTGTTTAAATCCGTGGGCAAAAGGTGATTTTTGTAACTGCAGGTTGATGTGTGTGTGAGTGTGTGCATGATTTTGTGTGTGTGAATGTGTCCTGCCTAAAGCTAACTTGGCTCTGTGGGGCAATGTATCCCTTGGAGAGGTGATTAAACAAAGAAATGGGAGGCCTACGTCTGCTTCTGTTGGAGTCAAGCTGAATACGCATGTTCTTGTGGCGCTTCACGTGACCCCCACACCCTACATGGGCCTACACACTCAAACTGTGAACTGAAAAGGAAGACACTGCTGCACAAATTAAAACACTAGGGACCAAAATAAATAAATAAATAAATAAACGCAAAGTCCTTTTTTTTTTTCCTTCTACCCAAATTTATATAATCATGTATGTTTATGAATACATCTTGTAGTCTCATCTTGTAGTCCTGTGAGCAGAGTAGCTACTCTGCTTACAGGACCAAATGATGTGCAATTTATTTATATTCACATTCAGACATCAGTTCTCCTTGCTATCAATAGAGAATCTTTCCAAAAGCTTCTCCTTTGGATTCCAATAGAAGGTCATCTGATCAGAGCTTTAAAAAAAAAAAAAAATTAATGTATTTTTTTGCACCAGGCTCCAGATTCCGAGCCAATAAAAAGCGATAGCTCTTGTGAGGACATGGTCTCACCCCCACTCAAATGAAAAGCCAATATCACCTTTTGAAAACAAGTCACGACTCGTGCAAAGGCAGCCTGCTTTCGTCACACTTTGAAGCTCGTTCCAGTGTGAAGTTAGTTGTTTTGAGTTCACAGGTTTTTTTTGAGACTTTCACCTCCTGTAATTGTGATGCGCTTGATGGCGCCTGCTACTGAAAGATACTACGTCAATTATTTTGTTCATGTGGGTCTGATGGTGCAAAGGAATGTTGACAGTCATTAAAATAATTAGGTTTTGTTTTTGTTTCTGCAATCAGACGACAAGCAGACGCGATTTTCTGGTAATTGTCTTTTGATTTCGGAGATGTGGAGTAGGCTTTTTTAATCCAGCTGTCAGATGCAGGCCCTTGAAAATTTGATGTAGTCACATTAAAAAGTTCCATTAAAGTGAGATTCTAATTTAAACTGCGCACTTCACACATTATAAACTGTAAATGAATGCTAATTGTTTGCGTGTATATTTTTTAACAGTTCTCCTCACAGTAAAAAAACAACAACCCCAAAACAAAACAAAACATTTATGCATTGCCGACATGTCATATTTCACTCACTTTACTAACAAATAACCATTAGCTAAACAGGTAATACAGTTTAACTAGTTATGTTGAACTGAACAACATTGTACAAGGTGACTTATGAGAGAAGAGAATTTTAGGTTAAATTAATACGAGGAGATGGAACAAGTAAAGGAAAAGGAAGGAAAAGGGACAAGGAAAAGAGAAAGCAGAATTCTAAATACTAATAAGTACTAAGTACAGTGGAACGCTGCTATTCACGGGGGTTACAGACAGTGAAAAATAAATGAACAACATTATATTAGGAAATCTGAAAATCGAGACTGGTGTGTGGAGAGACAGTTTTCTTAGCACTGTCAAGTTGCCCTCAAGCACATTTTGACATCTTTCCCTCCCTCTGTGTGATGTGCAAAATTTGAGTGTGTGTGTGTGTGTGTTAGGCATTCGACAAAAAATATCCAGCAGAGTGAAAATCTGATTTCTCTCAGGATTGATTTAGTATAATACATGCAAAATAGAGCTGCCTTGGGGATGTTGTGTAAAATGTTTGTATTTAGATGACGTTGTAGCTGAAAAGTGGGTGGATTTAAAATCCGTTCAGAAGACGACCCTGGGTTCTACTGTTGGCCAGTGTATGACGAGGGACCTTTGAGGTTCAAGTCAGTTATTTTAAACTAAAAAGAAAACAAATTCCATTGGTTGACTTGGCTGCTGGCTGGTATGTTTTCAAAAAAGTGAATATGAGGATTATTAGTGCTTTGGACAACATATGGTGTAAACTTGTAAAAAATATTGAAGTCGTTATCATAACATTAAATGTCGAAAGAATTAACACATAACAGATGCTCTTTAAATTTGGCAGTCAAAAAATGCTGGTAAAAAAGCCTTTTTAATTAGGCGATTAATCGTGATTAATCAAATTTCTTAAATGTGATTAATCTGATTTTTAAAATGTAATCGTTTGACAGCTATAATATATATATATATATATATATATATATATATATATATATAGGCTCCAGCGCCCCCCGCAACCCTTGTGAGGAAAAAGCGGTTAAGAAAATGGATGGATGGATATATATATATATATATATATATATATATATATATATATATATTAGGGGTGTGAATTGCCTAGTACCTGGCGATTCGATTTGTATCACGATTCATAGGTCACGATTCGATTCGATAGCGATTAATCCCGATACAAATCTATAAATTAATTATTGCGATTTTTTTTTTTTAACTCAAATTTTGAAAATACAAAGCAGTAAACTTGTACATGTACGCTGTAAGATTTGTATGAAAATGTATTTATTTATCTGAAAATTCAGGCTTATAAGTGAGCCACTGCATTTAACAAATGGGTTGCAGTCTGTTTCATGTCTGAACAGCACTGAAATAAAATATTAAGGCTTAATGTTCCATTAATATAACATTCTTCCATGCTTAAGGTCTGAATCCCAACCCTAAGTAAGACGTTTTGTTGAATATTTCCATAAAAAAATTATGTTTAAAAATCGATTCGGCCGCATATTGAATCGATTCGAGAATTGCGTGCTGTAATATCGTGATATATTGCCGAATCGATGTTTTCTAACACCCCTAATATATATATATACATATACATACGCTATTACACTCTCCATACATATATATATATATATATATATATATATATATATATATATATATATATATATATATATATATATATATATATATATATATGTACGGAGCGTGATGTAACTTGAAAATATTTGTATTTGACATCATACTGTGAAAGCAGCTTGAGTCTCTGATAGCAGTGCGCAATGCTTTCCAAAAATCAAATGTCCACAGTCAGCCTTAAATAAAGTGCTGACAATTTCCTATGAAACGCACATAAACACACACTCACAAAGAAGTGCAAAGTAAGCTCTAACATGAAATAGGAACAGCAGGTCTCACGATAGCAGCTTCCAAAATGTTTGTATTGGACATTAATCTAAAAAAACCAAAACATTACAATAACAACATGCCTGCAATTTTGCAAACAACAGCAGGAGTGTGGCAGTCATCTTGAAACGCCTTGTGGCCACGCAATGATAGATTGCTGCTATATAGAACTGTTTTCTTAATATAGGATGGATATGTTGTGATGGTAAATAGCCTCAAAAGGAGCAACCACTGTGGTTTGTTGTTTCTAATGTGAGGGTGCTGCAATGTAAGAGTGAACAATAACCCCGCTGTAACTTGCAGACATGGAAATGCTGCTGCTGCACTACCTGCTGATGAATGATGCGTCTGAAGTATTTCAAAAGGAGCATGGCGCTGCATCTCACTCTACAAGGCGCTGTTTCAACATCCAGCCAAGCATGTGTACAATCAGCCAACACAATGTAAGATCTGAATCCCCCCCAAACCCACATCGCAGTTGTCTGATGATGAAGTGGCTCAGTACGGCTCATCGGACGAACACGCACGACTTTAGAAAATGAGCAATGTTCTTTTTGATCTATCAAATGTTGGCTTAAATCTGCTTTATGGCGGAATTTGCCCCAAAATATCTTTGCAGTAGCCTTTTTTATTTGTCCATATACGACTCGAACATCTTCTAATAAGCAGATTAACACTTTAGCTGAACTTTTCCAAGCCTCTAGTCGATGGATTTGGGTTCGAATTTCCCACCCTTTGTCTGTGGATGTGACGTCATGCACTCAGGGCCAAATCCACTTAGAATATGCTGCGTCTCCTGACAGCGCCAACAATGGCTCCACATCTGCACCCGCAGGTTGCTCCCTGTTAACGATCTTTTCACTAAGGATATTGCACTAATGACACGCCCACAAAGTTTGAGAGCTGGGAGCAAATTTGTGCCTGATTTACCACACATGGCAATGGATTTGCGCCAAGAACACGGCAGTATAGTAACAGTTGCGAGGAAGATGACATTAACACAAAGTGAGCTTGGACCGGGGAGATGCAAAAGCGTTTTCCTCATTTAGCGCCATTAAGCTGTAGTGAACGAAGAGGACGACGCTATTCATTTGTTCATTGAATATCCTTAAAATACAAATTATTGGTGCGATTATTTAAAAAATATTTTCAGAGGTTGACGTGGGCATACAGTATGCATTTGTCACATGAAGAAAATTATCGTAAAATGTCCTACCCACCGCAATTGCTACGTCATGTGTTGTAACCAAAATAGCAAACTTCTGCCGGAATTTCAGCCTCCCAACAGTAAAGATTCTCATATTTCTATGAAAGCACTTTTCATCTTTGTGTTGCATAAAAATAAAACGTTTGCAAACGTCTGATTTTACTTTTGAAAACAATGATCAACATTTTGGCATTTTTGACAGATCAAAGCAACATTGGTTAACAATTTTGGGGAAAAAATTCAGATTTTTTTTGTTGATGAAAACTAAAATTGGCATACAGATTCCAGAATTGCAGTAAGTTTTTTTTCCCTAGCACGTAAAGTTTTAACAGATTAGTTAATTGTAACCCTAATATATGTAAGAAGGTCAATTTGAGGTTATTAAATACTTCTAATAGAATTTACTAAGACTGTAATGGGTAAACTGTTGCTGGAATGGAATAGAATGTATTTCTTTATCTTTAATTGCGTTACTTTTTCACCATAAAGTTTAGGAAAATTAAGACAGTTCCATCGAATCAAATCCTATAGCCTCACTCTTCTCTGACTCTACAATGTATGCTCAATTTATTCCATTAGGTTTTGTAGCATCTACAAAACATATTTTCATTTCTATCAATCAATACAACAATAATGTGGTTTATATAACTGGAATTAAATGAAAAATGACACAACTTCTAAATCAATACAAATATAATCCTAAATGGATCCAAACAAAATGAAAAATCCGGTATTGTCTTTATGTTGTCAGCACCAATAAAACACCAGTGGCTAATGCAGTCAAATGGTTCCGGGTCTTCAAAGGCAACTATCACTTGACTGTAAAAAGCAGGAGTAATGAATGAATGAATTTGTCCTGTGAAAAAGAGCAATAATCCTTTTTAATCAACAAGATCTGGAGGGCCAAAAGTAAGAGTAACATTTTTCCTCCAAAGAATGATGGATGAAAAAAAAAAAAAACCCTCATGAGACTCTGTTTAACCCTGGGCCTGTAGAAATAGCCACCCCCCCCCCCCCCCCACACACACACACTTCCATCACCCCTGAATTAATTCACAGTGAAACCAAACAATTCCAACACCCCTTCAGTGGGAACAGCACTTAAAGGTACCAAAACACAAATTGTTAGCCTCAGCTGAAGATAACAGGCCGCCTGAGTGGCAAAGAGCTTCAGGGTTTGTTTTTGAACTATTTGCATTACTCATAGCTGCAGTTAAAGCGAGGTTATGCCCACTTTAATTATGCATGCTGGATTTTAATTAATGCAGCTCTTTGTCTTTGCTGAAATGTTTTTCTATTTTAGTTTCACAGTGCATCCTTATCTACTTGTGTGCAAATGGAGTTATGAAAAGTGTGTAATGTGTAAACACAAGAGCGCCTATTGAGACAATACTTCTAAATGTGTCTTCTGGGACTGCGGCTGCAATATAAAGGGGAGAATATGAATAAAAACAGGATGAAACATTTACAGATAATACTTCTACTGATATGGTAATAATGAGTTTAAAAGGCATCTTTTACCAAATGTCAGTTTTAGGTTAATTTATGCACTAAAAACTCACTTTGCTTGCCTCATTCAGAATGAAAATAATCCTCGATGTATTTTCGTCATATTATCTCTTTGGTTCATCAAAAACACACCTGAAGTTCTGAGAACCACTTACCATATGGAGTAAGGCCTGGCTGGCCAGCACACATCGAGGAGTGGCTGAACATGGGGGCGGAGCTAAATGTCTGCCCACATGGATTTGCGTTTTTATTTTTTTAAACTATTTCCTTGGCAGGATCAATAATGTGCCACTTTATGATGTCACACATTTTTTCCTTATCTTTTTTATTTTATTTGAGTTTTTACACTTTACTGAACATTGACAATTACAAACTCTCAACCTTAAAGTAACACTAAGGAACTTTTCAACCTTAATTAAATATTTTCCTAACTTTTCTGATTAAACATCGACTTAAAACTAGTTGAATGGTATCTTAGCCTGGGGTCTGTGTATCATTTTTATTAGCACTAAGCAACTTTGAAGAGGATGGTAGGAGCACTGGCATACGTCACTTTCCCCTTACCCATTTGTTACAAAGACGGAAGTCAATTTGAATGTCGTCGCACGAAAAAACGACACAATGGGCTTGACCTTATGGGAAATGTGGTCTTCCTTCAGGCATAACATAACCTCTTTTGTCCATATGGCGCCGCCATAATCAACATAAACGGAAAGTTCCCTAGTGTTGCTTTAAGTGCCGTCTATTGACTGACCCAAACCCAAATATTAACCTCAGTAAATCCAGGGAGTGCACCTTCAGCTGGAGACATGTGGTATGTGACCGCAACTTTTGAGCCCAGTGGCTCGACCAGGGGTGTGAAACTCACTTTTGGTTAGGCCCATATCATTTATGGTTATGACATGAACCCAAATACATGTATGAATTGATCACCCCATATTACTTATACAAAACATATTGGTGAATAACTAGTTTTGAGATAAGAGGCCAGTAAAAACCGTTTGTTCAAATGTTATTGTATTTATCTTAACTCTTTTACTTCCAAACGTTATCCAAAAAGACAACCCCTAGAGTGCCAGCCGATTTTGAGAATTTTTACTCATCTTTCAAGGCAATTTTATTATTATTATTATTATTATTTATTATTTACTATTAATTATTGTGTGCTATGACTACGTAAACATGCTATAAGATACCATAAATAACGATTGGATTTCATTCTCTCATTAGAAAAAAATAAGAATAAATCTATGTTATTCCATTCTTTAGTAATCACCATTTGAAAATAGGTCATTTGAGTGACACCAAGCTATAATGGAAATGATAAGGAGAAAACAAGCTTTTTGTGAAAGATACATTTTCTGCACAACAGTCACTTTGACACTAATATTAGCTATGTGAATTCGATTTAATGTGACAAACGCTTTGATCATTGGCGACATCCTTGAAAACGTATTACCTCACATCCACCATGTTGTCATGACATTTGATCAACGGGATACCATTGAAAAGAGGTACAATGCTGCCATCTGTTGGCCATAGTTAGTCTGTGTTTTTTTTTCTTTTTTGTCAGCTCATTCATGAAACCAGAGTTGCCCAAGACGTTGCGAAAAACGTAGTTGACGTCAATTAACGTTATTGGCAGGAAAAGAGTTATAAGAGGTGACTAGTAACAAAAATATCTCAACATTTCTAAACGTGAAGACAATTTGAAATGTTTGTATTTTAGGAAGAAAGTCATGAAGTCGATGAACATTAACAGGCCTGTTTTTACTTAGTTTTTTGTTTTTTTAAATGAAGACTCTATTTTCCAACTCCGGGCCTTGTCTGTGTTTGGGTGCTAATTTGGCACCTCACACGGCAACGACCCTCTGTTGACTCAGCCAATGGACGTCAAAATGGACGTTTTCGACCTCTTCCGTCAAACGTTTAGCTCCACCCACATTTAGTCCAACCCCAATCTGTTGACTGCAGTCAGGGCGACTCGCCTGAACGTGCTAATGCATTTTGTAATATGTTATTCACAAATGCCTTCTCAATCGGTTTCATTTAGATGGTGCACATTTTCTGACAACACAATTTCACAGCTCACAGATTTATCTCATCTTTTTTTTTTTGCGCAAATGATATTAAAACTGCATTACGTCCTCAGTGTTTAGAAGTAGAGTGTTTAGTGTTTTTGGAAGTACGTTGAAGGAGCATCGGTCATTGTCAGAGTTTTTCAGTTTGCCCATCAAATCTTTTCCTTTATTGGTCTCATGGGTTGCAGTAAATCCATCAAATGTATTGCTAGTGGTGCCTCAAATATTTACTTATTTGAGTGAAATTAGGACTTGGCGACAGTCGGCTGGGACAAGAAGAAGAAACTGAGTGGTTGTGCTTTACTCCTTCTCATCTTGGCAGGGAGGTTGAGCGTTTGAACAGGGAGTGTCGAGGCCGGGCCCAAACCTTCAGGGGGTATCTTTGAGATTAAAGTGCCCCGATCTTGTGCTCTCACATCACATTCAATATTATCGAGAGGGGATTTCATTTACTCACACTGAAAGACAGGGCAACTGAGAGTCGCGGGGAAGAGTGAACTGTCAAGAAAGCTTTGTAGGACCTGAAAGCCGTTGAAGTCTCTGAGGCGGGGAACCTGCGGTTTGCTGCAAGATGGCATACCAAGAGGCACAAAAGTGAATATGTATATTGCCTTGTATTAATCATTTTCCCTTTTAGACAAATATGCATTGTGAGACAGATGGAGAACAGAAATTGTACCCATGAGCGTGTTCAGGCTATTGCACAAGCGTATGGACTTTGAAATATGAATGCAGACTGACTAAGAAAATGTGCAGCATATCTTTTGACAGCAGGGAGATGCACACATTATAACAACAATTAAAACATAAGGGGTCACCTGTTTGAACGCACAATTAAACAGAAAAAAAGAAGGCAAAATCGAACCTCATTTGAGATGTCCAAACGTAGGGCTGGATATCGATTCTGATTTCCTCATTCGATTTGATTTCGATTGACGAGTCCAGTTCGATTCAATTTCAATTTTTTTTACTATTCGATTCGATTCACTTCACTTCAATCCGAAATCGATTGGTTGTGAACCATTAAATCTTCTTAAATGTCAAGGACATGACAAAAAGTGAAAAACTCCATAAATATAAAATTCCCAAAGTAAATTTTAAAATACACCTTTATTTATACACCTTTAAGATAAGATAAGATATCTTATCGTAAAAGGTGATAAGATAAGATATCTTAGAGGTGTATTAATAAAGGTGTATCTTAAAATGTACTTTGGAAATTTATATTTGTGGAGTTTTTCACTTTTAACACGTTATTATCACTTAAGTGTCACACAAACATTGACAGGATGAGATGAAAATATTTTTACAATTCTAATTCAACGATTGTAAATATAAATTAATTAAAAATATTCTGAATTTTCTAAAGGTGCAATAAGTCAGGTCTTTCATAAATGTAAGAAAATACTTTTCAATTCATATGACCAGTAATTTCAAGAAAATTAACAATTAAAAAAAATCGGCCTTAAAAAAACAATTTTCTTAAGAATTTATGGGAAAAAGAGTTATTAAAATACTTGATTCATGGTTTTATGAATCAATATCAGGCTTGAAAAGGATATCGATTATTTGATTTTTTTAACCCAGCCCAATGGTTTGTGGCTCCCGTGTTTTTTTTGTTTTTTTAAGTGGCTCTTTAGTTGCCGACACTAATTTTAATTTGACCCACCTCGGACCACCTTATTTACAAATATGTACATATTTTGCAGACGTCCTGTCACAGTACACAATACCAAACAAGAAAAACCCCTGCAGCTTCACTTTGGAAAATGTGCATGACTTTTGCACGCCAACATTGATGTATTTGTCGTGTATCAGCCTGCATACCAAACATTATTTTCAGCCAGGCCGTGATTGGCTGCGGCAGATAAGATTGGCCATCAATCAAACAAAATCACACCACTGTTTCTTTGTATTTTTAATGTCTTAGTGATGAACAACTCAACATAAGTATTTTAAAAACAAAATTAGCTATGTTGATTAAATATAATTAAGGAATTTTTTAAAAATTGAGATCGAAAAAGAACTTGAATGCGTCGACAAAGATCAAATAGTAACTTTGGTGACGGCTTTGCTGCATTTACTGTATGTATATGTGTCATCCATGGCTTTTTTTATGTTTTGTGGTTTGGGAACAGAAAGCGTGTCACACAATGCCATCACTGAGCCCCCCCAAAGACAAGGTAGTGAGATTATACAGTTTATTAAAGTTGAACAGTACAGCACAGGCATTTGCAGTCCATATTTGACGTTGCGCAAGCAACCCTAAATTGACTCAAAGTCATTGTAAATGTGAGAGTTTTTGCTGCATGTCCTTTTTAAACAAGCTAGAAATGTGTATAATCATACGGTTGAAATGTAATGGTTTGTTCCACTCATTCCCTCATTCATGCCACTGACAAGATAACTGACTGGATGCCCATTAGTAAATGATACTTCACTTATACTGTAGAGTGCTTTTTCACCTTACAAGCCCCTCGAAGCGCTTTTCATTTGGAATACTTTTTCACCTACTGATGACGCATCAGGAGCAACTGAAGGTTTTAGTATCTTGCTTGAAGATACTTAGACACGGTCACAATGGCCTGGGATTGAACCCACAACCTCGGGGAGGTGTAGAGAGAGGAAAGTCCATTTCTGTTAATGTGCTTTCCATACTGCGCAAAGCATTCCATAATTTTAAACAAAATCCTAAAAATAAGTCCAAGGTCCATTATTGTTATTTTTAATATTCACTATATGGGTCTGTTTACTCCAGCAAATAACTATTAAACCTATTTCACACTGCATTTATCAGGACACGGTGTGCTAACGTCAAACCTATTCATTGTGTATGTGCTGAGTGGCAGGGACCACGGAATGGAGCGTTGCAGGGTGGCGCAGAGTGGCAAGAATACTTTTTACTTGCTGGTAGGCTTCTACATCAGCACTTTCAAATAAGGGCACGTTGACAACCGGTAAATTTGCATTGCCGGTAAGTGCTGTGTGAAAAGAAAGTAGGGTTACAGTATGTTTGTTTTTTAAATGCATTCCATTCTTTTCTGTTGTGGCTTTTTTTTTACGGATTTAATGGTTTACTTTTGACCGCAAATGTTTCAGACTTCTCTTTTATACAAATGGTAACAATGAAATTGTATTAAAATGTATAAAACAGAGATATTTCTCATTCCTAGCCAGGAGCTTAGCACCTCTAAACCTCTGGTCCTAAAAAAATGCCCATTTCGGATAGCACCGAACGTGCTGCACATCTAAAGTTAATTGTCATTAGTATGGTCAGCTATGATATTATAACTTGTGCTTGAAAAGTGGCTTGTCCATACTGCACAAAACTTTTTTTTCTATGAGGCAGCAATAGTAAAACAAAAACAAAGCACAATCCAGTGAGCATGAAAGTGGTGGCGGCACTTAATACATTCATACGTACAACATCACTAACTTTATGATGTTCTTTTCCTGACGGCCTTTCTTAGTGTTGGTGTCAGATATCACTGGCACCAACTTGTGTTCTTCGCAGGCACATCAATGAAGAACTTTGCAGCCAAAGGGCCTGCCTACTAATGATACACTCTCTTAATTAGATAAAGCAGCTCTTCCTAATTTGCACTCTGCCTCATGAGTACAATAGAATGAGGCCCGCAAATGGATACTCAGTGCCAAAGCAGCAATTTAGTTCGGCCGTGTGTTCTCTTCTACTGTCTGGACACTAAACAACCCAAATTCGATGCATTATTTTGTTGTGAAAGACTAAACAATAATAATGAAACACTGCAATAATGAGAAACGGTTTCATGTAAAACTGCAACTTTTTGTGTGTGTGGAGGGCAATTACATATTTATTTATTTTTTCTAAACCTCTTTTGGCATTATCTCCCTAGAACCATAAATAATTGCCTCTACCCAATGCTGAAGTTTATTTCAACATGGAGATATGGCTAATAGAGAAGCTTATTAGCGAGTGAGCCTGCGATCTGTGAATTGTAGGGATGCAACAGTATAGTAAATATTGCAGTACAGTACCTCAGTTTCCAAATTCTCTCAATAATGCTGTGGGAACTCACAGGATCAGACGCCGGTCCCCATTTGGTAGCCCATTTGTTACAGAGTTGCAGAGATATTTATTTGTAAAAAATGTGGTGGTCGATACTTCCTACCCGCTGGTCCATTGGTTTGAGTCTGGTACAGTGATATAGCCGAAAGGCCCATTTCTGTCGACTTAATCAATCACATGTCCATTTTCTTTGTACTTAATTGACTGTATTTCTGGGAAGGTCACCGGTTTTAATTCAAGATTGGTCAAGTGACTCTGAAATTATTGATCATGCTGCAGCAGTGTAAAACCAAACCAAGCTATAGGCAGCCACTTTTGAGGCTCA
Organism: Vanacampus margaritifer; assembly: GCF_051991255.1. Taxonomy (NCBI): domain Eukaryota; kingdom Metazoa; phylum Chordata; class Actinopteri; order Syngnathiformes; family Syngnathidae; genus Vanacampus; species Vanacampus margaritifer. The sequence goes on along the minus strand of NC_135439.1, from coordinate 19,339,805 downwards.
TACAAAAAAGACACAAAGAGAAGCCATCAAATATACTCAAAATGACATTTTGAGCAGTTTGAAGCACAGATGTGAGGATCTCATCTTCAGATTGTACTTCACACTATGTTTGAAGGAGAACTAGTGTACATTTTCTTTCAGTTCCCAGCTGTCAATCGATAATGTCTGCAACATCCATCGAGCGTTTGCTGATTAGGGTTGTAGCTTGTCCAAGAAGACTGGGTACACCTTAATCTAGTAGCCAGCCAATCACAGGGCACTATAGAGCCACCAGTCACACTTACAGTATGGTCAATTTTGGAGGCCCTATTTTTGTGCCCAGTGCAAGTATAAGTGCAGTCTAACTGTGCACATGGGTGAAAATTTTCGTAGATGTGCGCCGTTGTGGGACTGACCATTCAAAGCGGCTCCCCTCATTCTCTTTAAATTCAGAGTGACCATGCATACGGAAAATTATGACAGAAAACTAAGTTGCGTGAGTGCATTTATGTGTTTTATGTCCTTAGTAGAGAAGTGTCACCCTCATCTGAAATGCAATCCAATTGAGGATCATGACTAATTTAGCTAACAACAAAAACACATGTAAGAAGATTTCCCTCTGATGTTTGGCACTTCAAAGTATTAAAATGTAATGAGAAACTAGATGTAAGATTTTTAAGCGTCAGCCCATTGACTTCAATATTCTACTGGAGGGGCGGACTGGCCATTGGGAATTTCGGGAGTTTCCCAAACGGTCGACGCCCAATTTTCGTCCGCTGCCCCCCTCCCCTCTATGGATAAATATTTAGCAGTGCGTGGCCGCCACCAGCGATAAACGACGAATAAGTCTATGGCTGAGAAAACAGCGCCACCTCAATTATAAATAGTGTTTTTTAATTATGACTAATATGAGACGATGATATATTTATTTGTATTCACAGTCATAATTGCCCTCTGAGGAAAACATAATTAAGATGTAAACCGCAACAAAAATGAGTTTGACACCCCTGCTAAAGCAATAAACCAAAAACGCCAATTATTTCTCGTGCACTAATAAACTAAATAATCCCCTTCCTCTCCACATCTTTGACCTTCTTACAAATACTCTGAAACTCTTATTGATAGAAAAGAAACACATGCCGGTGAAGGTCCCGATGAGTGGGGCGCTTAAAACGAATCCTCCATCCAAGACAAGACATCTCCAAACAAATGCCACTGGAGTTGGTCTTTCTTGAATGAAATTTGTTTCCAGGAGTCCAGCCAAGCGCTGACAGACTACATACGAGCATGGGAAGATAATAATAAGGAAAGGTCTCACAGTTGACATTTTGAAAACGCTTGTTATTGCCACACAAGATTGAATTATTGCCCATGCCGCTGTAAAGACCTGTGAACAGAGGCTGGAAAGAGGTCAGAATGTCAACAACGTGTCATAATTACAGGCGCGAGCAAAGAAAAGAAATAAGACAGACAACTCTTAGAGCGGAGAAGATGATTGGTAACATCAGTAAGGAACCTCAGTGAGCGTTGATGTCAGACAATCCACAACAGGATCATAAATGTAATCAGTGTTTAGGGTTTGGTGGGACGACGACTCCTTCAGGATCCATTTGAAGACACGAGTAAGCATACTGCTGGTACTTTAAAGAACATAAATCCCATTTATTGGGGTTATGCAAAGAGGAGTCATTTATCATCATTTATATTATGATGCACATGTGAATTGATTTTCTCAAATGGGATTTAGTTCCTATGGAAGTGTATTGCATTCACTTGAAATAAGAAAAAAAAAATCTGACTAATGTTTCTTGGGGAGGTTTGTTTATTGTGTATTTTTTTTAAACATTTTTCTCTTTTTCTGAATTTTTTTTTCTGTTTTACTGAATTTTTTTTTCTGTCATAAAAAAATATTCCGAAAAACAAGAACAAAAAGTGTTCAGAAAAACAGGAGGGGAAATTACTCCCCACCCAAAAAAGGCAGAAAGACAGAGCACTAGTTTCTGTTTTCCTGAGAATTTATTTATTTATTTTTTTAACCTCTGAACTTTAAGTGACTTGTTGCAGACTCGCTAATGGCGGACAATTTCCCACATTGTAGAAACTTAGCTGTTAGCTTAATAAAATCATGCCGATCGATTGACATGTTTGTATACTTACATGCTCCATAAAACGATAAACCATAAAACGATAAACCTACATTAGAATGATAGTATACAGTAAAACAAAATCCATAAGACATGTTATTAATTACGGTACATGCCTGACCTTAACTGAGCCAGTAAGTCATATATAGTTGAAGGTAAAGTGGCGGGAAAGTGTTCACCATTAGAGAGTCTGCAACAAGTCACAGTTCAGAGGTAAAAAACAAAACAAAAACACACACACACAAAAAAAAACCTCTGAAAAACATACGCTGGTGCTCCGTTTTTCAGAATATTTTTTTCCTGTTTTTTAAAATAATTTGTTCCCCTTTTCCGAATATTTTTTTTGTTTTTCTGAGTAATTTTTCTTTTTGTTTTTCTGTATACCCCCCCCCCCCTTTTGGGGAAAAAAATGTTATGACAGAAACAAAAATTAGTAAGACAGAAAAAAAAACATTCTGATAAACTGAAAAGAAAAAGAAAAATACACAAAAACAACGAATGCAAATTGCAACACGCTTCCGTAAATTCCACTTGCTTTTTTGAATTTCTGTGCACCTCATCCCTCACTCCTACCTTTTCTTCTCCTGTCACCAGCACCGTGTTCATATCTATTACATGGCTCCCCAGGCCTGTGATGAATGTGATTGTCAGCAAGTCTCCATGTTCAAATTATTTTAGAGGTCATTGAAAATTGAGGTAAAGGGACTTGACTTTGGTCAACACAAGATCATGTCATATACCATGCGTACATGAGATTAAGAGCAGAAAGAACATGTCTTGCTGGCTATAATTATGGTTGGAAATTTATCTTTCCTTTCTAACTATGCACCACGCATGACATTAGAGGAGTAATAATTGGCATACATCATACAGATAGACATAAATGAAAACAAAAAAAAACGTTTCTATCATGTGTAAACAGTGACTATTGTGTATATGATGAAATAACAATAATGAGACATTTCATGGAAGATTGAATGGGTTCTCCAACATCGAAAGGGTTTGCAGGCAAGACGCTGTCAGTGGATGATCGGGTGTAATTATACAGTCCCTGTGTGACTTGGTTGACAGATTGTGAGCCTACTGAAGGGCTCCCATCGGTCGATGCAGAGTTGCATCAGTGCTTCCACATGTCCACCTCGAATCATCATGCTGTCAGGTAAATTCAGGACACACTCAACCAAAAATGTCAACATTGTTTTTTTTGTTTTTGTTTTTCCCATCAACACAATTAGGTTTCGGTGTTTCTTCATATTTAGTATACTTCATATCTTATCATATCTATGTCTATGTCCTTATATATCTATGTCACATCTAGCTGCTTAGTATATTCATAGTTCGAGCGAATGTTAAGTCTTATGGTTTCACATACATATATGTCTGATCTGCTGGTATAGCAATAGCTAAGGGACTTGAAGCATTAAAGATATTCGAATATCAAGCTTTATATGCTAATAGTAAAAAAGGAAGCAAGGAAGAAAACTTAAGCGAGACTCCAACTGTGCTGTCAATTTGACATTTTCTTTGATGCAATTCCTCTAATTAACATTTCTGTCTTGCCTTTGAAGCCATGTTTCCATGTGAACAATGTTTTCTAATCCCTGCTGGACTATTTTGTTGCCATATCGCTCATGGATTGTTCGTCTGTTATTGGCTATTATGTCAATCCTGGCAGAGAAGTGCGGAACACAGATTGGAGAAATTAATAAAGTGAAATATTTTAGATGAGAAACTTTCTTGGATGATCTTGGGAGGGTTAGCGGTGCGGTTGTCAGGACTGGATCTAAAGGCCTTGAGCAAGGTTGGAACCAAAGCCAAGCACAATGAAATCCAGTTTGTGCAGAACTAATAAAGCTTGGAAAAGAGGATGAGGTAGGAGGAAGCAATGAATGACTTGCAAGTCGGGCTGCAAAGTCTTCTCCTGGGCAGAGCTGAGCAAGAGAACAAAAGTTTAAAGCAGAATAATGATTGATTGCTGACGGCCGCTGGCCTGACTCCCACACTCCAGACTCCACTTCTGAAATTAAACCCAACACATTGGATGGGAGCAAGTAAAGGTTCAGACTAGTGGAGTATACTAGAAAGTCTAATTACTGGGTTATCTGAAAAGCAGCGTCATGCGGCTCCGACTCAAAGGTGGCAGTGAAAAGAAATCGGAACCACTTGAATTTAGACAGAATGTGATCTTTTCTGACGAGTTGACGATATTCACACAGTGAGATCAAACAGAGCTTATAAAATAACACACTTTAACAAAGTCGTAGTAACCTATGTTGAACTCTCTTCTTAGTCTGGTATTTCTGTAATAATTCAGTAAGTGGAAAGCAAAATAAGCAGTGGATGTTCAAGATGAAAAGTAAAAGCAAAGTTTTCGATGTTGTGGTGACGCGCTGTTTACCATTATTGAACAATTGGTCATTTGTTTGGTCAAAAAATGACAACAAAAGCTGCTATAACTTGGCCTCAATAATCCTATCTTGTAAAAATTTCACAGATTTTATGAGATATCTACAAACTCATTTTTCATCAGGGTCGTAGCACCACTTACTGGTTAAAGGAAATATGTTTTATTCTTCCATTCTTTTCTGCGAGAGGGTTAACCAGATCTACCTCATATTTGCTTGGAAGAATGTTTAGGCCTTCATTGATGTTGAAAAAGAAAACGTAAAATATGCCGTTGCTGTGGCAACACGCCGTTCGCCAAGGAAACATGAAAAGTCATGAAACTTACACACACACACACGTCAGGCCTGACATCAATTAATTCTTATATCGTCTGGTATTTCTATAATAATTAAAAACTAGAATGCAAATAATTGACTGCTGCTGCTGCTGCTGCTCCCACCTCGCTCAATGCCGACTGATAACACAGCTGATCTTAAGGGCTGTCTGTTGTTCCTCGTGATCACTTATCTAATTCATGCTCAAGGACAGTTCTGTATTCAAAGTATAAACTTCCATCGAGGGCATTGTATGCGCGGGAACAGTTTCTGCCCCCCGACATCAAGGCCTCTGTCATACTTTTTGAAGTGAAATAAACATTCACAAATGAATAATTGATTTTATATGCATTATTTGGGGTGAAGGACTCGGGAATATGCATGTTTGGAGTTCTTCAAAGACATACCTAATGCATAAGTAATGTTTTACACTTTCAAGTGTAAAGTCCCTATTTTGCCTCAGGTTTGCTTCAGCGTCTTTTTATACACAAACACAATAAATTAAAGAAAACTGCAAGGAGATGATTACAGGATATACTCAAATCAATCAATTTGCCAGGATAATGTGACTGTGACGTGTTGTAAACTTACCAAGCTTATATGCAACATCTTTAACATTCACATCATGCAAATCAACTTGCGATTGGATCTTAACTAACCAATCACAATCATGAACCAGAAGTGTTGACATCATCCTAAATATGCATTTAATTGGTTTAGACACGCAAATATGTTATGTCCACTGCAACTATCTATGGGTCTGAAGGGGTTAAGGATACTATAGTATAGAAGATGTGGTTAAACCTCTGACCTATATTTTTAATCTGTCACTTTCAACTGGAAACATTCTAGCAAAGGTTATGCTTTTATATAAATCTGGTGGAAAAAAATATATTGTTTCAAATGATAGATCAATGTCTTTGCTTACACTTTTTTTTTTTAAATTCTGGAGAAATTATTTGTGATCAGAATGGAGAGCTTTATTGAAAAACATTGCATCTTAAGTGACCATCAGTGCACAGTTTTAGAACAAATCAGTCAACAGGATTAGCTCTCATGAAATTCAAATACCTACTGCAATAGACAATACATTCTATACAATAGGAATTTTTCATCTAAAAAATAATTTTATATGATAGATCATGAATTATTATTGCATTAATTGTATAAATATTCTGTCAGAGGGGTAGCTCATTCCTGGTTCTGTTCCTATTTGAGTGATAGATGGCAATATGCGTGCGTCTTGTGATAACATTTATTCTGTGTCTTTAAAGGTAACATGTAGGGTTCCACAAGGATCGGTCCTTGGGCCAAAATTATTTATTCTGTATCTGAATGGTTTTGGTGTCTAAATCTGTTAATTGCATTCTTTTTTATAGAGGACACACTTGAATGATTTGATCACCACTGTTTAATGTGGAATTGAATTTGTAAAAAACAAACAAACTAATAATTATAAAATGTGGTTTTATTTGTATAAGTTCTTTATAATGCAAATAAAACACAATTTATATTTGGTAACCGTAATATAGATTCAGCAGTGGAATTGAAAATAGTGAAATTGAAAATAGATAGATGATACAGAAATTGAAATGAATGAATGAAATTCTTAGGTGTCATTTTGCACTATAAATTGAAATGGAAAATAAAATGCATATAAATTGTCAGCTCAAAAATAGTCAAATCAATTGCCATTATATATAAGGTGAAGGATCTGTTGAACCAACATGCGCTGTATATTTTGTACTATTCTTTGGTTATTCCTTATATAACATACCCTGTAAAAAAAAAAAAAAAGTAAAAAAAAAAACGGTAATTTTCCGGCAGATGGGGTGCCAGAAAAATGCTGTGAAATAACAGAAAATTACTTTCTCGTAAAAAAAAAACTGCAATCCCAACACATCAATATATATTCTACAAAAGAGAGCTGTAAGGATAATAACAAAGTCAAATTGTAGAGAACTATCAAATTATCTATTTATTAAGTTCAGAGCTTTAACATTTTGGGGATTTGGTAAATTATAAAATAACAGTGACAACGTATAAATGATAATATAAACAGATGTCTAGTCATATGGAAAATATGTTTAAGAAAAAAGAATGTAGATATAACCTCTGACGGAAGCAACATTTTGACACAATAAAATACTAGACTAAAATAAAAGATTAATGTATTTATTTACCCCTGGGCGTTATTTGACCATTTTTTGGCTTTTTGTTGGTTCTGACCAAGCCATTTCAAAATAAAATAACGCCCATGGGTTAAGTGGTGTGAAAGTATGGAATAATCTTGATAAAGATTTGAAAGGGTGTCAGACCATTTTTAAGTAAAATGATTGAAAAATGTGAGAATGAAGGTCATGATGTTTTTTTGTTTTGTTAATATGTTATTAATTATGTGTGATGTTTGAGTTAATTGTTTTGAATGTCTCGATCTGTAAAAAGGGTAAGTGTAAATAAGCGTGAGCTTCAGCCTATGCCTTTTCGGTCTGTGTGTGTGTGTGTGCGCGCGTGTTTTTTTCTTTTTTTTTAATGACAGATCTGTGTGTTGTTGTTTTTGAAATGACTGATCAAAATAAAATGTTATTTATTCATTCATTTATCAACATAACTATTAGCCCATTTGTATCACTCTCTGTGCTCCACTAAGGTCATGTGCAGTTATTTCTCGCCAACGGCATCATGTGATTGCATAATAGCTTTCAGGCCTCTTGCAGCCTAAGCCAGTCTCTAGCTTTGGGATCGTGATAATGGAAATGTAATTCTGTTGAAGAGATTAGATTCAGGCCACTTGACCCTGCAGCAAAGCTTAGCTCTCGCCTTTGCACATCTGTTTGGACATTAATTGGCTCGAGTGATTCGGGTGTCCTTCTTGGAATTGAACTCAGCTGAGGGGGAAAAGAAGAAAAATTTGCGAGGTCTTCAATAAATCAATGTAATGCTTCTGGGGAGAATTATGGGAGGCCATCAAGTACATAATGGAAGGCACACGAGTGATTTTACATTCTGTATGCTGTCCAAACATTTGAGGCCAACAACAATAAATCAGTCAATAATTAGTCATATGACTAACCAAATTTTTCCCTAAACCAGAGTCCACATTACAATCATGCTTTTAGAAAACAAAACTTTATTTAGTCATCTGTTTTAATCCTCAAACTTGTTACTTTATAGCGGGTGTGGTGGGGACATCTTGCAACGTTAATATTGTGCAGAGAATAGAAACACTGTAAACAAACATGAGAGGACTATAAGCAGGTTTAGAGGCCGGCATTACATGATTATAATGATAACTCAGGATATGATATGAACATGAGCCACCATGTCACTATAATTCTGCAAAGATCAATATAAGTCAAGGGAACACTGTACAGTATATCTACAGATGTGATGGTATTGATGTAGCAGAAGGAGATGAAAAACATTAAAGGCAAAAGTAATGATCTATTTTATTTTTATTTTTATTTTTTTACAGTTGCCGTAATGTACATCGATGGTGGAATTACTGTAGGACCAGTGAATCCGTTGTTTTATAGAAGTGACGTGAATTGATAACATATTGTGAGACTAAGTACATCAGTATATTAAGGTATTGACGTTGTTGCTCAACCCTAATCGACACTGAGGATTTATTTTTAGTAGCAGAAGACTTTGCTTCCTCCCTCACCTTCCAGCCGCAGTACTTTGTGTTCTGGGACTGATTTACAAATCAAACACTGAAGGTAAAGAGCACAGTTATACATGGTAAAGGGCTGTAAAATCAATGCCAAGTCCCTAAGAGCACAATGACACGTTTGTGTGTGTGCGTGCGTGCGTGCTTGTGTCTTGGGACTGCTGAACAAATGCTTCTGATTGGCCTGTGTGTGTTAACACTGCACGAACACTGTCTTGGGTCACATCCAGTTGGCGCCATTCCTCTGGGACTGCGTCGAACTATACATGGTTAATTATTTTTCTTACAATGGAGCAGAGATTGAGTAAACCTGAGCATTCAAGCATGAATGATACGAGTTCAAGCTGATTCAAGCAACAAGGGACACAAGTGTTACTGAGGCTGTCAGTCACTTTTGATAACTGTATTGACAGCAAGTTTCTCATTACGCAATAATGAGGTACAGCGGAAAAAGATAAGACTCCCACCAACATGATACAGCAAACTCTAAAAACTACTAGCTACAGCTACAAAGTAACTAATAACCGAACCTGCAGCTAAAAGCGCATTGTGATGGTGATGTTGCAGGCACCGTGGCCAACTATGGATGCTTGTAATCCTGAAGTCCTGTGTATGTATGGTCTGATCATCATAGGGCAGGAGCTTCCCGCTGGATCTTGACCATTCCTTATGTTTGAAGCTAAATGCTCTAACCCAGGTTTTTTAAAAAACCCAAATAATAGCATATTCAGGTTTTGCGGGTGCTTAAATGTCCTTTCAAAACCTGAATATTGACAATAAACGGGTTCTAAAAGGGTTACTATGTAAACATACTCAACAGTTTTATTTAGAATCTGGAAGTTGTCAGCCATGGAATATGACAAAAACACAGAACCCCCCCACACCTGAATGGTTATATATATATACAGTATATATATATATATATTTATATATATATATATATATATGACCCCTCGATCAAATCCACAAAAATTGCGTTAACCCTCCTGCACCACCATTTAGACCTACTTTTTACAAGTCTAAAAGCGAGTCTATTTTTTTGTCACCAAATTGTGAGCTTTGCTGAATGTCCAGTGAGGGAAAAGACGGTAAGTAAAGAGGCACCCGGTTTTCCCCCCGAGCGCACTGGCACCAGTCTACAAAAATAGGGGCCCATAACTGTAATTTGCAAGGAATGTGGTCTACTGCTCTTACTACCTTCACAAGTACAACTTCTTGAAAAATGCTTAGATGATGGCGGGGACAGAAAATACTTTCACAAATAATGGATGACTTCATTAAGTCAATGGTTGAGGACATATTCTGATAAACAATGTGAAAGAATATGCAATCCAAGATGCCCATGGTGACGACCCAGTTGAGCATTCCTGCTATTGTCCTAATGAAGCCTCGTTGGCTGTGTCTTATTCTTGTTACTTGTGCTTATAATGAGGGTCAGGCTGCGAGGCCAGCCAGCTCTGATCCCTCTTAGAAGGAACTAGCAAAAGGAAAGGAAGACAACAACTGGAAAGAAAGGTTTTATATTCTGATGTTAGTGGTGTCGAAATAGGATACCCCGAATGCATCTAGAGGATTCTCTTTGATTTTGTCTTATATCAGCAATTAACTGTGAAGCGGCTGATACTCGAGAAGACAAAGTTAATTAACACATTCACACATACATTGGTTGGTTACACAACATCAGTTCAGCACAGACACTGTCGTCTACTTTCAGCTCAGATTTCTTTACCCTTCAGCGATAATAGAAGCAGGCAAAAGCAAAGAGTAAAAATCAATGAAGAGAGATTTACCATTAAAAGGTCCCTTGTGGCTGAAAAAAGGAAACACTTATAAAGAGATGAAATTACTGTGCTTAGTAGCACAAGATCTCCAATTCCACTGCATACAGTAGTTTGTTGAGGTCACTTGGAATTAAGTAGGCCAAATAACTAATGAGTGTGTTGAAGTGTAAAATTATAGAATATGATCAAAGAGAGCAAGTGCTAGATGATGACTCATGATAATTAACATTTTGCAGGAACTCTGGGCAATAAAAATAAATAAATAAAAGGGAGGCTTATCGGCTGATCAAACATTAATAACTTTGGGAGTTGTAAGGCATATAATTTTATCAGTTGACTCCCTCTGAGTCATATTATATATTTATTTTTTCTATTTTGTACTTTGTTTGGAAGAAAATAGCATTTTTATGACCGGCAACAATTGTTGCCAGTGGTCACACAGCTTGTCTCTATAGTGAAATGTAATAATAATAATAATAATAATAATAATATTAATGGTACAAAAATAATATAGTCATAATAAATAAAGAAAAAGGTGGAGGGGGTGAGGAGTGTAAAATAAACAAACAAAAAACATAAAACGGCACATGGATACCAATGGATATGATCATCCCAAAAAGGTAGCTAATGATCATGGTTCAAAGTTCAAACCTTGGTTCCCCTGTATAAAATTCAAAACAATAAACAATTTGAACTGGTTCCTTTATTCATAAACAACATTTGAAACAGCACAGAAATGCAACGCAAATGATAACCTACATAACCATATTCTCAAATATCCATATACTCAAAACTCGAAAGCAGCGGTGTCCAAACACTTGTTTAACCTAAATCTGATGTTCTTCAAGCTAAACAATGGCGTTGTGACAACTGCAAAAGTGCTCAGAAATATTTTCTGTCACTCAAAAGCGGCAGTTCATCATGAAATCTAAAAGACAAACGAAAAACAATGGTGTAATTCTGTGTGCATTTATGTAACTCAAAAGTTCATTAGCAACAAAGCCAAACGCCATTTCTGTATACAACTATGTCCAAAGGAATGACTCTGTTTATCTGTGAGTGGCGAGGAGTTGCCATCCTTCCCTGTTTGGACTTAAGGCTGTAAGATATGGACTCAATTTCATATCATAATCAAACACATAGAAATTCATGAGTTAAAAAAGCCAGAATTAGCCAGAAGGCTACTTTCCATCTGTAGTCTACTGGCCATCACTTTAACCCAGAAGCAGATTTGTCTGACCGCACCCGATTGTCATTAGCTATCTTTAGCTGTCAACAAAGCCAAACTTGAAAGGGTAGTATATGGTTGGTTGGCAAGCCATGCTTTACTAAGCAACGCAAGTTTATGTGACATATAGGAAGAACAGATTGTTGGCGGGGCCTCGCAAAACAGCTTCCAACCAAGGGCGGGCACAGCTGACTGCCAGGGCGGGCCCGGCCCCCTAATGCCCGCCCATGCCACCGGGTCCGATGTTAACTAACATAGAAAGATCACTTAGCGTCTAACAAGTAAATAATACATCCATTTTCTTAACCGCTTGTCCTCACAAGGGTCGCGGGGGTTGCTGGAGCCTATCCCAGCTGGCTTCGGGCAGTAGGCAGGGTGCACCGTGAACTGGTTGCCAGCCAATTGCAGGGCACACAGAGATGAACAACCATGCTCACAATCACACCTATGGACAATTTGGAGTGTCCAATCAACCTGCCATGCATGTCTTTGGAATGTGGGAGGAAACCAGAGTACCCGGAGCACTGGGAGGCGGACTTGCTAACAGCCACTGTGCCGCCCGCAAGAAAATAATAAAAGTATCAGAATCTAAAGACACAGTACCTGTGATTTTGTTTAGCTAAGAAGAGTAGCAATTGTACATGATTCTATAAAATGTAAACAGTAAGTTATGAGCAATCCTGTAAACAGTGTTTTCCTTTAGTTAGTGACAACCCACTGGCAACTTTTGTTGCCACTCACAAAAATAGGCCCACGAACAAACAAATATTTATCCCACATAATATTTTTGGGGGTGAGGGTTACTCTTGAGACTTCAATGATTGAATAATCATGAATATATTTGTGGGTAAATCATAAGAAATTTATGAAAGTTATCTTTTCCCATTAACCATGTCTTCAGCCAGAAGGAACAGGAAGCAGATGATGTCATGTAACAGGATGTGCTTGGAAACAATATTTTATAGACCAAACCCTTTGTCTAAGTTGTCTACTAGTATATAAGTGGAAAAGGTTGCATTAACAGTTTTCAAGATTGAGTCAAATTACTGAACAAAAGATACTGACTATCTATTGCAAGGTATGTTTTTTTTCTAGTGGCATGAGTTTTTGATGACCTTGACTTGACCAACTTTAAAATGTTCCCATTTGGCAGCAAAAAGCATTCATTCATTAATGTTGTCAGGCCTTTGGCCCACCGAGGTCCTTAGTGAAAGCTTTTACAATGTCACTTGATCCTGGGGACACCTAAAGTAGACGAGATCTGAGGTAGGTCCTGTGGTTTTGCAAAGGAGGGCACCCATTATCCATATGGCTTATCCAGAGCAGCATTGCAGGGGGGTTGTGGAGCCTTTCCCTGCTGACATTGGGTGAGAGGCAGGATAAATCCAAGACTGATCAATATATGGCTGCGGGTTGTTCTACCCGTCGTCTTATCTATCTACCTACCAATCAAATCTGTAACTGAGAAGTCATTTTTTTTGTCATACCATACTCAGTGAGGATTTCATGAGATAAAATGCACACTTATATCCACAACCTTGCTCAACACACTCGTAATACAAACAGGAGAAAGTCTAACTAAAAAGCAACATTTTGCTTAGCTTAATTTACTTGACATTGCTATTTTATTTGCCGTTGCTTTGTTTATAGTGTACTTTATGTTTTGTGCATTTGTTTGCTAACAGCATATCACATCATTTTGCATACTCCGATTAATGGCCAATTCATTCAAATCATATCTAAAAAGCATAATGACACAATTCAAAACAACACTTTTTATTTAGGTTAGCTGCTTGTATTGGGCTACTGTGTTGAGCAAGATTCTGTGTAGTTGTGCATTTTATTTCATGAACCCATAACTGTGGATGATAAGATAAACAATGACTTCTCAGCCATGTTGTTTCCCTGCTGTCATCATCTCCAAATAATGAAGAAATGAGAATATTTAAGAATGTTTTGTCTGTGGGATTCCATTCCAGGGCAGTCACATTGATGACGTTTCCATGATTGGAAATGGCAGTGGTAATTTCAGTGATAACAGCAACACGTTTTTTTCCCCTCGACTATCATAATCCAGGAGATTTCTGAGCAGCAAGAGCAAGGATAGAGAGGGATCGAAATTGAGAGAGGGGTAAGCCTTAGAGGAGAGTGAATCTTGGAAGAAGGATGTTTCAGCCAGCAAATCCTGATGTCCCCTTTTTAAGTAGGAAAATAAAATGGGAGAAGTGAGGAGGGGAGGATTGCCCCTCAGGCGTGGCTCTACCATGTTCTTATCGCCAGCAGCAGCCTGTGGCTGAAGGGCAGCAAACAAATCGGAAATGGGTGGTTTTGAGACAACAACAAGCAGCACAGATGACAAGCTGCGGTTACCCCTTAGATGCTTTAATCACTCTCGAGCAGCTCTACGAATTGTCTATGATCCACCAACTACAATCCATGTTGTATTCTTTTAAGCTATCATTATTGGGCGAATACATGAAATGTAGAATTTCAGTTAACTGTACTTTGCTGTCAGTGTTACATGGGAAAACACATGTAATTGTGAACTGTTGAACTTTTGAAGAACAAGAAGGAAGAAAAATGTGGCACCCTCCAGCACCAGTTAGAACCCGAACACAGGCCAGACACGGATGTTGGAAAACAGAGATTCTTTATAGACAAAAGTATAAAGTAACAACAGAGAGCAGGGCTGGATGCAGATGTCCTCAAAGCAAACACTTGATGGAGAAACCTTGACATAAATCTTGAGCTGGCTGGATGCATAGAAAACCTTCAGCTAAGTGGCCTCGGCTAAAGAACCTCGACGTACTAGTATCATTCAGTAACTGTCGTTAAGGCGATGCACAATTCTATATGACAGAATAAAGGCTTATATGGTAAAATAAGAATGACTAGACACACTAAGAGTGACTAATATAGGACAATAGCAACTGCATAGCAACCGACAACAGTATCATCATAAGGGACATCATAACTGCATAGTAACTACAAAATAAGAGTAACTAGACAAACTAAGAGTGTCTAATACATTATATATATTGGTATTGATTCTGTGTGTTTGCAAAATTATAAAATTGTTTGATATAATCTCTTTCAATAGTCCACTTGGGAACCTATTGAATTGAATATTGTAGTTTTTTTCCCTTGTAACTACCGTTGATTATTTTATTTGTTACTTTGTATGTTTAAAAATATATATATATTTAACTGTGTCATGTGTAAGGAGGGACCTCAGGAAGACTATGATGGCTAAAGGGGATCCTAATAAATAAACAAATGAACAAAATCCTCATAAATGACATAGCAACAGCATATGAACTGCAAATAACATCACAAGGGACAAAGAAACTGACATCACTTCATAATACAATGGCCCAACCCCAAAACAGTCATGTTATTGGTTCATATGTGTAATGTAATAGATGAAATTTTCTCTTGATACCAGACATGTTTTTTTTATTTATTTGAACACAGCTGCAGCTGAGTTTATTTAAATTGATTTTTGGACTTCTGTCATAGAGATTTTGCTGCACCCTCTCAATAAAAGCTTTTTTCTGAGGCATAAAAAATTCAAATCAATTCCAACTGGGACGTGATCTTTACTTATTTTTCTGGTGTTTGAATCACAAACAAATCGATCATGTTCACATCGTCAATTCTTTTTGGACTATCCCAAAATATGGCGGTGCGACTTCCCATTGGCTTTGTGCTGGAGGCTCCCATATGGAGTTGAGCAGCAGTATGGCTTGCTTCGAATCAGGATACATCGTTTTTCTCAGCTTTGTCCATTTTGTCGGAGCAGATTATAGGTTTGCGAGAAGGATTGGTTGAGAGGGAAACGGATAGCTTTCACTTTCTTGCTGTTGCTCTCTCAGCCACTTCATTTCCCCTGCGATAGAAGTCCAAAGTGATCCTGCTGATCTCAGTCTGAGCCACTTGCTATCCCTTGTACAGAGCCTGGACCTTTATACTGTGTAACACTTGTTTTCAGCCAGAATACTCACCAGATGGACAGCAGGTGAGCCCACCAGCATCAAGAAAGCCCTGAGTCAGTGTAATAGACTATAGAGGCGCATCAGTAATGTCAAAATACACCACAGAAAAGGTCCTGAAAGCAGGGTATCCTCTTGTATATTGAGGATGTGTTCAGAATATATTTAAATCACAAATCAACTTCTCATTGTCAGCGGGTGGAATTAAATTAGATGTTGGCCTAATGAGAGTGGTTCAGTAAATTCAGTGGAGATCAGTAATGTTAGGAAAGTATTGTTGAGATATTTCATTTTCACTGTACTACAGAAGGTGCTTGCCTGTTAAGCATCTCACTTACACTGAAACAGAATCAAATCCGTATGATCATTGTTAATTGAGGGAAGACAAGCAATGCTATGCAGTGGACATCAAGATTTCATTGAAACATAGAGCAGCTCCAGAGAATAGATTCACCAATATCTATGGAGACCCAGACATGACAAGGGAATTTGTTTGTGGTGACAAAATATAGAAATGGCATGCACACACATAATAATAATAATAATAATAATAATAATAATAATAATAATAATAATAATAATAATAATAATAATAATAATAATAATAATAATAATAATAATAATAATGTTGCCAGCCGCCGTGTGCACTCCCTTCCCCCGGCCCGAATAGGGTTTGACAAATGTCTGTCGCCCATTCCCCAGTTGACGAATAGTCCGTCCCTGATTTCAGCAATACACAATGCACATAGTGCAATGTATATAGTAAAGTGTGTTTCTTTAAGGTGTTTTAAAATCTTGTTCCATGCGCCCACCTTTTAACTTTGAGTTCCCGCCCCTCCAAAAGTCTGCACGCCACTGATAGCGAGTATATAAATATTTAAGAGGTCATTTACAAATTTAAAATAGATTTTGGGCCATTGGAACCAGTCTGTTTTCCATTTTTTGGGGTGGGGGTCGCTTTCTATTTCTTTATACAACACCAGCATGAGAGAATTTTCATCCAATGTTCTTGCAATGAGCTGACCAATTTGAAACGCATCTGTCCAATTACACCTAACAACCCCAAGATAATGAACTCACTTCCCTCTAGCTTCCGTTGTATGAGTATCAATTTCAGCAGTTTAGCAGCCAGTCTAATGTTACTCCTGCTAGAATTTCTATGCAGAGGTACTTCATAAGTGCGAGCAAATGTGTGATGTCTAGATGGACTTTTGATTTACATTAAGAGACTTTGTTGAAAGTTTGACATGAACATCTGCAATGCAAAAGATACAATAGGACCAAAGTCGGTCCAAACTTTGGCATTGTCAGACCACGTCATAATAGTAACGCAGGGATTTTGGTAAATTTGAGCGAGGGACAGGCAGATTCAGATATGGGCATGGATATCATCTATAAGTGAGAGTGACACATTTAGAGGAAATGAGAGGCGTCGCTTTAATTGACTGTGTTCACGCCCAGAGCTGCGCAAATGGACCTTTTTTAAATACGCCATCTTACACGTATCAGCATCCATCTGCGGAGATTTATGCTTCATGTCTCGCGTCTTGCATGTCATGAAAATTGAGTCTCACGTCTTTAAAAGGGGAATTTTTTACGAGTAATTGTCACGACAATGCAATGGATGGCATTCTTTGAATGAATGAAAACAAAAGTTCCTTCATTACTTTCAATATTTGTACTCACTGACTGATAAGGAAAAACCGATAGAGGTTTTCATCATTGGAGTGCCCTTATGCACATAACAGCTCTCCGCAGCCAATTCTACTGAAAATCAATTTGCATCCCTCAGAATGAGCTGTGGCCAATTCCCATGGATATGTTTATTCATTCTCGCCAAATGAGATTACAAAACAACAGAGTGACCCTGAAAATACCATGACAAATTAATTTCTTGATGCATGTAAAGTATGTGTTGCCAATATGACCAGCATAAAAGTGGTCTGTGTGCACAGAAATTCTCCCAAGAAAACATTTTCATTGTAGTTTCATTGCAACTGCACGTCATTCAATGATGTATTACCTGTCTTCGAGAAATTCTTCCACTGATTGCCGTTCCACTCGTGCTAACTCAAGGACATCAAGGAATGTTACTTCAGTCTAGTCAATAATAATTTATCTACTGTAGAATTCAGTAAGAGGGTCGGCATTGATCAGCATTCTATAAACAATTTAATTCTCTGCTTCATGTTATTAGTATAGGATTATTGAATTTTGACAATAGCCTTTTCTCTTTTTGCAATATCTCACATGACAATTTGGCAAATTTCGTATTAAAAAAAAAAAATCTATCCTTTTGTTCAGTCTACACGTTTAGGTTTAATTTTTATGAAATATTGAGCAATCTTAAGTGTTGAAAATGGCTTGCTCTCTTTAATGAGCCAATGTTAATGTTTGAGCAAACGGGCCATTTTTGGGGTCTCCTGAAAAGTGATGATTTTGGAGGTACGAGTTTTGGCCCAACGGCAGCAATATATATATATATATATATATATATATATATATATATATATATATATATATATTAGGGGTGTAACAAAAACAATTTGAACCGGAAATCCGGTTTTGAGTTAAACGATGCACCGGCATACGGACTGATGAATCAGTCTAAAAATAGCTTGAACCGGCCGATGGCCCGGTCAAGACGTTATAAATCGGTTTTGTGTTGCTGATACAGCTGCTCAAAATTGCTTTATAAAACAACCAAAACAGTTGCGATCGATTCAATGCCATGACAATGAAATATCCTGGATGAATGAGAATATTATTCACAAGCGAGCTGTTGAAATTGCATTTCTTTGACTCTAAGTCACGCGAGACTTCACCCGGTAGACTGTTTGTTTGTGCGTGGGTGGGAAAAAAAGTCACGCGAGACTTGTTGCAGTTATGTGACGTCAGATAGCATTGAGTTTAGAAGGGAGGGAAGCTGAATGAAGACGCGGACAAGATTCACAAATCCGGCAAGTTTAATGTCCAAAGTATGGAGGAGATGTTTATTTTATATGAACAATGGAATACTGGAAAAAAGTGTCGCCATGTACAAAGACCGTCTGTCAACCGCGAGTGCGGCAGATGTACCCTACACGCTTGATTAGATGGCATGGAGCCGGTGTTCAACCGCACGGAGAGAGGAGAGGACTTCTTCCAACTGAAACACCCACAACTTGACCAGAGGAACAGTAATAACAACCATACTGCGTTGTGGAGAATGAGGGCTTTAAGGACATGATAAAAACATTATCGCCCCCAATATGATGTGCAACTAGATTTCTGTTGTGACAATCACGCCGTAGTGAGTCACACACAGACAAAAACATAAGCATGTGTTGAGTGGAAGACAGCAATGAAGTGCCAGCCCTCGTTACTGATAATGGAATACTGTATGACAGGTGACATCATCGTGATGATCAAATTCAGCTATTTTTTCTCAAGAAGAACCTTGATAAGCATTAAGTATAATGTATAGTGTACAGGAACTTGGAATTTGGTCTGTCACATGTCAGAACATTACATATGCAAAAATGTTGCTCACTCTTTTCCAAAATAAAAGCAGATGTTTGCAAATGTGCAAATTACAAGATTTGGATCATTTTAAATTAAACTAAGCTATTCAAACAACAAAAATAATTGTAAATTATTTTGACTAATTGTTGAGTAATCAAATAATCATTGCAACGCTATATATATATATATATATATATATATAGACTGCAACTAAATCCTTTTCTGCAATTTTGTGATTTATTGGTGTGGGTTTTTTTGTTTCTGTGTTTTTGTCATATTCCACGGCTGACAACTTCCAGATTCTAAATAAAACGATTGAAAATGATTACATGCAGTCAGTAACCCTTTTAAAACCCGTTTATTGTCAATATTCAGGTTTTGAAAGGCCATGTAAGCACCCGCAAAACCTGAATATCCCCTTATATATAATTTCATTATCTTTTATGTCAAGCAATTCTTTTAGCTTTTTCGTCAAGTCACAAATTATCAAAACAACAAGTTCAAATCGCAATGACCCCATCTCTGGTAATGTGTCGTACAGACATACCAGTTGATCCTGTATACACGTTTTTCTTCACCGGAAGACATGTGGAGTCTCATTATTGTGCAAAACTGCAGCAGTACTGGCCATGTACCCAGTGCATGTTCCTACTCTGACTCACCAAATTACTTTCTGTTCGTAAAACGACCCCAGCTGTATGCAAACGAACCAGATACCACAAATCCATCAGCTTCTCAAGATTATGGTGCAAAAGCGCCAGAGAGAACCAGAAGAAGGCCACAGATCAAGTCCTACTTCATTGGACACCAATTTCAAATCACTCACAGTGATATACTTAGCTGCAGGGCCGGTCCAGAGGCCAGTGTAATGAGATTCCTACTGCTTCAACCAGCGAGTGCTGACATCCTCACTACATCCCCAAACTGACTTACTCATCTCATTTATTTCCCAAATGCACAGAATGTCCAATCTCCATGATAGATAATATGAGGAGGGTATAACGCATTCGTGAACAGTTGAGTGGGTGTCCAAGAAAACTTACAAAACATTCAGTGCGCCACATAACATAGAGTTAGCACAGATTTTTTTTATATACAGAATGATTTTAAACAAACAAACAAAAAACACTCTGCATCTACCTGGCAATAAATAGTAGATTAATTGACTAATTTTCCAAAAGGAAATACAGTACTTGTCATAAAGTTGATGTGTACGCCAGGCTCAGCTATTGCTAAAATGATGACTTTTGTAATAGAGTGCATCTGTCATAAAACACATTTATTATACATTTTAAAGGGTCTGCAATGTTTTTTCAGGGCAAGAGCTATTTCGACACAATTAAAAATGCCAAGTTGTTATGAAATCTCACCAATTTTATTGTAATTGATGCACGTCATTCACATCTCAGGTTTGTCAACGGGAGCGTCTTGTTGGAAGACCCCTGGAATATTTGTCATCTGTGGGATTCTCTACATGGCAGTTAGTTCATTATAGAAGCATTAAGACTGAGAACTGCTTTTCTTGGCAATGAGTTGGTGGTCCACTATTTCCTCTTATGACCATAAAAATAAGGGCCTGCGACTGGCCGGCTACCAATCTAGGTTATTGCCCTTTGGCCAAGTAGCTGGGATAGGCTCCGGCTCATCTGTGACTTTTAATTTGTTAGACAATAGAAACGGATAGATGGATGAATGGATGGCAATAAGGAAAGGTTTCATCCTACAGGGGGAAAAAATCAAGTAAGTCACAACTAATATTTGAACACTGACTTATGTAAACAATTCAATTAGTGCAACATAATAATTATTATTTTTCACTTCAAATACATTAAAAAA
Organism: Vanacampus margaritifer; assembly: GCF_051991255.1. Taxonomy (NCBI): domain Eukaryota; kingdom Metazoa; phylum Chordata; class Actinopteri; order Syngnathiformes; family Syngnathidae; genus Vanacampus; species Vanacampus margaritifer. The sequence continues at coordinate 19,318,948 of NC_135439.1, read as the reverse complement.
AAATTCAACTAGTAATTATATATGGGCGGGGGGTTGGACTCCCCTGATTTAGATGAAGTAAAAACTATAAATAATAGTTAATAATAAACTGAAAGGATTTTAATTATAGACAATGGGATAATTGGTTTGCAACAGTTTATAAATTTAGTTTACATGAAGTTGCACCAAATGAATTACTTGTGTGAGTCAATCTATTTTTAAGATATTGTACTTTTTGTTTTTGTAGTGTAGTTGTGTAGATGTCTCTAGTGTTGAATACCAATTATTGATTCATTATCTGATTAATTAAAACAAATGCATAATTTGCGCAAGGGACCCATGAGTAAAAAAGAAATAAATGCAAAGGATCGATACCAGCTGTTTGGTACCGATACTCACTTTAGTATCGATTCTATCGATACATGCATCGATTTGCACAGCCCTAATCATCAGAGAGAGCAAGCCATTTTCAACACTTAAGATTGCTCAATATTTTGTAAAAATAACACCCAACACACACTAACCAATACTGGAAACAATTTGAAATGTACCAAATTGTAACTTATGAGGTTTCAGTCCGATGCCGGCGATATATTCATGTGTGTGTGTGTGTGTGCGTGTATATGTGCATGCATGTGTGTGGCACGTACGTGATTACTGAGACCTGCTGAGAGCACCCAAATGCACCCAGAGGGGTGGCAGGGGACAGCTGGCAGCGATGGACGAGAGCGGAGGCTGCCAAGCAACATTAGTCACACCCATTACTTACGCACTCTGCGCTGGCACACACAAAAGTGACTGTGCCCCTCACGTCCACATTGCACAAAATTCTCATTAACAATTTCACGGCAAGAAAGGATGGGGGAGCAATTAGAGATGGGCTCAAGATGCTTGGAAGAACGAGATGAAGGATCATCATCATCAGTACCATAATCATCGGTCCTTGGCACAGTTACGCGCTCAGACATTTGTGTGACTTCCCGCGGGTCTTCTTGCCTAAAATAACAAAACGCGAGTAAACTCCGTCTAATCTATCCAGACAGTCTGAGAAGTCGGGGAAAAGTGTTTCCATGGTTTTGCCCAGCCTCTTCCACCTTGCGGTGCCTCAAAGGACAAGAGCATCCAAAGTGATGATCCTCGTGCACGGAGATGTGATCTAGGCCAGCCGTTCATCTTCCACTTTTAGAAGGCTGCTAATGAAGTCACAAACAGGCTGACCCTGTGAGACACCCTCTGCTACAAAGATGGAAGGAAACTGAAGGACTAATTGGGAGCACCCATGTTTCCAGTTTAATTGCACGTATCTGGTGAGTCACCTTCGAGGGTCATTACGAGACACCAGATTAATTGAACCCCGTGTTGCCGGACGAAAGGTAACGACGAGCCAAGCTTCACCTTTTTAGGAGTGTGCCGCTCGCACAGGACGCAGATTGCTTCATCTCGCCTCCGCTCTGACTAACAAATGCTCGCAGCCGTTTTCTTTTTATAGAATTCTCCGTGATCATCATTTCACACAGCCCTACTCCCACCAGCCCACTCTAATGGGTCAGAGCCACCGCTTTAAGAGTGTGATGCAGTAATGGCAGTGCTTTTAGCTTGCTCATGTGCGAGGGAATATGGGAATAACAAGCTGCAGAACATGGAGGCAAATATTTTGAGTAGGCTGTAAATTATGACGGTGAGGCAGCTGGTCGGACTGAGTAACGCTGTACAGTATGTGACTTCCCCAACCTGCGACAACAGGATTGAGAAATTCAATGTATGGGGGACTGTTTTCGCTGCTTTTAAAGCACACGTTTATTTTCAAGGTCAACTGTCATCTCACAAAATGGCTGCGTTTTTGCAACACTGCGACCTTGCTGTGCATGTCTGAGCTGATACCTGCAAGGCTCATAAGTTGGGTCCAAGGCTTCCAGCCCAGTCTTTAGTCAATGTCAAAAGTTTGGCAAGATCAGCTATTCAATGTTGATGGCTCAGAGGGTCTGCTTGCTCTCCTAAAATGCAGGTTACCACCACTGAGATTACAATGAAAACACACAAATGAGGCCAAATGGAAGTTATTGTTAGCATTCTGACCAAATGTTTTACTTTTTTGGGGACACAGTCATTCTTTTATAATAGAATGATTTCACATGGCTCACATTTATTGATGCCAGATTCTTACTTTATACTAAAGCAGAGACTGATACTAAGGTTCATTGCTTTAGAATCAACCAACTATGTTATAATTGAAATACGCCCAAGTTGTGATGAAACATTTCCCCGCGTCGTTTGTGTTTTTGTTCAACATCCTCATTTGCCTCGCAATTCATTTATTTTTCTTTGTAAAACAAAAACAGTACTGTTTGATAACATACTGTTAAGCATAAAATGAATTGAATACGGCAGTATACAATTTTGCTGGCACTGGCAGTTTTTGGACCGACTACAATTTTACAGGAACTCATGCAGGACTGTTTTTCTTTAAAATCATAAACAATCATCTATCCATCCATTATCTGAACAGCTTATCCTCAATCGCAAATCTTACCATTTTTAGGGATGATTATCCTACAGTATATCAGCATTTTATTGTTGAAAAGGAAGACACTTTTAAGTTTGCAAGACAGCCTAACGTTTCTGCGGTGTCCAAACTACGGCATAGGGGCCTTTTGCGGCCCACCGTCCTAGCAGCTTTCTAGCAGCTTTCAGCATATACAGTATGAAAAATAACTTTCGACATGGCCTGTAACCCAATTGGGTGTGATATTTGAAAATGTGGGGGGTTGCAGAACCAATCACATCTCTCCGCGTCTTGGGCCAAAGTCAGACCATCTGTAAGTGCAACTTTGCAAAGATGAACCAGATTGTACAAATTGGCGCATCCAATTGGGTTAAGCAATGGGCTCTTTGCACAAATTCACTATTTCCTGAACTCAACACCACTCCTTCATTTCCTGTCTTTCATGATTGGACAAACTGATTAATCCAGGTGTGTCTGGCCATTGTCGTCGTGGTTACTGAGGTCAGGCACATGGGTTTGCCTGATTAGGAAGTTCCTTGTTTAAGACAGAAGTTTGTTTGTTTTTCTCTTTGATTATTTTATCATTTTAGTTATTGTTTCTATTTCCTATCACAGTTGTTATTTTGCTTCTTTTAAGTATAAAGTAGATTTTCCCAAATAGATTAGAAAATAAACATGCACAAAATCAAAACCTGATTGTGTACTGTGTGTGTGTTTTAGCAATTTATATTAACCTCTAAAGCTAAACAAAAAACTCACAAAATTGTTAGAGGGTACAATCTATATTTTAATTTTACTTATTGAACTAGGTTATCGTCTGTTATTTGATAAATGATCAAAAATAAATGTGGGTGGTGCTCTGCAGACTCGGCTCAAAATTTATTCAAATATTAAATTTGAGTCTCCTTCCATTAATGAGTCAATTGATTATTAATTTAATAATTAACAATTACTAATTTAATAATTAATTGAACCAATTTACCCTACAAATGTTAAAGTGGCCCTTGCATCTTTTGATTTTTCTGTATGTGGCCCTTGAAGGAAAAAGTTGGAACATCTCTGAACCATTTAAAATGAGTTAGTAAAAAGAGCACGAGAAATAGAAAAGAGAAAATTCTGTGAAAACAGGTAAGATAATTATTAATTCATCCATTCATCCATTTTTGATGTTGTGTATCGTGTTCCGTGTTGCGGGAAACGGGAGTCTTTCCCCGCTGACTTTAATTGAAAGGTGGACTACACTTTGGACGAGTGGCCAGTCAGCTTCTGGCCACTTATAGAGACAGACAACCATTCCCACTGATTCACTGAATGGAAATTGAACTCCTGCATACACAGAAGTCAGGCGGGTGTATCACTGCACCGTCATGATCATTTATTTATTACAAATTCATAAATAAATTAATAGATACTGTAAAACAGATCATTTATGAGTACCATTTCATGTGAATGGAGATAAAGTCAGGTTTAAAATGCTTACTACTACAAAACACTTCAAAATAGTTGACTCAAAATTTTGCGCGTTACACATGTTGATCCTTTGAGAAGTCACTCATGATCGATTAGTAAAAAGTGCATGCTATGATGTGATTACTATTAAATGCATACAGACTTGATTTAAAATGCATTATCTTACAGATTTCATGCTCGTGTCTATTACGTGTGATGTTTAAGGTGACAATCTTAGTGAAATTTACAGATACATTTTGTACATTGTAATACAGTGGCTACAAATGAGCTGCTGCTTGCTTCAGTTATGAGCGCCAAGTTAATTCAACACGTCACAAGAAGATGAAAAAAGATCCTTCAAGCTGTTAAAAGAGGAGTCAACACAAAAATATTATTTACAATATGTTCTTTGCGACCCCACTAGTCTAAACATAGTATTCTGATTTATATCGTGTTTGTAGAATATGAATTAAGCAGCAAAATCCACCCATTGACAAAATGGCGGAATATCGTGTTAAGACTTTGACTTCCCCTTCAATGCCACTGCTAGTTTGAGGTTTTTTGTTTTTTAAAAAAAAATCTTTTTTATTCATTTCAATCCAATACAAAACCTGCCAGTTTGAGTTTGTTGACAAAATTAACATAAAACAAAGAACAAACAAAAAAATTACACACCGTGTATTGCCTTGTGAGTCTGATTAGCTAAATGCTAACATAGACATACCATTGACATGCGGTTAGCATAAATCGTGGAAATTTCAGAACGTTTTAAGTGATGGATAATTGAACACAAATGGTGTAACAAGACATGTAGACTGATTAACACTCCCAGTCATATATTCTTTATCCTCTGCAAAAAAAAGACTAAAAGTAGGAGAAAATCCACATAAGCACAGTGTGAACTGTGAAGTGATATGCAATCTAGGATTTCTTGACATGCTAACCACTACTTTACTAAATGAGACCGAAGCAATAGTGCACATTACCAATTATGTTTTGCAGTGCAGTTGTGTAAGTTTACAAAAGTGTCTTGAGAATTAAATCTTAGAGTTGAGCAGTGTTTTGAGGAGGATGATAACAACAGATGGCTGGAAAAAAAAGGAAAATCCAAACCAGAATATAAACGCATTCATGCTAAAAAAATAAATAAATAAAAAACGTGCACAAATAATTTTTTTTTTCCTTTGTTCATTTATATGTATTTGACTGCTCGTTGTACAAACGCAACTTAACCTTTTCTAATGCGTTGAGATTGATGCATCTAGTGCAGTTGTTCTTTTCCTGAGTCTCTGTTTGAACAAACAGCAGAATTAGTCGAGTGACTCTGCAGTTGGAAGAAGAGATGGAGTTTGATGGGCCTGACCTTTCATGTGCCTTCATGCATGGCACACCAGCCTGAGAACACTTGTCAAGAGTGTGTGCGCAAACAATATGTTCGTGTAGGCGCTGTAATCGTTCAAATTGAGTAAGAAGGTGAAGTGGGAAAAAAAAACATTGAGGAAGGAGAAAGGTTATTTTTGCTGCTCCGCTGTGTGTGGCAGGTAAAACCTGTTGGGCAGAGTTTTGAATACACACGAACTGTATGGGAGCAGCAGAAAGACAGTGAGAGAGGAACACGGGCTGAAGCAAAATGTCAACATGATGAAGCCAACCTTTGCAAGCAATCTTTGCTCTAAGTGAGCTTGTGTCCCGGAATTAATAATCAGCTCTATCAAATTGTTTTGGAATCATTAATTTGCAAAGGTTTGTCATATATTCCCACTCCGGGGTCTATAAATCCTGAGCTTGTGGCTAATATATTCGCTGAGCAGTGCTGGTGTGAGATGCCTGCTGTGGGGGGCTTTTTATTGGCAGTGAGGATGCTGCTTGTTAAACAAGCCTCATCAAAGCTCCACGGGTGCCAGGCGCATGTGAAAGAGAGATCAATCTGTCCGACCCGTGTCAAGTCTTTGATAGATGAAGCGGGAGAGAGGGAGGAGCCATCGTCATATACCTCCGAGACTAAGCCCTCTGGCTGCCACTCAGGCAGAATGGATGCAGCACGCAAGGCTCAGCAGAGCTGTCAGACACATGACTGCCTTGAATACCTCAAGGGTTTAGAAATAAGTTGATTACATTGTTTAAACTCTGCATCCTTGATTATTGTTTCTGTGTCAGTCAAAGGTCATAAGGTGGATGCAACTGAATCCCAGAATATTTTTGTTTATCTACCAGAGGCTAGGATAGGAAATATATATATATATATATATATATATACATATATATATATATATATATATATGCTCCCCTACTTACGAACATTCGAGTTACGAACAACGGTACATACGAACATGTCTGCGCGTACAGTATGTCGAAAAATGTTCGGAAAGAGATGCTGTAAGTTAGATTTTGTATGCGCGCCTTTTTCCGAGTAGTGCTTCTTTCCGCCGCTAATACAGATGCTTGGCGCTGTGAGAGCTCACCCAGCATTGGAGGCTCAGCAACGTGTCGAGGAGGAGGAAGAAGAAACGCCTGTCGCTCATAGATAAAGCCATCGCACTCTTCGAGCAGCAAGACCCAAATATTGAACGTTGCACAAAGGTTGCAAATCAATTGAATGATGCCATACAGTGCTACCGCATCATTTATGATGAAAAAAGAAGAAAACTGTGCAATCGCCGTTAGATCGCTTCTTTCGGCCAGTTTCTAGTAAATCCTCCAAGGAAGATACTCATCAACCTTCATCTTCTTCTCCTCGACCCTCAACTTCTTCCTACATTGAAGTTACGCAGGAGGAAGTAACTTTTGAAGCTCATTCCAGCGACGACGAAGAACCTCTCATGATATAAAGTCCTCCTCTTCCTCCTCCTCCTCCTCCATCATCTCCTTAAGCATCGAGTACATCTTCCATCTTCTTCATTTTATTTATCTTATTACGTACATGTACATACTGTGTGTGTCTCTCGCGCTCTCTCTCTAACATGCGTAGTACAGTACTGTACGTATTCTCTTTAAACATAAATTATAATACAAAATATAGCACTCAAGCAACTTACGAACAAATTCACCTTACGAACGATCGCTCGGAACGTAACTCGTTCGTAAGTTGGGGAGCGTCTGTATATATATAATTGCAAGGGTTTACTATAATATGACAATATAACAAATTAACAATTGTTTTTCTTTTTTTATATAATCAAGAGTTCAAATATTCATTAATTTTCCAAACCACGTATTAATTTAGCTTTAATGCTGCATTCGAGGACGTTTTTTCCAAGTTCCGACCTGAAAGCGTTCGAGGCAAAAGTAAACAACCAAAATGGCGGATAGTGATAAAAATTTTTTTATTTTAGTCCTCGAAACTCATTTTGACCTCCAGCAAACTTACCTTATCGCAATTTTGCTTCATTTACTGTTTTTTTATCTTATTTCATAAATATTCCATACAATTCAGTATTTCACCCTATCATTTCATGCCGAGAGATAGCGGCATACTGTCACGTACGTTGTGTTATGTGATGTTTTATCGAATATTTATAATAGAACACTCGTCACAAGATTAGAAAGCAGGATAAAGACGTATTTCTTGTGGAACAACGTTTACTCTTCACACACGCTGCTACAGCGACAACACTTCCTGACCACTGATCAGCTGACCAAAACTAACCAATCAAGAGCTAGCAAACTTTAGATAAATGCAAGTGAATGAGAACATCAGATTCAACACACGTCAATTTAGCTAATTGTATTAAAAGAAATACCAAAATGTATGAATGTGTAAATAATAATTCTGGAAACATAAATGTATAAGTAAATACAGATTTTAACAAATTAACCTAAATCTTACTCTTTTCTAAACCTTACAGTATCTAGCTGGTTGTGGCGTAAGTGGCACCGAGCTTGATTGCGATCCACTGCCGACATCCCGTGCATAACACAAGTTGCAAAAACCTTAACATGCGTGCATCCAGCCCAGCAAAGCTTTTTGTGCGGAGTTCGGAAAAAAACGTTAAAATCTGTGACTCTCACTCTATTCAAAGTGGTGCATAAAATGCAAATTTTAACTCAGAAACTACAATGTGAAACAGCTTATTTGGAGCCTTAAGTCTTAAACCTTGAGTTCACGATATTAATAGTATGTCCCAAACAAAAATCCTTCAATGTGTATGGAAATTCAAAGTGAGTAAAGATTTTATTTTCCATACACACAAATGGCACAAAAAATGCAATATGTTGCTACTAGCAACACTCACATTGCACGCCACACCTGCTCAATATCTCATTCCAGCATTTTGCTTTACTAAATGATAAATTACTTTTCAAATGAATCTACCAATAGCCCTTCATTCACACATTATTCAATGATTTTTGATGATGCAATGTACTGTTTAATAGAAGTCAAAGATTTAAACGTAGCTTTGTCTTAATTGCTTCCTGAGCGGTGAAGGTCCCCCGTTGGTTTATAGTCCAAAATCTATGCACGGCGTAATGAGTGTTCGTAACGCTGCACAGCAGAGGGCAAAGATTGATGGTTTTCATTGAGATAAAGGTAACCTTATCACATTACTGTTAATAAAACATTATTCATTAGGTCAGTGATAAAGCTCCTGCCAGTTCTTCTCCGTGCTGTCCACGGACAGGCTTGTTAGACTCATGCATGATTTGCTCTTTTTAACAACCATTTCATTGCAGCATTGAAGACTTTTAACCCATATAAATGGATGCTCTCTCATTTCATCACAGACAAAATTCATAAAAAAATAGAGATTAATATTTTGAAAGGGGCATTGTAATAAAAAAAAGAAGAAGCTTGCAATTAGGGATGCACCAAAATGAATTTTTTTGTCCGAAACCGAAAACCGAAAATCTGAAATGCTTGGCCGAAAACTGAAACGGCGAAAAAAAATTACGCAATTTTTTTATTATTGTATTTATTATAATTAATTAAAATTATAATATTATTATAAAATATTTAGGCCTATTTAGCACGGGCATTTTAACAAAGCACAATATAAATAGAAATGCGTCCACACCACAGACATGTTGGCGAATGGTACATTAAACACCAAACACGGGGTGAGCAACTGAGCATTTTCTGGTGGTGGGTGCAATTGCGCTTTATAGTCAATGTACAGTACTTCGCACCGGTGGGCACGGATGCGTGCGGTGCGGTGCTGATGTCGCATTTGTAGGCTATTTGGAGTGGGACACGGTGCGGCGCACTTAAAATCAGCACATTCACATATTCACCAACGTTTAAAAATAAATAAATTTCTTCGGCTTTGAGAACGGACTGCAAAGTCACACACAGCGTCTTGTACAGATCTGTAGCCACCCGGACATGGTGGTAAGTGTTTACTTGTTTAAAACCGTTGATAGCAATAGTGCTAACATTAGCTAAAGTATTTAGCATGGCCATCAGAATGCAAGTGAAAAAGTGGAAGCGGTTGAGGGGCTCTCATCAAAAAAAAGACTCTCATCAAAAAAAAAAACGAAGGCGCTGCAGGAGAAAGAGTAGCCCACCTGTACTGCAGTATTCGACAGCGCTCTCTTTTTTGACATAGTTTACCAAGCGACCTTCTCCCTCTCCGGTGTGCACAATGAAGCTGCCGGTACTCGCAAACCAGCGAGCAGGAAGTCAGACACTCACTCCCGTGTTTGGTGTTTAATTCTAACAGACACTTGCTTGCAGTGTTTTCGTTTTTTGCTTGGGTCACCACAACCACTCCTCTTTCGACCATATTCTTTGGCTTGAATTATATTTCGGCCGAATGGCAAAAATGTACATTTTTGCCATTTTCGGTCGAAAATTTTCGGTGGCCGAATATTCGGTGCATCACTACTTGCAATATCTCCGTGTTGAATGTAGCGGCAAACCTACGTGTTTGACACCGCCCACATGGATTATCAACCCCTGAGTGACTTATTTTTGTTGTTGTTTTGTTTCGTTAAAATATTTCCATGTTGGCTTTAATGATGCACGGCTTTGTGATGTCATGCTTTTAAAACAACAACATTTAAGAGCACATCGCAAATTACAAACTCTAAACCAGGGGTGTCAAACTCATATTAGCTGAGGGGCCACATGGAAGAAAATATATTACTAAGTGGGCCGGACCGGTAAAATCATGGTATTTAACTTAAAAACAATTAGCGTCAGTTATAAATCGATTTTCACTATTTGCAGGTCAGACCTAAATAGCGGGGTTCAACTGTAAATATATGGTTAAAAAAATGTAAATGGAAGGCGGCAACACTTCACCTGTATGAGTTGCGGGTGTGTTATATCTACCCGTTTTGCATATATATTGTTCCCAGAATGCATTGTGTTATCAGTTTAAGTTAAGTTTTAGGACAATTATTGTATAACAAAACAATGGAACCCAATAGCCCTAATATTATTATTATTTTTTTAATTAAACATTGATACAGTGGTTTTTGAGATCTACGACGCCGTGCGGATGATGTTGTTTATTTATTTATTTATTTTTGCTTTAACTTGTGAGCATAATTCTACTCTGCAGGAATCTTAATTCTCAAGAAGCAGCAGATTGGAATGCAGTACGGTATATATCTCTCCCCAAACGGAGTTCAAAATAAATTGTTTACATTCTATTTAATTATGTTATTACAATGGGTTTTATAAGCTAACGATTATAGTGTACTATTTTCCTTTTTAAAAACACATTACAACATTTTTTTTAGGTCTTTTGGAGAGACTAGATTGGATTATTGGCCTTTTCATTCATTTCAATGGGTAAAGATTATTTGGGATTTAAAATTACGGAGGTCATGGAATTCATTAAATTTGTATCTCAAGTAGGAATGTTTGATACAATTTTTTTCCAGACCGATACCACTCAACTAGTACTCAACTCTTGAGTGGTCATCAATACTGACACCAAGTACCGATACCACAAGTACCTTTGATACATAAAATTTCCCCTCAAAAAACAATGACAGACTTAAAATTGTATGAAATTAATGGCAATTAGTTCCTGACAGTAAAAACGACCACAAGACGCCGGCCGGTATAGACTGACTTTACTTTACCGTCGTGAGTACGATACCTTGAAATAAGTATTACATCACTCATTCATATGAGTCATACTTGTCTGAACAGTCAGTGTATGAGATCACCCTTCAAAGTGTTTCTTTTGCAGGAGTTTTGTGTGATCTCAAAAGGGTCTCTGCTCAAATATTGGGTTTGTTAGAATGTGAACACAACAGTGAAATGAAAAATTCACAAGTGTTTTTACAAATGACTGTATTGCTGGCTCTGGTGCGCAAATATGTTTTGAAGCATGTCTTGGCTGTTCTTGCTGTTGTCGATGCATTCTGCTTTGTTCACGTTGGTGTGCTTATTGAGCTCCATTTTTGTGTAAGATCAAAGTTGGAGCCAGCTCTCCTTGGGCTATGTTTGCAAAATAATGCAGTGTTTTCTTTCAGGTTAACAAAGCGTCTTTTCCTAACAAGTACTGTATGCTGGATGGCAGGATTCTTGAAAGTGTCTCTTTTCATGTACCTCGACTTGTTGATCTGTGAAAGCAGCAGGCTAGACCATTGCCGTGTTTAAAGAGGTGACAAAGCGGTTTTGAAAAATAAGAAGCTCAATTTTTGTCAAGCGCGCCATTCACGGAGCCTGAGCCAACTAATGAGCAGGCTAAAAAAAATGACAGGATTTGTCAATCTGTTTACATACTGATATACATTGGCAGATCAATGTTCTGACTGCACACAACTCTGAACAGCCACCTAACACTGCTAAAAAGCTACAAAATAAAATACACTCACGTCTCAGGAACAGCAAGCCGGTGAATCTTTAGCATCAATGTCTTTGTCATCCAAGAACTGCTGACACACTCAAGCCGCATGAGGGCTCACTGATGAGCGTGTGATCTGACAATAGGTGTGAAGATCCCATCCCAGTGCTCAATAGCAGTCAGGGTACCTCTGGCTAGCACACCGAGGTCTGTGCAAGTATGCCTTTCCAGAGTATTACTAATTTACTGCCAAAATGGTCATGCTCAGGGGCAGGTAACAGAAAGTTCACCACAGTTTCTCTAACATATTTGTTACGTGGGCTCAGTGTGAACCTGCGATTAGTTGTTAGCAAACCTGGTAAATGTATATTTACGTGTTTACTGCAGGAGAAAAAGAGTGTCTCTGTTTCTGTTATTCGACAGCAAAACGGGTGACCGTCATTGACAAACTTAAAAGGTCCGTTGGTACTGACCCAGATATTGCTGATTACATTGACTGACTTCACCCACATGCTTAGTACATTTTGTCAACAAAAGATAGCACATTTGATATCATCAAAGGCCGATTTGAGGCCTCAGCAATCATGGTTGCTGTGCAGTGATTCTAAAACTCAACTTACACATGAATAATTAAAACTACATATGCAGATGTGAACAAAAACAGAAATCGTCAGCAGCATTGTATTTGGCATAAAAAACATACATGTATCAATAAATCATGCTAGAAGACTTCAGGGAAAGCGTAGTAGCGTCAGAAACACACACACACACACACATATATACAGTATATATATATATATATATATATATATATATATATATATATATATATATATATATATATATATATATATATATATAAACTGCTTAGTGGGCTGAAAGGCAAAACAGTGGACAGTCTATGGCTAGCAAAAAGTTCCAACTCAAAAATAGTTGAATAAGGGCTAATATTAAAACAGTTACGTTGTTGGCATGAAAACCAGCACTGAACACTGTGCAGGGAATTATTATGGACAGTCACATTTTGTATGACTTGTAATTTCATAAAGAGTTTGCCTTGAGATAAATTGTTCAAATGAGTTATAGCTCTTGTCTTTCATGTGCCTTAAATGTTAAACAAGGTTATATTGTACATAGATAGACCATACAGTGTAAATGTGAGGAAATGTTCAATTGAAGTTATCATTTTTTTTAAATTGCGTTGATAGAATGTGGTCAGTATGCAAGAGAAGGAGGACAACAGGGTGTAGAAAATCCATGCATTAATTATTTAAAATAGCTTATTCAGATGGAACTGTTACTCCACATCTTGTGTGAGTGGATTCTACTTTTCTACCGTGGTTGTTACTGGAAGTTTCTATCCAGTGAGTTACTCCCTCCTACAAGTATAAAATGAGGCGTCAGTAAGGATGAACAGGACGTTGCAGGTGTACAAACTGTATTGAACTGAAAACTGACCTCAGTCGTCCTTTTGTTGTAGGACCGAGTACGTGTTTTAATGGTGAAGTTCAAGGGTCACTACCCGAAAGCAAACTGTGGAGAGATGGTTCCTTGCAGCAGACAAAGCTATCAATTATGTTAAACGAGTAAATGATGGGGATTATTGTGAATCAAGTCTAAAAGATGGAAAACATCAAATGTGAATAGAGGAAAAGTTATACCTTTTATCACACAATTACTTTAGAAAGATATTTTCTTGAGAAGAAATTGAATAAAGCCCTATCACCAAAATGCATTATAGAAAGGCTGACTTTCCAAGTGACTGATATGAATTCGGGTCACAAATAATTTTATGGTTGACATGACAATTTCTCCGAAGAGACAGACAGAAGTTCTAGTGTTTTGTTGTTGGTCATGTATGGGTTTCTCTTTTTCTGTCTCTCCCTGTCTTTCTCTTTACATATAAACAGTTTGGTTATTATTTGCATTTGATTTCTTTCAAATTTATATGCAGGGTTACTTTAAAAATGTGTTCCGATACAGTTAGTAATTACAGTATCTGCTAAAAAAAAATGCGGTAAGTAAGCCATAATATTAAAGCAATTTACCTTGATTAATTTTAATTACTTTTGGATTACTCCAATACTAAACATGCGAATTGCAGACCAAAAAAAAATAAAATAAAAAATATATATATATATATATATATATATATATATATATATATTTGTACACAATGGACCCTATTTGCGGGAGATAGGGACTGGGCCAGCCAGCAAATAAGGAAAATACATGTATAATTGAGTACGTTTAAATGCAGGCAATAACCCTTTTAGACCCGAATGTTGGACAAGGGCAAAAACGTGAATATGATCTTATTTGGGCTTTTAAAAATTAAAATAAAACCCCAGGGTTACCCATTTCTTAACCTGAATTCTTGTTCATTTAAACGGCATTCGGAATACCTCGTTTGAATGGGGCATTTCTTTTCTTTTTCATCTACTTTTCTTCTTCTGTTATTTCTATTTACAAGTAATTTTAGCCTTTGTAGCACAGGAATTAAACTTTATTTTCTGTCTCTGCAGCAACAATGCCACAATTTATATCTATACACTTATATATGCGCATATATATGTGCAACCCGCCGGAAATACTCAAGCAGAGATAAACAAACATGACGATGAACGTCTATTTCCGTAATGACGTCCGTCCGTCCGTTACGAATGGGGAATTAAAATTGAGCACAATGACCATGTGCACGTGAGTAACCATCCGCCACACATGTAAATGGTTTATCTTGAATGTCTCAGAAAGCGGACCTTAACCTGAATACTGATTGCATGTAAACGTAGTGACAGCCATTGAAATGCATTTATTTATATACTGTGTAAATATATAAATAATAAAATAAAAAAAGCTTACTTTATATATACTTTATATATATATATACATATATATATATATATATATATATTTTTTTTTTTCCCCCTTGCAACTGTAAATGCATCACCACTGTCTAGGAGTTAGAAGCATTCTAAGGACAAAACTACAGTCAAAAGGTGAAGTCAACACATTAGGTCTGTAGTGTGTTGAATCCCTGTTGTAACTTGTATTCAGACAGCTGTAATAGGTTAAAAGCAGACTGTAAAAACTCATTGCCAGGTGTTGGAATGATGCAGCGTTGTAAATAAAGGCAGTGGCGCATCGATATGAAAAATAATGGTGGTGCGCCAACAACTAAGATACTGGCTAGACATCAGGAAAATAAATGGACTCTCTCTTGCAGTCTAATATGCATTTTCTTTTTAGTGCAAGTTCCCTTTTATCAGCAATTTCATATATATATATATATATATATATATATATATATATATATATATATATATATATATATATATATATATTATTATTATTATTTATTTTTTATTTTTTGCAGGAACAGTGTTTATTATTACTGCCCGAAGCCAGCTGAGATAGGCTCGAGCACCCCCCGCGACCCTTGTGAGGACAAGCGGTTAAGAAAATGGATGGATGGGCATTGTTTATAATTATTTGCTGGTAACATTCCTTAAATTAAATATGTATTGTAAGGTAAGGTAATGTAAGGTTTAGGCTGTTCAAACAGGTGAAGAGAGCCGTCTCTACCCTGGGCTGCTCCCTGGACTCAACTGCCACAGCAGAGAACAGTCACAGGAGGATGATGGCTCGGCTGTCATCCATGCCGGACAATCCAACTCACGCCCTCCAGGACACTCTGACAGCACTGCAACAGACTTGTGCACACGCTCGGTGTCGGAGAGATTTCCCCTCCTGCTTTTCTGCAGCTGTCAGAGTGAACAACTGGAACATTGGATAGTGTATGTACGGACACGAGTTGTTTTTTTTTTAATAGGGATGTTCAATACCTTTTTTTTTTCAGACCGATACCAGTGCGAGTACAGGTAGTCCTCAACTTAAAAACACAATTGTTTCCAATAGGCTGTTCGTAAGTTGCAATGTGTACAGTAAGTCGAGTTACATTGAAAAATATATGAACTTTACGAGCGCAATACACCTGTCTATGGCATTTATGGTCATCAGTCAGCATTTGTTCATATCTGCGAATGTTTGTAACTAGAGGATAGAGTAGTCACTGATACCAAGTTCCAATACCAATGGTACTTTTGAAACATTCATCCATCCATTATCTGAAGTGCTTATCCTCATGAGGGTTGCGGGCCTTTTGAAAAATAAAGTAACAAAACAACAACACAATGACAGATCATTTAAAAAATAAATAAATAAATAAAAACCTGTACTGTATCCCAATATAGCATTTTTCCTTAAAATTAAATTAACGGTAATTGTCTATTCTTACCATTTCTCTTACCCAATCATAAAATGGCCACAAGAGGGCCGCCGTTGTGAGTACCGATACCTTGAAATCTGAACCTGGAATCGGTACTCGCCAGATCCCTAGTTTTTTATTTTGTGCAAAGTGCTTCATGCACAAATGTCTTCTCTGATGAAATTTCAATTCCAATTATTTATACATAAACAATCTGTGTTATTTATTTATTTATTATTATTTCCTGGATCCAATATTGCTGCTGAAACAATGCAAATTTCTCCAATGTGGGACTATTAAAGATGATCTTATCTTATAAACGACCACTATCGAAAAGCCTGCATAAGTAAATGATGTGTTCATACTTTATGTGCAGACCCATCACCAGAGCCCAGGCTTAAGGGGGGCACATGAAATGCATGGGGGGGCCCAATTATGATGAATATGCTACAGAGAGAATTAAAAGGAATCCCGACTGTCATGACAAGTTTGCTCTATATTATTTATTTGGTTGTTAGTAACATACCTATGAGATCATTTTTCAAAAATAATTTCCAGTTTAATACATTTTGTAGAAACTTTATTTGAACATATGCCGCTATTGTTATTTACGTCGCAACGCATTTAGTGCGTTGTGACGTAGAATGACGGCTGGCTGTCTGCCGAGCAATGTGAAACACCTATAAAGATAGCAAGGTAAACCTCCGTAGAGTTCCTCAAGGGACGATCAAAACTCTTGGTATGTGTCTGGTGACGAGAGCACGGCGTTGGGGAGGGTAACTCTACTGATCGCATGTTGTTTCTTTAGGAACGCTACGAGGCTTACCGTGCTTTCTTGATAGGCGTTTCACATTGCTCGGCAATACGCTTGGCCTGTAACAACGCATTGAATGTGTGCAACGTAAATAACAATGGCGGTGTTCGTCCAAATAAAGTTTTTACAAAATCTATTAAACTGGAAATTATTTTTGAAAAATGAATCTCATAGTTATGTTAGTATCAGTAATCAAATAAATAATATATAGCAAACTTGTCATGACAGTCGGGGTTCCTTTTAACTTGCCCCATATATTCAGATGAATTCACTTAGCACTTGCATCCATCCATTGAATGGTGCCCGCTGACCAGTAATGTCAAAGACAGCATTTACAGGACATACACATACAGTAGAGGGCAACATGTACGTTGACACCACAGCAATATTGGATGAGGCAAAGTGAAGTTATTTGTAAAGATGCCTCGTTTCTCCTTGGAGATTTATCATCAAGCCACAACTCATTGGATTAATAAGGAACCATTATCTTTGATTATACTGTATTATCCCTTTCTAACGCAATCTTACTGATTATTTGCCGATTTAATGGCAAATACAATTGCAACATCCAATGTGGCAGATGCGCTGACATATTACTTTGAACAGGCCACCTGTATGAACGGTGTCAGCACCAGAAATAAAAAGAAAAAAGAGAGCAAGACCCAACCACATTTTAGATGCCCAAACGATATGTGGCTCCCGTGGTTTAATTTTTTTAAGTGGCTCTTTAGTTGCGGCCACGGATGTAGTTTGTAGTATGTCCCTCTTCACGTGCCGTACGCTAGTCTTCTGCGCCAGTGTCATCGGAACTCCTTATAACTACAGACATGTCTTGCCACAGTACACAATATCAAACCCAAAAACTTGCAGCTTCACTTTGAAAAATGTGCATAACTCTCGCATGCCAACATTGACGTATTCGTCGAGTATACGCCAGCGTACCTAAGATTATTTTTAATATTGTGGGATGGCTGTTGCAGATAAGACAATCACACCACTATTTCTTCATATTGCGGCGTCTTGTAAGCATGTCGCCAGCAAACTTTATTTGGGAATGTCATCTTTTTTATTTGTCTTGAACAAACGGTTACTGTTGGCCGTAGCCAATGCCGAAAACAAGAACAATTCACGAGCGGCAAGCAGTAGCAGCAACGAACACAAGCAGCCAACATGAACGTATCTCCTCCACGGCGAGACCTGGGTTGCGCAATTACTGACATTCGGACATAAGAGTGTGAAACAGAATGGGTATTGGGCAACACCCGAACACACAACAGAGTTAGTTTGTTACAATATTTTTTTTATGTTTTAGTGATATACAACTCAACATTAGTATTTTAATGCACAAAAATAGCTACTATGAAAAATATAATAATACAAGAGTTTATTTTTAGAGATCAATGCCTTAAATGGCGGGTGCACAATCATCTTGGTGAGCGGGCACGGACCATGGCGATGGACCATGGTGACCATGTGGTATGCTGTACCTTTTCCTTGAGACATTCCAGTATTATTTTTGATTTATAATTTTGAGCTCTGTGGTTTATTCAACTATTTTTTAAAATTTGTTTCAAAATCGAAATGATAGTTTGGCCTGACTGACTTCTATAAACTTTTGACTCATTGCAAAAAATTAAATCAAAAAATAAAAATGCCCTGGCCTGGTCTAAAAACCGCTAGAGAAGTGTGATTACAGCTAATGATGAATTTTACACTATTGAGATTTCAGTCAGGGTAATTTATATTACTCTTAATCTTTCCCATAACAAGCCTCTGCATTAGGCTCATACTAGATGCTATGGTTCATTGTCTCCTTTGAATAGATTACAAGATAAATCCAAAGCAAGGAAAGTTACAGGAAGTGATGTCCCGAACGATAAGACACAGAGCTCCATCATTTGTGGCCATCTTTACAAATGACTTACTTCTTTTTTTTGCCTCCTGCTCTCTTCCCGCAGCACCTCTTATCTCCCTGCAGCAATAATTAAAGTCACAAAGGAGTATTTTATGCTGGACATATAAACCTATTCAAAATGGAATTAAAGATGTTATCACATAAACTGAAATAATAAAAATGCTGTGGGGAATTACAATCACCAAGCTCCGCTCTCAGCTTCTCTCATCCTGAATTAAAATGAGACAAAACGTGAATAATACAAAACAAAACATCAAGCCAGACATTTTCTGTTTGGGCTGATGCACTGCTACATTTGCAATTTTCCTAAAGAATTATAGTGCCTTTTCTTGTACTCAGAAGAATCTATGTGTGGAGTTTTTCCACAGCATAGGGAGTGATTTAGTTCACTGAGATGTAGCGGATGCAAAATGGAAAGAGAACAACCTTTGAGGGAGCGTCAGGCCTGCAAGCCTCCATTTTATTTAACATGCAGCATTCCACATAATCAGAATCTTCTCCTATTACTCCAGCTGGGTCATGGCAACCCCCAAACCTGGTAGACTCTGTTCCATTACCTTATTGCAAGCCTAACGACAATGAAGAGTCCTGTCTGAAACACAAAAAGGAACGCGTGTACTTACTTACAACCCGCATTTCATCAAATAAGCTTCAGCACTATTCCACTAAGGCTAAAATTGAAGTTTTATTTGTTGTAAGAAAGACATATAAAATTGGATTAGCACTATTCAGTACAGAAGCGAGAATGAGCTTACTTCTAAAATATTAAAACCTAAAATATAAAGTAGTCTTTACGGTTAAGTGTAATACCTGCTCTATTATCATCAGTTGGGTTGTCACACTTAAATTTATAGTCTACTTGGACATGCAGCCTAATATAAAATAGAATGTCCACTTGGTTTCCCGGTTGCAGTCTTATCCCTCTTGGCGGCAATCTACACAGTCTTTGTCTTTGGGCTGCGCATTTCCTCAACACTAACAGCGTGATTAAAAACTCATTTCAGCAGTAATTCCACCGTTAAGCACCTTTCCTTGTCCCGAGTTAGATTCTCATAATCCTCCAAGTGACGTACGCCTCTGCCTTGCCGAGGCCATTTCAACCTGCCAGCGCAACAAATGTTTTAATTAAAGGAGGAAAAAGTGAGCTTGGGTAGTTAGACATGCTTAATTGAGGTTGAGAGATGGGCCTTTCAATGTCGGTGGAAAACAAACAGAGACAAAGCTTTGTTCAATACAATGAGGAAGAGAGAGATAGCTGAGATTTAGCGCTCACACTCACACTCACACTTGCTAAAGGGGGAACTCACACCATTAAGGACATCAAATAACGTGCAGCACTCTGGGATTGAAGGACGGATGCGTTACATATTCAAGCATACCAGTCTGAGCTTGCACTCAAAAATGCTTTGAATTTAAATTTGACATCTTCTTTGGTTTAATAACATTAGGTTTGTTTACACCATTTCACTTAAGAGCATGATGACGATGGTAACTTGATACATGTCACACTTTTACCACCAGCTTGTGCAGGGACTCATTAAAAAACACTGCTATCCATACCTTCAATTTTTTTTAGCAGCTGATATATTGTTAATTGCGAGGCCCTATTTTTGTACCTTGTGAAAATCAAGTGCAAAGTGCAGTCGAACTGTGCCTGGGTGGAGTTTTGTTTCTCTTGGTATTTTCAATGGAGTTACAAATGTGTACTGTTATGGGAATGAACACACGCACAACTTAATTCCCAGTCAATCGAAGCGGCTCCTCACATTCAGCACAGCTGAAGCGTGCCTTCTACATGGTGAAAGCATAACTGTAAGGTTTCAGTGGATCCCGAAACACGGACAAATAAGTTAATTTAAAAACAGATTTATTTAAAACAAAAATTAAGCACACAGGCAAAAGTCAAACAGAAAGAGCTTGCAACGGCAAAAGGAAATTTAATACAAAATACGAATGCAACAAATACGCGGAACCGTAAACACACTTGAGCCAGTCCAAAAAGGCAACAAGGCAAAATACAACAAAAAATCTTCAAGAACTTACAAGGTACAATAATTATAATAATAATTAAAGTAATCTGCCGCATAATTTGGCAGTGCTGCAGTGTTATTATGATTGAAGTCCTTAGATTAAGCGTCACTGATAAACATGACACACATTAACACAAAATTCAGTAAGATCAATAAATAAACAAATAAATAGATTGATAAATAATTAAATAGATAAATAAATATGTTATGAATAATTTATTTAATTATATTTCAGTATATATGAATTATTTCAATATTTAAGAATTTATTTCAATATATATTTAATTATGGAAATATTTATTGATTAGTTTCAATATTAACTTAATTATTTTTGATATGTTCTTATTTCATCATGTATTTGTTTCATTTTAACGTGAAATAATCGTATCTATCATTCTGGCCAACCAATTTCAGTTGGTGTGCAGTAGGCAAGACTAGTCCTGATCCAGCACCAATCAAATTGCTTGTTGCCTGTGCATCAGTGCTTCTGTGAGTATCAGAGACATGTTAGGAAAAGCCATGCAGGTGAAAATTTTACTAAGCCAGTATATAGTTTGTATCAGTATCAGTATTGAGCAGTCACAACAGTCAAACAATTCCAGACTTCAAGTGTTGGGTGGGTTTGAACATGATACGGGTTGGCTTCAGAAAATTCAGAAGTGTGTTGAACCTGCTGACTAATCACTATTTATATTGAACATAATTGATTGGGGGTCATCCTAAATTCACTCACTGGGTACTTAAATTACACAACAATAGTTGAGTTAAAAAAAAAAAAAGAGTTCTAGCATAACTTCCTGCAGGGGGAAACTGTGGTTGAAATATCAAGGCAAAAATGAAAATGAAGCTTATTTATTGCAATTTCTCTGTATTGTTTTGTGGTACAGTATATTGCAATAAGTTTCTCCTGCATAACACCTGGACAGTTGACACAGGAATGAAAGGAAACACATACAGTATTTCCTCCAACCACTCTAAATAGTCTTATAAGCCTTTCATAGGTAAACATCAAAGGCTACTATAAGCTCCCCCCCAGGAATTGCACTGAGAAACAAAATGAAAGGTACTGTATCCCTTGCTCAATTTCTTCTGTTATGATAAAGTGACGAGAAAAAAAAAGGCAAAGATGTCATCACTCATCGTGATATGATCAGATTGAACATGAATATGTTTTGGTTCAATGACATATTGATTAAATCTCAGCTAGCCAGAGGCTGTGGCGTGTTTGTCACCAGTTCATTTTGTTTTGTTTATTCATAAAACACACGCCTGTGGTCACTGATTAATTATTGTATCGATGTTAGATATACAAGACAATCGTGACACAGATGGCTCTGAAACCAACAGAAATGATTTATGCTAGACATAAACAAGAGGAAGGAAGTAGTAGACATGTAAATTGATTGACTGAACATCGGATTGATTTTCTTTCCTTTTTAGCACATCATGTGTGACTATTTCCAACAATTACTACCTGTCCACATTAGGCCACAATAGTTTTTTCAAAATCGAAAGTGTTCATAATTTGTGGCTGTTCTTCAAGCGTCAGCTAGTTCTGCCGACATCATGGTCACGGTGTGTTGAGATTGTACAGCTTTTTAAAAGGAGTTGGCCGTTACTCATGAATCCTGTTGACACAGCCCTTGACCAGCTCTGCAGTCTGGGGCATCTCTAATTTAGAGCTACCCAAATTCATATTTTGGATCCTTGCAGACTTCAATGACCTTTGCTTCCCTTGCAGAATTTATCCTGCAATGTGCATAAAACATTTTATTATGCGTAGGTAAATCGATACACACCATCCATAAGCATGTAGCTAGCTATCTGACCGTCCACTCATCCAACTAATCTAATCTATTCTAGATAATCCGTTTTATATGCATATCTGTATGAGTCCAGAGCCAATTCCTGTCTTCACCAATAAAATAGAAACCATCCCAGAAACCCTTGCACTAGAAATCCCCTTGGGCTGGATTAACAAAAATGATTAAATTATATATTTTTTTTTATTTAAAAAAAAAATGTTCCAGACTATTGCAGGGTGAAACGGGATCACTGCAATCAATTAGCCGGAACTATTAATGTGTTATCTTGCAACATGTATGTTTGACATACACTTGGGCATCTTTGTGTACTTGAAAAAGCCTTTGTTTACAAATAATTCATAACTTGTATGACTTCAAAGTCTGTGAACTAGCACAAATGATACTGTAGTTTAATTTAATAACGTCTTATTCATTTGTGTGGCGCACTTATCGGCACAGTAATGAGGACAGAAGGATGGACAAAGTTTTTCATGTTTACTAGCACTTTAAGTTTGTGTCTTCATCTGTAGTTCGACATTGCACTCGCATACAAATTGAGTGACATTCATCAAATCAGTGATATAATGCAATCACTGTATGGTGACTGATCTTGAATACCAGCTTTATTTAAAAAAATATACTATTTGAAATTATCTAAATAACGAAGGTGGATGTGTGGTAGGAACGATTATTCTAAAATATTGGAAAGTTTAGCAAGAGAATAAATTCTGTTCATACTGTCACCCGCTGACTTGCACGATACAGTTGTGAAGCCGGCCCTGGGAATTGGAAAGGAAACAGCTGAGGTCAGCCTCTTGAAATGCAATATTGAATATGTATATAACCTTAGTCAGGAGAGTAGGAGGGTTCAGGTTCAATGTGGTAATGACGCTTGTAGTCATACAGCCATTATACGCTGAGTAATTGGCATACAGAGGTTCAGTTTGTGGACTGCTGACATGGAGGAGTCAGTCCTCGGTCAATATTATTATCTTGAGAGCTGCAGGACTTGATGGGAGTGGACATTATACTTCGTTAACTAATTACATCATGTTTTGGCTTATCTGTCATGAAGTTGTTGTTGTTATGAAATGCTCCCTGCTAGCTTTTCGAGGCTATGAATATAATTTAGCATGAATTTTTTCATGAGAGGAGATTGGAATCACTCGCATTAAATTTCCCCTCTAGAAAGTACACTGTAATAAATCAGTGTGTCTTATAAAACTGGAGTTGACTAAACTTGTACAATATGTGAGGTCCAGCCTAAACAATAGACTTCTACATTTAGCAATTAATCAAAGTAGAAAGCGCTTATTCTTTGTGCTGTTCAGGCTGAAACACCTCAGAATATAATGCTCATTAATAGCTTTGCTATCTGTTACACTCTAAATATGCATACATGCACACACAAGATGAGTTCCGTTAACAATAGTGGGGCTGACAACTGGTCAAAAATGCTGTTCCTGCAACGTGACTCCATCGATAAACACAAATGCTGAGTTGGGTGTTTGCTTACTGAAAACAAGGCGCCTGCCAACCCGCAGAGAAGAAAAAAAAACCTCTCCATCAATGATAATGATCCATAACTATTTAGAGAGGCAGGAAGCAGACAGGTAGCTTCAACAGTAAGTAAATGAATTTTCTTTAAACTCCAGAGAGTCGCTCACTGACAGGACAAGTTGCCCTCCTCCAGGACAATTGTCTGTGCATAATAACATTAGAGGGCAGGTTTTTCTAAGGCTACATTCACACCGTGATGCCCAATTTGGATTTTTTGTTAAATCAGATCTTTTTATGTACCGTTCACATTATAAACGTGCCCCGTGGTCCCCTCTCCCCTCCCCCTTCCTCCCCCTTGCTGCCTCTCCCTCCTCGCCTCTCCCCGCCCGTCCTCCGCCTCCCTGTCCCTTCTCCCTCGTCACCCTTCCTCCTCCTCTCCCCCTCTCTCTGCGGCCCTGCCGCTGCCTCCTGCCCTTCTTGTCGTCTCCTTCCCTCGTCCCTTCCCCTCCCCTGTCCGCCTTCCTCCCCCTCCCCTGGGTCGGGGGCTCCATCCGTGGCCCGGGTCTCGGCGCTCCGGGGGCCAGGAGGGCGGGTGGGTTGGATGCTGTGCCCACCCCGCTCCGGTGGACCTCCTGGCACCTCGGGCGGGCCCAGTATGCGGGGGGCGAGCGGGGTCCCGGTGGGGTGGATGGGGGTTTGGTGGGGGTTTTAGTGGGGCCCGGTTGGGGGGGGGGTCTGCTGGGGGTGGGAGGGTGTCTGGGGGTTTGGGGGCCTGGGGGCGGCTGGGGCTGGGTTGGGGTGGATGGGGGGCGGGTCGTGGGGGGAGCGGGGGCTGTGGGCCGGTGGGGTTCCTGGCGGGCCTGCAGTTCCCCGTCCTGCTGCGTTGGGTTGGGGACGCGGGCCGCGTTGGGGTGGGGGGCGGTCCTGCTCCTGGGTTTGCTCCCCGGCCGGTGGCCCCTGCGGGGCCCGGGGGTCGTCCTTTGGCGCTGCCGCGGCCTGGGGGGCCCTGAGGTGTCGCGCTTGCTCTGTCCTGGCGGGGGTCGACGGCTCCCCTCTTTGGTGGAGATTTTCATGCACGCCAGATCCACCACACCAGCATCTGGTGTGGTGGATCACCACAGCCGCACCTGCTTTTGGGTAAACTGAAGGAGATGAATGTGAACCCGTACATCTCGAGGTGGTATCACTCCTTCCTGACACAGCGCACACAGCAAGTCAGGGTCAACAGCTCCCTCTCGGAACCCAGATTGATAAACACAGGCGCCCCACAGGGCTGCGTCAGCTCCCCGGTCCTCTTCACGCTGTACACAAATGATTGTGTAACATCACACCCAGAGAACTTTATCATTAAGTTCTCTGATGACACAGCTATCGTCAGCTTGCTGCAGGCCGGCGGTAGCCCACTGGACTATTTCTCAGAAATAGAGAAATTTGTCCAGTGGTGTGACCAGAATCATCTTGTGCTCAATGTGGGGAAGACAGAGGAGGGGATATTTGATCCAAAAACTGTTGGTGACCACAGGCCAGTCGTCATTAAAAACAATCACATCAGCCAGGTGGGTTCATACAGGTATCTGGGGGTCCACATCGACAACACACTCAGCTGGAGGGTACATGTTGGAAGTCTCTGCTCCAAACTCCAACAGCGTCTTTACTTCTTACGCAGACTTAGGGTCTATGGAGTGGAGCAGAGGATCATGCTGTTGTTCTACCGGGCTGCATTGGAAAGTATCATCAGATACGGCATTGCGACCTGGTACGGCAACCTGACTGTGCAGTCAAGGTCACAGATTGCCGGTCTGGTGCGGACTGCCATGAAGATCATGGGGGTCAGGAATCATCCTTCCCTACAGATGCTTTATGAGCGGTCCGTCACCGGACTGGCACAGAAAATTGTTAATGACCCGACTCACATTCTGCACCATGAGTTCTAGCTACTGCCTTCCGGCAGGAGATTCAGGGCCCCCAGAACCAGGCTGAACCGCTACAAGAACTCATTCCTGCCGACATCCATCAAATTGCTTAACAACCGACATTAACTGCAATAAGATATATACAGTATATATGGTGCAATGTTGTGTACATACCCATGTGTGTGTATATATATATATATATATATATATATATATATATATATATATATATATATATATGTGTGTGTGTGTATATGGGTGTGTGCAATGTACTTCTCTACACATGTATACTCCTGTGAAGACTTCTGGGAAGTCTTCTACTTATTGCTGCACTTCTTATTTATTTAATTTTAATTTCATCTCTTTCTATTCTGTTGTTTTCTCTTACTGTAAACTGCAGCTGGACGGAGTCCAGGAAAAAGTTCCCCACGGGGAAAATAAAAGTATATCGTATTGTATCGTATCTATCGAAACTCAGACACAATCTTCCTCAGGTCATTGAATCGGTGGAGGCTGGTGTCTGTGGATCTCACTCCGCTTCGTCTGTCCTTCCTTTCCTCAGTCTCTCCTTTGGTCTCTTGAGGTCTCCCTGATTTGTTGAAATTTAGATGTCTATGGGGTTGGTGAAAGACTCTGGTTGGTGGCCTGGTGGGTGGTGTCTGGTCAGTGCTGGATTTCACTTTCCTTTCTTTTCTTTGGTCCTTTCTTGGGTTTCCTGACGGCCTCACGACTCTGGCTGGAAGTGTTTAGGGAAACGGTATGGGATTTATTTTTTATTTTTCATAGGTTTTAGGTGAACTAATGAATGCACGCACGCACGGACGCATGCACGCACGCACATACACATATTCACCCACATAGAAAAAAAAATAAAAATACAAAAAAATATATATATATTAAAAAAAAAAAAAAAAAAAAGAGGGCAGGTTTTTCTAAGGCTACGTTCACACCGTGATGCCCAATTTGGATTTTTTGTTAAATCAGATCTTTTTATGTACCGTTCACATTATAAAAACAAATGTGACATCTAATGTGAACGCAACGCGCCTGTGATGCGACTCGCATGCGCAAAGAGCACACGTCGAGTCGAGAAACGTTCACCCAAAACAACGTCATGTTGCAGTGTTCACGGAAGTAACCTGACTCGCAATGTTTTACCGCCAGCCAAGCAACCGAGACAAGCGACTTTTATCAGTGTCATATGCAAATTCAGCTGTGCCCAACGCACGCTACAGATTGGTGGACTGGTGGACTCGTTTCGCGGACGTGTTAAGATTTCGATTCATGTGTCTTGCCTGCATACATTGTGCAAATTCAGCTGTGTGAACGCCTGCGCTCCTGGTTGGTGGACTTTTTTCACGCTCCTCTTTGGCTGCTTACTCTTGCGTCAGTTTTGAACGTGCTGTTTACAAACAGCAACAGAAATCCGTGTGACTTTTTTTTTTCATCTCATGCCGCCAGATTAGCGAGGTTGGAAGAGGTAATAGAAATATTTGGGGGGAAATTAGGGGACACTCCTCGACCTCCTCATTTCATTGAGAAGTCTACCGAAGTCGACCGTCATCGCTTTTCGTGATGAACCTTCTGCAAGGCTGAATTTCTACTATCGCCACACACTTCATGCTTCATGTTTCAAGTGTGATTAGATTAAAGACAAAGAAAAATTGAACACTGTTACTCCAAACAGCTTTGTATATACAGTATTCCCAGATGTGTCAGTAGTCTCCCACCCACGCAGAGCACATATCAGGCTTTTGATGACGTATGAATTGGATGCGTGCGGATGAGCGTTCACAGTGCAGAATATGAAATTCAAACTGCACGAAAAAATCTGATACTTGTGAAAAAATCGGAATTGAGCTGCAGTGTGAACGCAGCCTACGGAAGGACTGCACTGATCTGTATATATTACTGAATAGCCGATAGACCAAGACTTTCAAGTTGCCATTACTCCTCCCAAGAACTGCATGATTTATGATGTTTTAAATTTGTTAAACATAAACAAGAGGACTTGAGACATTATACAACTTGCCTTAAATACATGTATGAATTATATCCTTAATGTTGTTTACAGGAGGAAACATATATATATATATATATGTTTTTAATTAAAGAATTATAACTATAATTTAACAAAATATGCCTATGATGTTGTAATTGCTGCCGTTTCTTTTAGATAACATTGCAGGCAAGCCTAACGCCAGGATACACCGCATCCGTGTGCGTTGCGGCTCCGTTCCGCGCACAGCTGCAGTCCAGTAGCTCAGTCGCCGACAACTTCCCGCCGTATCTTGCGTGAGCGTGCGTGACAATGTGGCTTTTAAAAACAGCGACAAACACACAGAAAGTGTGCTCAAAGAAAAAAGAAAGAGAGGTGGACTTTGAACTTACCATCCACACCCACAGCTTCTGCTGTAACGTTCAATGCGCATCCATTTTTAGGTTGTCCAAATAAAAAAGATGTGTCGTGTCATATATAATCCACCTTCATTATAAATCTCTCCTCGTCCATGTTCGCTAGTGTTTAAACAGTGAATTAAACGTTAAACATTATGACGTTTTGCTGAAAGGATCAGGTGAGTATTTTATTCTGAAATTGTTTTTATTTTGAAACTGCGTCGATCTTCCTGTCCCACTTGATGTGTTCTGTGCTAGTTTGCCATTTGACGGATGCCCACGGATGCGTTGTCCGGCAAAAATAGAAAATAGGTCTATCTGTGCAGCGGGCTCTGGCATGACGCAGCCGGTCCGCAGTCGATCCGCAGCGCATACGTTGTAATTTGACCAACTGATAGAATGGAAACGAATCGGCTGCACCGCCGGAGCGGAGCAGAGACGCATGCGGTGTAATCCCGGGGTAATCCTTCAGTCAAAAGATGCGCCAGACCCTCGTGCACTTTTGCATAAAAAAGGCTTATGATGTATTGATACTGAAGTGTGTCTTCTGCCCAGATTTAGTCATAACTGTTTTAATTTCCTTATTTTCTCAGTAGAGCTTTGTTCTGCAGATATATCCTCGCCATGAGTTATATCGCTATCTCTGCCAGGTCTAGTCATGATTGAATAACTTCCTCTATTCCTCAAATGGGCTTTGTTCGGTATCTGAATAGTGTCCTTGAATGTTATCGTGCAGGTCCGGTTAATTTTGTGAGCTGTTTACTGGAAACTGTGTGGTACCGCCCTTCAAGATAGTATAAGAATGTTGTAAGTCCTCTGTAATCTTCGCACTTGTGAGAAGCTGCAGCCATTGTCTGTAACTCATCTGTGCCCGGAATATTCTATATAAAAGCTTTGAAGGAACTGTTCATCGATCTCCAGCCTGTATTCAGATAACCAACATTCTCACTACCCAAAAGAAAATGAACACGCGGAGGAAAAGATCTACTCCACAACAATACATACATGTATGTATGTATTGAGAGAGTTAAAGGACTGACATGAAAAAATATTCTTCTTCAATTGGTGAAAGGATGTGCTGCCTGAGCATTAATTATGGCAGGTTTCACCTGATCATTAGTTACATCACCTCAAATGGGTGGTGATTCGAATTGAAGAGCGAATTAGCGAAAACAAATGCCAAATCATAGCGTGTTGTCATCACAGAGGAATGTTTGGTTCGCACGTATCCCAATGGCTGGCGTGGGGGAGTGCACATGTCTGAAAAGTTACGTACGCGCTACGTTCGAGTGGACACCCGCAAGTATATGGGAATATTTTTTGTATGGCTATTCCCTAAAATTGGGAATCTTTGGCTCGTTAACATCTGGCTGATGGCTGGCTAACTCTGTGCTAGCAACAAACGAAGGGAAGTTTTCAAACTTGGACGCCGAGCCTGAGAGATAAATTAGCTTAGAGCTAGCTAGGATAAGCAGGTTACTAGCAATGCAGATGGATTTAAAGTAGGGTGGCCACTTCTATAACGTCAAAAAGGAGGACATATTTTTTAAGTGTTACCTTGCTATAACACGGTTCACTTTTTACGGCCTTGCTGTTTCGCTGATTTTTATTTAGTGCAATTTTGTATGCATTTTTTTTTTTACAGTACTGTACCTATTATATAAAATCTAGGAAGGTTTGAACGTTGAGAATGTTTGAGAAATGTGAGAAAATACAAATGCCTCGATGAGAAAAGTGTATAAACTGTGTGGTGAGGGGTTTTAGAGCCTTAAAACATTCCTAATAAATTTTAAACATAAAGCTATATGTAACAGAGGTATCAATTTAAGTTAAGAAGTAAAATCTACTTTTGGAGACTGAGAAAATAGAGTAATTAAGAAATAACATTTGTTTAAAACCAACTGAAGAGAAGAAGATGCTTATTGTATGTTATTGTATTGTATTTGTATTTGTATTGTAAAAATGAGTGCACTTGAAGGCCCCTTGTGCCCTCAGCCAATCAGAAGCAGCATAGGTCACATTCAGCCTATGGATGGAGAGGTTAGTTTAGGCGCGCTTCAGCTCGAGTATTTCCTCTTTTACTTCGCGAGTGACGTGACGCAATTACAAGGAGGTGAAGCAGCGACACAAGCAGAAAATTTTAAAAGCTATTTGAGTAGATTTTGAGACCCGCAGTAGCTAGTCCAAACGCAGGTTGGACCAGAGCTAATACTGCAGAGTGGAGAACTTTTTTTTTTCTTTTCCCCCAATTTTCTTTTTTCTTGTACGTGGTGAGAGCGTTCGACGTTTTGCTACTTAGCGACACCCTATTTGCTATTGCTAATACCTGTTAAAACAAGTTAACTGTATAAAATAAGCTATGAAGTAGAGTAAATTACACTTTCAGTTGCCAAACGAAAGGGGAATGTTTTTGTTTTGTTTTACAATGCAATTGATGTTGAGTAAATATTTGTATTTCCAACTGTGAATTGATGCAAATAAAGAGGTGATTTTCTAGTGCAGCTCTTCATTATATTAGAAGGCCTATAATGTAAGAAGAGTAATTAAGTACGCTAGTGTTTTGTAATTTCTTATTGAGCATACTTCATATGGAAATGCGATGTTATTTACATTTTGTCAATTTTAATTTTAATAAGGTGTATGTGATGTTTTGGACGATTAAACCCAATTCGTAAAGGAACAATATGTGAATATTTATGGCTACCTACCATGATATATAATCAAATACTACTGTGAATTACTGATTCTAGGAGTATTTTAATGGTTGAGAGTTAAATGTGTCTACTCTTTATGATTGAAGATTGATATTGAACTGTTGTACAACAAAACGGAACTGAGAATTGGTACTGAATTACAAGGTTTTAGACAATATGTAGCACATGGTATTGATATTTGAAGCTTTACTAATTTTGTATTGAATATAGATTAATAGATACAAATGCGACCCTGTCTTTAGGTCAGGTTTTTTGGTAGAGACAAATCTAAGGACCGGTCCACGATTCTGGATCACCTCTGAATGGCGAGCTAACCCAAGAACCCTCAAGGAGAAAGAAACACACACACACACACACACACACAAAAAACACATCTTTATACTCCCTGCTGGACTCCCTGCTGTGGTTCAGGACAAACATTTCATCATCTTTTGGATTTACCCTTGGACGTGACAAACAGTCACACAGAACAAGTGAACTTTAGAGAAAGGGCCCCAACAATTTGAGTTTAATTAAAAAGACTGAGCTATTTTTTTGGTGCGCACAATTTTCTTTTGATTTTTTATTTTCCATACGAATTGTTTTTTTTGTAACAATACATGCGTTGCTACGCAACTGTTAATCTGTGTTGTGTCATTATTGTTGCTCAAACACATGGCTCCATAAGAATCTGGGTTCTTCTGATGCTAGTCCAAATTTGTCAAATCTTAATTTAAAGATGTATTTCATTGCTATCTCACTTAATCTGATGGGTGGGTTACGTATAACTACTTTGTTTATAGATCATGTTTGTGTAACTAAATGGTAAAAAATATCAATAATACTTGTTTTTGACAATTTATTTCGTTTACAGTATCATGTTTTTAACCCATTAAGGCCGGGAGTGCGTGACCGCACTTCTAT
Source organism: Vanacampus margaritifer (assembly GCF_051991255.1). Taxonomy (NCBI): domain Eukaryota; kingdom Metazoa; phylum Chordata; class Actinopteri; order Syngnathiformes; family Syngnathidae; genus Vanacampus; species Vanacampus margaritifer. The sequence goes on along the minus strand of NC_135439.1, from coordinate 19,287,017 downwards.
CGTTGCAGCGCTCTTCTCCCTTTAATTGGTTAAACTAATAAGCAGTGACATGCTTCTGTAAAAGTGCAATGTGCCACAAAACATAACTTATATAACATAACAAATATAAAAGCAAATAACAAGGAAAACATGTCTTCAATGATGACGCACCTGCTGCTCGGCTCTTGCTTTTAAGCTTCGCAGTCCCCGCGTGATGTTCTGACTGCTTTGCCCCGAGTCCACATCACACAGGCAAAGTGTGCAGAAACCGTGAAAACAGAATCGACTGCTTTTAGCCAGGAAATTGTGCTCTTTCATCCTTTCAATATTAAAAGATGTATGGCGTTTTGGCATTTTTGCTAGCTCTGCCTTTTCGCTGCTGTCAAAGAAGGCGGCGAGGAAATGGCGTATAGTCAGATAGCCACACGTGGAGCTTTGTTTACATTTATTGAACCAATGATATACAAGATGTTCTCACTCTTGGCCAATCCCAGGCCAGTTGACAAACATGGCGATTTAGGCGGGCCGGCGGGGCTGATGTTGGGTCACATAAACTCGACGCGGCTGAAAAGGCGGACAAACCACCGTCCGGGATAGGGTTGTGCATGATGCCAAACAAATAACTGAAAATTAGGACTGCCCTAAATCCGGACATCTGGCCACCCTAATTTAAAGTGGCACCGAAGAGAAAAAACAACATCCTTTGTTCTGCTGTTAGTCATGGTACGGCGCGGGATCCTAGAGGTTAAACCAAGTTATTTAAAATTCAAAAGTTAAACCACTCCTTAAGTTGATGCACTGTTTGAATGAGATAAGTAAATATGGCTTTGTAAACGTATGATCAAAATAAAGAGATAAAAAGTGTACTCCATTTACCATTTTAATCTAATAATTTTTTTTGTGGTACACTATCACAAGTTTTTCAGCAAATGTATATCGAGTAACCCATTCGAGATGATTTGGTTAATCGATGGCTAATCTGATGAGCTCTAATCACCAATATGTTGATCGGTTCATTTGTTGGTTTGAAATGGATCAATGACAGGTTGCTCATTTAAAACCGAACCAACAGAACCATGTCGAGTTTGTTGGAGAGGAAGATTTGGTCCACATTCCAGTTCACTGCGTTTACAGATGATCAAACAAATCTTTCTGAGAAGAGAAACAAATAGAAGTTTTATAAACAGACCAAAGGATACAAGGATACTTCCAGTTCTGAATCTCTGAGAGAGGGCTTAAGCCAAGCTTGAACCCACTAGTCCACTGTCTTGCTGCATTATGTCACAAATAAAATTCATTTTTGAGTATTTGATAGACAGTGCAAGAAAGATTATAATGAATATCATGATAGCGTCCGTATGTATTATGAGACAAGTTAGCAAAAGCATTGTTAGCTTCCCCTTATTCAGCCAACTATCCGTTGCGCAGCATTCCATATCCCAATGTAGAGTCGCTGTAAACAATTCATTTATCAAAATAAGGCATTAAGGAATCCTATAATCCTCATTCAACAAAATTACAAGACCCAGAATCACCTAGTCAGGCCACATATAGGCTACAAGTTGCCTATATGTCACAGCTAGCTGGGAGCTCCCGGGTAAGAGCACTGGCGAGTGGCTGTCAGTGAGACAAGTAATAGCAGACCATTGGACCATTAGTCTTACCCATTAGGCCTGTTATGATTGTTGTCTATCTGGGACACACATCTACAGTCACTGTCTCTGTTTGACCCAGGGCACTACCTCCCAAACAGTGGCAGGGCTGACACTTAATGACTTTTCACATGCCCACCTGGGACACACACATTCCCTCGTGTGCCGTTTGATCTGTAATGGTCACCAGCCATACGAGAATTGAAGTGCTCACCTAAGGCTAGAAAGAAAAAAAAAATGAAGGATTGTAAAAAGTCATTTCAGCAAAGGAAATATTAAGTGAATACATAAGTGCCCCAGAGACAAAATGTAATATAAGCAATGCAAGTGACGCTATATCAAATCATCATCTGTCATCACAAACAGTTGGCAAATAGTACCATTTGACTAAATCTTTGAAATGAAAACAGCCATTTTTTGAATCTATTGCCAGAGGAAGAACTCATCAACAAAACATGAGAACATTTCAGTACAAAAGTCCCCGTTATCATTGGTGATAATCAGCGACGTGTGGTGAGGTTCATAACTGAAGGCGCGCTACTTCTCTGGAGTCAGATATAAAAATAAATATGAACCCAAATTTGAAGATTAGCCTATATATCTGTAGAAAAAAAATAAGAGACTTTCTTCGATTTCTTGTTCATTTGAATTTTGGGTCTACTCAAAGTTAATCAAGTGACACAAAAGAAAATGCTGTAGCCTAAAAGTAACATTTTTGGCAGTACAAAATGCCATGGCTATTTATGTAAGAAATTATGAGGTGGTTTTAATAATTGTCAAAAACACCTTTGGAAAATGTCTTGATCAGATCTTAAATTCAACTCCTGTTTTCATTGATATACTGGTCCAAACAAATGTACATGTGGTTTTACTAAGCATTTAAAATTAACATTAATCTGAAGAAACAAGGGTGGTCCTTTAATTTATTTCCACGGCTGCTGTATTTCAATTTTGAATTTGTTTCAGAGCTTTATGTTTTAATCAGTTCCACACTGTTCAACAATATGATAGGAAGAAAACAAACAAGAACATTTAATATACAGTAGAGACAAATTCATTGTTGTTGGGTTGTTGTTGGTTTTTGCAGATCTCTTTAAATATAAAAAACATTTGGCATACAAATTGGCATAAATAATCAGATTACCCAGGTGTCCGGTATCATATCTGCATGTCTAATATTTCTAACAAACCAATCCGTGTGAAAATCGGTAAAGAATTTGGTGTGTTATGATGATGAATTTATTGGAGCCAAACACACTTAACTCAGCACAAGTGAATGGAACAGCTTGCTACGGACTCCCTGTTCAAGATGGCGTCTAAGTCTCAACCCTATCTGTTCCAGCTGCCCGACTGGTTCCCCACATACGCGGCCGTCACTAGAGAATGCTACAGTGCTTTTACAGTCACTGAAGAATGTTCAAAGTGCTTGTACTTGTACTTGTAAAACAAGAAACGGGAACATGTGTTGTAATGAATTAACTTGCGTAGCACCAGTCAGGTAAAGATCGATTTTGCACATTTGCTGCGCAAGGGCTTCTTTTACGCATTTCTGCCATGGAGTGCAACACTGCCCCATGCTGGCTCTCCGCTGTATGACCACTGTACACTTCGAGTTGCTTTTCTGGCTGACAAGAAAGACTAAATGTCACATTAAATATATTGAACCATGGTTCCCCAATCCTGGTCCTCGAGGGCCAGAGTCCTGCAGGATTTAGATGTTTCCGTATTCCAACACATATATTTCCTATAATCAGCTCATCAGCGAGCTCTGCAGAAGCTTGATAACGATCCTGATCTTTAGAATCAGGTGTTTCACATGCGGTGGAAAGGAAAGAACTGCAGGGGGCAACAGTGAGGCAGTGCCTCCCTTGTCTACCCTGACCGCACGTCCTTGGTGATAATCCCTACTCTGCAATTTGTCTTGTCCAAATTCTTTTTTCAGTTTCCCTCCTTGGCTCCGACAAAACTAAATGATTTTAAGCATGACACCTAGAAATGCAATCTAATTGCAGTTAAATCCTGTCCACAGCACCAATAGTATATCGATCCGCTCCTCATCTGGTTTGAGGATGACACGTACTCAATACAATCCTGCCAGGAGAAACAAATGGTGAATTTGGATGGGGTCCAGAAGTACAGGCAGTCCCGCCTCCTGTTGAAATAACCGTTATTGTGATTAAGACGAAGCGGAAAAAGGGAACAAGGAAACTCTGTTCACAATCAGTTTCATAATCGAACCGTTTCATGCACTGCTATTCCTCTCTTGTGCTCTCTGTTTTCAAAAATGGATTACTGTCCTACTTAGGTTATTCTTTCCCCATAGTTTTGTATCTTTAATATAGTAAAATTGTCAAATGATTTTTCTTTCACAAATAACTGATTTCTTATTGGAGACTGCCAAATTAATGTAAAAGGTGTTGACATTTAACATTTTCAATATATATTTTTACTGTTTTTGAATTTAGTTATAGGTATATAGATGTGATATAACTATGTGTAGTTAAATGAATAACAATGTGATAATGATTTTGTGAACTACATTTGAACCTCTTACTCCTCACCATCTCTTGAGATAAGAATGTGTATGTTTTAAAAGTTGTCAAAGTCTCTTGTCATTAGTCATTTGGTCGTAAAAACTGAAGGTCTAAGGTCAAAGCCTGTCTACATCATTTCTCCGAAGCTGGTGGGGAGCTGAGATGAACATGTCAGTATCTTGTGCCTGCTTATTCTCAACACTATCTCTGTCAAATGTAAGAGGCGGAGAGAACCTTTTCCACTAGTATAAAGACACCTGCGAGTTTCCATATTTTACACACACTGGGAGCTTATCATGACTTTTCGAATGTAAGCTTTTTTCCTGTGTCTTAAGAGCTCTTAATAAATCCTTGCAAAGAAACTTCTTCATGAGGTCTCAATTCTGATTTATTTGTACACGCAAAAGATTACACTTAATAAAGTAATCAAATAAAGCCTTCAAAGGCTACTAACACTAACAAATGTTTTTTTTTTTGTTGTTTTTTTTGTTTTAAAATTGAATACAACATGGCTATGTTTTATGGGTGACTATTTCAAATCGGAGCAGAGTTGATCTGCCAGTAAATCTGACTATTCATGCACTAATGCTTCTGGCAGGTGCAGCAATTTGCAGACCTGACAGTCTGCGCCATGCCATGCAGGATGAACATCCTAAGAGCTAGCCATGCCCGGGGGAACACTTGTTTGGATGGTGGCAATCCATGTTTACTCTACTGCCCGAAAGGAAACAGATCCGTTGAGAGCAGGCGCCTGTTGTGCCACAAGATCCACTGAGACACATCCCCTGCAAAAGCACTCCCTGCGCTATGGACAAAAACAGCTTGGATTTCATTGCTTGCATTAGTTGCATGTTTATATATTAGGGTTATGTTGTTTTATTAACTCTCACTGTCCAGTTGACTCCAGTATATAGGCTACACCAACATAGGCCTACTGGCTAGTGTTAGGTCTGTCTGTTTACTTATTTACAGCGTGAAAATATACGGTATCTCACAAAAGTCAGTACACCCTCACATTTATGCAGATAATTATTTGTACCTTTTCATGGGACAACGCTGGGAAAAAAAGTAGTCAGTGTACAGCTTATATTGTATGTTAGTGTTCATTTTGTAAACAAAAACTAAATGAAAAATAACAGCAATGCACATTTTTCAGACACCCCATTAGTAAACAATAATTGGGACTAAATCAGTATACATTTTCATAAACAACTGGGCTAAACTCAAAGGAGGCCCACATTTAAGCACGCAAACATGATGAGATGAAAATTATAAAATTTAATCCGCTACTAACATACAGTGACATACCCTCTTTCAAATCTGCAGCAAGCAAGCTTAGCACAGTGCAACATTAAACCAACGGCTAGTTATAATGTTCCAATAATAACATTAAAAGCAGCTAATGCTGACTAACTAACTAGCTTGTAGCATGTAGCGATAGTAGCTATGTGATCTTGAATTTGTGCAATTGCAATATGTTATACTGTTTAGGCAGCGATGTTTTCAGTTGTATTGCAATTTAGAAGTTTACAGAAATCACCTGGGCAACTACACATGTATGCAAACTAAAAACAAAATGAACTAAAACAATTTATGTAGATAACACAAAATAACCACGTATAATACAAAAAATGTAAAGGGGGGAAAATAATTGTCCTGACTAAAAATAGTCAAAAATCAGACAGTTTTTGTTGACGAATGTGTTCTTGGACTAAAATAAAGGCTAAAAAACTTGACTTAAAAAACAAAAAACAACAGCGTGCAATGGGAACTGGACTAATACAGTAACAGTACAGAGACTAAATTTTAAAATGGCTTCCACACCATGCAAAATTTTATGAAAATAGTTGTTTGCGCTACGTTTGTGCCATAAAAAGTTTCATTTCTGCAGCTGCTTTTTTTGCATTTATTAGTGTGTGTTGTGGGTTGCCACTCTCTCTGTGACACATGCTAGCATCAGATGGCATCTTTAAGCTATACAGTAATTACAACCTACTGGAACCACCTGTTATTTTTTAAGGGAAAAATCGAGGCATCAATTAATGGTGAGGTGTTTATTTTATTTTTTAATTTATAAGGCATTTGCCTCTTACTGGTGCAAAGTGTTTATTGGACTGGAGGCAAATGTTGTAAACTATCGCTTGAACTTGCCAATTGTAAATGTCAAATTACACGAGGTAGCCTACGGGTATGACATATACAGTACGATTTGTATGAATTATATCCAATGAATACTGCATAGCTCATATTACCATCGTTTCAGAATTGTTTTTGAGTAATGCCTGGATTTCATTGTAATTATGGCTCAAAGGTCTCTAAACATTCTGAAAAGAGCACAGTGCTTGAGTTTTCCCAAGCCCCTCAGAAGTTTCTGGTTGCTTGTGGATCATTACTTTAGTTTTTGAGTTTGCAAAACTCTGTTCAGCCCACTCTCTGCATTCCCAGCCGCAAACCAAAAAACAAAACAAATTCAAGCATTTGGCAGCAAGAGTCACCATGGTGTTAATCATATGCGACTGCTTTCCGTCGCCTGATGCTAACTAGTCTTTTTGAACACCAACAGCATCAATGTTTTTTTTGTTTTTGTTTTTTACACCAGTTCTAGCTTATTACTCCCAAAAATGTATTACTCTCTGACATCATCCAAATAGCCAAGGTTCTTCCTGTTTAAAAAACAAACAACAACAAAAAGCTCCGTTTTTTTTTTTGTTGCTTCTCTGGAGCTTCAATTATCCATTTTCTAATTGTTGCCTCAACATTCTAGCAATGTTAACAGTACAGTGTATCTGTGTTATACATTACGTATGCACCATTATAACATCTTCCTTCTACTGATAGATCTTCAAATGTGTTTGAAAACTCTGTTGATTACAATCAATTAAGCCAGGGAGAGAAGTTCTATCAACGATGAGGTAAACAAAGCTTTCCATTTTCAAAGAGCTACATTACGTATATTAGCACTTTCAAATCATTTGACAAAGCCCAACCTTTAACACTTACTTCCCTTTCATGTGACGAGCTGGCCCTTGGAAAGAAACTGCTCAACATGTAAACACATCTGGGTGTCACAAGTTCTTTCTTGTATTCACAATTGACATGAATATTGAAAACCCTTTTTCAGAAGCCCCAAATACTGTTTTGGAGGGCCAAATGAATAATACCCTGTGCCTGCATTTGAATCTCTCTGTCATCTAAAGGAGTATGAAGAGGCCTCATTTTCTACCACATCAATGACAGTGTTCCATCTTAACTTGAATTTAGAATAGTAGTCCAATTTATACTTCTTGAATGATCTCTTTATTATGGAGAAGCATGTTTATAACACAGTATGCTAAACATGTCTGTTCCTAACTTCCTACAGTACATTTATAAACAGAAAAACAGTCACAACTGTCATGTTTATTTTCAGTCTTGTTTACTCCCTGTCATGTTTAGCTTCTGTTTTCCCCTTGTCTTGTCATTTCCTGTTTTATTGTGAAAAGTCTGACTCCTCTCGTTTCAGGTCACTTGCCCTTCCTTGTTTGGTGTCTTTGTCAACCCTGATCCCTGATTGTGTCCACCTTTCCCCATTACCCTCATGTGTCATCCAATCAGTGCCCTCAGCCAGGTGTGTCTTGTTATGTCATTAGTGTTGGTGTATTTAGTCGGTTGTCTCCCCCCTGACTGTGTCGGTTCATTGTTGCCACTGTCGTAAGTCTTTCGCCACGTCACGCTGACCTTTTTGCCTTATCAGGATCCATGTCATGTTGTTAGTTTTGCCTAAGTTGTTTTGTCATGTTTAGCTTCATGTTTTGTTAGTTCAGTTTATTTTGTTCTTTGAAGTTAGCTTTTTGATTAGAAATTAAAACCTCTTTTTGGACTGCACCTCTGCCTCCTTGCTCTGCCTTCCCGCATCTGGGTCCTAAAGCCCTACGCTTTATCTGATGTGGCAGCTGTCAGTTAAAATTAAGATGACATAATACAAATGATGTCATTGTTGAATGTTGTTGCGGGAAAAACCTGAAGAGTGACGACGTCACGCAAATAGATGAATTTGATTGGCCCGGCCTGTTTTTAGCCTGTGCTGGATCGCTGTCTATGGACGCCTGTCCAGACCCACTTTCTTTTTCTAGAAAGTGGGTGTGGCTTGCCAGACAAATTTTCACTCCCGGGCTTTCACCTTTAAAAATCAGCAGTGGTTGTTGTAACGTGCTATATAAATATAGAGTTGAGTTGAGTGATGGGAGTTAAGCCAAGTTGCCAAGTAATGCCAAGTTGAGCAATTGTAATCCAGCACAATTAGCTATCGAGCAAAACTAAAGGAACACTTCCTTAAACTGTATGGAGATACGCACTACAAGAACACAAATGTTTCTAAATTTAAAGGATTACTTTTTTACTCGCAACTGCCACCTCTGGCCCAAAGCATAACTGCAGCATCTGTGTCAGGCTCGTTCATGGTGCGCGTGTGAGTACATGCACGATCTTAAAACGACAGCCACAGTTGACAAATGAAGAAAGACATGACTTCAAATGAAGTAAAAAAAAAAAAAAAAAAAAACTCCGGCCCTCCCATCCCCAAAGAAACTGTGGAATGTGCAGGGTCCGCACACTCTACTGTAAAGGGAAGAGGGACAGATTAGATGAAAAGGCTACTCTCCCTGTTTATTTTGTTCTCCAGTAAACGCTATACTGTCTTGAATTTAAAAAAAAAATCATTTTATTTTTCAATAAAGTAGGGTTCTGAAGTTTGCTAATTCGCCGTTGAACTCCACTCACATGGCCCCTCATTCATTGTGCTGGCTCGTTTGACCTGCCCTCTAAAATATTTTAATTTCCAGATCGCACTTCTTCAACTGAGACAAAATGGCGTCTGCAATTGATTTTGTGTCTTTTTCGTCAAGAAGACAGAAACCCAAGAAATGCTCACATATTTCAGCACGCTTGTCATGGTTTATGTACCGAAAGCAAACATACGCTGATTACATTCATGGTCTCATTTAAAAAAATAGAGAAATACCGGTACTTGGCTATTTTAATTTCCTTCACTAGTTCCTCCAATCTCAGCCCAACAAGATGCCATCAGCTCATTTTGGATTGTGGGTGTGATGGGCCGTGCATTTTTTGGTGCTGCTTTAAAGAGAATTTTGAAGTGTGGCAGTGAATGAGGATTTCCAGGAAATTAAATGATAGAAGTTGTCCTTTACTTTTGCCACACACAACACAATGTTCCTCTATGAAAGGTTGTTAATGATGTCTAAGATGCAAATGAGAATTGTTCTTATATTTGATCTTTTCTTCATTACTTTTGTCCAATATTGACTTTACTCTTTCCTTTTTGCCGGTTGCATTTTTTAGAAAATGTTCAGTCAGCTTGGTGGCCTCCGAGCGGCCATTATTAGTAATCATTCTCTGCTTTTCAGCAAGAGCATTTTTCCAATCATAAAATCCTTGCTTTCCGAACGCTTCATTTGATGTTGTTTTTTGCCAAATGATATGGAGATGGCACAGTATGCACCATCTTCTGACACCGAATCACAAGCACGGATATGTAACCTCTCATTTATTGCAGTAGCGCCACAGCCTCTGACCAAATTTCCTTTGTGGTTGATTTTGATTTGGGTAACTAACTTGTTCAGAAGGCTCTGTGCCTGTGCCTTTGTCCTTTCAATATTTTCTCGAGACTGTACTCTTCTTTTTAACTCTTCTCCTGCCTCTCCTGCCAAGAATTAACTAAGCAAAATAATATAAGCATCCTTAGCATCCCCTTTGAGACATTTAAATAATTAAGATACCCCATAATGCAAACTCGAGCACAAACAGCAATTTAACACAAGCAATATGTAAGTCAAACAAATTTTAATTTTGATTACATTTATTATTATTATAATCCCTCAAGGGGAAATCAAATTTTTAATTTTGTGCTGCACAGCATACCCAGAAGCAAACACACATGCAGGCATGCAAGAAGAAATATCAGTGAAATGGGTAAAGCTGCACCTTGAGCAGTAAGGATGGTGACTTGCCAGTAGCAAGGAAGCAAACTATGAATCAAGCCTTGAGATTGAACATTGATTTGACATAAATCAATTCCAATTCAGCATAATGGCCCATATGTAAAGTATGTCGGTGAGTGTTGTGTTTAAGTTCTGATTCAAACTACTTGAGGATGTGTTATATTTCCAGGAATACATTTGTTTTAATGCAGTCTGCAGATCACACTGAGTACTTCTTTGTGCACAGTTAAACATGAAGTGACACATCATACCAAAGTGAGTCAGAGCCAGAGAGTCGGACCACTTTACTCACACACTGTACACACGGCTGCATATTTGGGATATTTATTCTAACTGGTCAATATAAAAACATGAATGGAAGAAACAAACTGGCATGTTTTTCATTTCCAAGTGTTAACGCTCACTTCAACTGCAGCTCAGAAGTTAACTTTCCGGAAGGGGCCACTGTGTGGGAGGCAAAAGGCAAACCACGGCAGCAGATTTGTTTACCTGAAGGGATGTTACCTGAGAGAAGCAAGATGGTTATTTGATTTCAGCACATCTTTTTAATGCAGACCATATGCTCCGATTTGCCACTATGATTCAATGATTAATATCAATACATAAAATATTGATTTTTCTTCTTTGCCTGCTCTGGATAAGGGTTGGAGTGGGGTGGGTTGTAGTGCTGTGACAAAGGGGATTCAATTGCACTGGGTTTAATTAGGTGGTCTCACGTCAGCATAGATATCCTGAAATTCAGACCAGCTCAATATCCTTGTGTGACCCCTTTCTCGGATTGCTTCTCTACAGAGACATATACATTACTCCGGAGAAAAGTGAGAATCTCTAATCTCTCTGACGGACTCTTACAAGGGCTTTGCTACCCGTACCCACACACCCGCATGGGACTGATGAGGGCAGCTCTGGACCGAATAGGCGGGAACCTCACTCTTCAAAAGTTCCTTTAGTCTGACAAAGAGAGTCCAAATATAACATTTCCAAATGTAACCAAATCGCAACAACGTTGCATTCATGAATAAATGACACAAATCTCTCAAATGGTGACCACTTGCAGAAACACAGTGGGTTATTTGAAAAGAAAGAAATCTAAACTCAGTCACATTTTCATGATCAGCACAAATCTACTGTAGCTCAAAGCGCAGTAGAACTGTACGCATGGGTGGAGACCAACAACCATCCATACTCACAATCACACCTATGGACAACTTGGAGAGTTCAATTAACCTGGCATGCATGTCTTTGGAATGTGGGAGGAAACCGGAGTACCCGGAGAAAACCCACGCAAGGACGGCGAGAACACGCAAACTCCACCCAGGAAGGCCGAAGCCTGGACTCGATCTCACGTCCTCTGCACTGGGAGGCGGACGTGCTAACCGATGACCCACCATGCCACCCTCATAACAAAATTCTTAATTGAAATAATGCCTAGACTATAAATCACACAAACTGACAAAACATAAAAACGTTTTGACATTTGTGTATAAGGAATCATTTATGAACAACAAATTTACATGAATAAAAACGATTATGTAAAATGTACATGAAATTTACATTTTAAATAACACAATTAGGATTTTCCTGTAGTGTAAGTAGCATAAAAAAATTCTTACTTTACATTTAGCTTGATTCAGGTAAGAGCAAATGCCTTTTATTATTTTTCTGGAGGTGTTGATGTTAATATTTCTGTATTACTGTAACTGCCACATCTCAGCAAACTACATTGTTTGTTTTTGATAAAACGCTGTGATTGTTGTTGTTTATTCTTCTTTTTGTGGTTCTTCATTATCCCCCTAATTTCTAAACACACTTCCACCTGTTTCTTATTAGGACCTTACTCTTACCGCAAAACCCGCCCAAAACGAGCTCTTAGTTAAAATAAAAACAAAGATCATGTAGTATATTTCCATTCAGCTATCATTGAGTACATGCTACAAGTTGGAGTCTTCGGGAACATTTCATTAAAATTCTGAGCGAGAGTTCCAAATTCCGACATATTCTGTGTACCTTAAACGCATCATTAGTTGGAGAAGAAGCTCCATGCCCGTCCCAATGGAAGAAGAACGTCAGTTTTACCGGGGATTTTTGCCGCGGCGAAAGAGGATAGGAAGGATCGTCTTGGTCTTTATGAAACTGAGGTCCTCATGGTCCTCAGAGCCAACTGCGCCCAAATGTCAGACGTCATCGTAGTTGCGAGGCTGATTACAATTTTTTTTTTTTTTTTTTTTTTTTTGGGAGGCTGATTACAACTTGTGTCACTACATTTCAATTGAAGCTAGGCTAGCACACAGCATGCTACGTGATCATGGCTACAAGATCGATCAAATAAAGGCATTGGGTTTGCTTGAGTTTTCTGCATTCTATGACCTTGGCTTTTGTTTACAGTGAGTTAGACTACATAAATACAAACGGAGCGACCAACTTACCAGCGACCTGGCAGAATGGGGCGCCTCTCGTAGTATGACGTCATCCAAGGATAACGAATAATAATTTGTTTTATAAAAAATTATGTTGCTGAATTTTAATTTTGAAAGACAACAAAACTACTTTCACAAACTAGTTAAAAAAATTAAATAGATAAATAAATAAATGGGCAAAAGGGCACTTTGGGCATCAGTGCCAAAAGGGCACACGCCCCGGCACCAATAGCCCCTCTCCCCCGTTCTGCACATGCCTGCTATGGGTGTGACATCATAGCATCGAACATCCCCTCCTTAGTCAATTGACAGCTGATTGAATTCATGACCTTATTATAAGGAAGCAAGTTTATTATTGCCATCAGTCACTGCTGATTAGCAATCTTTGCAACGTGAAAGAGGCAAGTCCTAATCACATGACCACAACATATTTATATTGTGTTGTTGATTAGATCAGTTCTATACAGACAGCCATGGATAAGGGGAGAGTGGGTATCTATTACACATTATGAAAAAGATTTCCATATACACATTTGGCGTGGGGAAGGGATGCTGCACAACAATCTGATTGGACACCATTAATCATGTCTAAATGTCGTGGTTTGCAGAATACATCTTTTATACACACAAGCCCGAAAGTATTTATTACAGGAGACAGTTTTGTGTCAAAATAACATTTGTGCATTTCTCCGTGAACATGAAAATACTCAGAAAAGATGATTTCAAATGACAAAACATTCCATTATTGGTGCTAATGAATGGACTTTTATGTTTACAGGGAGATCAGAGGTAGAAAGTTTGGCTACAAAAGTATCACCTTAATGTGTTCTCTGCTTGGCGAATTGCCTGAATTGAGACATTCACCTCTTGTGTTCTGACTGCATGATGAGGACTGACATCTGAACTTCAATCCTGTCAAGTGTGTGTTGGATGCATCCGTCTGACAGGTCCCGTGCTTTACTTTGCACCCGAACTACCCTTTCCTTTCACACCAAAGAGGTCAGGGATTCACGTGTGTGTGTGTGTGTGTGTGTGTCTGTGTGTGTGCGTGTGTGTGTGTGTGTGTGTGTGTGTGTACAAGGGAAGGAGCTGAAGCGAGTATCGAGAGAAGCTGTCTTCCCTTTCAGCCAAGCTGTTGTCAGGTCTTCTGGGGAAAAGAAGTCCGACAGTATGTCCCCTACCTCACCTTGCACTGATCTGGGCCTGATATCAGCTTTCATTCATACTACAAATGTGTAGAGTGAGTGTGAGTGCCCACTCAAGTGTAGCAACTTTGTCCTTTTTCTCCAAGTGTTTCTGTGAGGAGAGTATGAGTGTGTGTGTGCTTTCCCCCCATGCTCTACATTGGTCAACTGTTTAATATTATCTGCAGCACATGTGGAGAAGACTGACTTGAGAATTAATGCAGTCCTCAGTCAGAATACAGCATGTCAGATTTTCACAGTTTCGTCCCTCCAGTGACCAGATTTGCCTTTTTTTCTTCTTCTTCTTTTTTTCCTAAGAGTAGAGAACCTCAAAACTCACCCACCAAAAGGACAACTGGATCCACTCTTCTCGCAAGACAAGAAAATATGTAGACTGATTAGACAAATGTTGCTATTTTTTTTAAAAAATGATAAAGCATTGGATGAAAAGAACACCATGTCAACAGTCAAACATGGGGGTGGCAGTGTGATAATCTGGGGCTGCTTTGCTATGTCATAACCTGGACTACTTGCTGTGATCAATGGAACTACATTCTGCTTTCTACCAGAAAATTATGTACGGCCATCAGTCTTTACCCTTTAAACTCAGGCACTCTTGAGTTATGCAGCTGAACAATGGCCCCAAAATAAGGGTGTCAAATTATCGCGTTAATATTGCGTTAACTTAAAGTGCCTTTAACGGCACAAATTTTTTTAACGATCGATTAACGACCGCCCCTTATTTGGAAAGCCTCTACAAAAGGAATTCCAGTCACGACGCAGCAGAACTGAACTACTACACTGGAGCTAAAACACACAATGTTTAAAGGGCAGAATGTTAGCGTGGAGGAGCCATTTGGACTGTGTAGCACTACCGCTGGTTCTCTGCTTTGGAATAACACACTCGGTTAGCCGTTAGCAATGAGCTAGGTAGGAAGGAATAGCAAGTACAGTATAGTAGCAAGGAATTCACTCTGGGGTAACAGAACATAAAATTAATCTATATGCCGATGATATTTTACTTTATTTAGAAAAGCCTGCTATTTCGTTAGGGGAAGTATTTAACTTAATAACTAAATTTTCACAGTTATCAGATTATTCTATTAACTGGACAAAATCAACACTTCTACCTATTACAGAAAATTCATGGAACCCTGCAAGCCAGGACCCACACTACTCATTTCCTATAGGTAATTTAAAATACTTAGGCATAAAAATCTCACCTAAATTAACTGATTTAATTCACTTAAATTTTTCTCCACTTCTGGATAACATTTATAGTGACTTTGAGCGCTGCAATAATCTTCCTATTTCTCTAATAGGATGAATAGCCACCATTAAAATGAAAGTTTTACACAAAATAAACTATTTTTTCTCAATGATTCCATTTAAACCTACGGCTAACTGGTTCCAGTTGTTGGACTCAGCCGTTACAAAATTTTACTGGAATAAAAAAAAAGCAAAGATTAGTCTATCTACTCTTCAGAAAAGTAAATCCAAAGGTGGTCTAGAGGCACCAAATTTTATGTACTACTATATAGCTAACCAGCTACAATATATCATTCTATGTGCACAACCCAACAGAGATATTAACTGTTGGCTGGAACTAGAACAGAAGGATTGTAATAACCTCAGACTTCTAGATTTACTCTTTATTACAACATTGATTAAGCGACATAATTGTTTTAAAAACCCAATGATTTCCGCCACCCTGACTGCCCGGTGAAGGCACTAGAAATTACAAAAGCCCAAGTGGAGCCCTGTGGGCTTTCTCCCCTATGGCATAACCCTGACTTTCAACTTAACAAGCAATCGTTTTATTTAGGTGTGTGGGAGCAGAAAGGAATTACACATCTCCACCATCTTTACATCCTTGCTCAAATTCTCAAAAAAAAACAAATTCCATCACTTCGGGGTACGCTCCAACCGCCTGTTTTAGCTAAAGATATTACCAAGCTTTCTCCGACAACAACAAAAAATCTTTCAAAAATATATAAGTTCATATACTGATAAAATGTCTTTACCCATCTCAAAATGGGAGACAGACTTGTCTATAGCTCCGGAATCTGACTTTTGGATTCAAGTTTGTGAAAACGCATTTAAAATGACAAAACACACAAATTTACAACTTATCCAATATATAATTATTCACAGAACATACATTACTCAATATATGATGAAGAAAATGGGACTCTCAGACTCCGACATTTGTCTCCAGTGTTTACAAAACACTACAGACACTTATTTTCATGCTTTATGGTTATGTACTCCGATTATGTATTTCTGGACTAAAATCTTAGAAAAACTTTCTGCTATCTTGGACTGTAGGATACCTTTATTTCCAAACTTGTGTTTGCTAGGCGACCTAACAACAATTGACTTACCACATAAACAATTTCAATCTACACTTGTAGCCCTTACTATCGCAAAAAAACCAATCCTTGTTAACTGGAAAAATAAACAAACTCTGAATATCGACCAAGGGTGTCTGGGGATTTCGGGGCCTGGGGGCGGCTGGGGCAGGGTTGGGGTGGATGGCGGGGGTGGATGGGGGGCGGTGGGGTCGTGGGGGGAGCGGAGGCTGTGGGCCGGTGGGGTTCCTGGCGGGCCTGCAGTGCCCCGTCCTGCCACGTTGGGGTGGGGGGCGCTCCTGCTCCTGGGTTTGCTCTCCGGCCGGTGGCCCCTGCGGGGCCTGGGGGTCGTCCTTTGGCGCTGCCGCGGCCTGGGGGGCCCTGGGGTGTTGCGCTTGCTCTGTCCTGGCGGGGGTCGACGGCTCCCCTCTTTGGTGGAGATTGGTGGAGCACGCCAGATCCACCACACCAGCATCTATCGAAACTCAGACACAATCTTCCTCAGGTCATTGAATCGGTGGAGGCTGGTGTCTGTGGATCTCACTCCGCTTCGTCTGTCCTTCCTACCTTTCCTCAGTCTCTCCTTTGGTCTCTTGAGGTCTCCCTGATTTGTTGAAATTTAGATGTCTCTGGGGTTGGTGAAGGACTCTGGTTGGTGGCCTGGTGGGTGGTGTCTGGTCGGTGCTTGATTTCACTTTCCTTTCTTTTCTTTGGTCCTTTCTCGGGTTTCCTGATGGCCTCACGACTCTGGCTGGAAGTGTTCGGTTTAGGGAAACGGTATGGGATTTTATTTTATTTTTTATAGGTTTTAGGTGAACTAATGAATGCACGCACGCACACACGCACATACACATTTTCACCCACATACAAAAAAAAATAAAAATACAAAAAAAAAAAAATATATATATATATATATAAAAATAAAAATAAAATAAAAAAGGAGAGCAATGATGACGACATGTCAAATTGGTAAAATTACCGAATGAACAATATTGAGCTCTCCAGAAAAAGAAGAAGAAAAAAAAAAAGCAACGAGCTAGGTTGCTCCAGCAAGAGGTGTCCGTGGCACTCTCAAACCCTGTGAGAGCCAAGTTGTGCTCTGGCCTCTGGACTTTCTGCTCACGTAAAGGATCAATACCATTCTCTTTGTGGCCGAAAAGTGCTCATCCAGCATTTTTAGCTCTTGAATTAAGTAATTCATTGACAGCATCCAACACACAAAGTTGCGTTTATCCATCCTCAAGCAGTGTGCGTCTTTCCTGTTTTGACAAAAGGCCAGGTAGTCCACTTATACTGCTGATCCTCTGCAGGGTTGCAGAGTTGGAGACAATCCCATTTCCAAGTACAGCCATTGTGTTTTGTGTGTGTGCACTTGTGCTTCCCATGGCGTTGCTCCCATCATATTTGTTTTCTGCTTATAGCTTAAATGAAAACACTGAAGCATCAACACACCTGATCTCTATTCTCAGTACTGCACTATCAGTGTCTTAGGCTAATGCAGTGACATTGCTGGGTTATGATTAACATAACAGTGCGTACTCATCAATGTAACACAATGCAGTTGCAGATGTAGTCATCATTGTCCTGCATTAAATGTTGCTATTTTAGGTCATCAAATATACAATTTCTTATTTGAATAGAACACACAACTTTGGTTTTGCAGGAAAAAAATAACCAGTGCAGATAATAGCAGACTAACATAACCTAAAGTTACACTTTTCAACTTGATGTTTTCTTATTTTTAATACAGTCTAAATTACATGCACGTACACACACACTTTTATTATATTGCTGTAATAAGCTAAAGTACAAATAATAGACAGTCAGAGAGAAAGTTTGATGGACCGGTGAGGCAAAGATTAACCTTTACCAGAGTGATGAAAAATGCAAAACTTCAAGAAAAAAAACACTCTGCTCCTAATCCCAAACAAAGGAGCACATCTGTGAAGGATGAGCTTGTGTGGCTTCATCTGCAAAAGGCTGGCTAATTTTCCTTGATGATGTAACACGTGGTAGCAGCAGCAAAATGAACTCTGAAGTCTACAGAAACAGTTCACAAAACATTTTCAATTTTCTCTTAATTTAACGCGCATTTGATTATATACAAATAAAGTATGGCTGTTCTGGTAGGCTTTTTCTGACATTTTTGTAGTCACATCTTCTAGTACAAGCAATGGCCCACAGAAGTCTTCCACAGCATCAAAGGATGTCATTGTACATTTAAAGGCTTTAAATATGCAAACAAACACAGTGAAACTGTCATCGTCAAGTGGAGAAAATACAACACAACATGACCAAGGACTGGACGTGCTGCCAAAACTGATGAAAAAATGAGAACTGGTCAGTGAGGCTGCCAAGAGTCTGATATTGAAGGGGTTGCAGGAATTTCTGGCAAATACTGCCTGTTCAATACATGTGACAACAATCTGCCATTTTCTTCATATGTGTGGTCTATTGGGAAGGGTGGCGAGAAGGAAAACTTATCTTACAAAAAAACACACACACAGTTGAAATCTCACAAACACATATGTGAAAATGTGTTAAGGTCCAATGAAACCACGGTTGAACTCTTCGGTGCAAACACATCACTGTTCATTATGAAAAGAACACCATACCTAGAATCAAGCATTGGAATGGTTTATCTTGTTCTTATTTTGTTATATCACAAAATCCTAAAATTTGAACTGGGGTGTGTAGAGTTTTCCTAGGCAAATTGTATTCCGACCTGGACAGTTTGGTCCGCTTTAAACGGACCAGAATTCGTTTCCCACGCTGATCCGGATCTTTTGTGCTGGTCTGAATACACACAAATGAATCCGGGTGTGGACCGAGACCCACTTTTTGAGGTGGTCTCGGTCCGCTTCCAAAAGCATTCGGACTGATCCATCTCCAACTGCAGGACATATGTGCCCTTTTGGTCTTAACAAGCCACCGTAGCCAAGCATCGCGGGGGAGAACTATTGCCCCTTAGCGAATATTGTGATAAATTCATTCATAATTATCTGTATTCTGTTTAACCACGCTGCCGTCAGCATGTTGTGGTGGGGAAGGCAGCACGTCGGAATTTCATGTTTCCTCTATTTCCGGGTTTGGTTATGGTTATTTGGGTTATTCAGCCCTCATCATTTTAGTCCAATGGGAGCACAGATCGTCACGCGGGTTGACGTGATTACACAATAGGGTCAACTTGCAAAAACCACAGTGTGAATATGAACCGCATCAAACGAAAAAAAATAAAGTCCACTTTTGGTCCGGACTAAACAAGTGAACTAAATGACTTTTCTGGTCTGAATAAAAGGTATGAAACAAGGTATGGGTAATACACCATCATGCAGTGAGATGGAGACCTAAAACACACAAAGGAAAGAAGTATAAGGTTATAGATTGGCCAAGTCATCAACAGAATTCATCTCTAAAATTTCAAAATTGTGTATCAGTTGCAGATGTAAATAACTAGAAATAGAAACTGATTTGTTGCTCTCTTGTCTCAAAATATGTGTACAGAACAGCAAAAACAAATGCTTTTAGATGGGAGGTTATTTGTCATCTTTCAGAAACATAATTGTTAGCTTTCTGATTATTGCAGTGCCATGGCAGTTTCTGCTCAGCACTTTATCAGCTGCAGTTTTCCTCAAGGATTGTTATTATACCGTCAAGCAAGAACATTTTCATTGACATTGACAGAAAAGAGTACTGAGAACACTAAAGTCAAGTAACTGATAGACAAATTTGTTTGTACCCTTCCAGAAAGTAAAACAAACAGTAGTCACTTGGCAAATAACTTGAAACTGATGAGAATGGAACTTTTCTTAATTGCATATTGACAAGCAACAAAATTCTCGGAGAATGTCCTTTGCACTGATGTGACGGGAGTTTCTATGAGGCGCCGTCTGGGCCATAATGAACTGAAATGCTCATACACAATAGTGAAATCGTTCATACATTCAAGTGAAATACTCTCATAAACACAACTGCTATGCTGTTATGAACATTACTGAAATACGTTCATACATACAAGTGAAATTCGTTCCCCATTGCTTCGGTTGAGACAGGGGGAGGATGGGGGAAGCTTCTTTTTTTTATGGTGGGGGTCGGGGGGGGGGGGGTCGGCTGTGACTGGATTCTATTGCCACTTGTCACATGACACCACAAGTACAAACACTCAAAAGCTCCTAAAAACAAAACAAAGTTGACTAAGCCTTTTGAACATCTGTGAAAGGAGCTGGAGCATTGCAGTCTGGAGAAAGCAACCTTGAAATCTGTTACACCTGTAGCAATTTGCTCACAAGGAGTTGCTCTTTCATACACAAAAGTCATCAGATTACATTTTTGCACAAATCGAAAGTTCACACACTTTTTCTTGCGACCATCCGATACTGCCAGGCAAAAATCTGCATGATTCTCTTTGTGTAGGCAAAGGCACGTGGATTGAATGAGTAGATTTTGCAAGTGATGATAATGTTGCGGCTGCTCAATGTGTTTCACAGGTTTTTGCCTTTATATCAATCAAAGACAACATGACTATGCCGATGATTTACAGAATCCTCTTCAGAGTAAGCGTCATCGTTTTTAAGATCAAGGTTAGTAGCATTCCTTAAAAGACACAAACATAAAGATTGTTTCTTATGTTCATCAACACTGGCAACACTTGGAGCTACAATTTCTGGAGTTAATCCAGCAAATATTCTAATATTATAAAAAATTCCAAATATCATCTGCTTTGCGTGTTTTATACAAACACGTCTGTCTGTCAATACGACAATAACCTCCTCTTGACCTTTTGGAATAGATTTGCACATACGAGGTCTCCTGTCATGTATTATGTTTGAAGCTCTGCCTACCTGTCCTGTCGCAGGCTGCTGCGTGACAGGCAGCAAACCAGTCCTGACAGGGTCCCTGGCAGTGTCACAGGCTCACCGCAGAGAGCAGTGCCTGTCTTCATTCATTTCCTCTTTTCTGCTCTCGTGACCTCAACCAAACAGCTCGGAACGCCATGTCTCCACTTTCCTCTCTGTTGAAGGATCAGACACTGCCCGGGCATCCCATTCGTTCTTTCTTCAGTGATAGTGGCTTGGAGTATGGGGTGTATTGTATATAAGAGCTTGTTCTTTCATTTTTGAGAACAACTTGGAAATGATTTTATGTTAGTAAGATTTTAGATATATTTATATATCCAGGATATGCTGTACTGTTATCCAACTATCAGGCTTGATCTCAAATATTATGGATTCCGCCATCTAAAAAGTTGTTTATTAGCAGTTAATACATTATTTTGGCATACAAGATTGCAGATTACGGGCCCTATTTTTGTGCCTAGCCGTTGTGCCTTTGTGCACATGGGTGGAGTTTTGCCTGTCTGCCTGTACTTCGCTTGCACAACTTGTGCGGCTATGCCACAAGTTAGACCTGCTTTTTTCTTGTCTAAAATCTAGTCTACTTTTTGTCACCAAATTGCCAGATGCGCCCAGGGTACGGCAACTCCATTTGCCGTAATGCACAACTGCTATGCTATTATGTAAACCTTGTTAGGTTTTGTTTGCCCCTGTGTTCCCTTGTGTCATCCAATCTTCTCCCCCAGCCACTTATGTCTTGTCCAGGTGTCTCTCGTTGTCTCGTCAGTTGGCTTTGGCTATTTAGTTCCCTGGTTTTGTTTAGTCTTGGTTGGATCATTGTTGGTGTCACCACTCTGGTGTTTTGTTGTTACTTAGATTTTTGGTCTTTTCATAACTTTGCTGGTTTTGTTTATTTAGAGTTTTACCCAGTACCCCTGTTAGTGTTTTTGTTAAATAAATCGTCTTCAGTTTAACATGCCGTGGTCCTCCTGCCTCCCTGCATTTGGGTCCTCCACTCCGCATCGTGACAACAACAAGATGTAATGTTGGCCATCAGATTCAAAAACACAGTAAATTAGACTTGCCCCGGCACGAAAATGAAGAATCCGGTTTTTACACAGAGTGCACGGGCACCTGTCTATGAAAATAGGGCCCCTGGCTCTGTTCTACTTTTCGTGGAGTTGGTGCGGGTTTGGTAACCGGCCTCAATACTCATCCCTCTGGTGTCCCAAGCCCAGATGGGGGTGGGGAAGGTATGGCTTGTGTCACAGAAGAGCTTCCATTGAAAACACAATTCCAAGTAAATCATACATTCGACACTTATTGGACAAGCCGAAAGCCTCAACAAACGTTCACAAGGAAATTCATGTAAAGTCAGTTTACCCACAAGGTCATCTTTCCTGCTTGTTTTGGTTTGTTTGTACAACCACCCAAACAAACAAACATTGCTTGTGAAGCAAAGCCACATAATCCAATAGCAATGTACAGTACTTACACTGTATACACATTTACATTTACTTGGGATTGGTTGGTTGCTTTCCAAGCAATCATGAAAAAGAGAAATGATCATGCATTTTCATACAAGATAAGAAATCCCAGTTGCCTCGTTTGTTTTGGTGAAAGACAGCTAAATGGCTCTAAATCAGTCTTAATTTGATGTTTGATCTTCCTTACCCATAAAGCATGATGGTCGTCTTGAATATGTGATCTTGTCCATTGAGGCAGCATGATGAAAGTTTCTTAATATCTCTCGTCTGTTGAAAGGAGCATTCATGGCCGTGCCCGTGAGCATGATTGATTTGCAGCTGTTTCTCAAGAGAGGCGCGGTATTCAGTTTATCCCCAAAAGCACTGCCCAGAGGAATCCCTTGTGAGTACATTTTTTGGATATGTGTCCATATTTCTGAAATATTTTCAAAGCATTTCTCCCTTGTGTAAAGCTAACACTTCAAAACTTTGTAGATCCCTCTCGAGACCATTTTTGCACTGCATCCTCTAAAACTAAAGTTATTGCTTTGCAGAATTTGCCCACAGAAACGGTTTTAACAGCGGATTAAGAGTGAGGCTCTGAGCAGATGAGGATGACCCTGCTAATGGAAGAACTCATCTGTTTCTTCCTGGGTAATTAGTTGAATTAGCCAATCCCCTCCTCTCCAAAGTGACCCCGGTGTGTGGGTGAGCATTTGATGACTCAATTATTAACGACCGGGGACGTACCTGTTGACTCTAATGTAATGTTTTGTTTATTCCAGTTTGATGGGATGGAATGGAGGCATTTAAGTCAAACTGAGAGCAGTAAGCTTAAGCTCGGAATTGTACAGTAGAAAGCAGTGTTGGGAATAACCGCGTTTAAACTAATTGTGTTAGTAACGCCGCTCTTTTTTTCATAAACAGAGTAATCTAACTAATTATGTTCCCCATATTTGAAACGCCGTTGTCGTTACTGTGCATTAAATGTGTTCTGTTGTAATTGATTTATTAGTTTCAAAGCTTAAAAAAAGCTTACAGTGAGTTGCGCAGTCGTGTGCGTTTTTCCGGAAAGCTTGTTCTGAGTCCATTTTCCAAACCACTTATCCTCATGAGGGTCGCAGGCATGCAGGAGCCTATCCCAGCCGTCAATGGGCGGTAGGCGAGGTACACCCTGAATTGGTCACCAGCCAATCGTAGGGCACACATAGACGAACAACTATTCACACATACAATTACACCTACGGACAATTTGGAGTGGGCAATCGGCCTACCATGCATGTTTTTTGGAACTGTGAGAGGAAACTGAAGTCTACCCGGAGTAAACCCACGCAGGCATGGGGGAGAACATGCAAACTCCACACAGGGAGGCTGAAGCCAGAATCAATTCTGATTGCTGAAGTAATTAGCAGTAGTAGAACATATATGATATTTGTCATTATGGAGGGAGACAGTTGTGTGATATAGACGTTCACAAAAATATTCCAAGTATGTTGGAGCGTACTTTCGTACATACACTTACACTTGTTCCCAAAATGCCACTAGGTATTAACTTGTGCATGCACAATTCAAATTAAATCTATCCATCATTTGAACCTTTTTTTTTTGTATTCTGCCTACATTATACCAATAAGTTTGAAAGTTCTAAAAGTAAATGTAAATTTGGTCTTTTTTTTTATGTATTATTATATCTGCAGTGCATAATTGCCATTTGGCATTTATTATTTTTTTTTTTAAATACGTTTGAACATATTTGCAAGTTTGTTTGAAGTACTTGTAGAGTAAATGCTAAAAACTTTTTTTTTTTTAATCCTCCGTTTGGGTTTTTCTCCCATAATGCCATAGGGCATCAACTTGCTCATGTGCATAGCCCAATGGCATTATGGAGGAAAAAAATGTCAAAATGCTGTGAAGACAGACAACAATTTCTGATCATTGCTAGTATCATTTGAAAAGGTTGTAAATCTTGCCTATTCTTTATATTTTCTCCGATGATCAATAGAGTATTTTTTTATGTCCTGTTCCTCGTTGCATTATTCTCTATATCTCTATAATTTACTGCCTGTAAACACAGCCTAATGCATAAAAGTCATGTATCACATTATAATCTTCAACTTCTTTCTATATAATGTGTGATAATGCATGCTCTTTTTACTTAACCTACTTTGTCCCCTTAATGTCTGAATCCAGATTTCCCCCTTGGCTGACTAACAGCAGGTTTGACCACCATGGATGGATGCTTCCGCATTTTGTGTGTGCTTGACTAGACATTCAAATCACGCTTACAGTATATACTGTAGCTGATTCCCCTCTGGTTGCTTGTTTTCTCTTTTCTGTCAATCTTGAGCCTGCATGTTCTCTTAGGCAATTTTTAAGGTATGTGTTATGGCCGCCTCTTAAATCCCGTTGCTGTTGTTCTCCTATACTTGAATGTTTTTTTTTTTATATCATGCCATCACATTTCATGTTTAGTAATAGTAATGTCTTGAAATACCACTGTCACCCATTGTATATTTATTTGTGTAAATGCACCACAGTTACACTTTTTAACACTATGTGTAAAGTAGTACAATGTACTAGTATGAAAATAATGTTTTTCAAAGTCAGTAAGCGATTATTTTTATTCAGAAGCGTTCTATCATTGTTGCTTCTACACATCACTGCTTCTCTCTATCTTTCCAAGTGGATATTTAACCTTGGCGAGGCTCAGGGAGCAGATGGTTGGCCCTTATGAGTGTCTGGCGTGATCCACAGCTAATGAAGTGATGTTTCTATAAACACCTGACAGTGGGTCTAACCGGCCTCCATTTGGACAGCACCGGTTTTAGCTGCAGTGACACAGCCGCTACATCGTGGCACCCCCGCAACACAACACATCGTTACATCGTTACAGTACTATAAAGGCCTCAATAGAATCTCAAGAAGACAGCTCAGCTTTTGCTAATTGTGCATTTTAGTTACATTTCATTGCACGCATATTTACGACATGGCCACCTGGATGGATGAAAGTGAAGAGTAATTTATCAGTATGATTTACGAGAAGCCACACTTATACGACATTACAGAGAATGACGTCATAGAGGGAGAGTCACGGTTTTTAGCCTTGAGTCCTTGTGGATTTCATTAGCCCCAATGTTTTGACCAACATTAACACTTTTTTTTGTCATGTTTGTGTCATACTGGAACTAGAACTATGTCTTTCTTTCGTGTCGAAGAACATGGGAAATGTACTTAGACCGAACATGAGCAAACTGGAGGTGTGTTCACTGACCACTCACATAGTTGGACACAGTGGTGAGTGGTGACCTTTTACTCCTACAGTACTAGGACATCATACTCATTCAATGCAACAACAGTGATGACAAGTATGTAAACACATTGCAGGGGGCTACGTGGGAACCTTTTCTAATCAATTTGACGCTCCAAAATCAGCACAGTCGCAACTCAAGTTGCAGGGGCAACCCAGATAGCATTTACCATTAGCATAACCACAGGTCAATAGATTGACTAGCGATTTAATTTGTTATAAATAGTTCCGCTTGAGAAATTGTTGTATATTTGATTTTTCAGCTATATAAAAGTGTCCTGTTTCTTAATTATGAAAACCTGGTCACCCTGCGCTACGTGGACAGAGTTCCCAAAAGAAAACAGAAGATCGACACCCAACTCCTTATATTAGGTGAGCTTGAATCCCAACCCACCTTTAAGCGCTTAACAGAATGAAGCATAAGTGTATTATTGTTTACTGGTTGGCCCTTTCTATCCAAAACCATCTAACATTAGCCGGCTCACTCACATTTTGAATCTGTCCCTTTCCAACAAGAGTAAAATATTACTTGTTTCAGACAGGAATTCTCAAGATATTTACAACTTTGGAGAGTCCAGTGTGTGGACAACAATTGTTGCAGTGGACTAAACAAATCAAGAACTTTTTAGAAAGAGGTTGCAGAATACCATTGGGAAAATGACCCCATCATTATTCCACTTCCCTTGTTTGCACACAAGTTAGGGCTAAAGCTGTCATATGATTCTCCCGGCACTAAATAAATGCTTAGGACTAGGGAAAGGTTAAAATGGACTCTGCTCTTTTGTCAAGGTCTTGCATGCCCCATTCACATAGTGACCAAAGTAGCTTTGATATTTTAAGCAACTACTGCCACTGTGTAGATGTCCTCATTTTAGCACAGTTATTCCTTTACATGCAATCAATGGCAGATTAAGACTTTGATAAATGGGGGGCCTTGGGCAAGGATCTTTCAGGGTATCCAAAGATTATGCCAAATAATTTTAATAATAAATTAATTTCAATCGGCGTCTTTAAATGTTGATATAATATATTTAAGTACATATTAAGCACGCAGGAGATTTTTGCACATATTGTGCTGTTTATTAACAATGTGCAAAATGTATTAAAACATTCAAAGTTTACAAACAATTAACATCAGTGTTTAACATTAATGAAATTTGCACGCATACACTTGCTTAGTTTGTTTCATTTAAGGAACATGTCATCTTAAAGATAAGATACACCTTTATTTATCCCACAGTGGAGAAATTCACAGCATTACCAGCAGCAATAGGGCAGCACGGTGGGTGACTGGTTAGCACGTCCGACTCCCAGTGCAGAGGACGTGAGATCGAGTCCGGGCTTCGGGCTTCGGCCTTCCTGGGTGGAGTTTGCATGTTCTCCCCATGCTTGCGTGGGTTTTCACCGGGTACTCCAATTTCCTCCCACATTCCAAAGACATGCGTGGCAGGTTAATTGAACACTCCAAATTGTCCATAGGTGTGATTGTGAGTATGGTTGTTTGTCTCTGTGTGCCCTGTGATTGGCTGGCAACCAGTTCAGGGTGTACCCTGCCTACTGCCTGAAGTCAGTTGGGATAGGCTCCAGCACCCTTGTGAGGAAAAGCGGTCAAGAAAATGGATGGATGGGACCAGCAGCAATACACATCATCACACGTCATGTATAAATAATATGTATCACAAAAAATACTTATGTAGCCAATTTTGTCCCCTTATTTCATTTTCCACACACTGTATGAAAAAATATATACATTCGTTACTCCTACTACTACTACTTTATTTACAGCCACATAATGTTAAATTAAATGCATCGGACTTATACAGCGCTTTTCTAGACACTCAAAGACACGTTACAATTGAATGGATACATTATTCATGCACTCACACATTCACAGTGTGGTGGCGGTAAGCTAATTAAGTAGCCACAGCTGCCGTGGGCCAGGCTGACGGAAGCATGGCTGCCAGTGTGTGCCTATGGCCCCTCCAACCACCACCAAACATTTGCACCTTCCATATGACAGTGTGAGTAGCACTGGAGGCAATGTGTGTGAAGTGCTTTGCCCAAGGACACAACGACACATGACTTGGGGAGAACAGGGATCGAACAGCCGAGCTTCTGATTACTAAACAACCGTCTCTACACCCTGAGCCACGGCCGCCATGATTATTAATGTTATTAAATCCCCCCACTGAAAACATTAGGGCATATATGTTTTAAGTATTCTTCAAACTGTTTTGTGTGTGATGTTGATAAATATTATTTTGAAATCTGCGCTTTTAATCTGGAAGGCTGCTCCGTACTTGTTTCCTGTTTCACTATTTCGCCGTTCGTCATTCAGCTCATGCATTTATTTTTAACGTGTGCAAAACAACTTTAACTTATTGATGACCGTCCAAAACAATCTATGAACATAAAAGTTTTTTTAAACAGTCAGTCCCGTCTCACAGGGAAACCAACATGACATTGCCAAAAACATGTCTTCATGGGAGATTCTTCTTCTCCAGACTCCTAGTGAGGTGGATTACAACATTTTGTGGTAAATAGCGGCAGCTACTGTGCAGGAGGGGTATAACAATAAGTAGGCGTCTGAATGAAAAAAAAATGCTGGCAGACTGGATTGCAAGACGTGCGGCTCAATTGCGCCGGTGCCGTGATATGTCGATCATTTCTCACTTGGGGGGTCCAGTCACATTGAGGGGGGCCAGTGCCATCCTGACCTCCATTTTGGCTCCGCCAGTGCAAGTAATTTCTCAAATCTTAAAATGCAGATAGATTTCTATTGAAAACTTGTTGAAAATCTGTTGAGAAAAAAAAAGTGAAAAAGCAGGAAAAAAATGTTTTTCTTAATGTGTAGTTTTTTAAGATGCACAGTTTACTCCAGCCTAGGTTTTTTTTTCTTTGTCTTACATTTTCAAGATGACTGAAGAGACATTTTTGACTCCATCAGTCAGATGGAGTCTGCGTAATTTTTGAGTGGTTATTACTATCCTTAGATTATAAAGCATTGTATTACATTCTGCAATTGAATACATTTGTGTCATGTTTGGTTTCTGTTTTTGGTTGTGTGTCTCCCTTGGTCTTGTTGAGTGTAATCCTGCCCTTCCTTGTGTCAACCAATCTGTGCCCTCAGCCACATGTGTCTTGCCCCAGGTGTGTCTTGTTGTGTCGTTAGTGTGTGTGTGTATAGTCTCCTGTCTCCCCTCTGTCTGGGTTGGATCATTGTCGCTGTCACCACTGGTGTTTTGTTGTTACCTTGCTTTTTGGTCTTTTCAGATCTTTGTTGGTTTTGTTCACCCAGTACCTCTGGTAGTGTTTTTGTTAAATAAAGTGTTTTCAGTATTACATGCATCCCTGCCGTGGTTCTCCTGCCACCCTGCATTTGGGTCCTCCACTCCGCATCATGACAATTTGACAGGCAGACCTAATTCTAACCCTCACTTTTTAATGAATCCTATTATGTTTCCAATTTGAATACCAGCTATATCAAGTTCTCTGCTTGCTTTTCATAGTTAGACTTTTTTTTATATAATGGATGAGAGTTTATGGCCTTTTTCTCGTTGTGTATGGTGCTACAGTTTTTTTTTTAACCTTCTTGTACTTTTAAACAGAATAAATTTGCAAAATTAGTCTCTGCTGTTAAAGACAGCCTGTGCCACCGCGAGAACATTTATGGCTTTCCATTGTTCCACACTGAGATGGCCTTGCTTGGCCCCGAGTGGTTGCTTTTCCATTACACTTTTTCTGGTCGAGTTGTTGCAGTGGAACTTCTTTTCAGAACCATCCCTGAGGTGGTTCTAAAACGTAGGCGGTCATCATTGTCATCTAATTGGCCGACAGTGAATGCAAGGAACTCCGCTGCACACACCCATTTCCTGGTTTTACAAATGAGACAGAGCTACCTGCTGGATAGGTAAAGTGGTGGGGGCGTCAATGAATTTTGACGGTGTGTCAATTCATCAACAGCTGGACCACATGTCCGTCATAATCAGTCCGTCATTATTTCAAGCCGAACTTAACTGTAACTGTCACGTCGTCATTCCGTCTTCGTTATTTTCATTGCGCTTCCATCATCGATCAATAACAGCTATTTTAGGATCTTCAGCAAATCTCACCGCATCAGTCAGTCACTCCGCCATCTAGGGGTGTGTTCAAAATATTGATGACCTAGATACGTACCGGTATGAATAAAAACAATACTGTATCGATATCCTAGTTCGATACTTCTCCCTGATGTTAGGGGGCGCAGTGCTCCCAGCGACTCACATGAGAAGGAAGCACTTGAATGAAGAAAATTAACAAGAAAAATGGCCAGCAAGATTTTTGATTTTCGTCTCTCAATTAATTGTTCAGATGATGTTTTGAGTGAATTTTTTTCTTCAAGAAATTGAAGATATATGCATATTTCTACTTTACTGAGTACAGTGGTACCTCGGACTTTGAACATAATTCGTTCCTGTGAAGTGTTCAAAGTCCGAGTTGTTCAACCTCTGAAACATTTTTTCTCCAAAACCAGAAAATTCCTATTTTAATTTCTATTTATGTTTTTATTTTAATTTACAGGACAGTGCAGTATTTAAACAATAAAAAATCAGCTCAGCTTCACTCGGCTGCCCGTTTTCAAGGTATGTTCGGCTTAGCTTGCTTTACTTGGGTGTTCAAACTCCGAAAATGAGTTCAAACTCCCAGGCATTTCTTACTCAGATTTTTTGGTTGAAGTCCGATTTGTACGAGTTCCGAGACGTTCAAACTCAGAGGTTCTGTATATGGATGTATTCACCATAAACTACTACTACTACTACTAGACATGGAAAATAGGCGGGATAGGGTTCCTCCAGGACTGGGGTTGAGAAGCACTGTCTTAGTTTATTAGTGGAAGTTGACAGTTAACAGAGGCAACGCAAGATGGTTGCCCTTAGATGCGAGTGTGGCTGGCAGTCCAGGTTATTATTATAGTATTGAAGAAGTAATTAGGCCAAACATCGAGCTAGAAATCAAAGTTTTGTATCCCAAAGATGTTGATATCCTTCCTTTAGAGTCTGCGGAAAGGCGGTTCACAATTAGGTTTAAGGTTCTGACATTTTCTGGTGTCTTCCTTGCAAAAGAACCGACACCACAGGACAGGATTCATTTTTGTCTTTATTCAAACTTTTTTCCAGTCTACAAGAACTGGCGGCGAGCTTTTGCGTGCCACTCGCAATGTCACTATCGCACTGGCTTAAACCAGGAAATGGATTTTTATTGTCTAACGCTTCTGTGCATTTGAGTCCTTGACCCTGCCCCAGCCCCTCCCACTTTATGCTGGGTGCTGAGGCCGTTTAGTGTGGTGCTGACCAGGCCAAGCAGAGTAATGTGGTGTGGTGCTGTTTGTTGGAAAAGCAGCATTAGTGAGACACCAAGCACACTCTTTTCCAAGATGACTGTTTCACGCTCACATTTACTCCCTCTTGACTCAAGGAGATGTACAATTGGCAAGTGTGCTGTAGAAAGACAATTTGTCACTCAGCAGTTGACCAGACAACAGCACATAATTACTACTTTCTGCACATTCAGCTCAGTTTTACTTGCAATTATTTATTTATTTTAGGAAGAACGTGCTCATCCATATTTTCTTCTTCTCTCCTATTTCATAGACAGACTTAATAGCACCCCACAATACTTGTGCTTGGGCATTATTTGTGACCACTCCTTCCCTGTCTTTTGCTACATTGTATATATTTTCTCATACATGCTTTTACTGTCTGTTAAATCCTCGCCCATTGTATATCTGCCTCCTGCTTCCCCACTCCTTCCTCTCTTCACTTTGCTGTGCCAGCACTTTGATAGCAAAGTATAGCAGCGTGGCTTAATGGGGGTTGCAGGTTGCAGCCCAATATGAGAACAGTCAATATTTCATATCTCTACCTGGAAGGAGACATAGAGGGCAGAGCAAATTTAAATAGGGCAAGCTGTATGCATCATACAGCATTCTAACCATTTTGTCAATGGGGGTGTGCTACATAAGGCCACATAGCAGACGGCTTCTGAATTCCATTACATTTAACATTTGCAAACAGACTCTGGTTTAGAAAAAGACTGCTGCCTGCACTATGGAAACTACAAGATTGAACTGATAGATGACAATAGAGGGGAAGCTACATTAGCATAGACTGTATTGTCCAACTTAGATGACATTTTTTACATAATTTAGAGATGGCGCTAAATTTTGAATGCAGGTTCATTTCTCGCTATGGTTTCAGGTGTGATTATGCACTGCTGTTTTCAACCTTGTGTTCAAATGATGGGTGAATATGGATGAAAGAGGTGTTGCCTTTCTTGCTGCCAAGACCCATTCCTCCGTCGGAACTCAATCAACCATTCAGCCTGAGTCGACTGAGCTTTGGCTCCACATATTGGCTTCCATTGCCCAAAGAATAACTAAGCTTCAATTCATATTTCGCCCAATCTCCCCACAGGTTGGCTACATCTGCTCTCATTCAGGCATCTGCCACTCCCAAATGAACTACTCGCTTATCAGGGTTAAAACAGTTGTTATGAATGGTGATGTGATCAACGAATCATGATATGTTAATATTACAGATGTATCCCCTCTCATGAATTCTTATTTTAATGCTAATGCAGTTATTCGTGAGCCATTTCTAATATTTTCTTAAAGCAAATCAATATAGACAAATGTGCTTCCTGGCAAAGAATCTTGAGATGTGGAACCATGTATTCATCCATATTCAATGGTGACAGACATTGAATATGAAATGATAGATTTCTTTTCAGGCAGGTAGAGCTCCATTATCAGCTAGTCCAAGCAGCACACGGATTTGGTTTTGTATCAAAGTGAAACAAATCTCACCTGATGTGTGCCGATGTGAATAGAGATCAGTGCGAGGCGGCGTTACGAGACAAACAGTTCAGTGATCTTCCTGTGAAAATTGTGTCCTGAGAGAAAATCATTCTCTGCGTAACAATGAAAAGAGGAGTCGGGTCTATAGTACTCTTCCGGCCTTGGTTAAATGTGGTCGCTTCTGTTTGATCTTTACAGAGGAATGATTTGGCTCGACTTGCCATGCGGGTTCAAAACTATTCTTTCCAGTTGCCCGTCTGTTTGTTTGTTTAATGACAGGCACTGCTTCCACACAGACAAAATTAAATCAAGCCTAATCCACTATTTATGCTTTCGCCTACTGAATTATTCACACAACAGTTTTATGTGTTATTGCTTTTCTTTTACACTGATGCGCTTGTGCCATTATATGATGTAGCTTCTTCCTTCTACATACACTTGTTGTTGTTAATTAACCCCCGTATTGAATAATAACCAAAGCAAGCTGCATCTAAAAGCAATACTTGCAATAGTGTATTTGCATAATGCTCCTTTAGTACCCTAGGGATATATTTAAGCACGAGATATTAGAGCACCAGAAATATATTTGCTTCACTTTTAACATTGCAAAGTGACACAATGTAATTTTTTTCCTTGTGTCTTTCACTAGATTTTTGTACCAAATGGTGTACATTTATATGAGACATATGGCATCGTATCATATCATATCATATCATATCATATCATATCATATCATATCATATCATATCATATCATATCATATCATATCATATCTTGCATCCCATATAGGAAGGATTTGAGTCAGGAAGGGCATCCATCCATATAATATCTGCCAAAAATGTCATACAAAAACGGCAACCACAAATCAGGGAAAAGCTGTGAACAAGAATTTCATTATTAGACATCTAGGTGTAGCTAGTGTCGTGGCTGCCAAGTATGCATGTTGCATGCAAGTTGCCTCCGAGGCTAGAGAAGTCCATTGGGTTGAAACATACAGAAACATTCATGTCAGTATTGATTCTGATGTTCCGGTGGTTCAAATAAAAATGGAATAGCGTCCTCCATTATCTATCAGCATTGAGCCACTGTGTGCACCTATGAGGCTGTCATGTTATACTGGAATGGCAGTCAAAATATCATTGATTCATGAATCAATTAGAAAAGCACCCCCTGTGTTAATTATGGACACCCTTAGCCTTGCGGCAATGCTTTCGGGGCTCAGTTGTATCTTCTCAAAGAACCAGTGATCCATTATGTATTTATAAGGACACAATAGTCTCATCTTTATGGAGAAAGAAACAAACCACACAGAAGTACTCAAAGGTCACTGGAATAGCCATGTAATTTCATTCAGCCACTCATTTTCTAGTTCTTATCCTGTTTAAGGATGAGTTGGGGCACCGAAAGGATAATCAACGGAAAATTCTATGGACCCATGACTCACAAGTCCCTTAAAAAAAGAAAAGAAAACAATTCTCAGATCTTCAGAGAATTATTTTCCATGAGATGTCATGATGAACTTTCAGTAATCAGTATGAGTGTTTGATTTGTACAAAGTAATACCTAGATTAACTGCTCCGTATTCACACGTGAGAGATTGTAACACTAATGAGTCACATGGCACTGCGAAGGAAAAAGGACTAACTGTTTAATTTGGACATTTTCACTTAGGGGTGCACTCACTTTTGTTGCTAGGGGATTAGCTATTAAAGACTATATATTGAGTTATTTTGAGGGAACAAGACATTTACACTGTTATATAAGCTGTCCACTGACTACTTTTCATTCTGTCAAAGTGTTGTTTTCTTAGTGTTGTCCAATGAAAAATAATTAACTATCTGCAGAAAAGGGAAGGGAGCACTAATTTTTGCGTAGTATTAATATTTGGGCTTATGTATTGCATTGAATAGTATTGGTGTGATACAGGGGTTTGGACTTTTCTCATGATCAAACACACTGAAGATCGTATTTATTACACAATGATTAGTTACTAGTTAGTACTGAGACTGAGACTGAGACTTCAGGGTATCTTGGAGACGAAGAGGAAAGAAGCTTCTTCAAGATGCTTGTTGAATAAGTATTACATTTATTAGAACCAAAAATCAGTTTAAGCAAGAAGGGAAACTGAGCTGCTATATATTGTTGATGTAATTAAAACAGAAGGTGGTCACTGAACTTTGCGCATTGTGCGCTTATAAACACAGATTAAACAGAAGTGTAACATTCTCGTTCACGGGCTGTGGGAAATACAGTGGCTATTAACATAATTTTATACTTTTAGTGGGACTCTTGTTTTCCTTTGAAATAATACTCGTTTCGGTTTTGTATGGGTTAGGGTTTTGTTTATTTTGGTGTGTTTGACCAATTGGTGCCCTCTTTCTATTGTGTTCTCCAGGTGTGTCTCATTAGTGTTAGTGTATTTAGTCTGTTGTGTTTGTCCAGTCGGTGTGGGATCATTGTCTACGTCAGGTGTCAAAGTCATGTGTTGTTGTTGAAGTCGTTGCGTCAAGCTAAGCCTCGTCATAGTTAAGTCGTCTTTGTTTTAGTCTAGTTGTCTACATCTCAGTCTAGTCGTCCTCTTCACAGTTAAGTTCTCCACGTTCCTGATAAGTTCTCCACTTCCTGCTAAATTCTCCACATTACTGCTAAGCTCTCCACGTCCAGCCAAGCTTCCCAAGTTCTGCCAAGTCAACACTGGCCAAGCCAGTCCGGTCATGGCAACCAGTCTCCTCTCGCCCAGTCCCGTCATGGCAACCAGTCTCCTCTCGCCCAGTTCAGTCACGTCTTCCCCAGTCCTCGTCCTCTCACCCGTCCCCACTTGGTCCAATAAAGTTTCTCTTTTTGTTCTCAATTCCTGTCTCCCTGATGTGTCTCCTCGCCTTTGGCTCCACCCTCTCCTACGCTCACCATTTCATGACAAATGCTAAATAAAATTCAAAAATTTGGACCCCAGTTTCTC
Organism: Vanacampus margaritifer; assembly: GCF_051991255.1. Classification (NCBI taxonomy): domain Eukaryota; kingdom Metazoa; phylum Chordata; class Actinopteri; order Syngnathiformes; family Syngnathidae; genus Vanacampus; species Vanacampus margaritifer. The sequence goes on along the minus strand of NC_135439.1, from coordinate 19,251,505 downwards.
ATGTTATAGATTTCTACAGTAATACTCATGACAAATGTTGATGCAATAGAAACAGAAATGAGTTAGAGCACTTCAAATTGTAACCATTTTAACAGCAGTTTAACTCAGTCCATGCATGACCAATAAGCGGTGTACTATCGGTGATCGCGTAGCACAATTAAAATAAAATAAATGGCAAAACATGCAAGATAGCGGATTCTTTCAAGGACAAAATGTTATCTAGCTTGTGACAGACATTATTATATGTCTATTTCTCCTGAAAAGAAATCCACTCTCGTGATATTAATTAACAAGACACAGGCACATTTTTTAGATTTGTGTAAGCAGACTTTAGTAGGTACAGTGACAACGAGGTATCTTCGATTTTGCTAATAAAGTGTTAATTATTTAAATATTTGACAATAATTAGTTTTTATAATACCTTTGAGCCCCTTATTCTTTTTTTTTTTTAATAGTAATAATGAAATGAGAATTGTTAAGTAGAACGTGTGTTCAATATTTAGGACCATCAAAAAATATTCAAAAATGATCTTCTTTTTTTTTTTTTTTATCCACAAATGTACTGGTCACGCGTGCTATAGATGAAAGATTTAATTGCACTCTCTTAAATTTTTGAGGCAAAATGCCAACATGTAGGTGCAGTTTGGTGTGTAACATTTGCGCTTGAGGGAAAAAGTATGTTCTTTAGAAGGTTCTTGGCACAATTTTGCGAATTTACCCCCTCCCACACCGATGATCATCACAAAATTGAAAAACTGAAGCTTTTTTAACCTACGTCAAAGCAACCCCAAATTACTATTTACAGAAACAGTCGGATAAAGTGCTTTCACGCTTCAGTGACTGAATGGTCAATGTCAAACATTGCATCACTGTCGATTGGTTGTGAAGCCACCAGTGTGTGCATGTCACTTCATGCAGCAGCAAGGATCACATTCGGTACCACTTCATGTGTTTATAGACGTATATAGAGCCCAGTAGTTTATGGCATTAAGCCTTTAAAGAGCAAATAAAATGTACCGAATAATGATTATGCATCCCGCAGGCTTTTTCTAGAAGTAGAAGTTATTGTCAACCTTGCAGGAAGACTTAAAGTGTTTTATTTAGCAAATGGATTTTTAATTTTAATCCTGCTGATTAAAAACAACAGTCGTTCTTTGATTAATTTATGGAATAGTTGCCTCATAACATTATCATTTGTAGTCTGTTTGGACATCATTGTCTTGGTTGAAAGCCATGAACGTGTTAAAGCTCATCCTGCCGCATTTGTTTTGCAAATACCTGAAACCTGTGTTTGTGCACTAATGCCAGTTTGTGTATGTCATTCTAAAAAGCCTTTTAAACATTTGAAATGCAGGCAAGTTATCCAAGCGTTTGTATATGTTCTCCCCGGGTATTACAGTTTTCTCATACACTCCAAAAGAGGAGTGTGAATGTTGGGTGGATTAACTGGATGGAGTTTTCATTGTGCAGTGGTGATCATAGTCAAATGGTCACGAGTCCACCTCTTCCAAGCATATCAGAAGAATACAAGTGTACTAAACTTGAGAATGTGCAGCACACTTCCACAAGCTAAACCATGTTTTCAGGGGGCTGATGTTTGGTGTAAAGCGCTCTGACTCATTCTGCTGGCACAATTAAAAAACACCTCCAGCAGGATTTCATAACGACTTGTGCAGACATAACATACTGTATGACAAACCAGGGTCAAAGAAAGGCACGCACAGTGTGGGCTGATTGTTGTGTTGCTTCGGGTCAGTGATAAGGGGCATTTCGACACAGCTAATAATAGCATTTGTTCTTTGAATCTGCATGTGTCAAAAATAAAATGAGTTTCCATTTCAAGGGGTGGAAAAATGCTGTGATATTTAATTTAAATAAAAAAATGTTTAGAACAGCAAGCATTTACACAGTGGTACTCAATATAACTATTATTAAAATGGATTGTCTTGTTTGTTAATACAGGAAGTGTGATGTTGTGTAAATGTTGCAAACTTAACAGCATTCTTCATATACATCCTTAAGAGTACTCGCTTAGTTTTTGTTCCTGTTAGGGTTTATGCTCACACAAACACGCAATCCACATTCCCTTCTTTACTGTGGTTCTTGTTTGCGCCATCCATTACGGTATTTTGCCCATTGCACCCGGGCCCACAGCTGCAGCCTTCTGTCTTGTTTACTATTTACATATATCACAGTATCATCTGCATACATTTGTGTGGCTGGAATGTCACTACTGAACAATAGGGGACACAAAATGGAGCCTTACGGCGCTCCCATTGTGCTGTATAAAACTACAGGACATGTGCTCTTAAATAGGAAGTCAACACACCTCAAAAAATCTTGATAATAATATGCAGCAGTAAAATCCAGCTGTTTTTATCAATATCAGAAGGCGGTCATTTTGCTACTTGCTGTCGAGTGAAAATGACATCAATGTTGCTCAGGTCTCAGGTAACAACCAATCACAACTCAGCTTCAGATAACAGGTGAGCTGTGTTTGGTCATCTTCAGTCATCTTCAGTCGACAGCAAGTGGCAAAATGGCCGCCCCATGAGATGAATAAAACAGCTGTATTTTTTATAACTTATATACCACAAATGTCATGTTTAGACTAGTGAGGTCACATATAACATATTATTGTCAAGAAATGTTTAAGGTTGACTTCCACTTTATTTATTGTGCAGTGTTTCTGACAAAGCATTGTAATGTGACATTTGAAATATTATGAAATGATAACTCATAACAACAGGATGTGTCAAACGTTTTAAAAATATGGCTCCCACTACCCATCCCTTCAACTACATGGCTTTAAATTGTTCAACAAAATAATAGAGTGTGGTCTCAATCGAATGGTGTTTTCTGAAACTGAATTGAAGTGAATACAAGGGACTGTCTCCATAATTTAAATCATAGGTGTCAAACTCCGGTCCTGGAGGGCCGCGGTCCTGCAGGTTTTGGATGTCTCCGTTCTCCAACACAGCTGATATATGATCAGCTCATCAGTAAGCTCTACATAAGCCTAATAACGTTCCTGCTGATTGGAATCAGCTTGTGTTGGAAGAGATAAACCTCCAAAACCTGCTGGACTGCGGCCCTCGAGGACCGGAGTTTGACACCTATGATTTAAATGATTCTTCAGTTGCAGGGCCACTACCTTCAACTACATTTGATGTAGCAGGTAGGATACTCACTGGTCTGTAATTGGCCGATCAGCTTAGTCTCCTCCTTTGAGCAAATGTGTAATCACTGCCTTCTTATCTCTACTGATATATTTGTTATAGATTCATGCTAGGCTAGGAGTCATGTTTTATTTTGTTTAACTTAAGTCAAAAGGAAAATTGCATGTTATTTTTGTTGTTGAAAATGGAAATGTTGTTTTTAATATTACAGTGTGGCAGCTGCTGGTCATTCAAATGAGGGGAAGCTTATTCTTTACGCCTCAGACAGATCATCCAATCATCCTGCGTTAGCCGAATGTCTGTGCCGGCCCACTGTTCAATAACCCCCCAGAGACGCTGCTCGTCAGGACGGGCGGGAAAAAAAGCCCAGCATTTATCCAATGACCGTCCGCGTTTCGCACAGTGGAATAACCCACTCTACGAAGCAGCGACCAACTGTGTAAATAAGTAAATAAAAGTGTCGTGGATGAATGAGAAGGAAGTCGTATCATTTATTTGTGATAAGAAGCTGATTCTGAACAAAAGATGAAAGTATTCTAGCTCATAATGAATTGTACACACAGCAGTGCATATTTCATCACTTTCTTTTTTCAGGGGGAGGGAGTCTCAGAGCATTCACCACTGTACAGAATTACCTGCAGATGTGGCCACACCTACCCGGAAAAATGGACCTTTGATTCATTGAAAATAACTAAAACATCACCTCCTTGAGTTGTCACCTTGTTGTGTTGAGTATGGTTGTAGGGCCATCTGGGGAAAACAGGTCCTGGGTTAGGGACCAGACAAAGCATAGATCAGGACCCCCTATGATGATGATGACAGTAAATGGATCAAATTTTCCAAATAAGCACCTTCAAGTCAAAGACTCATTCAGAAACGAACACAGTACCCTCTCTGGGTCGTGGATAAGCTGCTGACTCAAGGGGACAGGTTCGAATATCTTGGGGTCTTGTTAAGAAGTAAGGGAAGAATGGAAAAAGAGATCGACAGGCGGATCTCTTGTGGTGAAGGAGTTGAATCAAAAGGCAAAGCTCTCACTATAAGTCAGTCAATCTCCGTTCCTACCCTCACCTTGTATACTCACAAGCTGTGGTTAGTGACAGAAAGAAAAAGATGAGGAACACAAGTGGCTAAAATTAGGCTTTCCAGGGAGGGGCTGAGACTAGAGCCCAGTGAGGTGGCTCGGACAGCTGCTTAGAATGCCTCCCTGGTGAGGCGTTCTGGGCACGTCCCATTGGGAGGAGACCCCAGGGAAGGCCCACGCTGAAGAGACTGTGTTTCCCGGCTGTTCTTGCAACGCCTCGGGATACCCCCTGGAAATATTCACAATGTTATGGCAATATTTGTGATGGAATGTGAACTGTTACTCAGACGGAAACAATTCTTTTTTGTAGCTCAGTTCAACGCATTTCAATCAATACAGCGACAATACAAAATAGACCCTTAGGACAGGTGACAACCAGAACAACACCCAAGGCTCACCTGTTTGGTCATGTGACGTTCGCAAGCTGAGGCCTGAGGCACTGTGATGAGGTTATCTTTAGTTGACAGCAAGTGTCAAAATGGCCGCCCCCTGAGATGTCAAGTCAAATCGTGGATAAAAACGGATGGATTTTGCTGTTTAATCTATATTCCACAAACACAATATTAATCAGAATGTCGTTTTTAGACTAGTGGGGCTGCATAGAACTGTATTGATTTTATTTATTTATTTTTACTTGACTTGCCCTTTAAGTCTGTGGTTGTGTGGTCTCATTCACCCCATTACATGATTTCAGTTATGTTTTGCTAATTTCATTTCGAAAATTGAGTTGTGGCTACATTTTACAGGTTACCTTAAAGGTGGGAAAAAGTTTTGGAAATCTTCTCCGTTTCAGTTTTTATACTATAAAACATGTTATTTCAACAGTGACGACTTGTTCTATATGCTGTATCTCCTTCAGTGCAATTGCTCCTCAAGTGAGTTATTCATGATGGGGTGTGTAGACTTTTTATATCCGCTGGAAATGCTGTGCTAGAGTGATTGACACTGCAATACTGTCCTATTCCTTTTGATGGGATTAAATTGTCATGACCTCTCAGATATGGAAATCGAGGCACGGATCAGAGGCTTCGGAAATGTCAACATTATTAAATTGTGAGACCAGTTAAAGGCATAGTTCACACAGTTGCCAGGCAATTATTTCAGGGGAGGCCTCGTCGAACAACTGTTACCTGACCCACTATATAAAGACTCATTATTCTTGATGCCTATACAAAATAGATACCAAGATGTCACTTAATATATATTTTTTTATTTCATTCCATGTCAAACTACACAGATTTATTTCTTATTTATATTTATTTATATAAACATTTAAGAAGTTATGCGTTAATGGAAACAACAAAGAGTTCTCAGTACCAAAATATCATTGATCTGAACTTCTGAAAGATATATTTGCCATGACATTGCCGTATAGCTTGTGTGTGTAATGTCGCCTACTGCACTAATGTAAGCTCTGTTTAAAATGTTGAATTAATTATATACAGTATGGCAAATATCATGATTAAACATTTATATGGTTTCACAGTCATAATGACCCTCCGAGGGGGCCGTAACTACAATGTGGACTGTGACAAAAGTGACTTTGACGCCCCTGAGACATACTGTGATATTCCAGAAATGTCACTTCTATTTCATTCACTCAGTATTCTTATTTTTAATTTCCCTTTTTTTTAATTGGTTAAATCGTTTCAGAAGTGCTTGCCTGTTTGCAGTGACAAATTGAATAACCAATTAACCAAGCAAGAAGGGGAAAGAACATTTTGTTCTTTGAGTTAGTTTGAATAAAAAAAAATGCTTCACCATTGAAACAGGAATTGTATTTGACCAATAATAATGGCAGCACTGTGAATAGCATTAACACATTGTTACACCCAATGCCTTTTTATATGTGTAAATAGCTTCTGAAGCATTTAGATATTTTAAAAGGGCAATAGCGTTAAATTATATGCCACAATGTAACTTCAGTGTGAATGCTGGTATCTCAGCCTTTACTCAAATACAATGTATTAGCATTCCGCCAATACACAAAGTAACAAACTTGCCTGAATGCTTGTCAGACGGCATGCACACAAATGTCTTTGACACACAATAGCTTTGGAAAAAATGCTTGTCTCTCAGCATACACACAATGATGATATGAGAACTGAGCAGCAATGAGATCCAAATCAAAGGATGTATCCAGAAATGTATGGGTGCATCTCAATACATTATATTATCTCAAAAAGGTTTGTTCAGTTTAGCTCAGGGGTAGGCAAGTTCGGTCCTAGTGAGTCGCAGTCCTGCATGTTTTTGATGTCTCCCTCCTCGAACACAGCTGAGAGGCTCCTGCAGAACGTAATTGTGAACTGATGATTTGAAACACCTGGGTTGGAGGCAGGAGACACCGAGAACTCTCTAGGACCGAACTTGCCTATCCCTGGTTTGGCTATTCAATTCAAAAAGAGAAACAGATTTGTTAAAAGAGAAGTCAACCCAATACATTTCTTTGCAATGATAGTTCTATGCAGTCCCACTTGTCTAAACGCTGTATTCTGATTAATATTGTATTTGTGGAATATAAATTAAACAAAAATAAATAAATATCCATCTCAGGGGGCGGCCATTCTGCCACTTGATGTCGACTGAAAATGACATCACAATTGCTCAGGGCTCAGGTAACGACCGATCACGGCTCAGCTTATGAACATCACATGACCAAACTCAAAAAATAGGGTGAGCTTGTCCTTAGGGTGAGCTGGACTTGATCCCAGTTGACCTCGGGACTGTTTGCCAGCCAAATGCAGGGCACATCTAGACAAACACTCCCACCTAAGGACAATTTATTCTAAAATTTGCAGCCTTCAATGAGCCTCATGCATGTTTTTGGGACTTGTGGAAGCCAAAAAGTATCTGGAGAACATGCAAACTCCACAAAGTGAGGCTGGAGCCAAATTTGAGCCAGATTCGAATCTTCTTCGGATTCGATGTGTTATATACCATGATACTCCAAAATTCATAAAGCTTATTTGTTATTTACATTTCTTGAGCTGTTATTTATTTATGTATTTGTTTTAGCTGTAATCAAAAGGAAATATTTCGCGCAGTGTATTGCTCATACTAAATTCTTTAAGTGAACTACTGAAGCACGTTTTTCACTTTTCACAAATTGGAGTTTATGGATGTAAAAAATAAAACATCAATTGTTTGATAAACAAAAAACAGGCTTTTCATTTAACAATGCGATAGTTATTAACTTATTGTGTGATGAACCTTTCTATGACATTCAAATTTAAAGACCAGGAGTCAGGATATATGGTTCAGCTTTGATTGACAAACAATATTTATTTAGCCTATGTTAATCATTTTGGCTGCATTATTGGGTTACATGCAAAGATCATGATATGACCATTCCACTAATAGTAGTCATATTTTGGCCATGTATTAGCTATTTATTTATTTTGCACATGAGCATGACAGTAACTCTTTCACCCTTTACTCTCTCGATACACACAAAAATTATACGGTCAAAAATGATTTTCCTCGCTTATAGTTACGGGACATGTGGTTGAACTGGAAGAAGTGCACAGTGAGCACTTTGGTGTGGCTGCTCCCGCGTTTTAGGTAGGAGGGGTTACAGTCAGTGACGCTGTGGCAGCGCCAACGGCTCTTTCTGTGACCGGAGCTGAGAGCTCAGCATCTCTCTTGTCAGCGGCACTTGAGCGCCAGACAAGTAGGCACGCTTTTCTCGCCGCACTCTCAAGAGGAAAAGACAAGCTCCGGGAATTACCGAGGTCTACTGACCAAAGAATCCGACTCGCTTTTCTTCTCAAAAGTCAACACTCTGCAAAAATGAAGACAGGCTGCGTCATCCTGGCGTGCACCTTGCTCGCTGCAGCATCCTCGGTAAGATGAGTTAATTGCTTCATGTGTTGTGGTTAGTGCTGCACTGGTGCGGTGCACGGTGCATGAGAGTGGCCATGGAACGAGCACTTTTCTCCCGCAGTGCCGCCGCTGATGCGCCAAAAAAAAAAGCAGCCCGAGTGTCGCGCGGCTTTTATGTCAAGAATAATTTGTTTTTCTTTGTTCAACCTGGATGAAAAAGTCACGAACAACTCTTCTCGTTGTCTTTCCCGCCTTGACGAAAACAGCCGCGCTTAGCTGCAGAATGGATTTTTAAATGGGCTCCTTGTTCGGTCGTGGCTGTGAACAACTTGGGTCATGCACATTTACGCACCGAGGTGTCCTTTTTATTTTGCATTGAACTTTTATGTAGCAAGTTGGTCTTGGCTTTTGGTTATTGGCACGATCGTTTCTAGGGCAAGTCGTCAGTTGTGAACACGCTTAGCTAGCTTTTATTGCCAATCAGAGCAAATGCTTAGTGATGTGTCACCGATCATTTTGTTAGGTACACCTGCACATTCTGATTATTGCAATGTCTGATAATTTCCTGATACCTGAAATTGTGGTTGTAGTTGCTGTTGTACTGTACTGCAACTGTACACCATATACCTAAAAATACAAATAAAATGTGTTTATAATTTGTAGACCACTGTTTCCCAACATTTACTGAGCCAAGGCACAAATTTAACATTACAAAAATCCAACTGCTGCGCAAAACCAAAAAAAAGTCACATAAACTATACGTTACATAATGACACAGCTGCATTATTTGTCGTTAATAAAAAATAATTGACTGAAATTGGATAATTTTACATAACACATCTGATGATCTCTTACAGTTTACTATATATTTGGCAAATCAAAATCTTAAAAACAACTCTCAGAATACTGCAAACACGATGATAATAGTATTGATGAATGAGACACAAGAAAGTCATACTTAGTTACTGTTCTACTTACTATTTGTCATCAGTTTGTTTTATATTTATGGCCGAAATATTTTTCATGCACATTACTAAATTATATTTTTTTGACTCCTGCATAGTGTAGGGTATGAGTTTAGTTAGTAGATAGATTACGTGCATTACGATTTATGTACAAATTTGGTTTTGGCTTTACTTTGATGTTGTGGTAGCAGCTGAAAAATACACCAGGTGGGTTAATGTAAGGTCTCCCTTGTTTTAGGTTAAGTGATTACATAGAATATGTATTACACACGTTTGACCTTTTTGCTTATTACCATTTCCTGTGAGGCAGTGATTACCATGATTGATATTCTCATCATGGATAGCAATGATAATGAAAGTTTATTGGCGATAACAAATCTTCAAAAAATTTCAAGATATTTTCATGTATTTAGAGCAAATGTCACCCTAAATGGGTTGAAGTTTGCTCACATTAGTCAGCAATGGGTTCGATACCATGCCCTGAAATCCTCCTATGATTCAACTTGCCGATGCTTAACATGCTGTTTCATTCCACAGGGGAGCAAGATGGGCTTGTCCGTAAGACCGCCATGCAGGTCAGGCTTCTCCCAGAACTTCTACACAGTGATAGTTCCCAGGGTTGTGCTGCACGGCCAGAACATTCTCAAAGGTATGTCTGCTGCTGCTGGATTTCAATTATATACTTTTTTTTCCTTTTTCATCCTCATGGAGTGATTAATTGAATGTTTGTCCTTCACATGTTCCTTGTATGTGCTTTGTCTCTTCATCACGTTTGTATAAGGTCAGCGTGCATTGTGGTTATGTAGTGTAAGATACACAGATTGCATAAATGTGTGAATAGAGGAGTAGAAAGTTGTGGCAAATGGTTAAAAATGTATTTTTACGCTGTGCGGCAGTTGTCATTTCATATTGATTTGTGTTCAGACCTGAAAAGTATTTTTCTATTTATCATGAGACATTTTCCAAGAGTCTCATTCTTTTGGGTTTTTGGAGGAATGCAATTTTGTTTTCATTTGCTCCATTTGTTTTCAGAGCAGCCAGGGTTCTGCATCTATTGTGAGGTTCATTCCTGCCATGAGAAATGATGCTGCATTTTCTTCTGCGTGTCTCCTCTATGTGCCGGTGAATCTGCTGTAATAGAAAAATCCATCTCTGCCGCAGCCTAGAGTTCTATTCTGTGCACCTGAAAGATAGACTTTGTGATAAATACTGTATACTTACTCATATCAATCTTCAAAGAGCAACTCAATGCCAAACAGGTGTCTACTAATGCTGTCTACATGTCCTTGCTATTATTTTTGCTTTTTAGTGTATGTTTGTGGGAAGCTTGAATTTGGGGCAAACACCGTCTCTGTGGCGCCATCTTCAGTTTTTTTTCTCTCTTTGGACAAGCACAGACTATCAACGTCGCATCCATGAAACTGACGTAGTCGCTCTGTCCAGTCTCGTACACGCCTCCTTAGTGAGTTGGTGTAGTAGCGTTTGCGAACATCTTTATGTCGATTTTCAGGTTAGTGATTTATTAGCATAGCATTTGGTTAGTTTATTTAGCGTAGCTTGTCATAGTATAGACATTATTTAGATCGTAGTTTCTTTGCTGCTGTCAATCACAGCCAGACTACGCCCAACCCTCTCCCCACTTGCAAGCCCAACAGTCCGCCAGGCCAACGCTCCCTCTGGGTGCTGTTTTAATATTAGTAAGGGCCCCGGGTGGAGCAAGAGACTGGTTGGGGGGTGAGTTGCACTTTTAAACTAACCAAATTGTAAAATTCTGAACTGACTTAAAAAGGAACAGTGATGAAATCCAACATTTATTATTTATGGTCCATGAAAAAGTTTGGCTTCTTGTTTGGAGCCATGTTGCTCACAAGTGTCACAGTAAATTCTGTGGAATAAATTTTACTCCAAACTGAGTCTATTTGGTTCCACTCTAAATAGAGTAAAATTTACACTTGGAAGAGAGTAAAAAAAGTCACTCGAGGGTTGAGGAACAAATCCACAACTTCAGGTTGGGAGACAGCCGATCTACAGCTTCTGCAGTGTGTTTATAAATTGCTCGTATCAGCTTATAACTCCAAGAGACCAAAAAAAAACCCCAATGTTTTTGGTCTCCTCTTGGATATAAGAAAACACTAGTAGTGGCATAGTTCAGGTGGTAGCGTGGCATGCTGACAAGCTGAAGGTCGTGAATTCGTTCCTCAACCCTTGAGTGACTTTTATTTTATTTTATAATTCTTTGCTTTATTCCTTGCAAGTGTAAATATTACTCTAAAACTAAGTATTTGGTCCCACTCTAAATAGTCAAATTTACTCTTCAGAATTTACTTAGTAGGTTGCAGGACATTTTGTAGTATTGTCCCCAATGGTCACAGAAAACTGCAGTGAACAATATGCGGCACTTACCATGATCAGGGTTTCCCCCAGTGCTTTATTAGCTTGGCGGACCGCCAGATTTTTCTTGCACCGTCCCTGGCACGCTAAGTGTCACAACTCCCCCACCGTCAATAAATATAAACCGCCACATAATGCTGCCCAGCGTGCTCACTCTCTTACCCCAACAACGAATAGGATTCAGCGCACGCCATTCACAAATATTTTCCTGGGCTGAATTTTGTTCACAGTCCGTCCCTGACAACCAGGCTTATCAAGTTTCTGAGGAAAACCTCCATGATACTTAATTTTTGTAGTCCACCTTCTTCTCTGGTAAAAATGTTTTGGTTTTTTTTCACATAGTAATAGCTGCTTGCATGATGAGTATCTTTCAGTTTCTGGTGTAACAATTGAATTATTCTGTTTGTTATTTTGGAGGGAGAGAAGGACGGTGCCACTGGTTGGCCACTGGTGAGCGAGTTTGCCTGAAGGGCCTCGGGGCTCAAGGTTTCTGCCTGTTTAGAAATGGGCCAAGGTGTCCTTATTGTCCCTATTTTGAAGTCAAATGAGTCAGTCCACTGTTCTCGTGATGTATGGTGGTCCCTATCTTGCAGTCAGGGTTCCAGCAGTATCAGTCCTCATATAATGATTTATGCACACACGCTCAATTCGTCTTCAGTAGGGTTGGATGCTAAGTGAGAGGAATCCTTTATTTAATAGTAACACTACATTGCAGTATGTGTAACCTGAAACTGTCAGGTTTTAAGAAAACAAATGGATCAGGTGTGTTGTAAGGTTGGGTCTAGGCTGCTACAGAGCATTGGTGGGGTTGCAGGACCACTGGAGACCATGGTTGTTGTGTCCCTGGAGAAAATGACAGTGAGCGATTGTTGGAAGGACCAAGGAGCTGTGACCCAGCAGGCTCAGCGTGAACAGGGCTTGTGTTTCCAGTCACATCGGGCCGCATGCTGAGCTGAAATGGGAGTTGTTTTTGTCATGTGTGGGCGAAGTGTATGTGATTACATTATGTTTTATGAGGATCATTAATTGACTGGTATTCTGCATTCATTTGTTGCATATCTCTCAGTGGGCAATATTTTTGTGCCCTGTGCAAAGTGCAGTCTAACTTTGGAATTTTCATAGACGGACTCAGGCATAAAAGAGCGTTTGCTCAATTGTGGGAGTGAAAACAACCAGTTTTTTTCCCAGCCAATTGAAGCAGCTTCCCTCATTCCTTTTGTATTCAGTGTACCCTTTGATATTGCAGAAGTCCATGCAAAAGATCAAAATGGGAAAAGTATGTTTATAAGGAACTGCAAGCAGACCTCCACGTGTGGTTGATCATAGGTCATCACTGTGAAGTGGGCATTTGGAAACTGTCTCCCACCCTGATTGTTTGTGTTTGTCTGTCACCTCCCTGCATAAATGTGCCGCTAGAATATAATAAAATACAATACAATACTGTACTATATAGTATACACATATAATGAAGATGGTGATAATAATGATGCGTTCAATTAACTTATTTCTACACGTATTCAGAGGGCTCGTTGCATGCTGTTCTCATATTTATGATTGCAATACGATGACGTCCACCCCACGTATCAGCGGATTGCATGTGCATGCTCTTTGATCAATTCCAATAAAATCATATTGCACCATCTGCACCACAACTTAGACCTGCTTTTAACTAATCTAAGGTCTATAGTCTACTTTCTGTCACCAAACTGTCAAGTGCGCCAAGGGCGTGTAATAGAAAAAGTCAGAAGGCACAGCGCAAGCTAGACTTGACCTGGCACGAAAATGAAGACGTGCCAGTTTTGAGTGCACGTGCACTGTCTGCGGAAATAGAGCCCAGTGTCATTTGGTCTGTGTATTTACTTTGGTTTCACCATAACGACCTTTTTGAATACATTGTGCATTATTTTTTATTAGTTCTTGCCTCATTCACACCCAAACATTTTCACTGAAGCAACCTCCTTCGCTCCTGTTTGACTGGATTTTGACTGATTTTGCAAGGCCCATGTTGTGTTCTATTGCTAAAAAAACATAGAACCTACCAAAAGAAAGGTTAGAGTCTCTTCTTTCATCAGTAAAACATATATTTCTATCTGTTTCTGTTGTGCAGCAATTAGCATTAGAATATAGCTGAGTTTCATCATTATTCACAAATCATTATTCAAAAATCTGTTTGGAACTGTGGTGAAATCAGCTTGTTTGTAACATGGCCCTGGTTGATCTCGTATACTCTGTTGCCACCTGCTGGCCGTTTTTGTAATAACTACCATTGCTTCATCCTTTCTCTGCGGTTCAAAGCCTTCTGTATGCTCTAGCATAAAAAAACCCATAAAAAAAACAAATAAATCCGTCTTTGGGACACTTAAAATAGAGCATATTTATACGTTTTTGGGAGCAAATTAGTTAAAATAACAAAGTTACAGTTATGTACCCGTACTTAAAGTAAATACACCATGGTGAGGTGACATCACCATGGGGTATTTACATTCAAATTCTAATTATTTAGTTGAAGTCATTTTTAAGCTTCTCGGTGGCAGGGCCTCGGGGGTGGATGAGATCCGCCCGGAGTTCCTGAAGGCTCTGGATGTTGTGGGGCTGTCGTGGTTGACACGTCTCTGCAGCATCGCGTGGACATCGGGGACGGTGCCTCTGGATTGGCAGACCGGGGTGGTGGTTCCCCTTTTTAAGAAGGGGTCCGGAGGGTGTGTTCCAACTTTAGAGGGATCACACTCCTCAGCCTCCCAGGTAAGGTCTATTCAGGGGTGCTGGAGAGGAGGGTCCGTCGGGAGGTCGAATCTCGGATCCAGGAGGAGCAGTGTGGTTTTCGTCCCGGCCGTGGAACAGTGGACCAGCTCTACACCCTCAGCAGGATCCTCGAGGGTGCGTGGAAATTCGCCCAACCAGTCCACATGTGCTTTGTGGACTTGGAGAAGGCGTTTGACCGTGTACCTCGGGGAGTTCTGTGGGGGGTGCTTCGGGAGTATGGGTTACCGAGCCCCCTGATGCCTCCTGGACGCCTCCCTGGGGAGGTGTTCCGGGCATGTCCTACTGGCAGGAGGCCCCGGGGACGACCCAGGACACGTTGGAGAGACTATGTCTCTCGGCTGTCCTGGGAACGCCTTGGGGTCCCGTCGGATGAGCTGGCTGAAGTGGCTGGGGAGAGGGAAGTCTGGGCTTCCCTGCTAAAGCTGCTGCCCCCGCGACCCGACCCCGGATAAGCGGAAGAAGACGGACGGACAAAGTCATTTTTCACCCTACAGTGTATTAGTAACGGGAAAGTTCAAAGCCCGCTTTTCTCGAAAGTCTTTTAATAAGATGTTGCTGTGCTTATAGGAATATTTCGCCATTCACCAGAAAGCTATTTAAGGCCAGAGGTCATTGATGTTTGTTAAGGAATAAGTCATTCCACAGCATCATCATCCAACCATGTCTTCACGGACCTTGATTTGTGCAGTGGGGCTTAACAAGAAGCATAGCACTGTCTGAAAATGAAGACTAAAAAATTTAGCACAACTAAAGGGTCTCGGCCAACCCTTGATTGATTAATTATGTGGAAGTCTGTGCTTGGTAGAAAATGGAGCAGAATTGATGGTTGATTCTTCATCAAAGCAAGAACTAAATGCACATTAAACAAAATGTTGTGATAAGCATCTTTTTTACTCTCTTAAATGTCTAAAGTGAATGTGTCCCATTCCGCTGTTCTGCTTGACTTGACAAGTGGAAAGGCGAGTTATGTGTTTATGGTCCATAAAACCTTTTTGTTAAACTCACTGAAAAAAAAAAATCCCTGCACTTGCACTAAGTTGTTCTGATTCTGAATAAATCATCTTATGCTGTGATGGAGACGTTTGCCTGTGAGCTGGGCCAGGACTGGAGCAGGAGGCGCAGTACACAGGCAGGCACAAAGAAGTTGAATTGGAGTTGTGGTTTGTGCAGATTCCCGCTGTGGTGAGATAAGCCATGAAAAGAAATATTCCAGTGATTGCACCTCGCTGTGTAAACCATCACTTCCCTCCAAGAGCCGGGACAGACACTTTATCTCTCTCTCTCTCTCTCTCTCTCTCTCTCTCTCTCTCTCTCTCTCTCTCTCTCTCTCTCTCTCTCTCTCTCTCTCTCTCTCTCTCTCTCTCTCTCTCTCTCTCTCTCTCTCTCTCTCTCTCTCTCTCTCTCTCTCTCTCTCTCAGGACTTTGCCAGTGTCAGCAATGACAGCAGTGATGTGTTTCACCTAACAGAGCACTGTGTGATTCACAAGCCTTCTAACACACTTTCAATATGTTGCCTCACTAAAACAAGTACTTTTGTTGGTTCACGTTTCTAAAATATAATCCAACTTTTTAGTATGGTGTTTTGGAAATTGAACAAGTAGGCATTCAGTTTGACAGGATATAAACCAAGAAAGCACATTATATAGTAAAATAAAAGGATATTATATATAGATATAATATAGATTGGAGGTACATATGAAATCATAAATATAATTAAGTATTGTTGTAAAACTATTTATTTATGCTGTATATATTGTATGTATATGTCTTGCCTGCAGCACAGGGTCTTGGGGTCTTGCTAGCTTAAAACTTGAAAATGTATTTTTTGCTGTGCAAAAACGCATGCGCATTTTGATTAGCGGTATATCTGCGATGTTGCGACACTGTGGAATGCTCATTTCAGTTTTGGCCGACCCTCAGCCACTGACGAAAACTACTTGCAGAAACCCGGACTAGTACTATTCAGGAGTTCAGTCGGGTTTACCGTACAGTGGCAGGCTTTATCAGTGCAGCAAAACATTTTTGACATTCAATTTAACAGTTCTCACAGTCATACTGTATATCCTTTTGCTATCCCCTGCGAGGAGACCGAGAGTGTTAAATCTAACACTAGAAAAGTGTTCATATGTGTCCACACCAATGAGTGTACATTTGACACTTTTCAAAGTGCTACTTTCTTCACACTTAACCAGTGTTACTCCAACACTGTATGGTGTTAAAATTCTACGCTGAGTTATGTTGAAAGTAGTCTAAGGTATTGTAAGTGTTACGAATACAATTCAAATTACACTTAACTCTGGTCCTTCATTTATATAGCACATTTTCTCCTTACAAGGCCCTCAAAGCACTTCAAATTTTGACTACGGACGACACCGTGTCAGGAGCAACTGGGGGTTCTTGCTAAAGAATACTTTGACATAGTCACACTGAGGGTGTGGTCTACCAAGGTAGTGCTCTTCAGGTTACACCCGGTATCTACACCAACACTCACCAAGCCCCCATAACGACTAAAATAATTGATTGTATCTTCACTAGTGGATATGTCACTTCATCGCAAAGCCATCAATGCGTGTGCGTGTCAACACCACCACCATGGGGCCATCAACAACTTGGCTGCACAATCAAGTATATGCCATTAAATGCTAATGCTATAACTCTATTAGCAAATACTAATTTCACACCTGATGGGTGGACAAGCATGTTTTTCATATCACTTTTAATCCAACATCACAGTTTTTATTTGGTAGGCTTCTTAAGCTATTCACCTATTTCGTGTCAAAAAGAAAAAAACAACATACATTACGATGATTTGTTTTCAGAGTGTGCAAAAATCTCCATGAATCCCGTTAGAAGAGATTTAGAAGACGGTACGATGAGGCGAGTAGTCTTGGTCCCTTTATTTGCTCTTATATCTGAAGATATGAGGTGTCTTTCCTTCCTGGCCTCATCCCAATGCGTTTGATTTATTGCCTTTTTACCGTACTATTATTAACTGCTTCAGCTTTTGCGGGGTGAAAAAACAAGCACTGTACAGGAGAAGATAAATTTAAGTAGGTTTGTGCCCCCAACAGCTAAACACTTCAGTATGGTTTCCTATTGTTTTGTCCTGCCTGTAGAGGTTGCTCTCACAAAATGACTCGCTATGTGACCCCAATTAGACTACACAAGAAAAATCTGGCAAGGAGCCATATCTACTTTGCAGCAGCTCAACCTTCCATAAGTATGTCCAGTCCCAACAGCTGTGTTTATGTGTGTGTGTGTGTGAAGAAAGTTGGGGGGGAATTATGTGTCTACGCCAGTGATAAGTAGGATGCCATTTTTCCTTTGACTCATGAAGGTCCCTCTTGTCCTTCAGAGAGTATTTCATCTCCGCAGCCAAGACCAGCAGTCTGTAGTGAGGCGATAGAATACAGGTAGAGATGATGAGCTACATCATTTCTCTTTATCTTACCCACCTTCATGCTAAACCGGACTGCGTTCCTTTATTCCTCAAACGCTCGGCCTCATGACACGCTTGTGGAGCCAATTCTGTCTAGCAAGCCACCAAAGATACAGTATGCTACATGCTGCAGCACAATACTTTCCATCCTATATTGGAATAGAGCGAGTAGAAATTGGGTAGTTGTCTGAGGAACTATTACTTAATTATTATTATTATTTTTTTTTTTTGCTGATTTGTATATTGGAGGTGTTTGTTGAAATTCAGATTTTCTAATTTCTTTCTTTTCCTTTTTTTAACATGTTTGCTTTGATTTCTTGCAACAAACCAGATCAGATCATATTTATATATTGTTTTTTTAAAAGCTTTAAAGGGGAAGTCAAGTCTTTTCAAGTGCTCTATGCGACACCGCTAGTCTAAATGCAGTATTTTTATTAATATTTTTGATTGTGAAATATGAATTAAGAAGCAAAATTCATCCAGGGGGCGGCCATTTTGCCACTTGCTGTTGACCGAAAATGACATCACAGTTGGCCAGGGCTCAGGTACCGACCAATCACGGCTCAGCTAGCGTACGTCACATGACCAAACCCAGAAAACAGTAAAGCCGTGATTGGCTGTTACCTGAGCCATGAGCAACTGTGATGTCACCCGACGGAAAGTGGCAAAATGGCCGCCCTCTGAGATGGCGGCAAGCAGGTGGATTTTGCTAAGCAATATTAATCAGAATGTGGTGCTTAGACTAGTGGGGCCACATAAAATAAATTATTGTAACGAAAATGTTTGACTTGACTTCCCTTTTTAGAATGTTAGGTACAATGGTCAGTAAGCAGGTATACATTTTCTTCTGCTTTCTCTTCTTCTGCTTCTTCTTCCTCCTCCTCTTCTTCTTCTTCCCTATATTTGCTGTAAAATATGCATGTCTGTTTTCTTTTTTATTACTTTTATTTGTTAATATTATGCAATTTTCCCTGGGGTGGAACTAAATTCTACATTGGGTCTTAGCTGTAACAAATTGCAATGCCATAGCCCAGAAATAATGAAAAGAAAACAGAAATGCTTTATGTTCCATCTACCTATTTTCTATACTACTTTTCCTCATGAGGGCCATAAGCGATTTTCTGTTCCCCACAATCTTTGTATCGAATTTGTGCAAATGCTTATCCACCAAATGGAAACGGGTGGATTAAGAGCCAGCTCTTTTTGGGTTAGCACTATATTAGCATAGTCATACAGATACAGGCTGAATTAATTCACATGCATTAAACATGAAATTTTGTGTCACATTGTGTACCTGTCTGTCCATCCCCATACACACATTACTAAGGTTTGTCTGTGTGTTTGAACCTTGTGAAGCTCATAGTTGCTCTGGTGAGCACATGCTGACTTCTTTGAATTAAAAAAAATTGCCTTCTGCCCCAGTATTTCGACCTGCATCTTTCCAACATACTCATACCGCTGTAAACGTCTTTTTTATGTCAACGTGTAATGCGAGATTCAGTAAGTACACTTTCAAAAAGACCAAAAAGATAGATGACGATTTCAAAGGGTTAATAACACCACCTCCATGTTGTTGCACTCTTATGTGTACTTTCCCCAACAAAATTGATGTGAGCTAATAGTGTTCTGAATGGTGACCTTCAAATGGAGGTAAATGCAACCCTCCAGCTTGCATCTGCAAAAGGCTGTGTGGGAAATCGTGAAGCAATTATATGAAAAAGGCAAGAACTAGGTGGCTCTGACGGTGCCAAAACGAGAATCATTGGCAAGGGAATGAGGACTGTGTTGAAGAGGAAATTAGAGGCGTAATACTTCATTAAATGGGATAAATGTGAGTTTCTTTCATGTTTCTTGGAAACAAATTATATAGCTTGTTTGAATCAGAGTGTGGCACAAATTAATAAATTAAAATTTTTTATGTGAATGGCACTTGCATTTCTTATCGTATACTTTTTTTCCTATTGATCAACCTGGCCTTCAATCAATATGTATTTGTGCTCTGCATCTCAGCGCATGTGAGCGATCGGTAGCCTTGATTAAGACTCGATTGGCTTTTTGTTGCAGCACAGAAACAAATCACGTTCCCACTAGGAGACCTCTGTGTCACCTTTTTCGCTGCAAATGTGACCCGCGGTTTGCCAGTTCATTACATGAGGTTTTTCACCACCGCCTTAGACTGTAGGATTTACATGCATCTAAATATAAATCGGCTTTTCTGGATAAAGCAGAATTTTCCTCATCTTAAATTATTCACATGCAATCCTTTCGTATGACCTTTTATTGCAATGCTTACTAGTGGCTTATTGAATTGGTAACTATTAGCCTAAGAGATGCAGTCTACTCAACCTTGACAAGACAACTGAGAACAAGACCCCAAATTAGTACTAATACGGTTACTTAAAAATAAGGGTTTTGTCATCATTTTTGTGTTTTCTTCTATTAAGAATAGCTGTGTAAACCACAGATTTTACCAGCAAGAGTGCCAATAATTTAATGTCACCCCAGACAGCTTGTCAACAAAGCACATTTATAGCTCTCAATTTGTATTTATGACAATGTAGGCGAAAGGCAGGCACAGCAACACAAAATAAAACATTTACTGCTACTTTAAGTGCTCCGGATGAACTGACATAAAAAAAGAGATTATGAATTCTGTACTATAGTCCATTTTTCAAGCCCAACTTGGTTGTGGAAAGTCTTAGCTACATCTTTTTGGCATGATCTCTGTTTCAGCAATGGATCAGGGGATTCACATGTGCTCAGACAACTTATTCCTCTTCACAGGAGAAAAAGGTTGTATATTTGAAGATGAAAAAAAAAAGACATCAGATCAGATAGTGCTCTCATTTAATTTTGGCATTAGATATTTTAAAATATGACTAAAGAATAAAAAACATTTTTTTTCTCATCACTCTTAACGATCCAGTTTCAGCATTGATTATGCTTTGAATGAAAGACGTGAGAATTGTTTTTACAAAATAATCATGGTCAACAGTATCACTGACTCCTCACATTGGCACGCATGCATTTAAAGATGTCAAAATTAGTCTTATACTGTAATTGACAACTAATTGATTACCAAATTACTAACTCAACTTGTTTAATAATCATGTAATTGTTTAGAGACATTTTATGACTGTCTAAATGCTTTGATTTCATCCTCTCAACATGAATTATTCTCTGGTTTCTATAGTCCTTCATGAAAGCAGGCTGATTGTCTTTTGCATCTAATCCAAATAAGACATGTGTAAACATCGGCTCTTACTTTGGAAAACTATGAATGAACCAGTAACAATCAGTTTAAAAAAGAATGCTGACTACAACATCAATCCCTCTCATGTTATATTGCTTAATAGCTTTTTTTTTAGTTGTTTTGTTTTTTAATCTTAGGGTTTAAAACTATGCCAAATAATCAACAAGATTACTTGACTATAAAAATATTCGATAGTGAGAGCCTCACGTGTTGTTATTTTGTAAATGACTGGACTAAAAATATATGTTTTGACCCTTGAGACAAATGAGCGATGCATAAAAATTAATCGTGTTCAGCGTTGTATCCATGTTGGCTCCGTTTGATCCCCATCTAATTTCTACTCTGCCCCATCTCCTGTTTTTCTCTCTTCTACCTTTTACTGGAGAGTCACTAACTCCAAGTGACAGATAGCTTTGCACTTTATTGATGAGTTATGGCCAAACCCTTTGACCTTGTGCTGCCATTTGAACTCACGTGTTCGGTAGCGCACTGTATCCTTAGCCTACAACGCCAGAAGAGATGAGAAACATGGCCTGATCAAAATGATTTACATTTGGCCTGACTCGACTTTCTGAGCTGCTGCTAAATTCATCTCAAGAGAGCCACACTGTACAGTCTTCCACACTGCAGCCATAGTGTGCCTTCTTGCTATTCCGTTTGCCTTAATTAAAGGACAAAATATCAAAATGTCAAAATGTCTTTGTTCTACAAACGCTTTTGCTCCACTCTGAATTCATTTTAATTCAACCTCGCTTTTATCTCCATTCTCCCTGGATTTTCTGACGTATTTTTGCTAACTGCAAAACCCACACACTTATTTATATATTAATGAAGTGAATTCTGTGCATTTGTTTGTGCTTATGTTTATTGGCAGCACTTTATCCTTAATGGAGAAATAAAGGATTGTAAACCAGCAGATTAATCCTGCCGTCAATCTTAAAGCTAATTAGTAAGCAATGCAGAGGGATGTATCAGAGAAAGACACAAACCGTACGAAGAGGGGCAGAGACACCATTTTTTTTCTTGCCAGCATATCATCACTGGCACTACTTTATCTTTGTTCAGATCAAATTGCTCCAACAGACAACAGCTCCAAGCTAGTGTTACACCAATACTTAACTGACATTTTTAACCGACAAAAAAAAGGACTCAACCATCATTTTGATATTATTTTGTGAAAAAATGCAGTGAAATGACTCAACTCTGCCACACGATTACAGAGACAGGGACAGATGTTCCTGCAAAACTCTCTTCATAATGTGCAACACATTTTCAATGGGAACAGGTCTGGACTGCTGGCAAATCTGGTACCCGGTGCACATTTTTACAAGTACTACAAAGCCAAGTTGTTGTAACAACTGCAGAATGTGGCCTGACATTGTCTTGCTGAGGTATGCTGGGAAAGACTTGGATGGCAGCGCGTTACTCCCAAAACGATATGTACCTTTCAGCATTAATAGTGGTTTTACAGATGTGTGAGATACGCATTCCATGAGTACTAACACACCCCCATAGCATCACATATGCCTGCTTTTAAACTTTTGAACAATCCAAATGGTCCATTTCCTCTTTGACCTGGAGAATACGATGTCCACTCGATACCTCTCATTAGACCACGGCACACTTTTCCACTTTGTGCCAGTACATCTCAGATGAGCTTAGGCTTCTTTCCTTGATATTTCTAAGGTGGCTTTATGTGTTAGCATCAAAACAAAATCTCTTTAAGAATTACAATTTATCGTTAGCATTTCTAGCACAAGGGTTTGTTCGCATAGCTGACATCCATACATCAGAGACATGTTCTGTTCCCTTTTTCAATGTTGTACTAAGAATTGCTAATCATGTGAGTGTGGAGTCTGCCTTTTGCTGTAGCTCAGAAGGGAAAGATTCCAGCGCCCCCCCGCCCCAGTGTAGTCTAAATTCTTGTATCTCCAAAATAATCCCTTTCGAATTCCACGTTTGTTCAACTGTAAACAATTTATCATCAAATAGCCATTTTCAATATTTCAGATGTGTAAAACTAGAACACACCCATCAGGACTGACAAATAGTATAGGTAGCCTTTTTGGTGGTACTGAACCCCACCAGGTACATTCACACAGCCCTTTTTTTTTTTAAATTGAAATATAAAATGACTTTTTTTCAAATTCAAGACGTAGGTTTAGGGGGTTTACTGGGGAACAAAATGAACAGGGAAAGTAGCTATTTCATCAAATCTGGCTCTCATCACCTTGACTCCTATCACTCAACTCTATATTTATAGAGAAATTTAAATTAACCATACGGGACGTTCCCTTGTACATGAGAATTCATATTGCACATATTCAGCCGACTGTTCTCTTTTTTCGACATAGTATGAAGGGACTACATTAATAAAGAAGTCACACGATTTACCATCACAATAGTCAAAAGTCGACTACTGAGCACACCAAATTCCCCGCAGCAGAGATAGGCCAAGCAATGGAGCATGATTACCATTTTGAAACTATAAAAAGAAACCTTCCTGTTAAAAACACTTCCAGTTAAGTGGCAAAACCAGGTGTCAGTATCTGCTAAATATAAAAATACAAGTAACTTGCAAACTAACTTACTTTACTTTTATAAACATATTTTTTTAACTTTTTAAAGCAAGTAATCAGTACTACTAAATTACTTTTTCAAGGTAACTGTGACTACACTGACTCCATGTACTCCTGCGAATTATGTTGCAACTTTGTTTTTCAAATATTTTGCTAACCCAGTACAACATCATGATTGAAATTCAATCATACAAGCCCCCACACCACTCAGAGCTACTCCCATAATTGCACTCGCTCTTGCGGCTGTTACTGTCATCTCATCCCTTTTGACCCGATTTCCTGAAAATACACAATATGAAAATATGAAATGTGACTGCATGCATGCATGTCAGGTTAGTTGAACACTCCAAATTGTCCATAAGTGTGATTGTGAGTGTGGATGGTTGTCCGTCTCTGAGTGCCCTGCTATTGTCTGGCAACCAGTTCAAGGGTGCACCCCGCCTACTGCCCATAGCCAGCTGGGATAGGCTCCAGTGCCCCCCGCGACCCTTCTGAGGACAAGCGGTTAAGAAAATGGATGGATGGATGGATATGTGACTGACTTGCTTATTTATTTTATTGGCTTTCTGTTAGTGATTCACACGAGGAAGACAGGACATGTTTTTGTAGCAGAAGCCCAATGGCTAAGTTAAATGCACCATTGAGCTATTGACCTTGGTCTTCATTTGACTTTCTTCAAAATTACAGTCATCCAGTAAATGATTCTGCAGGAGATGCATCAAGTAAGAATGTAAAAGTCACTGGTCTGACTTTTAAATTTTCCTCACTCCATAATACGAATTTCTCTGTAAAATGACACACATGCACTTCAGACATGCTTTAGAAAAGTAAAAAAGACGGAAATACATATATAGCCATGCAATATAATTATTATCATGTCAAAGGTGACACTGCCCTTTTGTTGTGCGCACAAAAAACAGAGTCGTTTTTGTTTTTACATTGTGAGGAAGCCTAGAAATCACAACGGAGAATATGTGGGGACAACCTACATTTTTGATTGAAATACAAATCAATAGAGTCCTCGTTTTTGCTGCCAATACGCGTTGCTGGAACACGACGGTAGCATCGATCTAGACTTCAGAGGAATCTGTGTTTCCCTCCTGTCTTGTTTTGTTGCTTTCCGCGCCTCCTTTTCACTCTCATTCTCCTAGTCTTGGCATGGAGGTGGAGGAAGGGATGGTGGCAGTGTTTACAGTCTGCAACACCACCGTAAGACAGACGAGAGTGTTTGACTAACTCTGGCCTCTGGGAATAGGTGCTATCTGATAGCGATAAACAGCAATTTAGTTTGGGTAGCCAAATGTGAGGGATTGGCATGGCAACCACCCCATCACCATGGCAAAGTGAAGGATGGACGTAACCTATGTGATTTTGAGAGGAGAATCGGAAAACTCATTGTTTATCCTTGGGCCTGTCCATCCTTTAAGTGCAAAATTACCCCTCCAAGTAAATATTTTGTTTTCTGGCTATTATTGAAAATATATTTGAGTGAGCTGTTCTACTTCCTACGAATATTATTGACGGTGAGGCTAATTTACATAACCACCCGCAGACCAAGTTTCTTAGCCAAGAAATCCAGATTTGGCAGCTAGGCTGGCCGACGTTACAAAGCCAAAGGACAATTGCCGGGTCAAAAACAAGAAATTTTTTTGACACAACAATATATATATATATATATTTTTGGATAGTCGATCAATTGTTTAAATTGTTTTTTAATTTAAAGTTGTCCAAATTCTTGGAATTTCAGCTTCTCGATAGCGCTTTAACTAAACTGTACGCTCTTCAAAGCATTTTACAAAGCCTGATATACAGTTAAGTGAAAACATATTCAGACACATTGCAGCCGCATTGTTCTAACTAAGTACAAGTTGTTCTTATTTCCATCTCTGGCCATTACTGTATTCATGCAGATTTTGCATTTTCCTTATAGTCATTTGCTCGTTCCTGCCATCAGGCCTGAAGTCAAAATGCTGTTAAATTGCAGTAGTTGCATTTTTGGCTGGAGTCGCGAACCGAACGACTTTCGACGGGCCATCTTGTCTCGTCATGTCATGTGACAAATAAAAAGCCGTGTAACCTACTTTTTTGTAAGTATTGTAGCCTATTGTAGCCTACTATCAGTTTTAAATAGTTATAGTAATATTAGGTTGAAAACACAGCTACACATATATACTGTGTGTGCTCATAATAAATTATATTTAATATAATTAGGTCCTTATGAGCATTTTTTATGATGGTAGTGAAAGTTAATTTTATTGATTAATTCAATTGTTAGCAGTCAATCAGAGAGGTTTTTGCAGTTGCAGTATTAGTTTGGAGTACTGACCATTCACATTTAGAATCAGATTATGCTAACATACATCGTTTTTTTTATGTGAGGAAATGTCGCTAAGCACCACTGTGTCACCAGGCTATGGAGATTTCCATGCCACGTTACGCGACGCCAAGTTCATGAAAAAATTTGGCACATGGCCTTTCTGGCACTCAACAGATTTGAAACAATCTTGAAATTGTTCCCTGTAAGAATCTTAGAATGTTATTTTAAATTGAGTCGTGACAGTGAAAGATTTACAACCCGCTTAAATAGAGCATCAAATTTATAGCTGTGTAAAGCACTTCAGCGTCGAGGCTCATCCTGACAATGACAAGTTAGAATTGACACATACAGTAAGTGAAATATGCCTTCAACTTGCACTACGGAATTCTTCAGTGGTTATCGCCGTGTCTGTGTTTATTAAAAGCAGAGGGATTGAGAGGGTGGAGGATTTTGAACACATCAATTTGTGTCTGAGCTTCCACATGTAGCATTTTGATTTGCAACCCGCAGGTTACGGGCTTAACATGCTGCAGTCCTTTCAAATGGAGCCATCTGAATTCTAACCAGAGGATAAAGCTTTGAACAGCCCTATAAAAGGTACTATTATAAAATAGAGAGTAAATGTCCTGGTTGAATGCTTACTGCTCCTCTGCAGGGCAATGGGCCACCCACCATCCAGCATATCTGGTGGCCTTCCTGATTCTATGCAGTGATTCAGTGTTTGATTTGCATTTTTCTTTTACTTCCTATTGTATCAAACCATCAAATTATTATGCGTCACTGTGACTACTGTAATTGCCCCTCTCTGTTATATCTAAGTGATAGATTTTCAGGCGTGGGTCATGTTAGACTCATTAACGTGATGTGAGCTAGTTGCTTGGAACATTGCAAGACCATTGTAATCGGTGGGCACTACAGCATGTGGAACAAAGTAGTGTTGACATAATACATGAACATCCTTGCATTTCTGTGATAGCAAGTGACATTTGTGCTTTGTGCTAAAGGCTTGTGATTTCCAAAGAGTGCTTTGGCTTGTGCCAAATAAGGAAGAGTGGGTAGACGTGTACATTTTATTCAACATTCATGGCGGGGTTAGATAAGAATGATTGTGTCATGTTCTTGATGGCCATGACATGCTTTATTCAACATGACGCTGATGACATCAGTCCACTGATAGAAAAGCTTCTTGATGTTCACAGGGAGGCAAAATGAATGCAATGCAAAATCTTTCAACCTCATATATTTTTAAACTAACTTTAAACTAGAGCAAGTATTAGCCAACATGGTTGTTTGGGGCAACTTGTCTCAGTCATTTTTGGGTTTGTTGTCACATATGCAAGGAATGGGCTAATGAAAAATACACCTCTGGCAACTCAGTTTACGTATGCCAGAATTGCCCTTCAGATGTTGAGTCTGAAGAGTGAGGAAATTAGTTTGCCAATTAGTTTGCCAGGTTTTGTTTCATAGTTTAAAAATGGATGTTCCAGTTGTTGGAACTACAGTATGCACATGTCAGGACTGGTTTAAGTTTTATGATGAACCATCCATGTATCAATTAACCGAAATGCTTCAATTTAATCTCAAATTTCCAGTTTAAGGGAAGCAAAACAGGGCAACAGGCATTTGAGGCTGAGCTATGACCTACATGCCAAAAGTTCCTAAGTACTTTAATCTATTTCATAACATTTTATTTATGTTAAAGTTTGCTCAAAGACTATGGTAAATTTTCAAGATCAATGATTAACAATATCTATGGCTGTAACCCCCCCCCAGCAAAATAAGGATAATTCTGTCCTTGTTTTATTTGTTGCAAAATCCAGTGTGACATCTTACCCCATATAGTGTGACAACTTACCCAATGGTGGGGCAACATGTCACATGTTCACTCCTTCTATTTGATGGCTTATAACTCTGCACTGACACGAGGTATGAAATATCATGAATACAAAAAATATACCTTAGACTTTGGTCTTTCATCTGGTATACATTTTGTTTATATATTATGTATTGATTTCAAGGACTACGATTGGCTGGCAACCAGTTCAGGTTGTACCACGCCTACTGCCTGAAGCCAGCTGGTATAGGCTCCAGCGCCCCCCGCGACCCTTGTGAGGACAAGCGGTTATGAAAATGGACGGATGAATGATTCCAAGAAATATACAAAAGTATAAAAAGTGATACAACTAGCCCCGGTCTCCCCTATTATTGACACAATTGCTGATAGTGTTGTGGTTCAGTCTCTGGTTGCACAGGTAACGTGGGTTCAGTTGCCACGCATTGTGAACAGTTGTCTGCCGCTTTATGTGCACTGTGATGCCAAGTCCAAAGTCAGCTGGAACCGCTGCAAGACCAAACAGGAAAAGTAGGTAATGTGTCGGTAGTTTGTAGTGCTGGGAAACAGGTTAAGTTGACTACAAAAATTGGTCAACACAACAATTTTTGCCTCAAAACTATAGTATATTCTTATTTTTTAAACATTTTTGTGGCACCCATAACCAATGTTGAGTCATTTCTGTGTTTCCGCACGGACATTTGTTGTTGCGGTTGCACTTTTCCGGCGACAAACGTCAATAGATTACCCGAGTAATTGATGTGATTCTAAAAAGATGTGTTTGTGACAGAGCTAGTAGTTTGCAATGGCTATTGTGTCACTTGTATAATTATTTATAAAGTATCGTAATGATTTTGGTGACGATTACAATGACGTAAAAGGCCAACAAACTGTTAAAATGCTCCCCTTTGCTATACATTGCAGCTCATTTTCATTTATTTATTCATTTGACTTTTTATTTATCCATGTAAGGCAATTGAGAAGAGATTCTCATTTGCAATGCGGACTTGAGAATAAAAACAATTTGGTATGATTTGCTGACAAATGGAAGAAACTTTTTGTCTGCTGGTTATTGTAAAATATTAAAATGCTTTGTCGTGTTCTGCAGGTCTCTGAACTCACAACAAAAATTAAATACGAGACATTTGCAATTTCTGCAGAAATTTTCTGCAAAAGCTCAAATGCCAGGATTTTAGTGGTGAAAACTATTGGTGAATAGTAACTTTTGACATGTTGAAAATCCTTCCCAAGGTGGATTGAATGAGCGTAATGTTTTGAATTTCAAATGGGAATAATGTGATTCAGTGGAATGTCCCAATTGGAAATGAATGGAGAATCTTTGGATGAAAATGTCGAATTTTGAGAAAACTGTGAATTTGTGGAATTAGAAAAATATAGTAGCCTTCATGATGAGAATTTTTGGAATATGGTGAAATTGGAATGATGTGAAATGGATGAATGATGTGGAAGGAGATGCATGTAAAAATGTGTGAGGAACAAAAGTCACGGCTTTTACATTTAGCTTTTAGCCTTTTCTTGGCTTCCAACTGGCGTGACAATTAGAGGTACCCCGACTTCTTTAATTATGGTGGATTGGTTGATCCCTTAAAAATAAACCAATTTTTCCCCACCAGTCTCATCTTCTTCCTCAGAGGTCTAAAAAAGTCAGTCACTGTCCTTTTCTGCTATGACTAATAGGATTTTCATTTTTATTTCATAGAGCTACTTCATGTGCAATTAAAACAATCAGTTTTGCTTGTTTTAGAAAAAAAATTGACATCAGCAGATTAGACTTTTTAAAAGGTTTGGGATCGGTGATCAATCAAAAAATTGTGATCAGTGCACCCCTAGTAACAATACAAAATAACCAGAAAGCTTGTCTTATGAACACACTTGGTGCTTGGTATGCTCTTCATTTTGCTTGTAAAATGTTTTTTAATCAGCAACTCCCCCAAGAGTTGTTATTATGCTGAAGCCACACAAACTTAACACCGCATGTGAATGTTTGAACTCTAACCAACTACAAGCAGGGAAAATGTGCTGCCAAATTTAAATACGAATAAAGTCAAATACAGTTTTAAAGGTTTGATTTATTTTGGATATGTCTCTTTATCGAACCACCCTCTCATGCGCACATACAGGTTAATGTACTGGTGTCATTGAAATTGTTAGGAGAGAAGTTAGTTGCTGACTTAATGAACTCTTTTCCTCTTTTACCTTCTCTCTGTCTTCATCTGCTGACTTTTAGCTCCAATTTGCAGTCTCGCCGTGTCTGTTGCCATCTTTACAGCATCGGCGTATGCAGCCTCAAGCTCTTTCTGAACTTATCTTCACACTCTAGAGATTGGATATCCCATTCGAAGGAGAAGTGGAGCAATCAGGGGAGAAAATGTTGACAAGTGTCGATCCATTTAACTATTTTTTCCAAAACATTTAATAAGTGGTATATATCACTATGAGGATGCATTTTGCTTCTCTTTGCATCTCCTCTATTTTCAATATTTTTTTTACCACACAGCCATAAGTCAGAGCCCTTGCAGGCTGCATTCTAAATATCGTCAAGGCTGGAGGCAAAGCAACATGAATTTTAATGAATTATTAAAGAGGATTATTTATTTACTTCCTCCGCACCCTGAGCCACCTAACTGCCAAAGCATTTTTTTTAACCTGTGGCAAATTTGTATGCATAATTTATTCTCGTGGCTGAATATTTTCTTTAGTCTGTCTTCTTTAGTCATTTCTCAGTACACCTATGGGAATCATCCCAGTGGACTTTTTCCTGTAACGCTAATGGACTTTGATTGTACAGTGCATCCCCTTCAATGGGCTCAAGAAGCGATTGCTTCTGAAACGACAATCAGCACGGGTTTGTTTTGTGGCAATTGTGTGGGGCACCTGAACTAGATTTTGGCTTTGCTCAAAATGACGACATTGTGGTCTATCAAGTGGTATTGTTCCGGTCCTGGTGGGTGACTGGATGCCAAGTGTGTGTGTATGTGTGTGTGAGACTATGTTGGCTGTGAGTGAAAGAGATGAATAAGCGAATGGAGAACAGGAGACCTGCCAGCTTGCGAGACTCTGACGCACTGCAGATGAAGCAAGCCTCCGTCCATTCACATGGAGCTATTGATGGTGCAATGACGCCTTCACCTCTGGGTGTGTGTGCTAGTTATTGTGCAAAGTATAATTGCGAAGCATATATTACACAGTCTCATACATGAATAGATGATCTAAACTTCATGAGCCTACAAGATTGGATTTCTTCTAAAGTTGTAATAACAGAGCCCAATGAATCTCATGGTAAAACATCATGATTATTTATAAATGTTGCTTTAGGTCATTATTGGCATAGAACGCATAAAGTGATAATGGAAAGCTAACAGCCACTTATAAGTGAACCATGTAACCAACACAAATAGCATGCAGATGAAAAGTAATTCAAGGTTAATTATTGAGTCAACATTTCACACCTCTCAAACTGGCACAGCTTTCATCTCATTTGCGCAAATATATTGTGTTTCATGCACATTCACTGGCTTGGCATCTTTCATATAAGTTTTTTTTTTTTTTTAAACAAACACTTATTTACATATTTACATATTTACTTATTTACGGCATTGCAATAAAATTCAGAAATATCTCGATCCTATCACTTTGTAATATGCTCAAACCAGTGATTCTCCACTGGTCGGGATCTAAAAGTAGTTGATCCATTTTGGGTCACTTGCAGAAGAGGTAGTAAAAATTTAAAGCTGCTCCTCAAATTACATCAGTACAGATATGCATTTCATTGTTACAGACCTTAATGTTAAGAATATATTTTGTATTTGCAGTTGTCATGTTGATCATCAGTTTTTTTAATAAGGTGCTCTGAAAGGTACAAAGTATGCATAGAAAAAATCTGATTTTGAAAGATTATCCTTAAACAGTACATTTTTTAAATGGTTCTTCATTTCCATTAAAGTCGCAACTTAGCTACAACAATAAAATGTGGAAAATGTGCTAAACTATAATTGTGGAGGGAATCTTGATAGTTGTATTGGAGAGAAAAAACAACTATTGAAACCCTTCTTTGTACACACATATTCTGTATCATAAATAGTGGATGGAAGGAAAAAAAAGTTTGGCTCTGTGAATGTTGTTGGGGGAGATGATTTTATTTGAATATGTATTTATTCACAAACAGTATATAGCACATGAATGAAATCAAAATGCAAATGCATGCAGGGTAAACATGCTTCCAGCAAGTATTCCTCTTCCTGTCAATATCTTGATCTTGAAGTCATATTTTGAATACAAGATCAGAAGTCAATTTGAAAGATGTTCAAGTGTATAGATGGGAGAAAGGTGAAGAACAAATTGCTTTCTTTAGCGGGATCCAAGAAGAAGTTTGAGGAAGGCCAAATACAAAAAGTCAAAATATCCTCCTACGCTGCAAAAGGAGTAACTTATTGTGACTGTCTATTATCCATTTTTATGTTTGTTTGTAAATTCTAATCTAACTGTTCCCATCATTAACTTAGTTATCATGACTGTCGCTCATCAAAAGGTCACCTAATTGTTGCACAGCACTACAGTATAGTTTGACTGTCATTGTCACAAAACCTTCTCAATTCCTAGACCAATTAGATTATCGCTGAACAAAAACAACAATAAATAAAATAATCCAAATATGGATGGAGTACGAGCATCAATAAAATGACTGCAACTGTATTAACATGGCTTCTGGCAGCAGGAGAATACTGAAGTTTATTCACATACTCTCCAAAAATATATACTAAGAGAAATATAATGAATACAATACATGAACATAGAATCAAAGTAAAGGCTATACTCTGTGTCATCAACAATTTAAAGGCTAGTTCCCTGCTCAAGACACCTTACTCAGGAAGTGAATAGCACCCTGGGTGGGTCAATCAAATGTTTCTGAAATTCTGACAAATGTTGGTCGTCAAGGCCTCAATCGTCTGTGGGTTGTTGTAGGGTAAGCAGGCCATGGGTCGTCCGGGTGTTGTCTCCAGATAAATACGTGTTGTAACCTCACAAGCCAGATTAATAATTGTGGGAGTTCTTCACATTATCAATTTGGAACTTCACTCAATAGATCCGTTCGGGAAAGGAGGGACATTCTGTACAATACTTCGAGCTGATTGGTCAATGCGGTATCTTGTGCACGTTTGTTTTGATCAATCACAGCAACGGATAAAAATGTCGTCTTCGATCTCATTTTAGGAAAAAAAAGAATTGTAGCGGCACCTTTCCTTTCCTTTTGTCGCTACATTTAAGTTAGATAAAGTTGTTCCTCCAAGCCCTACTTGCTTTTCCTTTTTCCTTTCCGTCAACACCACACTTTACGGCAGCTGCCTTTCTTTACGACAGCCTAAAAGCAGGACAAACTAATGAAGCACAAATACTCAAATATTCTAAATGAATTTACATGAAACAAAATAAAAAAGAAAACACCAAAAATAGGTTCGTGACTAGTAAAAAAATATATTAAAATGGAACACAAATAGTTAAATATACTGTATATTCACATTTGAACAAACCTATATTTATATTTATGATTTTATATGACCTAAATTTAGAACGGTTCATAAAAGTTTTTGTGTGTCTGTGTCAAACTTTGGAACAGCCTAGCGAGGTACAACACAAGCAATGCCAAAACATCCACAGATTCAAACTGTTGTGTAAACATATGGTTTGGTTTCAGTATTTGGAGTGCATCTTACATTTACATCAATCTTCCATCTTATTGCGATAGTGTATGCTTGCTGCTTTTTTTTATTTTTATGATTGCAGGCATATTATCTATCACCATTGTTGGTATACTTTTGTCTTATATGTGTTGTTTGTGCTTTTGTTTTGTTTCTGGTTTGTCTCTTACCCAAGCTGGTATTGTTACTTTTCATTACCATTGCTGGTATGAGCTTTTGATGTCAAGCTAGTTACACATTGTTTTAGTTCTGTTTGTAGACACAACTGTTTTTCAGTGTTCATGGAAACCGTTGTTGGTTACTGCAAGCTTGCAGGAAAGTAGCTGAATTTGTTTCAAAGTTTTATATTAATGAGATTGGGGGTGGGACTAGTCGAGTATTGTCTGGAGAAATTGATAAATTGTTGATTTTGATTGCTGCCTGAAATAAATGAACAATGAATGAATGAATATTTTTCCTATGGCTCTAACAAGAATAAATTGCAGCAACCATTTGTCTGCTAGGTTTGTTTGCCCCCCAAAGTTAATTTGATGTTTCTATTACAAATTTGGAAAAAAAACATTTTAAAGCCAGCCCTACAATTTTCCATTAGCTTTTTTCCATTTGTTCATAAAATACTTATTTTGTATAGAACACCCAATACAATTAATTAAAATAAATAATTCTTAATGGGCATATATCAGATATATGTGCCTTAAATTCCCGATCGAGTACCGATTCCTTGAAATAAGGCATCAGCATCGTTATCAGCTGATACCGATACCTGGTATCGGTACTTGTCCTTCCCTAATTTTTTAGCATACTACTAAATTTTCATTTCCATGTCCCAAAATATGCAATATACTGTACATAACGTAATAGAAGTGAATTCAACATTTCCTTAGGCTTCTCAGTTTACCTCTTTATTTCATCTTGTCCATTGTCTCTTTTTTTTTTGTCTGACAAAGAACAATCGTAAACATTATTGTGTGGCTAAGCACTACATAAAATAGATGGATGGACAGATTTTCTGTGTTAACGAGCTAATGGTTGTTTCCAGCTGATTATACCAATGCACAGAAGACCTTTGCCCTCCAACATTCTCTGACCAATCGGCCCAATAGGATGCCTGTATCATCGTTTTCAACGTGTGCAGTGTATGGATATAGAATAGAGCCACAGGAAGTTGTTTGATGTGTGAGCCCGGTGACTGTGCTGAGCACGGTGCTTTGGTCCTGCACTGGCCTCCCAGAGGTGTGTGCGTAGAGAGGGAGGGGTGTGTGTGTGTGCGTTTGTGTGTGTGAGATGGTGGTGGGGGGTTCACCCATACTGCTTGGCCCTAGGTTTTGCTTTGAAGTGCAACTGGAAGGTTAACTGCTGACAACGCTGCATAATGGCCTCCTCGGGTTATGTTATGTTGAGGGAAAGAGCTGTACTCTGTTGTCGAACACTTTATTGAAAATGCTGCTTAATCACATCCAGCTGAGCTGAGCTGAACTGTGCAGTTCTCAGCTTATATGGTCGACATCATCATCAGAGAGGAAGAGTTGCTTTTGCTGACACTCGCGTGTGATGCTCTGATGCCACAATATGTTTGAAATGTGTGTGAATAGATGCAATTCCTCAATCACGTGAGATTGTTCATGCCGTTGTGGGAGTGCACACAGGCAACTTGATTCCCGTCCAATCAAAGTGACTCCTTTCATTTCCTTTAAATTCAGTGGCGGCGTGGCAGGCGGTCTGCATGGCGGAAGTAGAAACAGACTCACTGTGCAACGTACACTCTAAAAACAGTTTAACTATGGGTTAAAAATGGACCGATACTCTACTTGGGTTTATTTGACCCAACCTTGAGTTAAGTAATGGGTCTTTTAGTGTATAACATCTCCTAAAAATTGGTCAGATTCTTGACTTGGGTCAAAAAAAAAAGAAGGGCATTTTGTATAAAACAACCCAGAAAGTTGGGTCAAATTGACCCATAAAGTGGATCAATTTTTTTACAATAATTGGGTTTTTGACCCAACCGTTTTTAGAGTGTACAAAGTATGTGTATATCGAACCGCAAGAAGATTTGCGGCTGATGTACAGTTGATCGCTGTAAAGTTGGCACTTGGAGATCTTGCGTCCTTGTGCGTCTGTCTGCCTGCCTTCGATCAATTCCGACCTGCACCACAACTTAGACCTGCTTTTAGCTCACTAATGTCTGCCAAATTCCCAAACACGGAAAACTGGACTTCACTAGCACAAAAATGAAGATGCACTGTCTTTTACGTGTCTCTACAGAAATAGAACCCTTTGTCTTTTCGTGGTGAAAAAGTTGGAGGACAGATACTAAACTGTCAGGAGGATCTTTAGAGATATCAGATAATGTGGCCTTGCTGACTTTGGTCAGAAGGGAGGACTCATGCTCCAAATAAGTGTCATGGCTTGAAATCCGAATACTTGAGTTCATATAATAAGTAACAAAGCATGGCACGCTCTTTATATCAATTTTGTCTCGGGGTATCAATTCTCTTTGCTCTGTACTTTTTGACATTCACAGCCCTCATTATTCTTCTCTCTCGTTGAGAAAGTCTGCTGCGCGGTCTTTCGTCTTTTTTTTTTTTTAGTTGAACCTTTCTGTAAAGCCGCCGACTGTTTTATTTGTTTTTTTGAATCAAGGCCACAGCAGTGAGGTCTGACAGGCTCCTCCATCATGCTTGGCCAAGTGATTGATCTTAGATGGGCTTCTGGAGATTAAGAATCAACAAAACAAAGATGTGTGCAAAACGTCTTAGGCTTGCCAACATTTTTCCAAGCGAGCTGACGTCAGGCAAAACGTGTCGAAGTGGTGCAAGTACCAACAATTCAATTTGTATTTCTGTACGGTTTGAGCGAGGTGAAGCCATTTCCGGTTTGTGGATGTGAGCACCCGCTGTAGAAGCTTTTTAATTTACACTTCTTTAGATTAAGCACCATCATCCAATTAGCATAGATGCTGTAGTCCCTTGCAGGAGCTTGTTTTCAGACATCCGGCTTAATCATTTACGCCGGCCAGTGCCAATGTTCATATCAGGCATAGTCTGCTCCTTAGTGCCTCTGCAATTGTATAAATCAATATGGTGCTGAATAAATCACAAAGAGATGAAGGACAGAATTCATTATTAACATTGTGCCGATGCAGCAACTCTCCCTGAATACAGAGATGCCATTTGAGCTTGTCTCTTCTGGATCGCTCCATATATGGGATGGGATACAAATTCCACCACAGAATGCTACGATTTGCACAAAGAACATCATTGAGATCGCATATTAGCCTAATAGTTGGCTTTTGTGACAGACTGGGCGTTTTGGAATTTTCATTGTAGTTACTTTTTATTCTGTTTTGCTTTTTGAATTTAGATAGTTTTAAAGTGACGGTGTGTAAAAGTTCTCCTTTGGATGTCGCTATATAATATTCACACCGAGCGAGCCGGATTTAGCAGCTAACAAGAGCGGCTAGCAAGAGTTAGTCAGAGCCATTGGCCGGAGTGGCTAACAAGAATGGCTAGTGGGAAAAGCTAGTAAAATAAAAACGCTAGTAAGAGCTATTGAGAGCAAAGCAGAGGGAGACAAGCGGCGGAGCCGGAATCACGGGACTCAGCGACAACCACTTCTAGGCCTCAGCTCTGAAAGTTAAGCGGGTGTTTACCCATTGGGTCTGACACTAGCTGCGTTCACGAAGTTACCCTTTGGGCATCTGTAGCAGGAAAATGGTGGTGAAACATTCTATACTCTTGTAAGATGAGACTCCAGCCATGTAATAGAATTAGTGATTACTAGACCGACGATAATATAAAATAAATGTACGTTGATGTGATAGAACATATTTTTTTGCATATTATTGGATATTATATATATATTTATATTAAGATATATTATCCAATAATATATATACTATTGGATATTTTGCGTATTATTTAAAAACGATACTGTTTTTTTTTTAAATTTATTATTAGTTCACCACTAGATGGTGCTAAAGATTACACACTGTCACTTTAATGACTTTTTGAAAGGTGTTTTGTTAGGTTTCATTATATTAAATTTTTCAAAAATGCTTAATTTTAGTTTAGTTTAGGTCATCATTTTGTTTTGTTTTTAATTTTGTTTAATTTCTTGTGCACAAGATAAAAAATGCATCACATAAATATTCGTCACAAAAAATATATATATTTAAAAAAAAACACAACTGTGTACAAATCAAATATAAGGACTGTAACAGTCCACAGACTTACAGAATTACAATACGTGCATCACAACTAGCATAGTCGCAATTTCCATCTCATGCTTGCCAAGTTGCCAACTTCTTAAGTGGATTTGTGGCTTGAATCCCTGTTGTAAACCTGGTTGTTCTGTGTACAATTTTTTCATATGTGAATAAAAAATAAAAAATTAACTTGTTACCTAGTGTCACATTTCGAGCTAAGTATTAAGTGAAGCCACTCTAAAAAACATGATTGAATAGGCCATGTATTGTTTAGTCAGGTTGGCATAGCATTATTATGTAAGTCCAAATACAAGTCAACAAGGCAAGTCATGTTAAAAAAAAAAGTGTGTTTTCTTTTTCATTTCTGTTATTACTTTCCCTGTTTGGCTCAGATCACAAACTAACACCAACTCGTGTGGCTTTTGCACCACCATTTCCTTGAATTTTTTGGTTAAATTCCTAGAAAAAAATAGTTCCAACTTCAATTGATGTTTTCTGTTAGGCTGCAGGTGAGTGACTCACAGTCCCACTTGAAGTCAGATGTATAAACATTCGGCATGTGTGTCATATGAACTCAGAGAAATGAGAAGGCACCAGAACACAGAAAAATGTGGATGGAAAAAGACTGGGGACGAAAAAGAAGGTAATTATGGTGACTTTAGGACAAGCGTTCCTTTATGTTGCTTTTCCTATTTTGTTTTTCTTCTTTTTTTATTTCCACTACTCTCTCATGCCTCACTCTGCTGTTTTCTGTTCACTGATAGCCTTTGAACTTTTGCCACACGGGCTTGTTTTCCAACGGCAAGGTCCATTCCTTTGTTTTTGTCGCAAACTGAAAGAATTTGGGTTTCAGATCAAAAATGTATATGAGACAAAAGTTCAGAACTCCAGCTTTGATTTCATGACATTTACATCTAGATGTGTTAAACAACTCAGGACAGAGCACTGTTTGTTTGAAGCCACCCGCTTCTCAAGTGAGCAAAAGTTTTGGAACAGACATGAAATTAACTTAAAGTGGATAACATTTCATATTTGGTAGCGTAAGCCTTGCTTGCAAAAACTGCATCAAGCCTGTGAGCCACTGACTTCATAGACTGTTGCGTTCTTCATTTGATGACGAATGGGATGCCTGGCGAAGACGTACAGCCATTGTCATGATTAGTATCAGCTGTGCTGTTTCCGTTGCAGTTGCTGGGGAGACAGCTGGTGGGCGGAGCCCGCCACACTCACCTGTAACCCGTTAGCTCATCAGGCCAAGTTAAAAGCCTGAGAGAAACAGCAAGGAGTGTCGGGATATTCCTCTGTGACACTACTCACTTGACCCGACTGGTAAACGCTTATCCGAGAACCAGCTGCTGATCTCCATGACTTACCTTTTTGCTGCCACTGTGCATGCTTTTGAGTTTGTTTACTATCCGCCTGTGTGCGTGAGTTTGTGTTTCCTTTTGTCCGCCTGTGTGCGTGATTTTGTGTTTTCATTTATTACTATTATTAAATCTAAGTTATCCGCATCCCTGCCCTGGCTCGCCTTCCTCTCTGCATCTGGGTCCTCCTTTCTCAAGCCGTGACAGCCATTAGCCGTTTGCTGACGAGGAAATGAGTGTGTGAGTGAATTAAATGAGTGAATTCCCTGAAGTCTTATAATCATACTCAAATACCACTAAATGTCACATTTAGACCATTCCAAGCATGGTTTCATTTCTTTTCAAAGGAGTTTGGTTTTGTGATTAAACTGGTTGTTCCTCCCGACGTACATATTAGGTCCAATCTTTTCAGGAAGCACTACATCAAGGCTGCATTGGGAATGGAATGCCAATTTCTTTCAGGGTTGAGAGCACATAGTGACTGTGACACTAAATCATTACTCATTAATTGAATTGGAGTTGTACTATATTTGCTGGAGCAACAGAATCACCTCTCATCAACTTAGCAAGAGAGACAGAAAGGATGAGTAAGTAAGGTAATGAAATTCCAGCTTGGCTTGTCCATCTCCAAGCTCCACACAATAACGGATGTGCTGAATCCGCCTGTCACTCGAGAATTGGAGTGCTCACACAACAACAGCCTTTTCCCTGATGAGGAACACAGTGCAAGAGGGCTTCAATTTGCTTCTTCTTTCCCACAGAGCCTGGCATTCAGCAGATTGTTTCTTATTCAGAGAAAGCATCTGTGGCAAAATAAAAGCTAGGGGTATCTGTGCTATGGGCTCTTTTTGTGGTGGAAAAAAAAAACATATAGCAGAGGTGAGGCACTTGAGTCACATGACTTCACCAGTTTTAGGGACTTGGGACCACCGTTATAGTTTTTTTCTTTTCTATTATTAATGCAGTTAGTTTGAATGAATTTTTAGAGCATTTTTGTTTAAAAAAAAAAAGTATTTTAGTTTAGTTATTATGTTTATTTTTTTAATATTTAATAATATTTGTTGAATGCAATAAAAAAAAGACATTAAGTAGTAAGTATTGTGTAATAAAGTAAGGTCAAGTAAACAACTTCTCAAACGATTGGTTGAACTTCCTTCTCATGCACAGAAAATACACAATACCAAAATAAATACCGGTACATGTAAAATGAACTCCAAAAGCTCAAATATAATATTACTTGATAAAGATGAAATCAAATTACTTTTCTGTATAAGTATAGTTAATTTTAGTTTTATAAATGTAAGATTTGATTTAAGTTTTTTTTAAAAGGCGTATTCGTTTATTTCTTGAAAGAAGTGACCCCCCCCCCCCACACACAAAAAATAGTCTAAACATGGCATTCTGATTTATATTGCATTTGTGTAATATGAATTACCTGTTTTCATCCATCATTGCCACTTGCTGTTGACTGAAAATGACATCATAGTTGCTCAGAGCTCAGGTAACAACCAGTCATGGCCAAGCTTCAGAAAATAGGTGAGCCGAGATTGGTCATTACCAGAACCCTAAAGCCCCTAAAAATGTACACTGCAAATTGCAGCAAAAACAAAATTAAATTGCTTTAAAGAACTTAATTTATTTCTATGACAGGATCAAAGTACAGTATGCCATTTCACGTGAGATAAGGACGTGAGATCAGGACCGTCCAGATTTTGTAAAATAAGCCTTTCATCACCACATATATCTTTTGGTGCACCAAAAGGAACACAAACTCCAGCACATCAGATGAACTATGCCACCTTGATCTCGAGCACTGTACTTTGCTGTGGAAAATCTATCAACCGAGTCAGATCAATCAGTCAAACGCTGGGGAAAAAAAATAAGTTATTTTTGCAACAATTGCAATGAGCTAATTAATTAAATTTGCAAAAGAGCAACTAGCATTGCAAATGCTCAACTCCTTTTACAGATGAATGCGCCAGCTTTGCCCTCACGCTCTGTCCTGTATTCTCAGTGGCTCTCAAGGCTGAAGCTCACCACAGATGGATATTTTCAAAGTATTGTGCCTTTGTAGCGCTCACACAATGCTCGAGCCGTTGTGGGCGCTGGCGCACCTTGCCTTTACTCTGAGGCATTTGAGAAACAGTTGATTGCAACTTCGAGCAGTTAACTGGGTTTGAGCAACTTGCAGTCCATTTTCTAAATATGCAACCGTGCGAGAGCGATTGTGAAAAATGACATCAATTCATTTGGAATGAATAGGGAGCTGCATGCAACAGAAATGATTTTCAGTCCCACAAGCCTTGTCTTTTAATCAAAGTAAACATGTTCTTTTGCATTTACTTACACAAATGACGTGAATATTGTCTGCCATTAATCCGTTCATCTTGCTCATTCCTGTGCTCCATTCTGCAGCTTTTCTCACAGATAATAACAGATCACAAAGAGTCTGGAATATTCTTTAGTGCAACAATCAAATGCGGCGTCTTCCACTGTGGCATTCAATAAGAAAGCTTCCTCTTTTATGCAGATTAGTGCCATTCTCCGCGCTTGTCACCCTTGCATGTTTTCAGAAGTGCATGTCCTGCCTGTCATTGTACATACAATGTCCACCCTATCACAAGATGGATTTTCAATAGAAAAGGCTCCCTTCTCCGCCCTAATCCGATTTGCAGCCTATTTGTATGGCTTATAAAAGCCTTTAGTCTGTTGCTTGGGTTGCAAGTCCCCCCCTCACTCCCACCCCACCTCACCTCACCCTTTTTTTCACATCATAGATCTCTGAGACAGAGATGACAAGAGGATGGAGAGAGAAAGTGTAGACGAAGGATTAGGACTAAACTGAAACAGGCACACCGGCTAAGAGAAACAAAACAAGATACAGATGGGAAATATACAGGCACCATTTTGTAATTTTGTTTTTCTTTTTTTAATGCTTGAATGCACATAGGTCAAGCAGAAATAAATTGATCATTTATTAAAACTAATCTAAACACAGGCCAGCTGGCGATAGGCTGCATTGCAAACAAACAAATATACACAAGTTGAACAACGAGGCAATTGTTGTTCTCATCCCCATTTTGGTAAGTAATTCACACTTGCATGTGCGGTTCCCAAAATTACCCCCTGGGGAGACCTGATAATATAGAAACTCCTGAGAAAGGACGTTTCAGATATCGGAGCTGAAGTGAAGTGAACGCAAACCCGGGCTTGATTGGAATGGAATATCTTTATTGTTATTGCACATGTACAAGTACAGAGCAAAAAAACCCACAAGTCACTTAACAGGCTCAACTTAGTCCAAGAAACATGGAAAACAATGACCAACAGAGGGAGACAGGACAGAAATGTCTGCCAGTACTCACTAAGAAGCGCCCCAAGAACTTAGATAAGAAGGAAAGATACGAGGGAGGGGCAGACAAGAAAAAAAAAGGGGGGGGGGGGGGCTTGTATAACAAAATCACGCAAAATATTTTGCTGTAAAAGCATAAGGAAGCTAAGGAGGTTTCACAAAACGACTACGACACGGCTATCCGTCATTGTTGTTGACAGACTGGCAGTTTGCGCACAGTCACGCGTCATTGAGCTGCGACCACTGCGTCATCCCTGCAGGGCTATCCAGCATATGGCGTCCACATTGGAACGTACGGGGCGCGTTTTAAAATCGTTCTACTCGAAAGGCGATTAAAACGGGCTTTCGTGTGGACGGGGCCTAAATACAAGCAAACTAACGAGACAATGAGAATCACCAGGGCAAGACACATGATTGAGGGAGCCGATTGGTAAACACAAGGGACAGGGGCTGACGAGAACAGGTGGACACTAAACCATGATGAGACAGACATGAACCACTAGAAGACAACACTTAACACAAAATTAAACCCAAATACAAGTAGGTGCATGTTACCAATTTATCAGCCATCACTCATTAAGAGCCATTTAAAACCACTGCTGTGTTTGTAATTATACTGTTGCACCACATGCCTCCTCTGGCCAGCTATGTTCAAATCTCCCTCAGCTGTAGGTGACATAAGAGCTTTGGGACATCATTTGTGCTGAATTAGATGAATAAAGTTTATATGTGACTCATTAAATCAGAAGAGCCATTAAATGGGATAAGAGCCACAATAATATGAAGATTATGGTAACCCCAGAGCAATGCAAATTCTAATAGCGAAGAGCACAAATATTTAAATTTGTACAATTTAATATATTAACTTCATTGGTGTGAAATACTGCAAGGAAAAGGAGGGTAGAAGTGTTTTTTTTTTTTTTTTTATGAACATGAATAAGTTAGTCCAGCATACCACACACACGTTTCATCATTTGATGCCCTGATAACAGTCCGGTAATGAGCTGATCTTCAAAGGGCGTCACATAAGTAATAGGGGTAAACCTGTTTGCACCTGCATTCCATTTCCACAAATGTGTCTGATGGCATGAATTAGCTTTATTCCTCAAGTGCTCCCTTGATTGAAAGGCCTGAAAAGAATAGCGAGGAAAAAAAACCGACAGCCGTAGAATCAGCAGGGATGGGCCGAGAGATAATGTTTCATTAGCTTGGGCATTCGTCACTTGGCCCACCATTACTCTCAGCTGTAAGCCTTCTGTCAGCTCCTGTCAGGTAGAGCGAGCTGCTGCAGTGCAAGGGACACTGAGGTTAGTGCAAAATGTAGACAGAGGGAAAAATGGAGATGGACCTGAATCGGCTCTCTTTCACTCTTTCTTATATGACTTAGTTGGAAACAATGCTTTTATTTTTGCCAAGTGAGGGCAAACGGGCAGAAGGATGAACACAAGCCCGGAACAAACATGAACTGGTTTTACACTCAGTCACTGTACTTGATGTGGAAGGCCCTTAAAGTAACTGTAGAGGGACATGCTATTTGCAGTTTTGTACCAGAACGAGTTCTATGACTGAAAGGTCATGAACTAGATATGTTGGGGTAAACGTGAACTGAATGTTGTGTATCTCTGCTTG
This sequence comes from Vanacampus margaritifer, assembly GCF_051991255.1. Lineage (NCBI taxonomy): Eukaryota > Metazoa > Chordata > Actinopteri > Syngnathiformes > Syngnathidae > Vanacampus > Vanacampus margaritifer. The sequence continues at coordinate 19,207,616 of NC_135439.1, read as the reverse complement.
ATGAAAGTTTTTGTGAACACGCTCATTCTGGTGTCTGTGAATGCTTTTTAAACAGAGGTGCATTTTTGTTCAAGAATACCAGGTTTTGTTAGAATTCCAGGTGAAAATTCAGCTAAACACATGGTAAACAAGCCTTCATATGTTAATAATGACCTTACTTTGCAAACCAAGGCACAGAGACTAGCGTGTCCACATGTGTCATCAAAATGTAAAGCTTGATGGTCGCACTGGCTTTGTTTTTACATATGTGGACACGTTGTTAATCCTTCATTTAAAGATAGAAAATCTCCTCAAAGGTCAGTGAAATAACTTGGGAAACTGACTAATGTAATAATAATTTTAAACAAAATAGGGGGGGGGGGGGACTAATGAAAATTGAGAACAATGACTAAAGTAATAATTGAAAATGAGTGAAAAAGAAATAATAAAGCAGCATGAGATAATTACTCCATTATTTGTAGTGTGCCATCTGCAGATTAAAAGTTTCAGCCCCTTACATTGATTTTCAGGTTACGTTTAGGTTTTAGAACAGGGGACCATAGAAGGTCACTGCAGGATAGTCCAATGTTTTGTTCTTAGCCATTCTTGGATATTTTTAGCTAGTTGTTATCCTGTTGGAGGACTTATAAATTGCGATTGACACCAAGCTTTCTGACATATCTCATCCCTGAAAGTCTTAGTAGTCTTGAAGATTCATAGTGTCTTGCACAAATTGAACAGGATGAAGACCCAAACACAGCTAAAATTACACGTTTTTTTGTGTGTGTGTTTTTTTTGAAATGCCGCCAAAAAGGTTACCAATGATGGTAGACTAAAACTATGATGACAGCTAACAAAACAGAAATGAACTGTATGAACCCTAAGCAAACAAGCTAGGTTTTAATCTGGTAAGAAACTTCTAAAACCAAATAAAACACCACCGTACGATAAGATAAAATTCATTGTGTAAATAGTTACATGTCTTGTTCCGATTATTCAGTAATAACGGCCCCAGGGCTATGGTATGTTCTTAAAGTAGGCAACTATGTTGAAGAAACAAAATAAAGTCTCTATTTAGTGTCAAGATGATGTTGCAGACTCTCGTCACACTCTGTTTAAGCTTGCAGCAGCCTGGTGGGGGTTGGCTGGGACGGGGAGTATCAAGTTCACGCAGGGCGTGAATAGAGGATTTGATAAAAGCAACAAGTGTGACCCCACTTTAAATGAGGCTACGTTTGTGTTTCAGACTTATGGGAGGAGGTGTGGCAAGATGGCCCAGAAGGTCAATATAGAGAATTGGCGAGTAGGGAAGCTGTGGGATGAGGCAAGCAACAAACAAAGCCTGGCATTTTGTCGACCCCCCTCCTTTGGGAGCCATGGATGAATGTCGCTCTCCAGGAGCACAACTCAGTCAAAGCCGCTGTGCTTCACTCTTCGTTTATCTGAATAGCAAGTGGAATGAGGCAAAGAAAAAGGAACAGAAATTGGATCAGAGGATACATTAACATTATTTACACTGTGTTGTCTTTCGTGAACTTGAGACAATGTTGCCATTAAACCAAACGTGTTGATCTTACTATGGAAAGTTGTGTCCGTTGGTGGGGTTCTTAGAGCTGTAATTCTCATATTGCAAATTGTTTTAGCCTTAAGTCTTGGGTTAGTGTCTAATCTATCTATCTTGTTATCTATCCATCTTGCTAGCTATCTAGTTTGCGAGCTATCTATCCATCAACACACACACATCTATCTATCTATCTATCTATCTATCTATCTATCTATCTATCTATCTTCCTCATTTTGTTTAAGTTTTTCTTAATATTGTATACTAAAAAATTAAAAGCTAAGAAATCACATGTGCAAAATTATGAAGACTTGCTTTGGAAAAATACTTCTTGGCGTCTGGGGAACCTGCTTTTAAAAATGAAAAAAACAACGTCAGGTAGGACATTTTAAAAAAAATAATTACCACCGCTTTCTCGTTTGTCTCTCAGCTTTCTTCTTTAATTGGCTTCATTCCGTTCACATCACAACCCGTGGAGTCAAACAACTCGAGAATAGTTGGCTCTTTCCACACACACCTATGGGGTAAATGCCACGGACTTCCGACTTCCGTAAGTCACATACTGACGCTGTTTCCGGCCACTGTTGCAGTACACAGGGCTCGTCCCAACACTCACACCCCCAACCACGCACTCCGTCCGATGGGCGAGAGCTCGCAGGGCGTCTGAAAACGGAGACAGACACACAACACACTTGCACCCATCGACGGGAACGAGCAACCGAGGGGCACAAGGGCGGAAGTGCAAGCCCCGGGACGCGGCCCACACGTCGCATGCAGCAACCGGAAACAGCGGAAGTCCCGCCTTCTCCGTGGCATATACCACATTGTGAGTATAGTACGGAGAGATCTGTTTTTTTAATTTATATATTCCTTTTATCATGTATTTGAAGATCTCATTTCCACTTGCTGTCAAGTCTTATATTCATAATACAACCAATATATTTCAAACTCGACCTCATTAGGGTTATGGGTGAGGTCACAGCTGCCAAGTCAATCAGAGGACAAATACTGTTCACGTTCACTATTATAGACAATTTGATTTCACTTAACCTACCATGCATGTTTTGGGGATGTGGGAAGAAGCCAGAGAAAAAAAGACATGCAAGTCATGCCAACTCCATGCAAGAACTCAACTGTGAGGCAGACATGTCGGGATGCTATGTCTGCTAGTGGTACGTTGCGTTGTCTGTGCTACACACCGATCCTCAGCCCCTTGCAACTTACTGCATTCTCCCCCACCTGCTTTCTTGGCCGAGATGCCTGTTAGCACTAGCGGTGAACACGCACTTTAGCCTGCCTAAGAACAGGTGATCCTTCACAGATGGAAGATGCTGTACCCAAGAGAGTTCACGCTCTATCGTTTGCATCTTTGGCTCATAAATCTTTTATAAAGGATGTCAGTTTTGCTTACACAGAGGGGATGAAAATGCCCCACAGGACCAGGAAGGAGTACAGGTACAAAAGGCTTTATTGGGTTGCGTGTCTGCATTCTTGTGGGCGAGAGACGAACTTTTCCCAGTGTTTTAATTTGGGGCAATGTTGGAGGTTCGACTGGAATGTGCTCTATTGCCTATAAATTATTGTAGTATAACCATTCAGGTGCAAATGAGTTAGGGTAGTTGGAACTGCAGTATAATAAATCTCATTGACATGTTTACACACACATTAGCGTGTAAATGTGATGTACAATGAGGGTCTATAGAATTGAATGTTCCATAACCCCTTTTGACTTCACGTCTGCGTTTGTCTTATCTAACGACAAGATTGTCACAGACTGTCAACTGTTTAATTGCTGCAACTGCTTAAGACATCAATGTTGCTCACTTTCATCTGTGTGTTTTTTTCTAATATATATCTTGAGTGCAACAACACATTTAAAGTGGAAACATGACTGTCAGTCAGAAAGTCACCCAATCACTTAAAAATGCCTTAAACTGAACATTGCAATACAATACTTTCACTCTGAATCTGGATTTATGTTGTTATGCACAAGCTTGAATATTATCCAGTGGAGAATAATACAGCTCATTGTGAACATGTTTACATTTGCCATTTTGCTTTTGGTTGCACTGAAGTCCCACAAAATGGTGAATAAAAACGGTGCAGCGTTCCCCTCCGAGCGCCCTCTGTAAATGTCAATGTGCATTTGTGCTTGAAGAAAGCCATTGGGTACTGCTGATAAGTTCCGCCACCCTGAAGTCATTGTTGCCATGTAATTGTATTTGCACAGCTTACCTGTTTGCCGGGGGAGTGATTCTGGCTCTGTAAATCAAATTATGTGTTTTATTCCGCCTCTAATGAGCGATTTAACGATATAAGTGTGCTGGGCTAACGCCAAGCGACGGCCATAAGGAAACAACGTCCCACTCAGGCTCCCTCGTCAGCCAAATGGATGCCATTATTGGTCGTGTTCTGCATGAGTGGAGATGATGAACAGGAAAATAGTCACAGTGTCTTCGGTTTGTTTCTTTGCTTTTCAGCTCACTGGCTCCTTCAGCCTCACACTCTTTCTCTTCTTGATCTATTCATTCCTTTTCTTCCAATGCATTTCAGCAGGGTTTCGTCTGTGAAATGATTAGCTAATGTTTGAGTTGGTCAAAACTGAAAAGTTATTCCGTTTTTTTTTGTGTGTGTGCAGAATATTTACTAGCTTGGAACTCAGCTATTTAAAATGTATTATAAATGTAAAAACCTAAATAAAAACATGGTAAAATAAAAATACCATTAATATGCAAGTGACACCTACACGTATTAACTGTAGATTTTTGTCAGGGGTCAGCAACCTTTACGGTCAAGAGAGCCATTTTAAGCCAAATAAGTGTCTGGAGCCGCAAAAGAGCTGCACCATAACAGAAATAAATATGCAGCAACCAATACTATTTTCATTTTCTTCTACCTTTATTCTTCCCTTTTTGTATTAAAAACATAATTCAGACTTAATTTTCATACATTTTGAGACTTTTCTGCCTTTCTGTAAAAATGTTGACATTTTTGGGCAATTTGGAGTTTTTGTGGCTATTTTTCTGACATTTTCATATCAATTTTCAGACATTTCTGGCAACTTTGTGGAAATTTTATGGTAATTTTCATAATGTCTTCTTTTGTTTTTGAACATTTCCTTTTCTGCTTTTTTATATTTTAAATATATTTAATTTGCTGACTTTTTGGCAATTTTGTGGACATTTTATTGTAATTTTAAGGATTTTACTTTTTAAATCGGCCTTTTTTAAAATAAATTTTCTGACTTTTAATTCCAAATACATTTTATGGTCATTTTCTGTCATTGTTTTTGGACATTTTTTGGTTACTTTTTGAAAGTTTTCTTTTTTACCATTTTTTTTTAATTGTCTGACATTCTTGGCAATTTCATGAACATTTTATGGTCTGTTTCTGCTTTTCCTCTTCCTTTTTGGACATTTTAAGGTCACATTTTTGACAATTTTAGGTCATTTTTAAAACCTTTTTGTCTGCCTTTCATCTATCGCTCTTTCTGACGACTTACAAATTTGGACTTATTATTCAAATGATTCTTAATCAATTTAAAGAATATTTTATGTATATGTAAATATAGGTTAAAAATAATAATTTCTACATTATTACCACATGTGGCTCCAGAGTCAGAGGTTGCCGACCCTTTAGTACAACTGGGGACTCAATGTACTTTTGCCATCAAATGAGAAAAATACAATTTGATTAAATTGGTATATGATATAGCACCAGCTTGATTATATGTTTACAAAGCCATATTCACTTATCTCATTCAAACATATTAATTAGAGTGCAGCACACACCGGCCGGTGCATTGGTGCAGCCTATCAGCACATGGAAATCTTTTAAAAATGTATCTTTTTGGTTTAAAATAACATACCTCCAGCATTCCATGCGATACACTGCCCAATGCTTTTTATTTTTTGTCTTTGGTTCCATTTTAAATTCATCCAAGTTAGTACGTCTCTAAGGTCCTCCATTCAAGTTTGTAAACACCCTTTCCTTTGTTGCTAGCATGGTGTAAGGTGACCATGAGCGAAGTGTTTGCTGTCCAAATATTCCCGTTGCTAGGACGACGTTGGGTGTAGGCACCAGATTGGGGCGTTAGCCAAGAAATAATTTTCTTCCATACTTCCGGTCATCCGCTCGATGTAGCACATATGTATCTTTCAAGTGTGCGCAAAAATTCTAATCTAGAGAATTTTGACAGGATTCTCTTATGGTACATGAATACTGCTGTTAATGGTATACAGGTATTGCACTGAACATTGACAAGGGGAAAAAAAATGCTGATAATAGTGTGAAACGCCATCAGTCAAAAGGAACTACATATTTCTCCCTCATTTCTGTCTGAGGGCAACAGGAAGTGGCCTCACTACATCTTTTTCCCCCTGTTGATTTGAAAGGCGGGTAAATGACAATCGATTGGCCAGCCGCAGAGTTCCGTGGCCCGCTAACTGCTCGTCTGGCAGAGAGGCTATTATTAGTATTGCTCAGCATGTCGTGCACGGATCAGGTAAGTGGCTGTCTTTGACAAATGCTGTTTGCCAGCTCAGTCCATTATCTATGGGGAGCAGTACGACCGCCGAGTCTCTGTGCTAATATGCAAGGAAATGCTTATCAGATCATATTAAGAGGAGGCCCTTCTGGGGACCAAGGGATGTAATTGTTTTTGACAAGCCCCAGCCCCAGAGCTGTGAACCCTCCAGAGAGGAAATGGAGGCTCCTCTTCACAACAAGTGAAAGCAGAGGATAAAGGGGCACACGCATTCTGTTAGGCTGGCATCTATTTGGGGCATTCTATTAGCTGCCTTATACATATGTGGCCCGCCACGTCCGCAGATAGAGAGTTGAGCTTCTTTAACTCATTCAAACACGTTTTTTTATGTCTTTTTATGAAAGAGCATACAGAAGGCTTTGATGCAGCTTCTGACATGAATAAGTGGCTTAAAGCAATAGTTATTACAAAAAAAACGGCCAGCAGGTGGCAGCAGAGTATAAGAGATCAACCAGGGCCATATTGCAACAAGATTTTTTCCCCAGTGTTTTCAACAGGAATGTTGAATTATTGTTGTGTTTATTGTCAGGCTGTCCACAAATGAGTGGTGACTTGATTTGTGTAGCGAATTGACTGTTGAAAACGAACACTGAATCAGAATGTTCCCATATGAGTCAGAACGCATCATACGCATCATTGTATTTTAAACTAACTCAGTCGCTGCCAGTCCAGTAAGAATGGATCTTTTGACGGCTATAGCAGTCAATGGCAGCGAATGAGCTAAAAGGATAAACCAGTCCAGGAACCAGTTCCCTTTGTGCAGGACTGCAACTCATTAAATGGACTCTCTCATTATTCTCGTTAACATTGTTTAGCACCACATACTGTGTAAATTGTTGCCCACTTGGCATCCATTGCAGCCTGGTCATCCTGGAAGGGGCATTTCCACATTTCTCAAGGTGTCTTGTTTTTCCCATGATGTTTTTTTTTTCTTGCCCTCTTGTGGTTATATCAGGGGATGTCGTTAATATTTGTCAACTGTGGGCGTGTGAAGCATTTTGAGACTATTTTGTGATTAAGGGCTATATAAATAAACTTGACTTAACTTGACTTGAGTGAGATAAGTGAAAATGGCTTTGTAAACATATGCACAGCTTTGTGACAAATTATTTCTGATTTCTAATCAATCTCAAACAAATTGGATATAATGTGATTTATCCTGTTCAGTGTTGAGGAAACATCATGTGTTTATAAGTTGCAAAATTCTTATAAAATGGCATGTAAAAACTAAAACCAGAACCTATGTAAAATTAGGTTAGGTTAACAAGATTTTATATTCCCCATATGATTTAGTTTTATTTAGTTACATTTTATGTTACATGTTGCATTTTGACAACGCTGTGCTAACCTTAATTTGTTAGTCAGAAGATAAGCGTTCTATATCACTGACCTATGCTAACACTTGCTAACATTTGCAGAAAATATTTGTATGGAAAAACAATTTCTGGCCATAAATATAATTCAACCAAATTTCAAAAACAGTGACAATGAAAAGGAACCATATATTAGTTTAACTCCTTTGGTGGACTTGCACACTGGAAATGGTGCAAACAGAAACTGAGGATCCACCTGTAAATCCTCAGATTAGTTAGGTTGTCACAAACTGTATTTTTTTTCCCTATAGTTCTATAGACTTCTTTGTTTGTGAAAACCAAACAAAAAAATCTACACACAAAATCTGGTCGATGGGACTGAATACCCATGAAAACCATTGCCTCCGAGGAAGATGGGTTTGCTAATTGCTACTTCTTTTTTTTTTTAACTGGCTATTGTATACTTAAATTGATAGTATGTGTGGAAAAAAATAATAAAAAAGGGACCGAAAGCAATTGCTGGCATTGACAGAAATGGAGGGAATAGGTACATGTTTTGGAAGATTGCACATAAATGCTGTTCCACGGATGGTTATAGCTGTTGCCCATTTACACTAGAATGGAAGCAGCAGGGGCACACAGAGCAAGAGAAAGAGAAGGGAAAACAAACCAACATGAGCACTAGACAGAGCGGGAAATGCAGTGGTTGAACATAACAGCTCCCAAAATGATGCAGAGAGTATAAGAAAGTCAAGAGGGGAATGCCCTAAAATATTTGGGCTGCGTAGTGAAAGTAAATGCACTAATGAGTAAGCATAGCCCAAATTACCCTATGTCGAACAAGTCTTCTTCTTTATACTAGGAATGCAACCGAAATTTCGGTTTCGGGCCGAAAATGGTAAAAAAAATCAAATAAAATTTAATGAATTTTTGGTTGTCGGCCAAAAGACAATTAAAACTGAAACACCACCACATTGGAGGAATGAGACACACGCATTGTTCACGAGTAACTGGGATCTGTTCTAAAAATAGCCCACTTCTGACAGGGGTCGCATTTGCCTGCAGTGTGAACGTAGCCTATGTCGTTTACATTTGCCTCAAACACTTTGAGGTCAGACTGGGACAATCCGAGTGGGATAAATCTGACATCCGAACTTCCTCGAATGCAGCAAAAGTTCAATTTATGTATTGTTTGTTTTTTACTTTATACATTTTCAATGCTTTGACTTTAGTTAAGTACACAGTCGTAGCCATAAATGCTTAAAATCAAAAATTATAATAGTAATTTAATTTTAATTTAATTTAAAAATAATTTATATATATATATATAACTTTTTTGTTGTGTTTCGGTTTTCGGCCAAGCGTTTCTCATTTTCTGTTTCGGCCAAACATTTTCATTTACTTTATACAATATCTTATTCTGCTAGTTAAGAAATCAATTCCACCATTTTCTGATTGGGGGCATGGGTTCATTAAAACACTCTTTTATTACACATTATGACAGGGTGACTTACAGCCAACAGTATTTTCCTGTCAAGACTTCAAATGTGTGATGAATTAAAAGCTCCTTGTTACCTCAATTGTAATTCTTTCTGCAGTTCCGATAAGTACAGTTCTTTTACAAATTGCTAAATTAATTGTCCGCATTTGACCCATCCCCTGAGGAAGCGGTGCGCAGCAGCAGCGGCTGCGCTCTGGAATCATTTGGTGATCTAACCCCCTAATTCCAACCCATAATGCTGAGTGTCAAGCAGGGAGGTAAATGGGCCCCATTTTTATAGCTTTTGGTATGACCCGGCCAGGGATTGAACCCACAACCTCCCAGTCTCAGGACAGACACTCTACCAATGGGCCACTGTCTATCTAGACACTCATTTCCATTTTTAAACACCATATTTATATAATATATTGTAATCACATAAGTACATTTAGAAGACAATAAATTCATATACCAAATATATTTCTAAGTGATCTATCTAGACTTACTTTTTACTGCAACTAATTTCATTGGTTGTTTGGCTAACCAATTGAATTTGTATGCCTGTGAATGGTCAATGTCTGACCAATCTATTGGTTAATCATGCCAATATGAGCTCAACCTACTAGATTGGTTTTAACCAATCCATTTTTTAGAGTGTGCTTGGTGGAAATTTTAATTTTTTTATTTGTTGCTTATTAACCTACGAAGTAATCTTGTTTCCTTTTCTTTCGTTTTTTCACGCTGTATTCCACTCATTTTACGGCTGAAAATGGAAGCGCCACGAAGTTGACTACCACCAATCATAAGTAAGCAACTGGTGTTATGGTTTTGACTGTAAATGGCAATTATTAACGAGTATTTTACATTCTTTGCTTCTTCGGAGAACACATTCAGTCTAGTGGTACAACAACCTGATATAAAAAATGAAGCATATAGCAGCTTTTATGACTTAATTAAATGTAGCCACTATGTGGAAGTCTAATCAGTGCTCATCATGTTGATTTCCAAAGTCACCTTTTTTGGGAAAAAATTGTCAAAGATTTCACTTGATGCCTTAATTTAACACAGTTGACAAGAGTCGAAGACACACAGTCTCACCACTGAGATCTGAAACCAATTTAGTAGCTGTCATGTCCCCACTAAAATCAGAGCGTTAATTACACCTTATAAAAAGCCTGTCATGTTTCATAATCCCACAAGCGGCAACAATTCAAACTCAATCAGCCACTTAGATCTAGCATCGAATTAGCACACCGTCGATCTGTAATTGAATGGTTGCGCAGGCCAGGCGCAAGGTTGCCAATTTAAACATGTTTATTATTCCCATCTAGATCTCATATCTGACCTTGAAGCTTGCGAGGCTCATTCTTCCTCCTTGCAGCTTGTTGTTGGAGGAGCGAGCGATCTGCCAGAGGACAAGCGCCTTTGAGATGCAGATCACGTCAGCCCGCCGTTGGCTGGCGGGCAGCTCAGAAGCCGACTAGTGCTCACACGTCCGACCTGGTTGCTTTTGTTTGTTCTGTTCCGTTCTCCCTGTCGACACATAGCCATTCATTTCCCGTGTGCCTCTTTGTCATTAATGGACACATCAACAAGGACAGAAAGAAAACATATTCTCTCTTTAGACCATTAAAAAAAAATCTCTTGCTTGCTGAAAGTTGGAGAGGCTGCCTACCTCCAGGTACATTTCAAATTTTAAAAATAACAAACACCAAACAACATATATATATGAATGGAAAGAACATACTACACGTGCTTATGACATTTAGAATGTGGAGAAGTGTCTGTGAATTAATCTAATGAGAAAGATTATATTTACTGACCTGAGACAGAGATAGTGGTTTCCCTTCCGCTGCATTTGAAAAGCCTGCTCAGAGGCTGTAAGGAATTGACTGGGAAGGTCAGTAAATGTGAAGTGCACACAGGCAGAAAAAAAAAGAATTAGATTCAGCACTGAGACTCATCACCTGGTGAGAAAGTGCCTGGAGCCTCCCTGGTGGACGCAAGAATGGATTATGAAAATGCTGTGTCGTTGTCTGCAATGGGAGGTTTCGCATTGGTTTATCAGACTAGTGCTGCCACTATCGAATCTATCGATTATCCGTCCATCCATTTTCTTAACCGCTTGTCCTCACAAGGGTCGCGGGGGTTGCTGGAGCCTATCCCAGCTGGCTTCGGGCAATAGGCGGGGTACACCCTGAACTGGTTGCCAGCAAATCACAGCCTATCGATTATTCTCTTGATTAATCAAGTGATCGCTTCCCCTGATATGATGTTAGAAATATTAACTGGCAGTACATGGTTTCAACGAAAGAAATAGTAAATAGGGTTGGGTTTAAAAAATGTAATAATCAATATTGAATAGCTTTTCCTTTGAGAGACTGATATTGAGTCATAAAACCACAAATTATTTTTTTATATCTCTTTTTCCATAAATTAATTAAAAAAAATACAATAATGCAGGCCCTATTTCTTTTGAATCTTACTGTTTTCTTGAATTTTACTGTTCAATTGAATTTAAAATTATTTTCTTACATTTATGAAAGACCTGACTTATTGCACTTTAATACAATTCAGAATCATTTTAATTTATCTTTATAGTTATTGAATAAGAGTTGTCAACATATTTTCATCTCATCCTTGCTGATGTCAATGTCTGTGTAACACTTAAGTGATTTTAATATGTGTTACTTTCATTAATAAACTAAATCATTTAACCAGTTACTGCCTGACTACCAATATCGGATTAAAAATCGAATCACATCAGGAAAAATCGAATCAAACTGAACTCTAGTGAACTAAAATCAAATTGATTGAGCAAATTAGAATTGATACACAGCCCTAATAGTAAATGCCTCTGTGGTGATCAGATGGAGATCAGATGTCTTGCCATGAAGCAGGAGACCTCAACTCTTAAATACTGTGCTGCCATCTTAAAATGAATTCACATTTCAAAGCTTTTGAAAAAAAATGCTCTGAGATACCAGCATTAGTTTGGGATATGTTTTAAGTCTCTTTAAAAAGTTGTGGCACGTAACAGTCCTATGAAGCAAATAGTATACAAACAAACAACTACCCTAAACACTGACTTTGGCTCTGAGACCTTTTGAAAGACTTAAGGCAGTGGGCCAAAAGATTTAATCAAGCCAAACAGTAATAAGAATAAAACAGAAAAGTTTCCAAGCTTGCACTACTGCCTCAAATGTCATTTTGCATTCATCACTGATAAACTGAGCACACAATATAAATGACATTTACGCAGCCGTAGCCAAAAATAGCTGCCAATGTCAAAGAACAAAATTGGCCAAAAAGTCTTTTCCAACATCGTGACGCCACGTGGATGCCAATTGTCTGCAGCCATCAATCTTATTTTCCCCACTTCCATAAAGTCCAACATCAGCTTTACATTATAGAGCATTGTGAGATTTGTTTAGTCGGTTTTGCTCCTTCTTATCAGAGTCATACAAGAGGACTTTTGAACTTAACACTTGTATATTCCTCTTAGAAGCAAAGCTGTGCTGAATGTGATCCAACAATGCAGTGATGCTAAGTGTTCGAGCAACTGTACTACAATAGAGCTTAAAAAGGCGTCGTTTTATTTTGGATTAGTGCTGCCAAAGACCGCTTGTACTAAGCCAAACGAGAAACCATGTCATGGATGGCTTGGCTAAGCAAAAGAGCATAACAAGAACAAAATAATACAGTACAATATTTCCTGACAAGGGAGTCTCAAGTGCAAGCAGGTCTTGTTTGTATGGTTTAAAAAAATCTATTGTAAGTTTAACACATATTGTAGAGGCTGATTTATGACAGGTTTGAATGTGCAAAAACGGATGCAAACAGATGTAGAAGCTGATCGACTAAGCGGCCATACCCAAGATTGTCGTCTGCCACGCAGTTCACTTTCAAGTTTGTACTCAAAAGCGTACAATACTGTGATGAATAGATTAATTTAGCATGCACAATGATAATGACCGTGTACAATGAATGTGGTTATTTTGGCAATGCGGTGACATAGAGAAAATGAGAGCCAATGAGGAGAATGACTGTTTTCCACTTTTGTAAAAATTTTGAAATGCCATAAACAAAAATGATTACTTATTAATTTCAGTTCCACCGGTGTATGGAAGGTGCGAATGTTTTGTGGAATGTTTGGCACACTGGCAGCCACGCTTCCGTCAGCCTGCCCCGAGGCAGCTGTGGCTACTTCAAGGATCTGATTTGTCACTTTTTTTTACTCACAACTGCCACCTCTGGCCCAAAGCGTAACTGCTACGTGCACGATCCTAAGTGCACGCCACATGTCCGGTACTCTGCGGGGACGCGCATGATGTCACCCTCCACTACTCCACCCCTTCCCTCCCCTCCCCAAAGAAACTGTTGAGTGTGCGGGGTCCGCACACTCAACTATAAAGGGAAGATAAAAGCTGTTAGGTGCAGACAGAGTAAAACAGTCAGGGCTCTTCGTACTCATCTGGGCATTGGCGGAGCATGCATGATGTAGAAAAAGCTTTAATATTGCTTTCATAAACGGCACAATACACCTTTAAGTAAGTTACCGCCACCACGGTGTGAATGTGTGAGTGCATGAATAATCTATCCAATGTAAAACGCCTTTGAGTGTCTAGAATAGCGCTATATAAATCTGATGCATTGTTATTATTAATAGTTTGACAGCAATGCAGTTTTAGAGCTTCTAAATGATCTAAGGGTTGACTTGTTGCCATGCCATATCAGTTATGAGCCAACTCCTTTTAAGGTGTATTTCCTTACTTCCATGCATCTGCGTCATTTGCGCAAATGGAAAATTGGTGCTGGCCTTCCAGAGCAGTTTTCAGGGTCTGCTGTCTGAAGGTTTTTTTGTTTTTTGTTTTTTAAAGCAACACTACGCAAAGTAACAAAAATGTTGAAATCTTTAAATAATATTCGGTTGGTAGCTCTGATTTTTAACTAGCACTTACTAGCGTGACTTTTACTCAATATCAACTTTGGAAAAGTAATTGGAGGTATCGAACAAAACTGGGGGTGTTACGGTGCTCCACGGAGCGGCGTGCTGTCTGTCGGTGTGTGAAGTGGAGGACCTAAAATGCAGGGAGGCAGGAGAACCACAGCAGGAGTGCGGGCGTGCTTTATTTTACAGAAAACACTAACCAGGGTGCTGGTTAATGCTAAATAAACAAGGAACTGAAAAGACACAAAACCAAATTGACAGCCAAGACTCCGGGGTTGACCGTGACAAGCGGCAATGATCCCACACCGACTGATCACCACCCGGGAACTAAATACACCCACACTAATTAGGTAACTAGTCACACCTGGGGCCAGGCACAAGTGGCTGAGGGCCCGGATTGGTCAACCCGCGGAAGGGCAGGAACCCACTCAGGACCAATCGGGACCCTCAACCAAAACCAGATCTTCCCAGACATGACAGGGTGATTGGCAGATACATCCAACTGGAAGCAGTAAACTCAAACGAAACATAGCTTTTTTGGCTGTATTGTTTATTTCATCCTTTGACTAACACTTCCAATTCCATCACTTCAAACTTTGTTCCTCATTTGCGGGGCTCTCCCAAAATTTCCATGGTGAAAACCTTCAGAAGTGCAAAGCCCTCTTTTAATTACAGTCTACTCCACATGTTGCTAATTGCTCCAGAATCTTAGAGGATCACGCACAACACGACAACCAACAAAGCAGTGCCTGCACTCTCTTACAGTGAGCACACAATTTAGTGTCCTCTATTTGGGATCTTAAAAAATTGGGCCCAGGGACTTCAAAACACTCCTTTCTTATTTCTTTCTGCATTTGACAAAATTACCTTGATCACATATCTAATTCACCTTGCCACAATAGTACAGTTGTACAATGTAGATAATACTTGAACACGTCTATCTTTTCTGCTCAGTTTTTCGAATAACTGAAGGTTGCTATCTAGCTATTTGGAAAAACAATTAACAGCAATAGTATAAGACTTGGCAGAGCAAAGCACACTTGTAAAAACAGCTTCAACAAATGTGTACTCAAGCATTTTTAACATGTTCATAATCATCTGAAACCAAACATACAGTATATCCCAAACTATCAATAAAATACCTTCACTTAATGTTTTTTTAGCAGTGAGAGTCCTAAAGAGTTTTAAAAGTTGCAAGGCTTGCTTTTTCTAGTAGTTGTTGGCCTCTGGTATTATCTTGTGTGTTCAAATGATGAATAAAACATCACAGTCCAGAGGATTCAGGCTGCGGTTGACAACTTTGTAGACGGTATGAAACATGCAGAAATCTTCCACCTAAAGTCACCTTCTCCTTTCATTTATATTATTTGTATATTTATTCTTCCCCCCAAAAATCAATTTGAACATCACCGTAACATGGGAGGAACGTACCTCTGAAGCTTTTCAACCCTTGCTTGCATTACAGAATGGTTTGCAGATCCGTTCAAAAATCAAACATTTTTCATCTTGAAAATACAAATGTTATTCATCCCAAGAGGGACATTAGGTCTCTGCATTGAATCCATCCGTGAGATCACACACGAATGCACATGCACACAGAAACATGTATACACAATAGTTGTCAGCTGCAACATGCGTGCGCTAGCGATGTGGGTCTTGCTGCCTAATGCTACGTTTCCGTTATAAACACGGCAGACACGCCATTCATGTTTCAGGCCATCGTTGACAAAACGTGATGGATGTGAGACCATGCGGGAGAATGGGATGCGATAATGTGACACTGAGTGGTTTGCAGCCCTCATCCTAACCCTCATTTGAAATGGTCAAAAAATTTGCCACGGCAATCTCGTTGCATATGAGAAACATTGTTGCCGGTAGAAAAACAGGGACAAAGCAACAAAATGTGACATTACGTTAGGGTATAACAAAACCTGGGATGGTCCGTAGTAGGGCCAGAAGCATATGTACAGTATTTCATCATCATCATCATCATCATTGTATGGTCCTTTTAAGTTTCATCACAGTCTGCCACATTTGGTGCATGCTTTGTCATGTGTCTGTCACACTTTTCACAGCATGCTAGTGTTCTACTATGGTCTGACATGGCAGTGTTAACCCGCCAGGAAGGGGAATTTCAGTCACATTTTCTGTAGCCACAAACATGACCCACAGCTGCTTGGTGAATGTGGAAAACTCGTCATACCTTGATCCAAAGGTGAAAAACGTTAGGGACCCCATCATCTTATTAGAGATCGGGAGGGAATGTATTGCATCCGTGGTAGACTGCGAGCCTAACCGTAGTGTGCCTTGAAGCCACGGCTAAACCCTCCCCACCATGGCCCATTGTGGATTCTATGATAGACTGTGACAAAACTCAAGACTTGAATAAGAAGAGCGATAGAGAAAAAAAAACACCACAGTCCCACTCAGTTTCCGGCAATAGTAATGTAACCTAACATTAACTAGAATCCAGGCCTTCATATAAACGAGCAAATTGACTGTAGAATTTACAAGAAATAATAATTAGCTAATTTTTGTGAAATCTCATTTAATTACTGTAAAGATCTATTACAGTATATTATTGTGTGTGTGTTTTTTTTTAACTATAACCCTAACCCTAAATTACAGTTACTGTATTTATTTATTTTTAAAAAAACTGCAATTCCCTCTAATCTAGATTACAACAGTTTCTTGTAGTCTAATTTACAAGAATTTACTGTAAATAAATAAAACAGTATGTTGCTGTAAAATCCATCCTTGTTGTGCAGCCGAGTGCATAAATGAATGTTAGCTGTAATGTTGCCTGTTTATTAGAGAAATGCAATGTGAAGACGATGCAGACTGCCCTCGCGGCTCGCGCTCAAATATTACTCACCAATTCACTGAATTCTTGTCCCTGCTCCGGTGACAATACAGGGTCTGCTATTTGCTTCTTCTCCTCTAGAGTGTACCCACCAAAATCCAACAATCTTTACAGTATTTACATATAATCCACTGGCTGACTGGTGTGAACGACTGCTGACAGTGTAAGACCGCTGCTTGCATTACATATATACGTACATGCCAAAACAAATTTACAGTATTTAAGCTATTCAGCTAATTATACAGCTAATTATACAGGAAATCACTGTACTTTGTTTTTACCCATAATGCACCATATTTTACCCATAATGCATTTAAATATTGTAAAATTAAAAAAACAGACAAGGCTGTAATTTTTTACTCTAGATTTTACAGACATTTGTTACAGTGTAGGGTTCTATGACAGGCACTAAAATAAATTGGGGCTGAGGGGGTGTACAAAAGAGGGTCATGCCCTGGAGTGTTGGCTGTTGGATGCGTTGCTCAAGGGTTCGCTGGCAGTGCTCAAGAAGCTCAAGCTGCATGTCCTAATTTGTGTCTTTTTTTGTTTGACCAATCTTTTTTCTTTTCGTCCTTAGTCTGTCTGTGGCTTCTCTTGAATGAGGCTCATTGTTCTCACATGATGTAAGAAGAAATGTGGAAAAAATTCAATGTCTTTATGTCCCACATTTTCTGTTGTATAACCGCAATGAATTAAAAAAGATGTTATAAATTCCAAGCTTATAAGGTCATAGATCAGATAGTGGAATGCAGTTCTGATTGTCCAACCCAGAAAGTCGTATCCAGTGAGTCATTGGGATTTCACATCAGAAGCAGACTCATCTTTATTGGCCAAGTATGTAAAAACACACAAGAAATTTGTCTCTGGTAGTATGAGCTACACTAGTTTTGCAGAAACAAGCAACTATGTATACAAAACAAAGCACGACACATAAGTACAGTGGGTTTTTACGTAATGTGCGAGGTACAATTAGTGCTTGCAGTATTGACCAATAACAGCTGACCAGTAGCGCAGTCATTGTAATACAACTTTGAATGTGCAATGATGCAGAAATTCCTTGAGCACTTAATAGTTTCTAGTGCTGTGGAATAATTATCAATGACAGTTATACAAATATTTGAATGAGTTAAACAAATATGTAGAGATCTCATGCTACAATACCGTTACACGGAGATATGCAAAATTGGCAAACATTTAAAAGGTGCCACTATGGAACTTTGAGTCAATTGTTTAGGGAGTTAACGTGAAGGGGGAAGAAGCTATTGGAATGTCTACTGGTTTTAGTGTGCATCGTTCGATAGCAATTATTGTAACTTGAGGGAAGGAGCTGGAAGACGCACACTGCAAAAACAAAAATCTTAAGTAAGATCAAATTTCTTAAATGTAACCTAAATTTGCTTGTTTTGATTTGACAAGTTATTTTTACTTAAAATGAAATTGTAATGCAAGATCATTGTGCTTATTTTAAGATACTTATTACTTAATGATCGTATTTGATCAAGCAGTTTTGGCATTGAGTGTTAACAGCCAGTTTGAAGTACTGTGAGGATTAAAACAAGCATTTCCCACATTTTAAGATGACAACTAACCAACATCAAAGACCCTGAACTGGGGTTTCATGAATTTTCTTATTTTAAGATTTTGATTTTAAGACCTAATAACAAGATAAATGGGAAAAAAATACAAGTATAAAAACAGACAAGTGCAATATGATTCATTTCGTTATATTTACTAAGCTCGTTTGTCCTACTTTCAGTGGCCTAGTGGTACAGTGCCTACCCTCACACTTGAAGGTTGTGAGTTAAATTCCTGGCCGGGTCATGACAAAGTAAATAAAGACCCGTTACCTCCCTGTTTGACTCAGTTATCCAAGCGTGGAAAAATTACTCATGTATATAAAAAAAAAATAGTTCTATTTATTACAGCTTGAAAAAAGTCGACATTACTTGCTTTTAGTCTGAAAATACTATTTTCAAGACTGCAGTGGTTGATATAGGGCTGGTATTATTTTCTTATTTTTCTAAATCTTACAGGTAAATTTAAGTACAATTTTCTTGTTCTGTTGGCAGATAATTTTGCTTATTTGAAGTAATAATTTTCTTATTTTACTCTATTTTTTATTTTTGCAGTGCATTGACCCGGATTTGGAGGGTTCGAGAGGATTTTGCCTGCGTAACTAGGTTCCAGAGATCTAAATTCCTCTAAAAAGTGTCATCACTCCCATTATAAAACAAGACATTTCATTTGGGTTGTCCTTGATGTTCTGTGGGGGACCTTTCCATTTTTCAAAATAGCCCTTCCTATTTGGGTTCGAGCTCAGTTCCCTTCCACATTTTTTTCATCCCTTGCATGTAAAGCTTTTTTTCTGCAGTTGCACATTCTCTCATGGATGAAATGAATATCCTGTGCTGCATGGGTGGATACCTGCTCACGTTCAACTCAGTCTGACATCGTCTAATGGCCTGGTCACTGCACTAAATGAAATATTGGGATAAGGTGAAAGCTTCCCCTCCTAAATCACTCATGAATCACGGATCTGGATTTTTTTCCTTTCAGTTTTGTGACAAGAACTGTCTAAATACGTGTTTATTTCATGTTGTCATCATGTTGGTCGTGATGTGAACTCTACACGTCATTTTTACAGCAGGGTGGCTTTAATGCTTCAAACACCATATTGACTGCGGGTATGAAGTCAGAGGCGATTTGTGACTTGATTGCTCATGATGGATTACCTGAGGGCTGCTTTGTGGAAGTGTTCAGATGGGAGCTGCAAACACAGGCAACGAAGCAGATCATTGGAGCCATCGGCCAAAAGCACGTGGTCCATTTAAATGTGAGAACCTTAATGTGGAGTCGAAAGGTTTTCTGTGTTATTCACCCCAGTTTCCAGGTCTCACTTCCTGCCCTTCTCTCCTTTGCTCCTTTCAGTGAGAGCTCTGGAGGGCCACGTTTAGCTGGGCTGACATGAACAATGGTACCATTGCCTCAGTCTCGCTAGAAGGAGCCGCCCGACAATTCACACTGATTGTTCCCAAATTGCCCGGCTGGGAGAATCACCTCTTCTGTTTGAAGCTTTAAAGTGCCTCCGTTTCCACTGGGGCAAGCTTCTCCAATTCGCACAGATTTTTCATTTTTCAATCCACCCCTCCCTTTTGTTTTTAAGGGTGAGAGATTGGAAATGCGGCGGGAGAATATTGGTTGTGCTGCTCAAGAAAAATAGAACAGCAGAGAGGAGCGCTGCAGAGTCTTTATTCTGAGGCGGAATTCATCACATTCCTCTGCAATCTGCTGAGAGAAAATAAATTTTGATATCTTGATGTGTTTATGTTCCTACCAAAATATTGTTTGGATTGCCCCCACCACCTCCACCCCCAGCTTTCCATCACACCATATGTTTGTCACATTTGTGCCATTCACAGTTTAGAACTGGGACTGTTGTATTATAGTTGGAGTAATAGTATACCACTGGTGCTTTTGATAGATAAAACAAACAGACAGATTATTTTAAAGAAAGATCTATATATGCAAATATAGTGTTTTTTCTTAAAATGACAATTTTGTATTCTTCTCTTTTCTAGTTCTTGATCATAAAACAGAGTATCAAAACCTTGAAATAAGCTCAGGTGATACTGATACTTGATGCTTGCCCCTCCCTAATTCTTTGCACGTAATCACATCACCCATTGCCTGAATCAAAGCCGCTTAACTCTCAACTAAGATCAATTTCAGATCTAAAACAATATTATGACATTTACTGTCACTCACAAACACCCATATGGAGTTACAGTATTCATATTGACTTGATTCATCGATACTAACGATCAACACTTACATTTTTAATTCAAATGTTACCTTATAGAGATACAAGACTTATTACTAATTTTCCAGTATTGGATTAGGCATTGTGTATAAAGAGTAAAAGTGCAAATATCTCTGGCATCTTATTCCCTGAATTTTCTTTTAAACCGATTAAGTATCAAAATAAGAACATACCGTGGTGAACGCCGTTATCCAGGTCACATGATCGTGATGACATATCCCGTGCGTAAACAAAAGCCGCCTTCGTTTATTTCAATGGGAGTTTGCTGACGTATCGGGCAAGAAAAAGGCTTCTATCTATAGCTAAGTCTTCTATCCCAATTACTGCGCCAATTCTGATCAGAGTAAAATCCTCCGCACGTCAGGTTTCATGTCATTCCGTGTGAAGGTGGGGCGGTGGGGGGTGGCCTCTCCTAATGTGGGCAAAAGCGTGCTTAGTTAACATGTAGCTTGGCCTAGCAGAGTAGAAGTCACCTGGATGTTTACAGTCCAGGTTAGGGACCGCCCACAAATTACATTTCGAGAGTGAACAATGTCAATGGTTTCTTGACTGGTAATTTGAGCCTCTGTATCATGCAACTTGTAGACGGTCCCCAACTTCGACTCGCTTTGAGTTGGCCACTTTCATCCGGCTTTCGGCTGGATACAAATCTTTGGCGAGTCCTCCGTGGCTGTGCTGCTTTTGAAGAAGTGCTTCTTTGCCATAGGGCATAATTCCACCTTCCGCCGCGGAACGCAATAATTCCTCGTGAATGGCTTTGTTGTCATTAGCGGCCATGTCATATATGCTTGTTTTACGCACGCGACACATTAGGATGATTATGTGACAGTCCAAAATGGCCGACAGTGTACTTAATGCAAAAATATTCATAAAAAATGCTATAAAATCATAATTGCTCAACATAAATGTAAAAAAAAAATTCAGGGAAGAGTTGAAATTAACCATTTCACAGAATAGCTGGTTAGTTTTTCATAAGCCTTGTGTTCCTTTAAGATAACAGCTTCAAAACAGAAGCGTGTTGATGGTATTTTGGTTTGTAGTAAGGACAATATAATCGCTGGTATGAGAGGACCATCACCATGGCAACCCTCAATTGGCAGCCAACTATACATGAGTAGTCAGCATGTAAATTAATTGGCTTGGCAATAGTATACAAATAATAAACAATAGTAGCAATGTTGCTAACATTTGCAACCACCTTACTTTCACATTAGACACTATAAATACATGCAATCGTACACCTTTTCAAATGTATGTGATTAACAGAGTTGTGTTGGAATTTGCATGCTTGTGTTAAGTATCATCCGAACTGTGAATGAGACCTTGCTACCATTGCCTAACAGTGATAATTAAAAACAGTGCACTTTTAATTACAGGCCATAAAAAATAATCTTGGTGTGTGTTCAGGTCTTTATTAAAAATACAATAACATTTTATTATGAACGACAATTAAATTCACAGATCATCCAAACCCAAATGTTGGTACTAATTAAAACAAACAAACATGACTGACATATATAATAATTGATTTTTGGGTCATGTGCATAGTTGTGCATGTGTTGCTACTCCCACTTTCTGTGCTGTATCCCATTGTTGTGTGCCAGGGATTAGCACGACACACGTGCACATGCATGTCTCTTGTTTGACCTTTGGCCTGCCTTTGAACCCGTTATCTGTGACAAGAAAGAGGTATGGGCGACCTTCTCAGATAGGCTTATCACCTGCTGCACTATTGCTGTCACCTTGTCTCAAACTTGTCCATCCATGGTACTCACATTGACCTCTGCCCTGCGAGCAAAACCTGGACTTATTTGAAGAATGCCGCTGTGCTGATCCCACCTCGCTCAGCATTGATGGCTTGCATCTTTCATATAGTGTAGGAAGATCTGAAGGAGATGCTGCATGATTGATCGATTGGAAAAATCTGTATGAGCTGCTTTAATGAGCGATCACGTGACAAAGAAATCGTGCCATGGTTTATTATTTCAGCAAAATGAGAATTACATTTATTTATTTTCAAGGATTGATTAAATAATCTCCTTTAAAATACTTGTCGAGTGGAGGGAGAGATGGACACAAATTAACAGTCATCAAGTATAACGGATCTTGTAAGGAGAGATATACCGATATGTCTTTTTCAATCCAATACTGATTATTAGTACTCAAGGAGGCCGTTAAATGGTATTTGGAGCCGATATTCACTTTTACTAAAAAGGAAAATAGCCATCTTTGTTTTAATATTCTAATTAAGAGTTAAAGGAGCTCCAAAGGTCATCAAGATGTCTTCAAAAGTTCAACAAAAACTTACATTTAAAAATATCTGAAAGGTTAAATTAGTATTTTTTTCAGTTTTTTCAACAGAAGGTAGAGACAGTTTACAGGGTTGACCTAAATTATCTATTAAATAAATAAATAATTTAATAATAAATAAATAATCTATTACAAAGTTAACTGAAAATTTAAATAAACAGTTCCCTGAAGTTAACACAGTTTTAAATTGATCTATTATCAGATGTCAGATTTATTTATTTATTTATTTTTTAAAGGTAAATGCCGGTATTGGCACAGATAATCGGCCTAGCTGATAATCAGTCTATCCCCGCTTGTAAGATCAAAGGAAATTTGTTAGACACTGACATTATAATATAAAATAATGACCGTGTTAAGCCCTTTTCACACTGCACTCGCTCAGTTTGAAAGAGTCACACGGAAATGTGAAATTGCCGGTGCCCATATTTGGAAAGGCTGACGTACCATCCTACCAGGAAGTAAAAATGGAGTGCCCTGACTTTGCTCATTTTGAAAAGGAGGATGAGGACACGAGCAGCCGAAAAATTGAATGGCTTGGTGGGAACTTGGATAGTTAAATCATGCCATTATTTGTAAATAAGTTCCTCAGCCGTTGAAGTGTCTTTGAGCAAGATATAGAATTTCCACTGGCTCCTACTGTTGCGTTATCGAGTAGCTTGTAGGTAGAAAATCGCTGTGCAAGTGAAATTACATTTACCATTTCCAAACCTACTTCAGGAATTTATTGTTTCGTAATAACTACAAATAGATAGTCTAGATCTATTTATAGATTTATTTATTTATAGATTTATTAAACAGGATAAGTGGTTCAGATTATGGATGGATGGATGGATGGATGGTTGGATGGATGGACCTTCCTTGGTCGAGGACTACTTAAGTCATCAGTGCAATTGGGCATGCATTAGGAAATTACTAACCAGTGTTATTATTTAGTTTTATTCTGTCAGTATTTTCTACCTGCTTTAAGTGTGGGTGTAGCTCATCCTGTAGTCTCTTGCATGCAAACTGTAGCCAATGTCAGTGATGAAAAGCTGCTTGTTGGGGCTGTGTCCTAATGTGGCTATTGGATTTCCTGTCTGTATTGATCAGCACAGAAAAGCTGCAGATGTGCTGGTTTTGCTTCCTTCATTACTCCCCACATGTACAGTATGTGCCAATGCCGTTTGCAATAATTGCGTTCTAACCTTTTTCATAGTGGATCTTTTCTGTTTCTCTGCACATGATTGACGACCAATTTTCTTGTTTGCGTAGGGAACTTGATATTTCTTCTGTTCTGTTAAAAAATGACAAATAATTAAGGAAAGCAGAATAATGAGAAGCTAAAATGGAACCAGCTAGATTAAGACTGAGAGTTTTGATTAAATGGTTTGAATATGTCCCCATAAAAGTACACTTGTGATTTTCAATTTTAATGGTAGTGTTGAGTAAGGTTCTCGCATAAGAGCCTACTTACAGTAAATAGATCATCTAAATAAATATGTGTGGTGCCACTAGTGGTACGTGGGCTTCTTCTATTGCTAAGTGAAAAAAATTACTGTATTAAATGTTCAAACTGTGCATGTTTACAGTGGCTTAAAGTTAACTGTTTTAAATTGAGTACAGTTCAGTTTCAAAGATTAAACATTTATTTGGTTTTATTTTGAATTTACTCGTGCAATACATTTTAATTGCATCATTATTGAAGTTCAGCTTCCTTATAATTAAGCTTTGTGTTTCTGCTCAAAGATATTGTCACCTAAAAATAATGGCCTAATCCATATTTTGACTTCAACAATTAACTGACGATTAATCACAAATTAATCGCACATTTTATATCTTAATTTATATCTAAATTTATAATGTGTGCATTTTCCCCCCAAAATTTTACATACTCTTGTTAACATAAAAGTGGGAAGAACTGTTAACGTAATAGAAATATGGTTACATTTTTAGTCATTGATACAGTAAGTTCATAACAATTCATAATTTTTTAAATTAAAAATAGGTAAAATAAATCGTTATTACTGTACTGTAAAAAACGAGTGTGACATTGATTTGTGTTAGCAATTTTTCTGTCACTACATGGCATAATTGCGTTTGTAAAACAGTGGTGACAGCTCAGTGCATTTTTCTTTTCATATTAAGAGCTGACTATTTTTTAACATGAAATAACTTGTGAAATTCTGCACATTTTAAAAACTGTAAAATACAACTTAAACCCAGTCCTCACAAATATATGCATTGCTATGTCATTTATTACTGCTAAAATGTGTTACAGTGACTCCTTTGTACAATGTTGAATGTTTTTATTTTGTTAAGTGCAATTCGGATGCACGTTGTAAAATGACTCAACTTCACTGGAAACGAAACATAAAAGATCTTTTCATATTAAGAGCTATCTCATTTTTAACATGAAGTAACTTGCGAACTTTTGCACATTTTTAAAATTGTAAAATACAACTTGATGCCAGTCCCCACAAATATATGCATTATCATTGAATTTATTACTACTAAATTATGTTATAGTGACGCATTTGAACGACGCTGAATGCTTTTATTTTGTTTAGTTCTCGGATGTGCATTGATTGTAAAGTGACACCGCCTAGCCAGAGCCGCTCTGCTGCTAGCGAGCCAAGAAAAAGCACGACTCACAAGAGCTATTTTCTGGAGTTGCTGAATAAAATACGCCTCACATCTAAAGATCAAGTGGCTTGGGGTTACTCCAACTGACAAGACGCCCCTTTGCTCTCACAGGGTTTGAGAATGCCGAGGACACGTCTTGAAAAGCTGGAGCAACCTTTTTTTTGTTGTTGCTTTCTTTATTAATTAAAACTCCAACATCCAATTCAAGCTGAGCACACAAACCAGAACAGTACTGTCTAACAAGACACACACAAAAAAAAGATTAAATAAAAACAAACAAAAAAAAAAAACCAAAAGGTCTAATCAGACAGTAAATTTTTCAAGTTATTAAATACCGACAAGGCTTACTTCGCCTTAACCCTCCTCGATGTCCTTCCAAACCCTTTAACTTCCTTATTTTACTACATCCTTAGTTAACCAGATCATTAAATTATAACAAATGAAATTGTTAATGTATAATCCGCAATTGGTTCCGATTTTTCATGATTTCTGGAAAAAATAAAAAGTGACAATAGGAATAAAAACTTCTGCTTCTTTGATGGACCCTTTTGCGTCCAAATGCCTGCATTATTGTATCTCCGTGTTGCTCATTGTGGTGGTTCAAAGTGGAGATAAGATTGTTTTTCTTCTTGGTTTAATAAAAGGGGAAAAGAGAAAGGACAAGCTCTTTGAGGATATAAAGAGATTCCATTTCATAAAAACTTGCATGCAAGGAGGTATTTCAAATACATATATTTGAGAACCATTGATAAATTAATTTGTCTGTGCTGCCTTTCTGTTTGAAGGTATTTTCTGATGAATACTGCACTTGGTTATTTTCACATCGTCAGACTCAAATAAGCCCAGGGACCTTGGCAATGCTCAAAAGAATAGCTAGATTTAAACCAATCTAACGGAGCATGATTTACGATGTAGGACTTGCTGCAATGCTTCTCCTTTTTTTCCAGACCCCAATCTGTAGCCAATCGCGGCCCAAATACTCAACACTTCTTGACTGCACCAAACGTGTTACCACTGTTTCACTATTGTCACTGAATCTAATCTGCTTTATTAACTAATTCACTACATACACTGACGGCTATTTCTATTAGTTTAACATTTTTTTCAATTTTTGTTAACAAGAGTATGAAAGCCTAGAATTATTTTATGGATATTTAGAACAGATATAAAATCGTGAGTTAACTAGTGAAGTCATGCGATGACAAATTTTAATCGCCTGACACTCCTAATTTTTAATAATTGTTTCTTTTTTAAATCTTTTTTTTTTTTTTTTAGAAAAAAATATTAAAAATTAGGGGCATCGGGTGATAAAATGTTTTCATTGTAATTAATCGCATGACTTCACTAGTTAACTCACGATTAAAAAAAGATTATTAAAAATTAGGGGCGTCAGGTGATTAACAATTCTAATTGTAATTAATCGCATGACTTTACTAGTTAACTCACGACTAATAACACATTTGATATCTGTTCTAAATGTGCAATCAATTTTTTTCTCTAGATTTTTTTATACTCTTCTTAACAAAAGTGGACATTTTTTTAAATTAATTAGTTAAAAGGAATTTTTGACGTCTATAGGCGTCAATGGCATTGAATGAGTTAATCATGAGCCAGAAACTTGCATTATTCTCACGTTTGATCTTTTTCCATGCTAATATAATTTTAAAAAAGCAACCCAGAAAAGGCTCTGTTGTTCACAACCACTTTGTGAACAACAAGATATCCCATAAAGAACTTTTCTCAACTTACAATTGCAAAAAGTTTAGAGATTTTATCATCTACGGTCATTAGAATATCCTCAAAAATTCTGGAGAAATCTCTGCATTTAACTCAGCTAGGCTGAAAACCAATCAATGACCGTGACTTTTGATCCCTCAGGCAGCATTGCATTGAAAAATTGTATCATTGTGTAAAGGAATTGCCACGTGGGGTGAGGAACTTTGCATAAAACTATTGTGAAATTTAACAGTTTGTCTCGACATCTACAAATGCAAGTTAAAACTCTAGCAGTTTTTGGAGTAGGTGCCATTCAAGCAACGTCTTTCTTGGTGGCTTCCTTGCTTTCTTTTAGCAAGTCAAATGTCGATGTTTGCACGTGTTATAACAACATGACTTTGTATTCATAGAATTTGAGTACGAGACTGGCTTGCCAACAGTCCAGTGGCAAAATACTTACGACACCAGAGACCTCGGACTGTTGAGCAACTTAAGTTGTACGTCAAACAACAATGGGAAAGAATTCCGTCTGCAAAGCTTCAACAATTAGTGTCCTGAGTTCCCAAACGATTATTGAGTGACGTTAAAACGACAGGTGATGGAATGCAACCCACCATGTCTAGTTTTGGATTGTGTTACAGGCATCAAATACAAAATAAGGGAATATTTACAATAAAGTTCATCAGTTTGAACATTATTAAATAGCTTGTTTCTGTATATTTTTTTCGATTTGAATATACAGTAGGTTGAAAAAAATTTGCAAATCATTGCTTTCTGTTTTATTTATGTTTTATACAATGTCCCAACTTAGGGGTTGGCATTGTTTCATTTGACACCATTGCAAAATATAGTCACAATAAAAAAAAAGTTGTCAGATAGATTGATTTATTTGTATTTATTTATGTCCCTGACAGTGTCAACATAAATAAAGTACTTTGCGGAGAGTAGAGGCATGAGCCAAGGAGGAAGCCATAAACACTTCTCCTTTTCCTTGATTTGTTTGGCTTTTGACTCCATTCCTAGAGGAATATGGAACAGTTTCAAACTCAAATGTAAAACTTTAACAAGGCTTACATTAGCAGTTGTTGTACCTATTTTTGTGTCTGGAGAATATATTTGCTTTTTAATATTTAGATTTACACCCATGACTCCCATAAACTGTTATTTGTGTGTTTGCAGTTCCACCCTACGTAACTAATAGCCATTTAAGATGGAGCTTTCTCTAAAAATATATATACTGTATATGCTGGTGCTAGTACTTTGTAAATAAACTCCTAGACATTGGAGACACCATCCTTTTGACTAAATACACATTATCAAGCAGGATCCCATGCTCCACTTGAACCCAAGTTAAGGTACCACTCTGACTCTAAAAGCTCTTGAGGGGATATCAGTGCAAGTATGTTCTTGTACGCCACTTGGCGAGAAATGGAGCAGAAGAGAAAAGTCACGACCTTTGACCACAGAGAGTGGGGAGTGGGTGAATTTTGTCACTCCAGAGTTGAGTTGCTAATTGTGTTTTGGTAGACAGGTAGAGAGTATGTTACCAAACCAAACATGGGAATTTAACACGTGACACAAAAACACAAACTTCAGAGGCTCCTCTTCCCTCATGTTGTCTCTGTGAGCCTCATAAACCGTGGGAAATTTCGACAGGCCTTATGTGTCTTGTACTTACATTTTAAAGTAAACTCCGCCAAGTCTCAACGTATGGTGCCTTCAGGTGCCACCATGTTTTAAGTGTAAGAAAAGTGGTGTAGAAGAAGAGCGGTGCAGTGTAGGCAGGCTTGGGGAGTAACGGAATACATGTACCGCCGTTACTGTCATGATTTGGGTCAGCTGGTGGGCTCCGCCCACCATACACACCTGCTGCCCATCATGCAATCAGACCTCAATAAAGGCCTGATGGACACAGCAAGGAGTGTCGGGTGATTACCCCGAGACGCCGCTCTCTTGACCCGACTGTACTCGTCTTACAAGTTTTCTCCTGCTGCCCATGACTTACTTTTTTGCCGCCACTGTGCGTGATTTTGAGTTTGTTTGCTATCCGCCTGTGCGCGTGAGTTTGTGTTTGTTTTCGTCCGCCTGTGTGCGTGATTTTGAGTTTGTTTGCTATCCGCCTGTGTGCGTGAGTTTGTGTTTATTTTTGTCCGCCTGTGTGCGTGATTTTGTGTTTGCGTTTATCGCCACATTAAATCAAAGTTATCTGCATCCCTGCCGTGGCTCGCCTTCCTCACTGCATCTGGGTCCGCCCTTCTCAAGCCGTGACAGAATCACCCGACCAACTATGGACCCCGCAGATCCCAGCAGCCCGCGCCAGGTCCTGGCCAGCCATGGACACTTGCTCGACCGGCACGAGCAATACTTCCAGGATCTAAAGGAGGTGATGTCGGCACTAACTGCACAGATTGGATCGCTCACCTTAAAGATGGAGCGGAGACCGGAATCCACGGCCGCGGAAGACTCACGACCTGCCAGAGCGTCTCCTGTTTTCCCCACTTCCCGATCAGCAGGCAATCTTGTCTTCCGGGAACCCAATATTCCGCATCCCCCCCGCTACGCTGGCGAGATTGGTGGGTGTGACCAGTTCCTTCATCAGTGTAGCCTGGTCCTCGACCAACAGCCGTACACCTTCCCGGACGCCGGCTCCAGAGTTGCTTTTATTATGAGCTTGCTTTCCGGCCAGGCAGCATTATGGGCGATGGCGGCCAGCAAAACCAACCCGGAGCTCCGAGCCTCAGTTCCTGCCTTCCTGACTGAATTCCGTAAGGTCTTCGACCACCCAGTAAGAGGGAAAGAAGCAGGCAGCCGCTTACTGGACCTCCAGCAAGCCGGCTCATCCGTGGCGGAATTCTCCATCTCTTTCCGGGTTTTGGCCGCCGAGAGTGGTTACTGCGACGCGGCGCTGTGCGGAATTTTCCGGCAGGGACTAAACCCGCGGATTAAGGATGAGCTGGCGGCACGGGACGAGACGTCCACGCTGGAGGAGCTCATCGGCTTGGCCATCCGGTTGGATAACCGGTTGCGGGAGCGACGGCGGGAACGGGAGGAGGAGGAGCGACGACCGGAGGCAGCGGAGACGTCTGCTCAGCCGGTGTCGGCCACGTCCGCGGGGCGCTTCGTCGACGCCCCGCCTCCCAACGCTTCATGGCGATGCGCGCCTGCCAGAGATGGCGCGGAGCCTTTGCAGCTGGGAGGAGAGCGGCTCTCGGCAACGGAGCACACGGACCGGTGGAGACACCTAGCGGCCAAGTGTGGGAGGCGGCCTGAGAGACACAGGCACGTCGCACCTGTTCCAGCCCCAACCATCCCATTCCAACGTAACCCAAGGAGACTACTAGTCTCAGGAGAGATGACATGGGGGGGGGTAAACGCTAGGATGACGGCTCTGGTGGATTCAGGGTCGGATGAATGCATTATTGACCCGAGGATGGTGGACATCCTGAAATGCCCGGTGGTTGAACTCAAGAGAGCCAAGGAGATGCGCGACCTCGACGGGCGCACCCTGGGTGTGATTTCACACCGAACGGAGAGCCTACAGATGCGTCTATCGGGGAACCACGTGGAAACAGTTCAGTTCCTCATTATGCCGTCCCGGTCGGCCCCAGTGGTCCTGGGCCTGACTTGGCTGGCCAGGCATAACCCGGACATTAACTGGGGCATTCCCAGGGTGGAGAGATGGAGTGTTTTCTGTCACTCGCATTGCCTGCAGTCAGCAGTGGATGATCACCGTGGCCCTGCCAAAGCCACTTTAGAGGAGATTAACCTGGATAAGGTACCGGCAGAATACCACGACTTGCGGGAGGTGTTTAGCAAGGACCGGGCCATGTCTCTCCCTCCACATCGACCTTACGACTGCGCAATAGAACTGGTTCCTGGGGCACCGCTGCCTGGTACACGCCTATATCAGATCGTCAAGCCCTCACGGAGTACCTCACCACGTCCCTGGCGGCCGGACTGATTCGGCCTTCCAAGTCACCGCTAGGGGCGGGGTTCTTCTTCGTGGAAAAGAAAGACAAGACCCTACGCCCGTGCATCGATTTCCGTGGTCTGAACGACATAACTATCAAAAACAAATATCCGTTGCCGCTAATGGACTCAGCGTTTGCTCCCTTACATTCAGCCACGGTATTCACCAAACTGGACCTTCGCAGTGCCTACCATCTAGTGAGGATAAGGGAGGGCGATGAGTGGAAGACAGCATTTAAAACACCTATTGGGCATTTTGAGTACTTGGTGATGCCGTTTGGCCTCTCAAACGCTCCCGCCGTGTTCCAGGGATTCATTAATGACGTCCTGCGCGACATGCTCAATCATTTTTGTTTTGTTTACCTGGACGACATTTTGATTTTTTCAAGAAATCAAACCGAACATCGACAACATGTTCGGCTGGTCCTGGAACGACTGCTGGAAAACCGGCTGTATGTAAAAGCCGAAAAATGTGAGTTTCACGCCAGTTCAGTCCAATTCCTCGGCTACATTGTGGAGAAGGGTCGATTGAGAGCCGACCCAGCGAAGATCCAGGCCGTGGTCGAGTGGCCCACTCCCACATCCAGGAAACACCTACAGAGGTTCCTTGGATTCGCAAACTTCTACCGTCGATTCATTCGCAACTACAGCTTAAAAGCGGAACCACTAACAAGACTGACATCCACCAAAATTCCGTTTGTTTGGACCCAACAGGCAGAGGCCGCATTCGTCAATTTAAAAGTATTATTTTCGCGTTCCCCGGTGTTGACACACCCCGATGAGACTCTTCCCTTTATCGTCGAGGTCGACGCTTCAGAGACAGGAGTGGGGGCAGTGTTATCCCAACGGTCACCGGAGGACCAGAGGCTACACCCATGCGCCTTCTTCTCGCGCCGGCTCAACCAGGCTGAGCGCAACTACGACGTGGGCAACCGGGAGCTGCTGGCCGTTATCCTTGCATTGCAGGAGTGGCGGCACTGGCTGGAGGGCGCGGCGGAACCTTTCCAGATCTTTTCTGACCACAAAAACTTGGCGTACCTCCGGTCCGCCCGAAGGCTGAATCCCCGCCAGGCACGCTGGGCCCTGTTCCTAACCAGATTTAATTACACCATCACCTACCGACCAGGAGCCCGGAACACCAAGCCGGACGCCTTGTCCAGAATACACAGTCCAGCCGCCGAGGGGTCTCCACCCGAAACCATTGTCCCGGAGGACAGAGTATTGGGAGCCCTCCGGTGGGAAGTGGAGCGGAAGGTGGCGGATGCAGCGGACGACACGCAGACCCCGGTCGCGTGCCCTGAAGACAAGTTGTTCGTGCCCACACACCTTCGGCAGGAAGTGCTGCAGTGGGGGCATGCGTCGAAGGTAGCATGTCACCCTGGGGTGGGTCGCACGCTGTCCTTGGTAGCACAGAGATTTTGGTGGCCTGGGCTGCGCAAGGACGTCCAGGACTATGTCACGTCCTGCACGGTGTGTGCCCGTAATAAGTCCTCCCGCCTGAAGCCATCTGGCCAGCTCCGACCCCTGCCCATTCCCCACCGTCCCTGGTCGCATGTGGCCCTGGATTTCATTACCGGATTACCTACTTCCAACGGGCGGTCGGTAATCCTGACGGTGGTGGACCGGTTTTCAAAGATGGCCCACTTTATCGCCCTGCCCAAATTGCCCACCTCGCTACAAACGGCGGATATCCTGATAAAAGACGTTTTCAGGATCCACGGGATTCCAGTGGACCTCGTCTCCGACAGGGGGCCCCAGTTCGTGTCCCGGGTTTGGAAGGCCTTTTGCAAGTCCTTGGGGGCTACGGCTAGCCTGTCGTCGGGCTACCACCCCCAATCCAATGGGCAGACGGAGCGTGCCAACCAGGATTTGGAGGCAGCGCTTCGATGTGTGTGCCATCAGCACCCTTCCTCGTGGGCGTCCCACCTCCCTTGGGTCGAATACGCCCACAACACTCTCGAGTGCTCGGCCACAGGCCTGTCCCCGTTCAACGCGGCCTGTGGCTATCAACCCCCCTTGTTTCCTTCCCAGGAGGGCGGTGTTGCCATTCCCTCAGTCCAGACCCACCTCCGCCGGGCTCGCAGGGTTTGGCAAGACACTAGGAAGGCCCTGTGCCGCACCTCGGACCGCAACAAGCGGCTCGCGGACAGGCACCGGGTTCCGGCACCGCTCTACCGACCGGGTCAGAAGGTGTGGCTCTCAACTAGGGACCTACAGTTGGCGGGGAGTTCAAGGAAGCTGGGGCCGCGGTTCATCGGCCCGTTTGAGGTCAACGCTATGGTCAACCCGGTAGCGGTCCGGCTCAACCTGCCCCCTACTCTCAAGGTACACCCAGTGTTCCACACGTCCCTGCTTAAGCCTGTCTCTGCCAGCCCCTTGTGCCCGCCGACCGCGCCCCCGCCGCCTCCCCGGGTCGTGGGGGGGCAGCCGGTGTACACAGTAAGGGACATTCTGGACTCTCGAAAGCGGGGCAGAGGGTTTCAGTATCTGGTCGATTGGGAGGGGTACGGACCCGAGGACCGCCAGTGGGTTCCCCGCTCCTGGATATTGGACCAGTCCCTCGTTCGGGATTTCCATTTAGCACACCCATCGGCGCCGGGTGGTCCGCCTAGGGGCGTCGTTAAGGGGGGGGTACTGTCATGATTTGGGTCAGCTGGTGGGCTCCGCCCACCATACACACCTGCTGCCCATCATGCAATCAGACCTCAATAAAGGCCTGATGGACACAGCAAGGAGTGTCGGGTGATTACCCCGAGACGCCGCTCTCTTGACCCGACTGTACTCGTCTTACAAGTTTTCTCCTGCTGCCCATGACTTACTTTTTTGCCGCCACTGTGCGTGATTTTGAGTTTGTTTGCTATCCGCCTGTGCGCGTGAGTTTGTGTTTGTTTTCGTCCGCCTGTGTGCGTGATTTTGAGTTTGTTTGCTATCCGCCTGTGTGCGTGAGTTTGTGTTTATTTTTGTCCGCCTGTGTGCGTGATTTTGTGTTTGCGTTTATCGCCACATTAAATCAAAGTTATCTGCATCCCTGCCGTGGCTCGCCTTCCTCACTGCATCTGGGTCCGCCCTTCTCAAGCCGTGACAGTTACGTAATCAGTTTGCAGTTTTTTTTAAACTGTATTCCATTACAGTTACAGGCAAAAATATGTAATCAGATTACAGGTACATTTATTAAAAATGGGGACTACTTCGAGGGATTACAATTCATACGATGATAGAGTGCGAAAAAAGGCGAGAGAGAGAGAGCTAGAGAGAGAGAGAGAGAGAGAGGACAGAGCGAGGGAGAGAGAGAAGTACAGAGTGAGAGAGAGCACGTGCATGCCCGCGCGAATGTAACCATTGCTACATGTCGGGGAGGTGGGAACGAACGAACGAACTACATTTTTGTTAGCAGGTAACTTGTAACTGTAATGGATTACATTTTAAAAGTAACCCTCCCAACCCTGAGTGTAGGCTACGAACATGTACGGTGAAGTACCATTCTCAGGGGTGTCATATTAGTTCATGCCACATGGAGGAAAATACATTACCAAGTGGGCCGGACCGGTAATATCATAGTATATAACTTAAAAACAATTGCCGTTAGTTCTTTTCGCTATTTGCAGGCCAGCGGGTCTCAACTGTAAATATTTTGTTCCAAAAAATAACACAAATGCAAATGGCACGCAGCAAAACTTTTGCCCGTACGAGTTACGGGCGTGTTATAATCACCTGTTTTGCATATTTATTGTTCCCAGAATGCATTGTATGGCGCAGTTAATGAAGTTATAGGATGTTATTCCATGTCATATGTGTTTGTGTTACCAGTAGCTGAATGTGTGTCATATTCAGCACGTTTGTGTTTGATTGATGTTTTTATTAATAAATAAATACATTTCAACAAACAAACAAAAACATTACTCATTTTTTTACTTTACAAGATCATCTCGTGGGTTGGATTCAACCCCTTTGCGTGCCTTATCTGGCCCTCAAGCCGTATGTTTGACACCCCTGGCTCACGGCCTGACTATGTGGAAACAAAGGGCATGGTGAAAGAGTGGTTAGCACTGCTTGATCCCAGCGGCGGTTTCTGGTTTGATTCCAGCATGGACTGTGGGAATATATGTCTTGGAGTCTTTCTGTGGACGTAATATGCCTTCCCCGTGCCTGTTTCTCGTATCATTAAATCAAATTAGTCCTATTTAGAGAACACAAACCCTAATGGGATATTTTGAAAAGCATTCACCTTTTTTTGGCTGATCACTGAACACGGATATGAATGCTATGTTAACTTAAAACACAGCACATGTAAACTCATGCCTGAAGTTTGTATTTGTCAATTTCTCACATAGGCAGCATTTATATTATATTTATAATATATTTGCTGCCTACATGTTTAACTGTCACTCAGCAGTCTTCTAACGCAGTATCTGTACCACAGCGGGGATGCACTCAAACATGAAAGCACAAGTATTAAAATGATTCTTAAAAAAATAAAAAAAGAACAAAGTCACCAGCGACTGATGTCTTAAGCGGATTGAGAGAAAATCCATTTCCTTTAATGTCAGCTTGGCTGTCTATAGAGAAGCACTTCTTATGGCTGCTGATGTGAGTGAAGAGTGGACTGTAGGAATGACAGCGTTGTATGTTTTTAATGCTGATTGGTGAGGTTTGCTGATAGTGTGGCAACAGTCAGGGTGTGGCTTTCGTTGATTAGGGATGAGCGTGAACAATGGAACTAAAATTACTCGTCTATTGTTCACTTTTCCGCAATGAACAAATTCCCTCATTATTTGCATGGAACTCGCAAGTGTGTTTGTGTACATATCTGTTGATTTGCACACCCTGACTCATGAATGCACGTGCGTCAATGCGATATAAAGTATTCTCAGAAAGGCATTAGAAACGACATAGCAAACATTGGCGCAAACACTATAATTTTCTTAGCAGCCGTTAGTATTTGTAAGCAAGGAAACATATCATTTGCCAAGGAGCTGAATACATGATCAGTGTAATATAACATGCAAATTTTATTAAAATAAATTTACATTTTTTCCCCCCATAGCTGATTATACTTAATGCTAGTTGCAAAGTGATTTAATCAAACTGCCAAGTGCTTCTCGTTTCAACCAAGGAGCACATTGTAGAATATTATGCAAATCTTTGAAATATATGTAATTTAAAGGTTTTGATTTTGAAAATTTTAGTTAAGTTGCTGAACAGGAACGCAGCTGTGGAGAATAGATAATGAGCCAAAACACTTGCATATGTCACTACATAGCCTATGGATTGCACACATATAAAATTATATAATCCTGTGAATATTTGTGAATAGTTTTTTCTTTTCTTTTGGCAATAAAAAATATCAAGGTTGTGGGTATTATACATGGGGCTTAATAAGAAACTGAAATGTTTCACATTGTTAGATGTTTACCACCTAGACAGTACCTAGAGGTTGTAAACAAACAAAAAATGTAATATTTGATTTATAGCGCATTTCAAACAATAGAAGTCAATAAATGTGTTTTACATACTGTAATTAAAATACAATATTCAAAATCAGTTACAAACAGAGTTTAAGAGATTTAAAAGCAAAGTAAAGCAGTACAAAATAGCTTACTGAAAAGATTAAAAGAGCCTACAGTGCAAGAGCAAGATTGCCAAAGACATGATTTTAAAAATACTTTGAAAAACCTTAATCATAGGCATGGAAAAAGCACATCGTTTTTATACTGGATTTAAGAATATTTACATTTTATTTGTATGTTTAATTCGAATCGTTATTCATTCATATTATTCACTCTGGTAATAAAGGACAACCAGCAAATCGGGGGACCGTATTGTACACAAGTACAGAAACAAAAAATCTTTTTAAATCATTTGCTCCCAAAAATGTATTAATACGTTCTATTTTAAATATTACAATGCTCCAAAAGACATATTTATATGTATTTTTTAAATGTTTTTTTTATGCTAGAGCATACAGTAGGCTTTGATGCAGCGTCTGAACTAAGGAGAATACTTGACGTAATGGTAGTTTTTACAAAAACGGCCAGCAGGTGGCAACAGAGTATAAGAATCAACCATTGCCATGTTGCAAAAAGCTCTTTTTTGCTAGTGTTTTCAAAAGGAATGTGAATAAAGATGAAACTTAGTTATATTATAATCCTAATTGCTGCAAAACGGAAACAGAGAGAAATAAACTTTTTTTCCTGATGAAAGAAGAGACTCTAATCTTTCTTTTGGTAGGTTCCATGGTTTTATAGCAATAGAACACAATAATCTGTGGGCCTTGCAAAATCAGTCAAAATCCAGTAAAACAGCCGGGTGCAAAGGGGGTTGCTTCCGTGAAAATGGCTGGGAGTAAATGAGTTAAGGGTGATTTGGCGGGGAGTTGGGTTATTATACACGGGTGTGCGTGGTCATCACAGAATTTTACGGTAGTTTTATATTACAATAATATAGAACAATTAATATACTGGATATTCTGTGTACTTAGATATGGATGAGCTTCC
This sequence comes from Vanacampus margaritifer, assembly GCF_051991255.1. NCBI lineage: Eukaryota > Metazoa > Chordata > Actinopteri > Syngnathiformes > Syngnathidae > Vanacampus > Vanacampus margaritifer. The sequence goes on along the minus strand of NC_135439.1, from coordinate 19,169,992 downwards.
AAGAAATGAGCAAATAACCATTCAAAATTTGCATAAAGCCATACCTTACAACCTTAGACTGCTGCCTATTATGAATTCACGCTAGCAAGTAACAGATAAAAGATGCTAACAGCATGTGATCGGTGTCCTGCTGTATGTCTGGCCTGGCATGTAATGCGTGTTAATGTTAGCTGGACTTCCTGGGCGGCTCTAGCGTGGCTGAATTTTCCCCTCAGGGATCACTGGCTTATTTCCTCCATATGCTGATACATTATGTTTTTCATTATCTGTTAACACGTATTTTTGTCCCTGCACTCAAACACCTCCCACAGTGCTGGACAGCATCTGACAGGGCACAGTGATTAAAAGAAAATGTCATTGCATTCATTAATAATTCCTCTGGGTACTGCTGGGCTCACTTGGTTTATTCGGTGATGTACGGATCCTATGATTTTTTCAATTTTCACTTTGCACTATGCTGCTACTTTCTATCTTTGAGAGGGTGTGAATAATGCTGATATAGATATATACTTTATTTTGTCAAAGTGTGAAATTAATGTTAACCGCATTTTTCATTTTGCACTGCGCAAAAAGAAAAGAAGAAGACGTTTTGCCTCTCACAGCTGGCCAGCCACTTCATCTCGCTCAAATGCCACCCCAGCTTTATTTTTTTCTTTCCACTTCTCTTTTGCCCCAGGGAATGTCCACAGCTGGCCAGACATGCAGGCATGGTGATGCCGGAGGGAGCCCTATGCAGCTGGCAGATAGAATTGTAGTGCAAGCTGGGTAGGGGGGGGTAATGTATGGAAGTCATTTCACACTGTAGTTTTGTAAAGTGCAAACAAAATTGTTGTCCTGGTTGCTGCTGTTGTTGTTTCACTAATGGTTACAGTTGGGAATCGTCTCAATTCAACATAACACGTGTTATCTTTTGTCATTGCGGAATTTTTGGAACATTTTCTTTTCTTTTCTTTTTGTTTTCATTGGCTTGAACATGCACCTATCCCCAGTCAAACAATTGGACGTTTTTAATAACAGAAAGGGGCATCTATCATAAGAAGGACCTCTTAGCATTTGTGGTTTTATAATCAAAGGTTTGATGTTAATTTGCAAACAAATCTTGGCTATATATATCAATATATATCAATCTTAATTTCAGAGATTCCTACTTAATTTCCCAGTCAACCATCCTTTTCTTCCTCCTGTTTAGTTCTATTTTTGGTTTGTGACAATCATGTTATGTCTTACAGAAGTACATTTAAGAGGTGCATCAGAACGAAAGCTTTTTGAATGTCACTGTCAGATCCTCCATTGTCAGAGGAAATTCAAGTAGGTCAATGAGTCACATGAGAAGCAGCAAGACGTGGGCACATAATGGGTCACACCCATCAAATAAATGCAGGCTTTTCTTTCATGAAATTGATCATCAGTTGACATTTTAATTTTTTATTATTTATTATATGAATGACTTCCCATTTTTAACAATTCTAATATAGTTGGAATCAAATGAAAGGATAAAAGGATTGGGGTGCATTTTAGTAAAATTCATATTACATATACAGTATATTATTGGGGTAACCTCATTTAGCCTTCAGACCAATACGACAAGTTGAAGTTGAAGGCAAATAAAACTGTTTTTGCCAGAAGCAGTTTAGAACTTTACTTGTGCCCCATGATATTATTGTACTACAAAAGTTATGAATGCAAGTAAAATGTTCTCTGCAAGTTCCACATTAAGATTTGATCTTGGGCGTAAATTGTTAGATTGTGATTAAAAAAAAATAGCAGTGCATTTGTAAATGTGAGTAAAGCTCAAAAATCCTGATAATTTTTAGTGAAATTTTGTATTTTCAATACATTTTGAACCACACACATTCTATTCTGAAGAACAATGCTTTTTAACAGAAAATGAATAAAAGGAATTGCTATTGCGGTTTTTACTCTGAAATCACTCCACCAACCCTTCTCCTATCGGATGAGCTGTCTGTTGTCGCGACAGCAAACATTCACCAAAATGGGTTTGTCAACGATGAGCTGCACCCTGCTAAGTGCAGTGTGAGAAGACCTTAATACACATCAAGACAAAAATAATCATTCCATGCATCGTTCAGACTCAGTTAGTTCTATGTGCATAAGATCCCGCCTCCACCCCACCAACTCTGCTCTTGTTAACTTGTTTGTACAGCTTCACATTGTGTAAATGGCAAAGTAGTGTAAAGAGGTGATAGGGGCCTGTCCAGCCTTGACTCTGGGCTTTAGTGTTAGGAATGGACAGGGAGAGTCAGTGCCACAGCAAGGCCTTTGTTCGTCACCTGCTGCCTTGCACTCAGCTGGAATTCCATTTCTTTTTTTTTCTTCACTGGAATGAAACCACATTGATTGTTGGCTCAGATGTCTCATTGGAAGCAGTGACTGAAAAACGGGGAAAGGGAGGAAGAGAGAAAGGGATGGAGGAAGAGAGCGAAAGAAAGTACCAGATGGACATGGAACGAGACAGGCCAAGAGATCGGGTGAGTGATAGAGAAATGCCGGAAACCACAAGCCTCCTGCAAATCTATGATAGGACTTGAAAAGGGTAACAACAGAGGAAGGGGGGAATGCATGCGAGGATAAAAGAAGGGGAGCTTGGCATTGATGCCATGTAAGCAGGTGGTGTCTGTGGACGGCTCATGCTCAGATCCTACTCAGTGGGATGCCTCATCAGCATTCCTTCCTCAAATTTAACTATTGTCAGAGAGGAATAGAGGAAATAAGTGTCTTACCAAGATTAAGTACTTGCCATTTTCCCATGACATCGAGGAAATCAGAAGAGATGCTGGCTTTGACCATTCATCACATACATTTAACAAATAAATATCTACAAGAACATCTCCGTATCTTGATAAAGGATATTTAAAACCTCTAATAATAATAATTTGGGCATACTGTGGATTTAAATGTTCTTTTTTTGTCTATAGCCAAGCATATGAAGTTTTTTTTTTTAACACCACACAGCTGACTAGCCTAGCGCACACTACCTGTAGCTGGTGTAATACACGCTCACAGACACTCGCTCCCATGAGACATATTAGCTTTGTTGTTATGAACGGGGTAGGCAAATTCATATAAGCTTTGAAGATGCCCTACCATGCCTGGTTTTCGTGCACACTTTTAGCTTGCAGGAGAATGCATGAGGGAGTTACGCTGAAAGAAAAGAAAACTGTATAGTAAAGACTGCATCAAAGTGGAGTGGTCAGATATTCAGCTCCACCCGTACTAAGCAACTCTCTGTCTATCCATTTATCTGTCAGTCCAGACTAAATTCCCACTCTGTGTATTCACTACAGGGAGATTTGGCTAACATGCTGCAGGCTAAAGGGAATTTACTCTGCACATCAAGTATGCTGTGTCTTCGGGCAAGAACGTCCAGAAAATGTGAAACAGAGATGAAAGCCTACGCTATAGTAAATATTGCTGAGTTGAAATTCAGCCACTTGTAAATGGTGGTAGATGCAAAAATGCAGGAAGCTTGCTACAATGCAGATTTTTTTTTCCATTGTTCATGATAAGTACCATCATAATTAATTATGGTGCTATTTTTAGAGCTGATAAATGGCTCTTGATGCCTGGTGTAACCTACTTTTATTTCCAATTGCTCTTTCTTTTCAATTTGATTTAATTTTATTAGTTTATTTAGCAGGGACAATCAGACATGGTTACTAAGCAAAGCAACTTTTGCAGCAACCATAACTGAAATAATAGAAATAAAATAAACGGTTCAATAAATGGATGGATGGATAATAATAATAATAAATAATAATAATAATAATAATATTTTTAATGGGTCTTTTGGGGGAAGAAAGAAAAATTATAAAACAAATTGTGTGAAATAAAAATAAAGATAACTTTCTTTGCAATAATGTTTTTAGCACCACTAGTATAAGCACGGTATTCTGATTAATATTCTGTTTGTGGAATCTGAATTAAAAGAATACTTGACTCATTAAGGCATTTTCAGCAGTAAGAAGATAATGTTTTTCCTATAATTAATGTGATAACTTATGACCAATCAACAACTTTAAAAACAAATTTTGCCACACTGCATTTGGTGGCCTCAGCATTGCATCTCTGCTTTTTGCAGATGATGTGGTGCTGTTGGCTTCTTCAAGCCGTGATCTCCAGCTCTCACTGGAGCGGTTCGCAGCCGAGTGTGAAGCGGTTGGGATGAGGATCAGCACCTCCAAATCCGAGGCCATGGTCCTCAGTTGGAAAAGGGTGGAGTGCCCTCTCCGGGTCGGGGAAGAGATCCTGCCCCAAGTGGAGGAGTTCAAGTATCTTGGGGTCTTGTTCACGAGTGAGGGTAGGTTAGAGCGGGAGATCGACAGGCGGATCGGTGCAGCGTCTGCAGTGATGCGGACGCTGTATCGGTCCGTTGTAGTGAAGAAGGAGCTGAGTCGAAAGGCAAAGCTCTCGATTTACCGGTCGATCTACGTTCCTGCCCTCACCTATGGTCACGAGCTGTGGGTCGTGACCGAAAGAACAAGATCCCGGATACAAGTGGCCGAAATGAGTTTCCTCCGCAGGGTAGCCGGGCTCTCCCTTAGAGATAGGGTGAGAAGCTCGGTCATCCGGGAGGGACTCAGCGTCGAGCCGCTACTCCTCCACGTTGAGAGGAACCAGTTGAGGTGGCTCAGGCATCTGGTTCGGATGCCTCCTGGACACGTCCCTGGGGAGGTGTTCCGGGCATGTCCTACCGGCGGGAGGCCCCGGGGACGACCCAGGACACGCTGGAGAGACTATGTCTCTCGGCTGTCCTGGGAACGCCTTGGAGTCCCGTCGGAGGAGCTGGCTGAAGTGGCTGGGGAGAGGGAAGTCTGGGCTTCCCTGCTAAAGCTGCTGCCCCCGCGACCCGACCTCGGATAAGCGGAAGAAGACGGACGGACGGACTAATTTTCCCACTTGCTGTCAACTGAAGATGACGTCCCCCGTGCTCAGGAAATAGGTAATGACCAATCATGGCTCAATTTGCTGACCAAACCCAGAAAACAGATGTGGTGTGATTGGTTGTTACCTAATTCCTCAGCACATGTGATGTCATCTTCAGTCAACAACAAGTGGAAACATCTGTTTTTTAAAGGTATTCATTGTTCATGAAAAGCAATGAAGTTATCAAATTAATTCTGGACAAAATACTAACTTTTTACTGCTGAAAATGGCTCAATGAGTCAAGTATCCCTTTAAGCAGCAAAATCTACCTGTTTTTATTCATCTCAGGAGGTGGCTATTTTGCCAATTGTTGCCGACTAACATCACAGTTGCCCAGGGTTCAGTTAATGACCAATCACGGCTCAGCTTGCAAATGTCCCACGACCAAACTCAGAAAACAAGTGAGCCATGATTGATAATTTCCTGTGCCCTGATCAACTGTTGTGTCATTTTCAGTCAACAGCAAGTAGCAAAATGGCTGCCCCCTGAGATGGATAAAAGTGGATGGATTGTATTGTTTAATTCATATTCCGCAAACACAATATTAATCAGAATATTGTGCTTTGACTAGTGTGTGGGGGTGGGGGGGGGGGGCAAAGAACATATTATGGAAAATACAATTACTGACTTGACTTCTCTAAACAACTACTTTGTAATGTATTTACTGCAATGAAGGGGAAAACAACTAGTGAATAAATAAATTACATGGGCAAACTGCAGAATTTTGTATCTTTTCTTTCTGCACGAGATGAGTGATAGAAAGTCACTGGACTTCTCACACATAGTGCTGTTCCATTAAAGCCTTGTAGGGGGCAGTAATGCATTTGCCATTCATGGACCAAAATCAAGAAGAAGAGGAAGATGTCTCTGGACTCAGAAAGCTAATGCTAAAAACAACCCTAACAACAAAGTAAATAGTCCCTCATGGAAAATGGCGAACACATTATATTACAGTGGACATCAGTCGACATATCAGGCGGCTGCCATCTCGTTCCCGTGTAGGAATATTTACTTGCCATTTTCCCAGCAGTATGTGGGGCGGGATGACGGCTGGCCCACTTATATGAGGTAGGGCCGCCCACTCAAACGAGCTGATTTCAGTAATGCAACAAATGTCACGCCTAAAAGCAAAATTAGTAGCCAAGCTCATCCAGTGCTGAGCAGCTCTGCCCCCACAACCCGAAAGGTCGCAGCTCGCACCATGGGAAGCTCTGTTCTAGGCTGTGATATTAGATGTTAGCATAGTTGGATACTCAGCACCAAATTAAGGTGTGTTAACAAGGAAAAAGGCCCGTCAGGTAACCTGACTGCATCGCCATGCACATAGCGACGGCATTTCTCAAGACTGGAACAGTCCCTCTGGATGGATTAATAATGAACAGCATTTATAATTCTGCTGACTCACTGAATTGCAACACGACTCGAGCAGGGGGCAGTTGAGCTATTGTTCTCCTGCTCTGTTTTTGGGGCTCCACGCCATTGAAGCCTACATTGTATAAATGTTTAATCTATATACACATTTTAGACACTGTTAACATTATTATGCCTTGCAGGCATTTACATGGTTCGTTACATAATTGATTCGTTTAGTTTACATTGCCCCTTTCTTTAGTTGAAATTCAATAAGTAGTTTGTTTTTTTGTGGCTGCACCTTTAGAGGGATCATACTGAGGTCTCTTATAATTTGAACAGGCTTGCAATCTGAAAGCAGTACATCAAATTTATTGTCAATTTTTCTCTACGTGATCTCTTAATGAACAATTTGTAATGTAGTTGCCCTGCAGGACCATGTGTCATTACCCCTCCCTGTCTGCTAGCAAGTTTGGGATTATTTAGTTCGATTGACCCGGCTCTATCAGTTACACATCCTGCCTTTCCCACACGACTACCCAGCGGAACCAGCGATGCTCCAGGGAGAGAAGAACCCCCTCCAATGGCCAATTAAACCATTAATTGCAAATCAGATCCAATTTAGAATTGCAGTAAATGAGGCATAGTATTCTCAAGTGTGTGTCTGTGTGTTTGTATGAACGAGATAAAGAGAGAGACAAAGTGTGACAGGGTTTGCGTGCATGTCTGAGGGTATGAAGCTGTGCGTAGTGTTGCCCCTGTCATCCCCAATCAGTGGAATTGAGATACCTAATTGCCAGGCTCCCTCTCATTTGCTTGCCCAAATTTGTCTTTGTTTTCCTAATCAGAGGCAGGCACACAGAATTGGATCTGAGTTGCACTTTGTTCTTTGGGCGTGCAGTACTGTACATACAGGCAAATTCGCCCACCAAGTATAGTGTAGAATCACTGCCTGACAACGTAAAATGTCATTCTGGGGAAAATCTGTCTAAAATGTCAATTTAATTTTTGGGTGCAATCTGGTTAATTCTCTAGTAGGCGTTTTACTTAAATAGCTGTATATAATCAAAGTGGTTGACTTGCTATTCCATTTCAGGGACACACTTTGTTGTGTCAAATTCCATGTTGATGGTACAACTGGTAGTCGGGTATAATTTTTCTCTAACTTTCCAATGGGCGCTATTGAGTGAAAGTGAGAAAGTTGTGTTTGGGATCCCTAAAACCCAAAAGGACAGCTTCAAGATGTCCATGCTTACAAAAATTTGTGAGTTCTAGGGCATGTTGAGACTCTCCAAAAGGAAACTAATGTGGCATCATCATCATCATGAGAACCGGGCTTAACTATTGGGTACTCCTAATGGCTGCCGCTAACAGCTACAGATACTAATGGCAAATAAAAAAATCTGACATCGACTACTCCTCGGCAGTATTTCACATGCCAAATCATCATCTGCGTCAGAAAAGTAGGTAATTGTTCACAATTGTTTGGTGTCGTGTTAAATAAAATTTTAGATATCTGCAATAGTACTGCAGGTGAGTACTCAAAAATGTAATGCTTGTCCTCGGACTGAAAGAAACATGTAAATGTAAAACATTTCCTCATGATAATAATAATAAAGCCCACAGCAAGTCCAACAAAAAAATCAGAATCACATGGCAGGATGATGCAGGGCACTTCTACACTAGTGCAAACAACATTACTGTAATTCATTTATTACCAAATTTGTGTATATTTGCCAGTGTCACTCAGACAGATCATTATGATTTCAGACAAGCCAAAATTTCTAATAAGGGTCATATTGTGTCTCATTAGATTGTGTTCGTGTACCTAGTAATGTGCCTTTTTTTTTTAACCCACAACCTTTGGTGGAAGAGCACAGACGGGAGCAAAATCACATTTACACGTCTCATTATATTTACTCAAGCATACCAACATCTCATTAAATTTGCAGTTGACTTGTTTATTTATGTTGATGGGTTTAGGGGTATTGTTGTCATTATTTGTTTCACAAAGTGATCGAGGGCTCACAAGGGTCACAGGTGAATTGCAAAGATCATGCTGTCGTATTTTGTCTCAATGACAACTTAGTCAATTCAGTGCAGTGTTTGCAAGAAAAAAAATGTATTGCTGGGGTCACCACCATGGTGCTTACGAGCACCAGGTAGCTCCTGAGATTGATCAAAATAAAGTTTTGCATATTGTTTCAAAATCAATAACATGATGAGTGTCTTTAATTAATTATATTGTATGTAAAGCTAATTGAGCAAATACATGTGTATCAAACTAGTAGCCTGTCACATACTGTAAATCAGTTCTCAAGAAGTAGCTCTCAGTTTCAAACTTCATAGTTTTATAGGACTGTGTTTTATAATGTTGGAAAGAGCTACTTGATAATCACATAAGGCCGTCACTCTGCACATCATATTTCACAAAACCCAATCCAGCGCAAGCCATTTTAATCACGATTGATTGCGCTGTAATGCTCAGGAGGGAATGAATACCACTCAGACTTTTTACACTTATTCTGACGTTTTTTGCCTGTGTGAGTTGTGAGTCAGTCTCTTGATTTATGAGTAATTGAAAGGCCTTGTGTACATAAATCTCTCGAGCTTACGTGCAACTCACTACTTAACTGAAATGCAGAGTTGATTTCCACAAAACTTAAAATGTGTTGGCAATGTTAGATAAGTAAATGTTTCAGATAGATAGGGACAAAGCTAGGGCCCTATTCTAGTGCCCAGTGCAAGTGTAGTCAGTCTAACAATGCGTAGGTGGAGGAGTTTGCTTTCTTTTGTTATTCTGCTAGACTAATGCAGATAGAAGAGGGTGGGGATGGAACACAGCCAGCTCCCAGCTAAACCAAGCAGCTCCCCACATTTGCTGTAAAATCAGTGCGGTCGAGGCGCACACAGTTCTTGACTAATTAAACCAGACTTTAATGGTCTACAGTCCGCTCCGTCATTTGCACGTGACCGGATCAGGTCTGTTATGTCCCCGTTATGAGTGTTGTGGTCAAGACCATCCCAACTGAGACTAAGACATTATCAAGACTGCAGAATATCGAGACCAAGCTCAAGACTTGTGGAGGTCGAGACCTAGACAAGACCAAGACTGTATGTATCAAAGGAAAACAACAACAAATGACTAGTATTTTCTTTTCATTAGGTTTCATTACACAACAAACAAATTGTACAATAAAACAATTCTAAGACCAAGACAACTCTTAAAAAGTGGTCACCAGACCAAGACCGATCTCGAGAATTGCAACGCTAAGTGTCCACACATCGGCAGTCTGTACTGTCTCAATGAGTGACCATAATAACACCATAGACATCAGTTCGTACCTTGGCAATGACATTCCCTGGTCTCAAACGGTCTTGATCAAAAATCCCAAGTCTGCCTAGCCCTAGTCCGAGATAAGACTGAGTAAAAATTCCTTTGACTCCGAGACGAGACGGAGACCCTTGAAAAGTGGTCTAGAGACCAAAGACCAATCTCAAGAACTACAACTACAACGCTAAGTGTCCACACATCGGCAATCTCTACTGACCTGTCTCCACGGGTTGCCATAGTAACATTGTAGACATCAGTACATACGTAAAACAAAACCAGCATACTGTACAAGTGTAGAAAGATGACAATGAGGTAGTACATAAAAATATAGTGCTGGGGTCCATTTCACAAAGTATGTTCATTCAACAAGCACAGAGACTAACCCTGAACAGCGAGTTGACATAAACTGAGAGAGGAAACACTGCGTTTTCGGTTCCAGGACAGCTGATTTGAGGTAGTTTTATCAACGCAGAGTAGTTTCACCTGGCGTTACCACTAGATTAAAAAGACCGCATCAATAGAACCCCGATTCGTCGATTCGCAAAGCACGCGCCACCCTCTGCTTCCGCGTTTTTTGTTTTTACCCCTCTCAACTGAAAATATTAATGCGATCATATAGCGAATTTGAACATGTCTTTAGAAGAAAAAAAGTGCAACACCGCAGAGGCTCCCCGTAGAGGAAAGCGGCGTGGGAGAACGTTGCTGCTCGGGTGTCGGGTCAATACGTAAATTTAAATGTAGTCCTTTGCAATCACAATAATATTACAGGGGAAACTTCTTGAATGATAGCTCATTATTTCATTTCATTTAGGTGCAATCCTGCGGGGGAGAAGCGCACTTGACAAGATGAAATATAAAAACATTATTCAAATGGTTATAAGAAAAACGCGGAGTTCAACACACAATATATGCTGAGATGTGAGCGCATTTACGGCTGGTAATGATGCAAATGTAAGGACAGATTAAGTTGTGTATGTAGATGATGGACTGTGACGTAAAACAGTACCGCTCAAAAAGATAACTGTCCGAAAACGCCAGCATATCTATGCGCGGCCTGATAACAATCTCACAATGAATATTTAATTCCCTTTGCAATAATAAGTGAGTTTCCCACATTTGAGGATTTCTTGACTCAGGTTTCTCACTAAACCTGCTTTGTGAAATAGACCCCTGTTCCTTTTCCTGCTTGTCTGCACTTATTCCTGCCCTCTCTGTTATGCATCCTTTGGTGTCTTGCTCCAGTGGATGCACTGAATGTTGCAATGTAGCCCTATTTCATAAACACACATGAATACTTTAGGATACTTGTCAATATTATTTCTCTGGCAGCAAATGATGAGACAGAGAAGGCCACACTGTAGTGTTTACATACTTCTGATAAATGACTAGCTGTTTGCTTTAATAGCTACAGTGAATACAGAGAGGCGTGTAATTGCCTTTATGTTGATAATGGAGTCAGTTAGATGCTGGCGGCATGCACAAACCTGCTGAACGTATTCTTCCATCCCTCACCTCCTTTAATATTGGGTGGGTTTTCCACCTCAGGGCTTGATGTAGATGAAATGTCACTTTTAATGGAAAATTTGATAGAAGCAAAACAACAGTCTGGAATATTGCCTATGTGAGTAGCAGGAAGTGCCAGGCCAAGGTCAGCAGCAGATCCCCCACCCCTTTATTTTTCTCTTAAGGAATTCATGGAGTGCTTGTTGGATATTAGCAATGAGGCAAATGTAGCCCACAGGCAACCAGGGCAACACACTGCTCCTCTAAATACTTTGGGCTGACTGTGGAACAAGCTGAGGGGAGTGGACAACAGCAATAAGCGTCACGCCAGCTCTTCATATCTGCCCTTTTGGTTTAGTTCCATCTCACTTCAATTGCGTCTTAATTGCTTTCATATCATTAACGTGCATGAGTTGCTCTCACATTAATGAGACACAAACATCCCTTGTAAGCCAGCGTTTTTGTTGCTGTGCAAATGTCTGTCATGCACACAGTTGCATCAAACTGCTGGGTATTTCTGAGCATCAGTGATGCAGAAAGGATGAAGGCATGCCACAGGCTCCCGCATGACCTTCCTTGAACCTCATATGTTGCAGTGATACTAGCCTTAAGAATTTATGTTGACTGTAGGCAGTGATCTTTTCTCACATGTCCTCTGGTCACACAATACTCCCATTTGGCTGTGTTGTAATTGATTAGCCTATTGATTGCATCCCATATATCCCTCACGCCGGGCCAGCCTGAAAGCTAAAAGCTGCATTGTTGGTTGAATGCACACTCTGTCTTCTGATTGCAAATCAGTCCTTGCGGGGGGAATAACTCCAAGTATAGCACATAATATTTTCTCTGTTGCAGAGGTAATGATTCATTTCATACGACACGCAAACCGTAATTGCAGGTTTGGTGGGCGCAGCCCCTGGCCTACTAGTGGTCTTGAATGGAAATCATGACTCAAGGAAGCTCAGCATTGATTTTTAATTCAAGTTTAAGAGCCTTAATTTGCTTTTAAAATACTGTTCAAAACAGTTCAGATGATGCTTCTGGTTCAGATTTTCATTTTGAAAAGCTGTTTCTGTAACCTTCCTGCACATGGTGACATTTACCAAGAGCAGGACAAATAAGTAGAATCTGGATTCGTAGCTCAAATCTTTGTACGCATATTTGTTTACCATTGAACCACCGAATATCACATTCAATTTGAATGGGTTACTTTTGCCAAATAAACACGTCATAATCCACAAAGAAAGGAAACATCCAATTTGATTATAAAGGTAAATGGAGTGCACGTATATTGCGCTTCATCTATACCATATGTTTTCCAAAGCACGTTACTAAGCCTCATATTCACATTTTGAAAACATATTTGATTGTACCGAGACTGTATGTGCAGCAAAGTCAACCTATGGAGAGGTTTTCCTTTTTAGTTTAAAACATCTTACTTATGCTTCCAGAATCCCTTGCCAAACACTGGCTAGCAGCAGAACCAAATTTGTGTGTTTTTTTTCCCGCATTTCATAAAGTTTTAAATCCATCCGCGTCGTCCCTTCATGTTGTGTCTGTCGTAGCAGGTAGCTAGCGCTAAGCTAACCTAGGATAATTTGTCCAGCAATCCAGCGTCCATGTTTGCAAACTCCATTCATCCTTGGACAGCGTCAGAGACCAACAGCGAAGCAATGACAAAGGCGTTGATAGACTGCATTGATGGGCTTTATTGATTGACTGCATAACAGTTAAATATAATGATAATTAGCTGGCTAAATCTTCCCATACATAAGTAACAGTTTTGGGGGATGCCGCTTGTTGAAGAGCGTGTCGCACGTGTTGCCATTCAAATATTCCTTTGACACTAGTACACATTAATATGCTAGGATATGATTCATTCTCACTCAAATCCGAAACTTCTGATTCAGCATTCGTTTTTAACAGCCAATTTGCATCTCAATTCGAGCCACCACCAATTATGCATAAACTGGCAAATCCAGAGACAAATAAAGGGATTCTGTACATGCCCCAGTCACTTCATCCCGACCCGCTTTATCGTATTTTTCACACTAAACTTCACGCTTAACTACCCAGATTCATAAACCTTGAAAGAATTTCGTGATGAGCAGTCCAACATTGTGAAGAAGCAAAAAAAAAAAAGGTTTCAAATGTCCAACCACTGTCAAGTTGCCTTGAGTAAAATACAAACATGCGGTCTTTCCAACATTGTATGTCCCAGAGGTACAGCTCTGTAGTGTAGATCAGCTATCAAAGAAAATAAAAGGGCAAGTGTGGGGAAGAAAGATTCAGAAGAATGTCCGTGCCAGTAAAAGTACAAGACAACTCTTGAGCTGAACTGAAATCTGCTGCAGATGTGCCAGGGAAGATTTTAGAACGGCTCACCTTAAGTCAGCCTGTATGGCAGAAATGGCATGAAAGTTGGGAGAATGGCGTTGTCATGGAAACTGTTCCGCTGACAGGCTGGGTGGCGGCTGTGCTGTGTTCCTTCATCGGATGACAATGGCCACCGATAAAGACGTCATCCTGAGAAAAATGGCGCCTGTCAATCGCACCGAGGGTTGACATTGCCTTTGCTGAGGTCACATTGTCCTCAGCAGTCCAGTGAGGATACGAAAGGTTCCACTGAATCCTTACACTCTTTGAATTTGAAGAGCACTTCCCTCAGGGTCTGTTTAAGAAAACATATTGCCAGACAGGAGAGGAGACATGGTGATGACCTGTAGCAACAAGATGGAGTCCTGTTCTTCATATTTTATGAGTCTACAATGTGGAGTAGCTGAAATGTGTAAGAATTTTTTTTTAAAGAAACCTTGAACATGTTCTTTTTCTTATCACATGTTGAAGAAATGCATGACTAGTATATTCAAGAAAGATAATACAACTCACCATTATTAGATGACAGAATGGTCTGTAATCCAGAAAGTATATGTGACACATCTTCTAGAATATTCCTACTCAATGACAAACACCGTCAATATGTATTTGTTTACTTGATGTGTTTGCTATGTGCTGGAGGCACGTTTTACAGCAGCTGATTTTCAATTAAAAATGTCCCCATCCCCCTCAACATTGAGAGGTGTGATCACTGCTTGTCACTTAAACTCAACACAAACATGTTTATTTTTGGCCTGGCATTCATTTAATGGCCTTGCCAAGGTTGATGGAAATTAGAGGAGGCAGAAGGAACTGATAAACCCCACCGTTATTAGACGGGCTGCCTCTTTTGTTTGGCTGCCTTTTTTTTGTGTCCTCCGTTGCTGCATAAAAGCCCGTGTATGAAGTCAACACAAACACAAACATTACCCTGCATAACTGCTCTATCACATAAAGTAAAACACTTCAACTTTGCTATCGTAAAACTTTTGAGTATATATAAAATAGTTGTCACTTGTATCTTGTGAAGAGGAATTGAGCAGTGACTTGAAACTGCGGTCTGCTCGTGTTTCTGAAATGTAGAACACTAGAGGGAAATTTTGGAGCACAGGAGCAGACAAAATTCTGCTCTTATTCTCTTGGGTGCTTTCTTATCTTTGTTGTTGTTGTTGTTCCTGAACATAGAGAATGCAAAAGTTGGATTTTTTTTTTTGTTAACAAATACTCTCAGAGGTAAAATAATGGCTTACCTGTGCTGCATTCTCTGCATCAAATAAAATATTGATGTGTGTAAAATAAGTGGAAGCTTTTCTAAAGGTATGGTAAAACAGAAAATAATTGTTACATGTTACCCTCAAGGGACTCTGTTTTATGCACACGTTAACATTTTAATCAGGCCAATAAAGAAGAATGAAATAATATAGGGGACTGATTTATTGATTCTTTACAGAAATGTTTTATAATTGTGGTGGCAGTTTGCAGTGGTATAGAACATGCCTCTGTAGTTTCAAAGATGAATTTTTTGTTTATCAGAATTAAATTTATTGGCAAAGTATGTAAAAACACCCAAGGTATTTTATCTTCACAGTCACAATCTGTCCAAGAAACACAAAAAAATAACAATGACCAACAGAGGGAGACAGAACAATGACCCTGGTGGTTCGCTAATTAGTAGGGACGTAACGATAACTGCAATATTGTGATATTGCGATATTAAAACTGCCACAATATCGTCATCGTCATGCCATGATATTAAGAGCAGCACACCTGTTAAAGCAAGTCAGGTTGGTTTCTATTTGTGCAGTTCTAGCCCCCTCTGGTGGCTTGTTTTTTAGTGCAGTTTTAATTTTCACAAGGCATGTTTCGGCCCTTCTATGTTTAAAATCCACGCTAATGATCAGATGAAGGGAAATGTAGTATGCTTGTGAACCGAGTCAATATGTGGAGGAACACAATGTGTGCGTGCATTAGCAAGTAAGTGCCTCAATGTTAAGTGTTATAAGCGATTGTAGGTTGTTTATATGCATTGCTGTTATATATATATATATATATATATATATAGTTAATAGACTTAAAGTAATTAATTTGCATCTTTACCTTTTTTCTTACTCTCAATAGTCTTGCACCTTTACAAATTGAACCATACAGGGGCACTGATGAAATATGGTTTATTGACGTGCATATAATAATATACCACACAACCTCTCCAGCATTCATATAATAGACTGTGAAGAGACCCAAGGGAGATTGTTAAAATAGAACGACAGGTTAACTAAGACCAGCGGTGAAGTATTCCCATGTGGGAATCATCAAATAGATACCGAAGCGATAGATGGCAGCCTTTAGCTGCCGACTAATAGTCACACATTGGACACATAACTGCAAGAATGGGTCCCAAGTGGTTGTGAAATACTTCACAGCGGCCATTACCTTGTGGTTGTCAGTAGAATCAAGGCTATAGAAGGAAGCAGAGACAGATTGGCGAGCAGGCAGGGCTGTACTTTGTTGGCTTAATGCCTAAATGGGACTGTTGGGAGGTGCAGCGGGGTGGCCGAAATGGTGATAATCCGACATGGAGCAGAAAGAAACAGAGGTGCTATTGGTGGTAAGAGTTTCGATTGTATCTTTCTGGCCCCCGCAAAGCAGAAGGGGCTTTGAAAGTGGCTTTAGTATCCATATTTGTTTTTCACCATCTTCATTTCCTTTCATGCGCTTTCAGGATGGAATTAATCACCTTCTGCCCTCTCTGCGTACCTGCTCTTGATCTCCCCAAGGCTGCCTACCACGCTTTCTGGTCTTAATAACACACATTCAATGACTGCAATTCAAGATACTGGTAAATTAGATTAGTTTCAATGGCGAGAACATGAGTACAGACCAGGGAACAGAAGATGAGAGAGGAAGAAAGTGGGAATTTGTAAGTGTGTCAATTAGCCTATCAAGCACCACCTGCCTGCCTGCATGGCTTCAAATTCAAGTTCTTTCCATTAAGGCTTGTCATTCCGACTCCACGAGGCTCGCTGCAGCGTACCCAAATGAGCCAGCAGGTGCATGATAACTGAGATCATGTTTATGATGATAGTGCAAGTAGAAGTAATGACGACACACTGACAAAGATGTGGCTTATTTCTTCTTTATTGCTACCTTTTTGTTGAAATGTCGCTAAATCTATGAAAGCGCTTCCATCGGGAAATGACTCTCATCCAAACTGCAGCGTAAGATACCATATGTTAATGGTGGCAGGTGTGTCGACTGTGAGCCAGTGCAGCCTCTCTTCTTTCAGGTATGACACAGTCCACAATGTCGAATCTCCGACGTATGCTCAATGTAGCGCTTGTCACAAAGATGGAAATGTGCACACACACGTACAAATGCACACACTGAGCTAAATGTCAATTGTGTGCGATAAAGTGTACACACGCTCTGCCTACAGGGATATAAAAGGTCAACAGAGGAGCACTTGCCTAAAACCTCCAGAGCATGCGTCAGCGCCTCCTATCATCCTACATCGGGGCTTTGCATTTAAACTAAACATCTGGCTGTGTCAGCACCAGTTCATCGCAGCTGGAACAACAGTAGACACCCACCTTCCCTTTTTACTTCCACCACTATATCGGGAGGCTCCATTCACAGACATCGCTCTGGGTCTGATTTACTACTGTGAAAATGGTGCAAACCAAAGATGTTGTAGTGAACGGAAACTAACAGCAATGGAAACTAAAACTGATTTCAAAAAATTATAAATGAAATTATTTTATTTTATTTTTAAAGATAACTGTTTTTCTTGCTATCTATTTATCTATGAATGTAACGAACATTGTAAAGTAGTGAAATACGTGTCTCATAGCACCCATAAATCTGAAAGGCCACTTGAGAAGAAGGCCATGTACTGCACTAGTACGCGTTTATCAAGGAAACATTAGATGTTTAGCCGTTTTTATTGTTAATAATTAATATGGTGAATAAATAGTAAATCCATAGCAGATTTTTGTGGAAGCTGGAAGTCATGTTAGCTGTGTAACGGGCTAGCAACTAGCGCCGCCATATCAGGGCGTCGTAGGACTGAATTTTCTTTATAAATGTAATACAAGATAAAATCGTCCTTTAGTGAGTATGTTCCAAACAATGAATACTGGTCACCACTTGCTCTTTTCTTCCATGATACTTTTAAACTGGCTTCACTTGGAGGACACATCACAGCCAGTTCCACTGCCTCCCCTTGAGTGAAGACCTGTTTGCTAACAACGACTGCGCAAGAGGAGCCAGGCAGGCCCAGTTTTCATAAATGTACCTGTAAACTGATTACATCTTTTTTTCAGTAACTGAACAAAATACAGTTACAGTTTTTTGAGTTCTGAATATGAAAGCGCTGGCACATTATATTCCATTACTCAAGCTGTAGAAGCATGTATAGGTGTCAGAGTGCAAATCCCATATGCAAAAACGTGTAAATGTGATGCAGAAAGTAATACAAGAAGACACCCACTGAAATGCAACTGTTCATCGCTATTACTGATGATAATTAATACCTGCCCTGCATTAACAGTAGGGTGGAGACCCTCCCATTAGATGCTTTTAGCATCCAGGAAAAGTGCTTCAATATTAACGCGATTGTAATTCCAAGGGTTGCAGCATACATTTTGCATTATATGCAAGCACTTTACACAACACAAGTGATTTGGCCCTTGGGTTGTTAACAAGAGGTTAAGACAATGAATAGGGACATGACACTGTGCATAAGGAGAAGGGAAGCTGTGCTTCTGGAGATTATCATTAAAGACGCGCCAGGAGGGAGTCACGTGACCCAATGGGGGCAGTCGTATTCAATTGGAGCTAATGTTCTCTACTTATTACCCTTACCAAGCGCAAAAGTGCATAGGCATTACTTTTCCCAACCCCCATGGATGGTGACAATATAAAAAAGATGTAAAGTTTAGCTATATAAAGCCATAGACATACAGTATACATAGAACCCACTTTAAGTGGTTGGCCTATTGTTGCTGTATGGCAATGGACCCACCATTTTGGATGTGGTAGATTTGCGTAGATATGCTTGAAAATGCATGCAAGTAAATGGACTGAACTTGATAACCTGACTACCTACAACATGCACACATTTATTGTCTCCAATTCATTCACCATTCGCACACTATGCACTATGCATTGGTAGCTGTAAACACACATGCAAACATTGGGAAAATACCAGCGCAAAGCGTTAACTAATTAATCACAACAAAATATCGCATTGATCATGTATTAATGCAGATTAATCCCACTATTAATTTTGGCCGCAAACGATCCTTTAGCTTGACAGCGGATGATTACGTTAAAGATAGCACATGTTGTGTTTGAGCAATAAAAATATCTACATGCATTAAAGTAATAATAATTGTTTGCGTATGACATTCAGAATGTTTGTTCATTTTTTTCCATTTTAAATTATGAAATACATTTAAAGGGGCATTGTGCAATTTAAAAAGGTAATATTAAAGCTTTTTCTACATCATGCATGCTCCACCAATGCCCAGATGAGTACGAAGAACCCTGACTGTTTTACAGCTATCAGCGTTTACCTTCCCTTTATATTCAAGCACATGTGTCAAGATCCGGTCTTCGAGGGCCTGAGTCCTGCATGTTTTTGAGGTTTCTCTACTCCAACACTCCTGATTCAATGATCAGGATAATTATCAGGCTTCTGTAGAGCTTGCTGATGAGCTTAGGCCACGTCCACACGATAGCCAGTTTGAATGTATCCGCACAAGTTTCCTACTGTTTAGGCCGTTTGTGCTACGCACGTGTTCTTGTGTTTGTTTGTCTTTTCACATTTGTGCTGTGTGCCGTCTTCATTTATTTTTAACCAGTAACATATATTACACATATCTGGTAAAATCTCACAAGTGTTCCCTTTATTATGACACAAGAATTATTCACGTAGACCTTGTGGTTGCAGAGATATCCTGTTTTTATTTTGGGTATGCAATTTTTGAGCAAAAGCCTGAAAAATAGCTTAGGGCTTAAAGGGTTAACCTAGAATTATTCTTTGTTTTACACATGGCCAAATCAACAATGGTCGTTCCTGCCATAGAATACTCAAACAATTTATGTTATAAATTAAATTAAATTAAATTTTAAAAAAACGCTATTTAGATTTGTAGGAAACAAAGTGCGATTTGCCATTAGATTTTTTTTTTTTGATACACACACTGAGAGGCACACACGTGTTCCATGAATCCCATGTTGATTAATTATCGCAAGGTCTTTGAGTATTTTGTTAACACATCACAAAGGGATGAGAGGGACATAAAAAGTATTATTGATGAATACGTTTGAGGGCTGATCTTCTCAAAACCGGCCACCTGTCTGGAACATTATCATGCATTGGCGTGTGCAGGTTGATTGATAAGGAGAAAAACTGCACACATGGAGGAGGAGACAATAAAAGCCGGCAAAGTGAAATCCCTTCAGGCAGTGGTTATGTTAAATGTGTCGCAATGAGAACTACATTGGTCTTCAAACTACTTGTCATTCTGCAACCATTCAGTAACTTTAGTGCAATAATTAATCAAAAATAAACATACAGCGTGTGACAGTAAGACTTTTATATTCGGCACTAATCAGACAAGTCATTAAGCAGTAATGAGCCAACACTTGACTGCTCGTATCAGGTTTGGGGTTAGTTAAGTATGTGTGCAAAGGTACACACACAGTAATACGCATTCACCCCTACACGTAAACACACACACCAGCCAGCACGCCTGCAGTCCCACTCCAATTATGGCAGCATCTCACCCGGGAAGAAGCCCACTTACCCACCATTACTTTATGAATAATTGATTGTTTGTGCCAGTGTTATATTTGTAAATACATGTTTGCGCTCTGATTAATAGTTTTGTCGACATACTTATTTGTTCAATGTGATTTGATTTAAATGTATTATTTATTAGCTGAAATTGTACTCACAGCAAGGGCAACAAGAATATTTGGAATACGCTCCCATCTACATGCAAACACACACGCTCACTGCACACTTAGGCCCATAGCAGGTGGTCGTGTGTGTTGGTGTGCTGCTACATGATGTTCTGAACAATTTGTCGTTCTTTCAGCATGTGGTTGCCAGCTGGATTCACAGCTTCTTTTTTAAGTATTTGTCATAACACAATACAAGAAATTAAAGGAAAGATATATGAAAATGTGAAATGTATCCTTCATAGAAGAACATAATGGTTCCAAGCTTCTGTGACCAGAACCACGGGAGATATTTTTTTATTTTTGCAAAGTGCATGAGAGATGACATGTTTTCGACTCGCCTTTGATTAAGGAAAGGAATAACAGTCCTTTTAGTCAAATGTATAGCAATCCTACGTCATTACATTCTTTGAATGAGTTTCTTCACAGAGCTAAATTACTTTTTTTCCCTAAAGAAGTAGCAAAGAGCAGTTTTGGGATATGTTCAGTTTAGTTTGGATTAAACAAACTGTTGTCATTACTCTGGCGGTGGTAGTTTGTTTGATGAGGAATAAACCCTCTCATCACTGGTGCGCACCAGAAACAGACGCAAAGTAGAAGAGGTTTGGGTGGTTGTGCCCACTTGCAAACAAACTCTAGTGTGTTTGTGAACATTGCATGGGCCAAAGACAAGGTTGATAGCTAAAATGATGGAATACGGGAAAAAAATCGTGCATATGCATCAACACTAAACATTGGCACAACTCTGCCCATTTTAAAGAAGCTGTTTGGATGTGTCAGCTCAGCGTCTAAAAACTCCCTGACATTTGACAAATATGAAAATGAATAAGAACTCAGATAGAGTTTATTTTCATAGAGTTGCTGGCTCACATTGTTTGACTGTAGTTGCATTCTGGGAGACAACGAGTTTCAAGTAAGATTGCATAGAAATGGAAATGTTCTGTTGTTTGGGGAATAAATGTCTTTTAAAAAATAATGAAAACTCAAAAGTCACACAAACCCAAACATGAAGAAGAATTGATCTAAAAGAACGTTTACGAGCCGAATGTTTACAGGGTTTGTTCAATGTCGTAAATGTTTGACAGAATTTCACAACGCTTTTAATGTTTTTTCTTGTCTCAAAGAACTTTTGAACATGTTAAAAGTTGACGTTCACGAGGATAGAAACGACAAGAAAAAATCGCTAAAACTGTTGTCGAACGTTCGCAACCTTGAATGAACCCTGACGAGAAATCAAAAGTTGATACATTTGCAACCAATCACAAACATTCACCCCTCAGTGGGATACAGGCTTAAGGCTTCAAACAACATTTTCTTGCGACAAGAAAAAAAACACTAAAACTATTAGCCAATGTCTGGTAAACATTTGTGACCTCTAACGAACCCTGACGAGAAATCAACATTCGCTACCTTCATGAACACTCGCAAATGTTCACCCCTCAGTGGGATATGTAATATATAATAGGAAGTGAAGAAAGGGGAAAGTTGGCTGTTGGTGGAAAACAAGTAAACTCAAACATTAACTGTTACTAAGCTAAAAAGTGCTTCAAGATTTTGCTTTCCTGTGAGTCGCTGAGCTAATATGTTGTTGTGTAACAACTGTTTTTCAGATCTGTGTTGCATACAGTCCTGTCTGTATTTTTGTTCCAATTCCATTTTGTTCCATTTTCAGTGCCTGTATGGGTAATTGTATAACAATGTGTAATGTATGTTATTGTTAGCAGTGGTATACGGTTGCCTCCATCATTGTGTGATCCAAAAAAAAGCAGTTTCCTTTGAAAAGACTGAAAGTTAATGTTAAAAGCTCATCAGACAAAACAAAAACAAAAAAAAAACAAAGCGGCGCAGTTTCACTTTCCAAGACAGACAAACATAGAACCTCATTAGTGTGTGCGAGTATACTGTATGTTGTAAATGTACACGCATTTGTTAGTTTATCTCAGTTTGTGTCCATGTACTCAGAAGTGCAAGCAGGCTAACTGAAAAAAAACGTGAAAAAGCAATGCTGCTCTGCACCATATGCCAAATAAGCGCCTGCCTGCCAATTTGTGTGGGATACTGGCAAGTGCTAGCAAGGCTGAATTTTTGACAGAGGGAGATGAATAATTGAACATGTGCGGAGGGGAGTTCTATTGGGATATCCATGCAGAGAGAGAATAGAGCTACGCGGGCTTTCTATGAGCAAAACCCTCATTTAGATGTGGATGTGTGTTCCTTTTTTTAACAAGTCAATAAGGGAAACAACTTTTTAAATGAACTCAGATGGCTTTGCGTTAAGACGTAAACTTGATAGAACATAACTTTGAACTTTGATTGTAACAGATGCAACCAAACAGGCCACAAGCTGGCATCTGGCAATCGAAGCAAAACTATGACAACATTTATAGGCACCGCAAATGTATTTTATATTTGTATTAAATAATTAAACGCACAGTGAAACAGACTGGCTTTGACTAACTGCAACACTGTTGCAACTGCTTACTGCTGAAGGCCTTACATCATCATGGGGCTTCTAAGCCCCCCTGTCTTTTTCAGTTGCTGGAGTGTATTATTCAGACCATATGTTCAATACGTTTTATGACATGGCCGGTTTAGAAGTCACAAATCATTTCAAAGAGTTTCAAGGCTAAAAGAGGGGCATATCTACTGAGGCAAAGAGGTCAAGCGAAATACCGGTCAGCATACATCAATCCAACAGAGCAGGTTTAGCCTTGAAATAAATGCCAGTGAGACTTGTTGGCCATGTTGCCACAAGCTATAAAGTATGAGAAACCTTTCATGAAGGCTTCAAGCATATGAGCTATGTGCCCATGTTCTTTGCTGCATGTTGTTACCGTTACATTCGGTGTCATCATTTTCAGGAAGTCCGTCATCCATCAACATCCTCTTTATCCAAATCCACCTGGCTTGCATGCTGAATCGTTCGGGTCTTGCAGTTAAAGAAGATGAAGGCTAATTTGAGCTTGCGTTGCTGTACTCTTAACTACAATAAATCTGTCCTGGGAAAATTGGAAGTCACAAGGTTGCAATGTTTAGACAAAACGGTGTGGTTTATGATTAAGAAACAAATCAAGTGGATCTGATAACAGTTGGTATTTGTTTAGCAAGGAATACAAACAAGAGCGATGGAGATTGCTTGGGATCACATCTGAGCAAGAGAATCAGCTCGAGGACACGGCAAGGAAAAGAAAAGTTCAGAATCTCCAGGCTTGTCTCTTCACTTTCCATCACCTAGCGTTGGTGTCAAGGCCTGAATAATTACCAGCGATCATTCATGTGTGTGCGATTCGTACGCATTATTTCACAATTTTTGTCATTGGCTGTTTAAAGATTATGTCAAATCTCAGGGAGAAGTTGTATTCGAGCGGAATTATATTGCAGCCTGATACCAGATACAAGCATCCTGATGAACTGTATGCTAATATGGGTACCTTCATTTAGCTGCATCTGTGTTTAGACTGATGTGAAAGAAACCACAATTTCAGATGTTTGTCTCGTTTGGGGAGCACCAAGCTACAAACAGCAAATGCATTTCCTCAAAGCTATTTTTCTCTGAACTACATTGCTTGCCATGACAAATGTTGCAACAAGAAGAGAATCGAAAAGCAGAGGTAATTACGGAAGCACCATCTATGCGGCCAATCATTATTTGCCCTACATGAATTAAAGCCCTCTTGGCGAGCCATTGAGGAGTTTATATTTCTTGTTGACGTGTCTTATTGTATTGGCAATCTGTAGCAAGTATGATTCCCACTAGACATTAAAGACTCCTTAGGATAATCTTTGTTTTATTCTGCTAGATAAATTAAGACATTACCAGCCAAAAAAACCTTGCACAATCTCAAAATGCTTCATTGACTCGGCATAACGTCACATTTTTGCCTTTTACTTAATAATGTTAGTGTTCACGTATTTTACCCGACCCAGAGCTGGACTGACACCCCAAAAAAAAAAAATCAGCTCTGGCATTTTGACTTAGACCGACCGGCTCACCAGCCCATGCTTGATCGGAACCCCTTCTGTAACTGATACACAGTCAGGGTTTCATGAAATCAAATGCACACATATCAATATCCTCACCTTGCTCAACACACTCTTAATACTGTACAAGCAGGATCAAGTTCAAGTAAAAAACAATGCTTTGCCGAGTTTAATTTACTTGATAATTTCCTAAAGCTTAATTTACACACTAATAAGCATGCCATCATTTGTGTGTGTGTGTTATTTTTATCTTTATTTTAATCTCCCTTTGTTGAAGTTTTGCACTTGGCAGGACATCTTTTTCTTTTCTATTGAATGCTCTTTTAGTTCTAGTTTGCTTCCAGCACTGGAAGTGTTCTTCCATACTGGGTTTACAGCCACCACAGTACATTTGGATCATTTATTTATTGTTAAATTACCAATGTCACATTCTGCAGAGAAAAATAAGTGACATTATGAGGAAATGTGTATTCATCCTGAGTCTTAGTTTTAGCCACATCTATGACTCACCCTTATTCATTCACGTTAAAACATTCTCCTGCTTTTCGACTTTTGTACTGCTGAGTCATCACATTCCATGAGGGATAGTTCAGAACGAAAGGGAGAATAAAGGAGTACGGAAGTAATGAATTTAAAGAATGATGAAAGAGTAAACAGGGGAAGTGTTTGGGTAATGTCTTTGTGCCCTTGGACTGTTGATGCAGCCATCCAGTAGACTGTTCATCACTCAGCAACCTACGCGTCATCCCCAAAATCGATAGCTGTGTGGTTTGGAAAAATATCAGTTTTGAGTGTTCAGTCTACCTGCATTATAAATTGATCCTCCCTGTGTCTTACCGTGCTCCTCCGTGCCCCTTTCTGCAGTGAGTCATCTTATAGGCCTTCTCGATGTGAAGTGGCTGCTGGCTCATCCTCTCACAGCTTAATTGGCTCTACCTGAGGCTGGAGGGTAAGGTGTAATTGTGATAAGAGAAAATGCTGTGCTTGGCTAGTTTTAGTGTCCTTATCTATAATCTCCGGATTGATTATGGTATTTCTGCCAGCCGTGCAAATTGTTCAACCCCATCAACTGCAATTGGAAACCACCTTAACTCTGTCTTGGCCACAGCACAGTGCACATCAGCAAACTATAAACTGGATGATGCACGTATATTGTTGATGAAGCTGCAATTTGATGGCTGGCTGATCACTGCTAGTTGTACTTGTTTTATTTTTTTCTCAAGGCAACAGTAATATTTTAGACTTAGTATATAGGACTGCACACGAGTCAGGGGTTGGGAGGGCGAGGTCACTCAATTGAATAGCAGTTTGGCTGTTGAATTTTCCCATTACAGTCTTAAGGTGTTATAGTATTTTTTCAACAGAGAAGAATGTTTGGATGGAATATCCTGTCTCTCTTTGTACATGCGCGGAAGCTACATTTGAGTAGATGCTCGGAAATGGTAGTGTGTGAATGTCTGGGAATATTTGTCTGCTAAATGTCTCACTGTTCGCCTGCTACGGTTAACGCCTTGCTGTTAGCATCTTATGCCGTCCTATCAACAAGCGAAATGGAAAAAAAAACAAGCGAAATGGAGTTAGTAAAAGTGGACACTGGCCGGCCCCGAGAGATGGACTAGCTTAGCGCTAGCTAGGATGAGGCTTGTAGCAAATGGATTTAAAATGGGATCACAGCGAAAAAACACCGGAGAATAAAGTAAGTTACTTTAACTGAAAATAATTTCCTTTGGTTGATAATCTGCGTCTGTGTGTAAGCTACACTCCGATATGTTTGAATGAGATGAGTGAGTAAGGCTTTGTAAACATATGATGACGCGCTGTATAAGTGTACTTCATTTACCATATAATATTTTGGACCAATGGGATTTTTCAATTGTTGGACAAAGAAGCGTTTTTCTGGAAATTGATTCGGGACTTACTTGTTAACATAAAGGAGAAAAGTGAATGGTGGTTTTGGGTGTGGGTTCAGGCAGTAACTAGACCACACTAGCAAGGTCCACCGCAAAAACAAAAGATTTTTGCTTTTCGTGCAGCCATGTAATCAACAAAGTTACATAACTGATATATAGAACTGATTAAAAAGTAAAAATAAAAAACATAATCAGTGTGATCATTACAGGTTATTTCGTAGCCCTCCCTGTCACCCTAACCTTGCCGGCAAGCTGAATTGTCGCGGTATTTGTTCACTAGCACTACGAGAATCCATCTTGTACTGATCCCGCTGATCCGTTCGCATCCAACCTTTTTTAGGTTGGACTAATCTGGCGTTATTTAGGGCGGGACACGCAGCTGTGACGAAACCAGGAACTGTCGACGCTGGGGGAAACAAACAAACCTAAAATAGATACATGGACACTGCAATTAATTCTGTTTACTTGTTGAATGTTGCGTTTTGTGCATTTTTATCTGGTAAAGATGGTCATGCTTTTTTTTTCCCAAGACAAGACTGAAGACAACATTTTCATCCGTTGTTGTGATTGGCCAAAACAAACGTGCACAAGATGCCGCATCGTCCAATCTGCTCAAAGTATTGTACAGAATGTCCTGACTTTCCCAAGCAAATCACCGTGGAGCAGTCCCAGATTTATATTGTAAAGAACTCCCTTGAGTGAATCACAATTATTAATCTTTTTACAGCCAGGTTACTGTAGCCGTAGCCCTTCTACAAGGTATCTTATAAATCAGTTACACACACTTTAAAGCATTCAAGAGCAGACTGCAGCAACTTTGACTATTTTCATAAATATCAAGATCAGAACCCTGAAATTGTTCAATGCCATGCTGCAGTTATTTTGGTGTTAAAGTGAAACAACTCTAGTGTCCTTAGACATACATTGGCATGCATATGAATTGAATATTGAGTCAGGTGAAGTCCCAGTCTTTCAGAGTGCAAGGCCTCCTCTTCTCTCACCGTGCAATACCAATTAAAACAGTTTTTTTTTCTGCAGCAGCTCTTGAACGAATGGAGACAGCCACAAAGCTCTTGAAGTAAACTCACAAAGGACCTGTGCGGCAGATGGTTTGTGTAAAGGTATATGCAAAGAGGTACTGGGAAAGAACGAAACAAACAAGCATGAAAATAGCATCCTGTCTCTAGTGAGAAGCTCTTATTTGCCACCCAGTTTGCGACTCACCATTATCAAATTTTGAACTGCTGAAGAATGCTGTCCGACCTATCAAGCAGCAATGTTTGAGTTATTTCCTTAAAATGCTCAAAAACATCCGCAGGCATTCATTGAGACAATTCATGTATTTTTCACAAAAATAAAAGCATTGACAGCTCTTGATGTTGAGCTCGGACCAGCCTGTCCCAGCTGAATAAAGCAAACGCTGCAGCCTATGCCTACAAAGGCTGACACACTTGTGTCAAGGCACAGGAGGCCGAGCTTAATGGCTGTAAAAGCATTCGCACCCAACGGACTTCCAGATGTTGTTAGAAGTCTTATCACATGTACCTTTTAATGTTTTTATGTTTGTTAGCTAGCAGCAGTGTTGTCACAGTTCTCTTTAAAAATCAACTTGGTTACTTTACTGATTAACTTACTTGTTTAAAAAAAAATAACTTAGTTACTTAACTGGGTTTACATGGAGACTTTTTAGTGATTCCGATTGAAATCATTCTGAATGAAGATCTGTGGTCACCTGTTTACATGTGGCGTGATCCATTCCAATCTGCCGTTTATATGCTCCCCCGTTTAATCAGATCAGCCCCGCGGCAGAAGAAGAAAAAAAAAAAAAGATCAGCCGCGCGGCAGCCGCGGGACACACGATCATCAATCACATGAATGATCAAGATATAGTCTATTCGTCATTTAGCAGAGTAGTTGTGATAGTGTTAACACTTTTATAGAAGCAACATCATGATAAAAAACTAGTTTCAAGTACTTAAAAACAATTTCTCCCCTCGCTGACAAGCTTTGGGGAGATGCCGCCATTTTAGTGGGTGGAAAAGATGACGTCATGATGCATTTACATCAAGACAGAGCATGCTGCCGGACGCAGCATCGCTATTCCGAATGAAGTGTATACACGACACTCGTTCGGATTGACGAAAGGAATATACCACCCCTGTGATTTCGAATGAAATTACATTTGGATTCAGCCTTTTCATTCCGATTGAGGTGTTTATATGGAGCATTTTCATTCCGTTTGGCCGTTCGGATTCATTCTAATCGGAATACATGGCTCCATGTAAACCAGGCTACGGACTTGACTTGATTTTGAAAGTAACCAAGTAATAACTAAATTTAAGGGCTTCTCGCACTCACACAAGATTGTGTCACTTTCTCTTTAATTAAACTTGAATATATACTGTTTAGTCATTTATTTAGATTTTTACATAGTGTTATTGAAGCTGCATAATGTTTTGTAGACTGCGCAGAATGTGCAATAAACCTTCATATTTTTGTTTTTAGCTGACACAAACTCAAAATAATAGTTCTGATTTGAAAATACAAATCTATTTAACTCTGTCCTGCATTGGTCTGTAGAAGTAAATACATTCTACAAAGTAAAGTTTTGTGATATTTGAAGAGTAACTATAATCTGATTACTTGATTTAAGACCCTATCCCACTGCGCTGCGAATGTTGGCCAACGTTGCGAATGTTGCGATGTTTCAGAGTTTGAAAGAGTTCGGAAAATGTCGCATTTCTGTTGCGTTTGTGTTTGTAATTTGTTGCCTTGGTTGCCACTGTTGCAAGGACATTTTGAACATACTCAAAATTTCCTTGCAGATTTGCTCGTAATCTCGTTTTAAGTCATCGTATTCGTTATAAAACGGCAAAGTTCTTTCCGAGGTCCCATTCATTAATTCAATGACGCCTACCACGGTGAGAGAGAGCGCTTGTGTTCAGGCGGAGCAGGCTCTGTTTGGAGGAGTGCGGCTCTGCTTCGAGCAGCACGTGCATTGAAATCATATTTCAAAAATGAAAAACAAAAAGCTAGCTTGGAGACATGTGTTGAACATATTTTCTATTTTGTATTTATTTGCATGTTTTTCAAGTGCTCAATGTGCCCGTGCACTACGGTCAAGCCGGTGATATTCCTCCAAAACGCAACAAGATGTTGCCTCGCAGGCATAAGGCTATATATGAGCATTAAAATATTAATGACATCTGACTCCCTAGCTGAATAAATAAATCTGTTTGAACCTAAACAGATTAAGTGTCAAAATGATGCTGTCATATTGGACATTTTTGTGCAGCACATCATCACTGTGACGTGTTGCGCTCACGCAATACGGCCGTTTGTATTGGACCTATTTCTTGATCTATTGTGCTATGAAAATGCCTATGGCGTCATCAAGTATTGTCATATTTAGGTAGCACTCCTACCCATCTCAGGTTTCATATTCTCCCTTTGAAAAAAAAAAGACATTTATTGCGGAAGTGACTGCAGCGCGACATAGCCAACCCATCGTGTGCGCAACCGGTCCATTACGGTGGCAAATGAATGAAAAACGTGACTGATTGTCACCAAAATGTATGGGTATGTGTGCTAACGATAGTCTGAAAATATTAGATTGAAACTCGCCATATTTTTTTTCATTCCACACGATGAAGTTGGCTCAATCCGTTCCTTTGTGTAGACACAAAACATTACGTCACTTAATGTCCAAAAACCAATGCTAATTGTCACCAAAAGTTTCCATAAAATGTGTAGACATGTGGTAATCATAGTCTGAAAATATTACCGGTGCAACAAAACTCGCAATATTTTGTATAATAAATAATATAATATAAGCATTATTATTCATATGAATGTGTGGCATAATTATAACCCAAAATATTGCGAGTTTTGTGCTAATATTTTCAGACTATTATTAGAACATGTCTGCACATGTACTCAATAAAGACCCTTTAAATACTATTATCATAGCAGTCCGCCTGTTTTTATTGTTTTTTACTCTCAACGTAAAGCTCCGCTCCTCCGCTTTCAGTATACGTTGCATCATCTCCTGTCCCCTGCGTTACTCTCCTGTATAATACACCTCTTTCTCCTCCTCCACACATGAAAATCTGATAGCTACTGTAACGTATGTGGTATCGATGCAAATCTCCACTTCTCCGCTCTTAGAAACCGTTGGAATTACGTTGCTAGCGCTAACGGTTCAGGAGTTAGCGTGACTTGAAAAACATTTGTATTTTTCTGTTGGGGACGACAGATTCGTATTTTGAGGGTTCATTTTGGGGGCAGTCTGTCATGGTTTTTATTCATATGCCACCATAATGGACCGGTTGCGCACACGATGGGTTGGCTTTCTTGAAGGAAGAATCTGAAACCTGAGAAGGGTAGCAGTGCTATCTAAATTATGGCAATACTTGACAACGCCATTCGTACTATTATAGCACAACAGACTAGGAAATAAGTCTAAAATGAACAGGGCACGCAACACCTCACACTTGTCATAGTGATAACGTGGACTGCTAATAAATGTCCAATAATTACATCTTCTGATAAAAAAGAAATGGAAAATAATCATTTTCATCCGTTGTGTAGGTCAATTTGACTCATATTTCAGGTTAATTTGCGCATTGTCTCAAATGTTGCAAAAATGTCGCAGAAATGTCGCAGAGAAGACAACCTCATATTTGGTGAATTCAACATTCACCATGTTCGACATCACAGCTCAGTGGCATATGGCCTTAAGAGAAATAATGTGTTAGATTAATTGTAACTCTACAATGTGAATACTGCTTTAACTTGTGGAGCATATTGAAATCAACACACGAATATAGAAAAAGAGAAATAATGGGCACTGTAAAATACGTTAGTGGAGTTGGCAACATTTAGTCTTTTCAATGTTACCCATCTTTTAAAAACTGAGGAACTAAAGCAAACAACAAGAGCTGGTTATCAGTATTTGGTGGCTTTGTAGCACCTCACCTGTGTTAATCACGAATGGATTCTGCCGTAAGCTGCAGAAAATATACATTTCTAGTGGAGTCTGCTCCCATAATTACACTACTTTATTATTTCAGGCACGGTATATTCTTGACCAATTAGTTCACACTTTATTTTAACATCCTGGCTGGGACTAATGATACACCATTTCCTGGGTCTAATTTTACCTACACTCTGCGACATTACGAGGAGCAGAAACTGGCAAAGTACCTTCATGATCACCTCTCATGGTGGGATTTTTTTCCCCTCACTTTCCATTATTATATTGTTCAGCCATTCTGGTCCAAACCGACCACATTTACCTGCCATGGACAGTAAAATTACAGTTTCTTGATGAAACGTTTTATTATCACCTTTATTTACTATCCCACTTGTGGCTCCGCATCTTGAGTTGTCTCTCTTCAAGGTGTAAGAAATAAGTATTGAAATACTGATACCGATACTTGAATGCGCTCCAGCCCCTCAGAGTGGGCTTAGTGCTCATGATTGACACCTGAGCTTACTATTTCTTTAAAGAGCATTTCTTCTTTAAAAAAGAATGAAATAAATAAAACTCATATTTTACCGAATGCTTCACCTCAGACTCAACTTTTCACAGAAACGCAAAATAGACTGGCTTTCATGCAAACCATGCTGAGGCCATTTCCGTGAATGTCTTTTAACTTGTGCATTTGGTGCTTTTCTCTGTCAAGCTGGTGTTCCAGCAGCAACAATTTTCCTGCCAATCAGCTCTACCTCTCAGTGCACTCAACATGCACACGTCTATTTCAGCAATAGCTTTGTTTGCGAATTTTTTATTTTTTTTTAAATGCATGTGTGGGTGGAATTGTTTTCTGTGCATTCGTAGTCTTAAGCTGTCACTTTAAAAAGATGATGTCACTATCCAAGCTGGCATTGCCTATGGAGGTCGTGTTTAGATTTAGAAGTACTTTCATAGAACACTTATTGAGAATTTCACATTTCAATCACAGGCAATAATTTAAGTACTTTTACCTTTTTCAAAAATGGTGCCACTTATCCATGAGTATACAGTACTGTATATAATTTATAAAATGTATACCATTAAGGAAATCACTTTCTTGGAAAATTATTATTGTTCCTTGCCAACAATTGGAAAATAAGACTTCCCTCTTGGGAAATTACTTCAATCAAAATATTGATATTGCTTTACTTTGAGTTGTTTCCAATAATTGTGGTGACCATATTTTTCATAATTATATAGTAGTTTCATGAAACAACCAAAGTCACAAAAACATTGCCCTTCTACCTTTGAAGCATGTATTTAATTTCTTCAATGATTTTTTTTCTTTTGAGTCAGTGACAACAAATATGTATTCTGCTTTTCTTTTTGTCCTTCGAAATATGCTGCCTCATTTGAATCATAAGGACGTCGAGCTTTACTAGTAGTGGGCGCTAAATTGCATTTTCACTCAAGCAGTTTGTGCGTTGTTTGTAGATGTGTTAAGCTTGATCTACTAACATTGTAAACTTACTAGTTAAAGTTACTATCAATCCGATAATTTTGGGGAAGTCGGCAACCCTATAAAAGCCATGTATTCTGTTTTGTTTTTTTGTGTGTCTTGTGTCTAGTACACTATGCGGCATTTGGACGTATGTGCCCATCCTTTGCATTTAAATCTTAAGACAGCACAACTGAAAGCTGCTTTGGGAAAGGCTAGCACCAACAGTCGTGCGCTGAAATGTTGAGTTGAAAGTAGTTTTCTCATTGGTCATATGGCATGATTCCTTCTTATGACTGGCTCCAACTCAGCCCTTAGATTATTCAGACGTGGTATTTCAGTCCTAAAATCAGACATCACATTCCGTCTCAGGTTTGATAAACATAGATAAACAAACACTTTCTGAATTAATCTATTGGCATAAACTTCTCCCAAAACATGCAAATGAATAAGTTGGAGGTGTGCAACTTACTCTCCGCCGGAAAAGAAAATTAAATGAATATTTCTTGTTAAATTATAGAGGCATTTTTCACCTGTAGCAAACTAATTCTCTCGGCTCACTCGTCACGCAACTGTCAGCATCACTTTGCTGTAACAGTTTTCTCCCCCCTCAGCATCCAAAAGAGCATGTCACCGCCAACCTGTGAGTCACGCACAAGCATATGGTCATTGACATTTTATGAAAAGAACATTGTTATGATCATATTAATTTGTTATGGATGCAGTGTTTGTTGTTTTTGATGTTTGTCATTGCTATTTATATTTCATGCTGCTCCATCAAACCGTAAAAGAGTCCTAGTTGTGAATGTAACTTTCACAGACAATGGCAATGGACAATTCTGAGCTTATGTGACACTTTCGTCACAAGGTCTTACTCGGTGAAAAAAAGCTCTCTGCTCACTGGAAGCGTTGGACTTTGGATCGTTGAAATTTGATTTGTGAGGTATAGTTTGATTTCAAAATTTTATGAAATACCATCTGACTACTTAGCAATCTGCCTATAGAGGCAAAAATGCAATATGAACTGAAATTGGACGTAATTGGTCTAACATTTGATGAATGTCCTTACAAACAGCCAAAAAAACACTTTTACATTACAGTATTACATTATTAAAAATGAAAGAATCCAAACTGTGTATAATACTATTTAGTTCTTATGTCATCTGAATATTGTATGTTATGCTGATAATATAAATAAAAAAAAGTTCCATAGAAAACTAAAATGTGCGACAAGCAAGCTAAAACATCGAAAGCCGATCATATGGCGCATTAGCTGGCTGGTTCTTTGTGACAGCTAAGGCTGTTTGAAAGTGCTGTTTAAATAAAGATGACTTGACTTGACTTGACCTTGGGTTGAGTTAGCCTGGCTAACCAGTCTACACTCTTTTGTTATTCTATACACAGAATAGGACATTTGCATCGATAATTTCAGTGATTTGGATGATTGGAGTGATGTTTCACCAGTTTTGATTTAGTTAACCCTTATGTTTGCCCTGTTGCTTGGAAAAATTGGTAAATGTCACTTTGAGGAGAGTGGAGTGGGCTTTACACCATTTATGTGGATAATGATGCACGCTAGTTGGCACCTAAAATATGTATGAAACAATATGTTTGATTTTATCACACTCAAAAACATTTCTTACCACTTAGGAAGTGCTCACGACAAAGCCCTGTGATTTTGGTTAGCCTTCGATTCCACTCTTTCACTACTTTTACACATTTTCTCCGACGTTCAGGCTCCATTGAATACTAATTTAGTTTCCATCATGTTATGGTTGGAACATCCAACCGCACAACTTTTAGGCATGATTCCTAAGAGCTTAGTATACAAATCACAGGCAAAAGTGATACAATACGCCGTTTGTATTGAGTAAAGGGCGTAGCATTGCGAAAATATCTGAGATGGTCGGAATTGTCCATAAATTGATTCAGATTCTGAGAATGGTGTTTCAAAAAGCCTGTCAATATGAATGAATAATAATAATAAAAAGAGAATTATATAAAATGAGGCTACAAAATCAATTGATTATTCAGGACATTCTCACCACTCTGGAATGTTGTAGTAAGGTATGTTGTATCTGCTGAATGCGCTCGTTCTGCTAAAAAAAATAAAATAAACTGAAAGCTTTCTTATGCCTCCACATTCCTAAATGTTTAAACCATGAAAACATATATGCTAAAGCCTCCGGTGGCTGGAATATATCTCAGCAGGTCATCGCTGACTAGCTGAGATGAGCTATCCACCAGCTAGCTCACAAACCAGCAAGCTCCCGGAAGCGAATCGGAGCTGACGTGAGTGGACGGGCTGCGGGCTGGTCTGTTGTGTCATCTCCTCCCACTTGGCACTGTATTGGTTTGTAGGTCCACATAACAGAGACACTTCAGAGTAAATGGCACACGTCATTCAGCCTGTGACTCACACTACATGAGAAACTTGAGCACACACATACTGAGCTGCAATATGTTTAGTACGTACAGTAAATGCATGCAACTGGTGCACAGGAATATTTTCAGTATGCGTGTGCACCTGCGCACCGCTTATATGCACCCCTCTCCATATGGGTCCTGTCATGGATAACAAATCAGGCTTTAGTCCGTCTTTAGCCCAGTCAGCTGGGGTAGGCGCCAGCAGACACGCTACCCTGAAGGATAAGTAGTGTAAAAATTAGATGGGTGAATCTGATGTCTCAATTTAGTCAATTGTTTTTTCTGCCTTCATCCAATGTTCTTATTTTGTTCAATTCTCACCTCATTTAGTTAATTTTTTCACTCATTTGTTGTTTACACGTTTCCCACACAGACCCTGTTTAAACAGTTTTTCTTCAGCCCAACCTTCCAGCCACATCACTCTTGCTCCCGCCCACTCTATAGATTAGCCCTGCACGCTAGTGGAGAAATGAGGCTAGGCTGGATCAAGCATTAATCAGCTGTTGTTTTAGAAGACACAAGGGAGGGTCTACACTCTTTTTCATGCCTTCAGACTGCTATACTACCAAATGTAAATGTGAATAGAACTCTTATTTTTGACGTTGATGTCCAGGCCAAGGCTGGCATGTGGCCACAATGAAGGAAACGGGTTCTCACCAGTCAATGTATTTTTTACTTTTTTTTCTCTTTTCTTTTTTCTGGAGAGCTCAGGATTGTTCATTCGGCAATTTTACCGATTTGACATGTCAACATCATTGCTCTCTCTCCCTTTTTTTATTTTTTTTTTTTACTTTTAATTTTTGGGGAAGATAAACCTTAGAGACATTCAGTAATCCCGAGTGCCATCTAGCGGTAAACTAATAATTCATTAATTAAAACAACTGACTGTTTATGTCAATTAGTATGCAAAAAAAAAAAAATGCGCATAAACATTTTTTCTTTATAGGTCGAGTAATCACTAATTATATCACATGGGTGTAGTCTCAACTTACTAGAGCTGCCATGTTTCACCACCATCTTCCTGCCACTTATGCCCAAAGGAGAACTTTGCGAATGTAGTTAGCCCAGGTGGTGCTTGCATCGAGTGTCGGACCTAATGGGTCAACTGCAGCTTACCTTCCACCAGCTAGAGCCTGCAGGTGGTTGTCACTAACTCCTGTGATTTGGCCCGTCGCTTGTCACTTTCTGCTTTGCACTCGCAAGCCTTTACTAGCTCTTTTTTTTAACTAGCTCCTCCCGCTAGCCGCTCTTATTAGCCACTCCAGCATATGGCTCCGACTAGCTCCCGCTAGCTGCTCTCGCAAGCCGCTTCACATCGGTGGCCATCGCTCGCCAAGATGCTC
The DNA here is from genome assembly GCF_051991255.1 of Vanacampus margaritifer. Lineage (NCBI taxonomy): Eukaryota > Metazoa > Chordata > Actinopteri > Syngnathiformes > Syngnathidae > Vanacampus > Vanacampus margaritifer. Next base: position 19,133,403 of record NC_135439.1, on the reverse strand, counting down.
GTTTGCTTATGCAAAATATGAATTTGTGGTAGGCTTGCAAAATGTGGTCTCTCTGAGTCACCATAGTGCGCATGCTCCTGCGCGCTTCTAATGTTATTCTTTGACAACTAGATGGCGCTATGGACTATACTGGGTCTTTAAGAAGTGTTGAGACATTATGATGTACATAAAGTGCTTGTTAATTCAGTGTCACGCTTATAATTGTGTTTGTATAGCACAGACAGTAGAAAACAGCATTGTCACCAAAAATGTGCTAAATTTATAAATACAAGCTGGCCATTATTTTTATTCAGAAAATAGCCTGTATCATGTGATAAATTCCCATTTGTACCATTATAATTGGACATAAATCTTGGTGTGGCTCACCATTTCCTCCATGGTGAGACTAAGTGCCTCGCTGTGTGCAGACAGGCGTCTTTGAAGAGTTAGAGCTGAGTCGTTGTTCCTGTATCAGCACAGGGAGTTGAGCAGACTCTCTCCATAAAGGGTGTGAAAAGTTACCATTAGTGTCAGACTGTGTGGGCCAAATTCAAGAAAGGAGGAGGAAATGTGTGTGTGTGTGTGTGTGTGTGTGTGTGTGTGTGTGTGTGTGTGTGTGTGTGTGTGTGTTTATGGAGGAAATAAAGGCAGAAACTCAGTAGAGAATGGTGATGTTTGAAGAAGATCGAATGTGTTGGTGTCACAGCTTGTGCCACAGATTGTGCCAAGCTTGTGAACAACATCATCATAAAAGGTGTTGCTGAAGTGGTCGAGGGCCTCGAATGCTCCGAATTGTCACGAGATCTTGCGTCCAATGAGGCTTAGCTCTTTGTCTCACCTTTCTCCCCCGTGGCAATGTCACTTCAATAACGCCCAGTGGTTCAGTTAACTGAAGCCTTCCCTGTTTTCATGCATGTTTAATGCCTCCACTACAATCACCACAGATGGATCTCACTGCACCACGTGTCAACTTTTTGCATGTTGTCCGCAACGTACAAATGGCCTCACGCCTCCAACATATCAGGAGCTTTGAAGAATGTTTTTGCATGCTGAATATTTGACATCACCCAGCAGTGCAGGCAGATTGTGGGATGTTTTCTCCTTTCCTGTTACCTTCTTTAGATGCCTCATATATTTGCGGCCTTAGGGGCAATGTTGGCATGCAGTAGAATTAGATAGTGTTTAGCCTGTGGCTAAAATGTAGATACTTATCCCAGAGTGTGTATCCCAGAACATACACATACACACCCTGTATTTTGCCCCAGTGGGAGTACTAATCCCTCTGCTCTCTGATCTTGGTGTCCCACTGGAGGCGGCTCATTTGATGCCTGATGGACAGAGACTGGCCTGGTTGATGCACACGGTGTCCTTGACTGAAGCACAGCTGTAGACCTAGGCCAAGCTCCATGCTGATCCAGAGAGTCACCTAATAGAATTCGATGTCTTACATCCCTTTTATTCAAACTCTTCATGGTGCCTCCGTTTGGCCACTGAGCAAGGGTAGAAAAATAGGAGGGCATGTGTGACGCAGCATGCTGAAGAATCCTTCACACCTCAACTGGAGCCATGTTAACTAGCTCATATTTATTATGGCAAACATCTGCCTGGTTTCTATAATGAACAATTGATACAAGCTTGTTTTGGGCACTTTATATGTGTTAAAGCATCAAGTCGCAAATATGTCAAGGTATGTAGATAATGAGGAAATTTTCATTTTTGAAACATAACCGTTATAAATACATGTTCTTGGATGGAGAGGAAAATGTTGCTGCTGTCCTAAAGGCCTTGCTAGTTGAGAGAGATAGTTTTTAAACAGCTAAACATTCATAAACAAAAGGTATGCAATGAAGTTGTCTATTCATATTATGAAACGGCTACAAGAAACAGAAGATACAATCAATATCCACTTCATACACATGAATTATTACAAACACCAACAAAGTTAGACTGTGGTAACAATCAGCGATTAGCATAAGCGCACCGGTGGTAAGCATTAGCGATTAGCATTTTTTAAATCAACAAAACTTCATCTACATTTCAGCTCACTTATACATGTTGCATGCTTAATTACTTACAGGTGATTCTTGAACAAGAACGAACCATAAGATAAAGATAGAGCGAAGTTGTCTGCTCATTTCCATGAGATCGATTAACTTAGGGTGACCAGAAGTTTCAGTTTACCCGTGACAGTCCTAGGTTTTGAGCATTGTGTCCCAAGTCCCAGCAAATTTCGCCAGCCCCATTGTTTTGTCCCACTTTTACGCAGGACCCATGCGGCGTCCTAGTTTTTAGCCAAATGTTTAGGCCATGTATATGTCAATCGCACAGTTATGAAAGTAATTCATACAATAAACCAATCAAAAAGGAATTCATTTATTATATTCCTTCCTATTTGCCTTCACATTCACATTTGCGTTCTCATCTGCTAGCAGGCATGTTTTCGTCAAACCGGATCTATAACTACTTCCTGCTTCTGTGTCTAAGAATCATGGGCAGTATAGTCCTAGTAGTCTAACGGTCATGCAGTCCGCAGTGCAAGCTGACCTTTTCTAGCATTGTTTTTCCAATGTTACAATGCGGGACTGACATGAGGGAAACACCGCAGTCAGCTTCAAATAGCTGCCGTGACCGAGTAATAAAGGTGGGACAATGATGAGTGCATTGACTTGTTTAGCGCTGTTTAACTGTCAACCATGAGAGCATTTAGCATTAGCTATAGTTATAATATAACCACCGGTCACCAGATTGACTCGCGATTAAATATGTTATAAATAGATCCTTGTGAAAATTTATTGTAGCCTATATTTGATTTTCAGCAAAATTGTAGAGTCTCATTAATTTTTGCAATCTGGTCACCCTTGATGCACTTCCTGATTCTGACTATTTATTTTACTACTATTTTTACACACACACAAGCAACATAGACCACGAGGTAGTGCGCCAACAAAATTCACAAAAGAGAGTATGAAATGATGCATACTTAAAGAGCCCTGATTCAGCACAACACACTGAAAAGGAAATTACCATCTAATGCCCTCTACATTTAATCACAAACAGTCCTGATGACAATCTACTGATACTTAATTCTCTGCCTGACTGGTATCTCAAATGAAAACCAAAAAGAATGGGGAAAAGAACGTGAATCAGCTCAAAGTGTTGACTTTCTTGAATTTGCCTCTATAAAGACAGGCATACTTCATCTGTATCAATTCAAAAGCATTTCGATTTCGAACAGATTTTTTTCTTTTTTTTTCCCCCTAGTGTAAGTTTTGTACTTATTCATCAACCCAAGCCTGACATGCTGCATGATTTCATACTTTTTATTGGCTGCTTTAATATTCTGTATCTTTTAAAGGCTAATTTGAGATGTTCTATTGCTCAGTTGCATTTTAAGATTGTAAGCTCTCTAAAAAGAAGTATTTTTCACCGATTAAAGTTCATGATTATATTCATAATGAACAAACAGGCATGAAAATAAAGTAGAAATGCACAAATCTAAGCTTTTAATGTGAAATGAAAAGATAGACCTTGAAACAATTAATACTGAACATCACGATAATAATCACATAAATAACTCCACTTTAAACGTTTGTTTTTGTGGATTTTCAAATCAAATCAATGGACTTGTTTGGAACTAACTCAAAAATATGCACCATTCTTCTTCCCAAACTTTTATTTTATTTTGCTAAGCTGGTTAGCCCCACACTCGCACCTGCAGTTTCACCTTTGCTTGACACGTTAAGCTGCTGCTGAAACAGGTGGCACGCAGGCTCTCTGCAGAAGGACACCTTTGCATGCTCATAAATAACCATGATGAATGTTGGGGCTGTGTAGTACACATGGGGGTCACCTCGGCACAAGTAGGGTTGTCTTTGGCAGAGTGGGTGGGTGGATCCTCCCACGAACTTTGCAGGAGTGGCCCCGCTCAACAATATTCAAGCATGAGACAACTGATTAATATTTAGTACGAAGCACACTGCACATTAGTTTCCCCCCAGGCTCTATTTTCCTTTCTTCATCTCATACCTGCGATGCGACAGGTGTCTTTTCAGCCTCGGATGTGATAAATGAAAGGTTGTTTGAGCAGAAAATAAAATGCACCCTGTGGGGCAACAAATAAAAACAGACCTCCAAGACATCTTGAACCGGAATACTCAAAGAACAAAAGTTACACCCTTGAGACCGAATCTGCTCAACCATCTAATAATGCAACTCCTCTATATTTCTCACACATTGACATAGGTGTTACAGACAGTAATTGGACAAAAAAAGGACTGCTGTAAATTAAATCTACTGGAGGTAAAAATAGAAGAAAATGCGCTATTACCCTCACACCCTTTGCAACAGTAGCAGCTTTTACGGTTTTGGGAATTTGTGTGTATGAGGGAATTCCATCCATGTATCAAGATACGTCTTTTTTCTGTTGTAGTTCATCTCAAATGTGCTCGATGAGGTTCAGGTCAAGGCTCACAAGATCTTACACACCAGACACAGAAGGGGTCTTCACTGATTGATATGCATATAGGTACAAAGTAAATTCTGTAGAGTATATTTGACTCAAGAGTGGAACCAAATAGATTCCGTTTTAAAATAATAATAACACTTGGAAGAGAGTAAAATAAATCATTCTGGGGAAAAAAGTCACTCAAGGGTTGAGGAACAAACTCACAGCCTTCCGTTTCGGAGACAGCCAATCTACTCCTGCTGTGTGTTAGTATATCGCTCATGTCAGCTGGAATCTTCGTAACATCGTTACGCAAAAGGAAAATAGTTATACAATTCAAAATATTAAATTTTGATCATTTCAGAGGTTTGCTTAAGATAGCAGTCCACATGAATTTTGGTGAAGGTTCTGACATCAGGCATAATTTCCAACTGTCCCGTCTGGTTGTCTTGGTCATAGGGAATAAATAAATAACAACTTAAGACACCTTTGCCATTTTTAACTGGCGGGAGTCCAGAAGTGTAAAATCCTGGTCCAGAAAGTAAACAGGTGCTCCTAATCAACTGGCTCAAGTGGATTGTTTACCTCCCGTTTGAGTAGAAGCACCTGAGGCACGTTTTTTACTTTCTGGACCTGGGTTTCACACCTCTGGGATTTTGTCAGCGTTTTAACAGCCACACACCTTTAATGAGGTGTCAAGCTATGTCCATATCCTTGCTCTCTAAAATATGAATGGTTTGGCACCTGTGTTTCGCTCATTCACTGCCGTTGACGACTGCAGAAGTCAAAAATTCATTTGAACAGTGAAGGAGTAGTTAAATAACACATTTGCCATTTCTCAATATCAAGAGCAAAGAGTACGTTCTTGTGACGCAACGAGTAGGGTCTTGTTAAACCCGGTCTCAATAAAATACTTCCCAAGCGCGCATATCTCGCTGGTATATTTCCGTAATTTATCGCAGTTATATAATGTAACTAGATTTTAATGAATTTGTGCTACTATTTCTATGTTTCAAAATGTACTTATGTCTTTGTGATTTCGTGAGACGGCATAAATGGCGGCATGTAAATTACTGTTCCAATCGAAAGTATGCATTAGACAAGACCAAAAAGAATTCCCAGATGTCGTTCCTTTTTGCTAGCTACCAAGGATGCATCGGTTGTTGCTTGGTGAAGGCTTGGCTGGGAAAATATCCCAACATGCATTTCGTACTTCAAGGAACGAATGGCAGCAGGGGAGCATCACGTTTGTTCTTCTTTCTTCTTTCATTTCCGGCAAACTAGGCACGGCATGTGCATTGCTGCCCCCCACCAGCATCACGTTTGTAAGTATTCGCCTCTTTTATGAGCGTAAATAATACTAAATAATTTAACGTGTAAAATACAAATTTATTAAATCTCGCCCTTTTTTTGTTTAACAACTTCAATTTACAATATTATATATTAATATATTATAAATATGATTTACTATATGCACACACATTCAAATATATATTTTTTTATAGATGTACTGTACCACAATTTTAAGAGAATCGCAACAAAACCTACAACTCACATCGGTGTCTTTCCAGAACCTTGTTTTTTTTCCAATACAATCCTAAATTGGATAAATCCCATGTATAATTTCAAATGAGACTTTTTTAATGTATTACTCGTAATTATATAACATCTAACCACGTGCTACACAGCTACGGCAGTGCGTCAGAACCAGGAAACTCAGAGTAAGAACAACATCTGGGTATTCTGTCCGTTCTTTGCTTGATCCTTATGGCTTTTTGCGTATTTTCATTTGGAACAGTACTTGGGCCGCGACTAATGACGTTTCACGAGATCACAAGGACGTAAGTACGGACAAGAACGCATATTGAGAAACGGCCTTTAGCTCCTGTTAAAGAAGCATTGTGGAATTGGTCACTATTTTTACTCGCGACTGCCACCTCTGGCCTAAACTGTAACTGTAGCCTCTATGTAAAGCTTGTGCGGGGCGAACACTCCACACTGAAGGGAAGATACAAGCTAAGGGTGTTGTTATGGTGTGGCTGGAGGGACAGACAACACAAACCCACCCGCCCTCTCCCGAGACACTTATTATGGAGCACAGTGCTCATATTGCATCACATTACAGCCTGGATCTCACAATCAGCTATATTAGTTGGCGGTTTATATTTCATTGCAGGCATGGTGTGTGAGTATTTGCCTTGTGGGTTAATTCAAACGCAGGTGCCTAAATAGTGTTACGAAACAGATACAGGGAAATCCTGTCATAAAAACAAGGCTGCAGGTTGTTCACATCTGGCTTAAGATGAAGGGAAACGAAAATCGGGCAGTCATTTTGTATTAGCTGCAGTCCAATATAACCACTCACAGAGCCGCAACCATTATGCTTTGAGGAAAATTACATAATATTAAATTTATTTTCCAGCAAGGTCGAGCTGTAGACTATTACAATGACAAATCATCAGCATCATACATCTTGCATCGCTAATTACTACCAAATGACTTACATCTCTGTTCATGTCCATAACAAAGCTTCCCCCTTCCCCAAGCAGCGTGTTCAGTACTATGTAACAAGGACGCTAAAAACTCTGAGGACTACAGTTCTGTCACTTGCTACATCCACACACACTTTCACTTGGTAGAACAGAATGACCTGGTTCTGCCAAAAGCCTTCCGTCTTCTTCCCCACTGCCTGCGCTCAGAGGTGCACACACTTTCTCTCACACACTGGGCTATGTTGAGTTCAGACTTTCAGCGAGCACACTCCCTCTGCGGGCCTGTTAAGTGATTAGCTCGCACAGTTCATACATTCAAACTGCCTGCAAGTTTCATTCCACCTATAGTGCTGCATCCGGCTCTGATGAGCAAGCGATTCGCTCCAGAGTGCAGCAGTGGCCCTCATAAATTAAAATGGGGTATTTTCAGGACACCTGCTGTAAATGGGCTGACAGCTGGTAGGACTGGAAAGTGTTTGACAAAGCATATTCGGATTGTCAGGCAAATTTATGATAATGATGTGTCAAAACAGCATAAGTACAGTGCCGTCGAAAAGTGTAAGGAACTCTATTTTATCTTGTGTTTTACCAGCTCAATAATAACCACTTAGGACAGAGGTTTCCAAACTGTGGCCCGGGGACCAAATTTGTGGCCCGCCATCTACTATTTTAATTTGCAATTAAACAAGTGACAACAGTAAAGTAATTAACAGCTTTAAAAATGGTCGTCTTATGAGAGATTGTTCTTGTTTTGGTTCTGAATGTAGAGATGGGATTCAAATGTGATTCAGTGCAGGGGCAGATATTTTCGAGGTGGGGGCTGGGGGTACAGGGTTTTGATGACTAGCCTGGCAAGCCACACCCACTTTCTTGTGGGTCTGGAATTTCCACTGGGTCAAAATATGTAGGATGTCCTAAAATACGTAACTTCCTCTCTCTTGTAAAATCCTAAACCAGTGGTGTCAAACATATGGCCCGCGAACCGGTTTAGGCCCGCAAAGGGGTTTAATCCGGCCTGTGAGATGATTTTGTAAAGTAAAAAAAAAAGAATGTCGAACCAATTAATCAGACGGCCACAATCAATCCTCAGATGAGCAATGCAACTTGTACACGCAATAGTAGCTGTTTAGGTAGCAGTTTTCTAGCCTAATATATAACCAATATGCAATTTCTTATTGACTGATTTTAGTGTGCTTGGTGAAGTAAAAAATAATAATTCAAAGTGGCCCCTATCCTTCAATTTTTCTGGATGTGGCCCTCGGAGGATAAGTTTGAACACCCCTAACTTAGGACAAATGCTTAACAAAATGTAGAATCTTGTATTTGGTCATTTGTTATCAGGCTATTTCCAGGTTCATAGGTAATGCCAATTATATATATGCCTTATGGTAGCGAACATTTCCACTAATAGAAGAGAATTTCCAATGCATGGTGAAAATAATTCCACCCTCTCACCTAATGTTGTTTGTTGGACCTATTGTGAACAATATTCTGGTGGCTCACTGGAGTAAAACAAAGTTCCGATATGGAGTACCAACTAGTTAGTACTTTTTAACATTTTCACCTTGCCATTGTTGCCTTGTAAACAGTTTTTACAGTACATTACGTTCATAAACCGAATTAGATTAGGCTCCTTCTATATGCTTACCGTTTCTGCCCATCCTTGTTGGGTATATCAAACTGAAAATGAATGATGCATGATTGTAGAAACATTTGTCATTGCAGCTCAAAAACTGTGGCCTTACATCCCCACAGTCAGACGGGAGCAAAAGTGAAAGACAAATGTTGCGTGACGGAAGACTGTCAGTAAAAGGCAACAGTGTCAGATATTCAGAGAAATCTCAACAGTGTCTGCTTCTCGCTGACTCTACAATTACTGACAGCGAACCAATCAATACGAAGACACCATAAAATTATATAAATATCACTGCGTCTGCATGGGGACAGCCGCCAGTGCCCAAAACCCAAAGGAGATCAAGGTGCAAAATTATACCCTTGAGTACGATATGTATTTTGAATGTACTTTCTCAAATGTAAACATGAAGTAAATGATCTAAATGTAAACATTGTAGAACAGTGTAAAACAGTCATTGTGATCCATTTTGGATCAATAAACTGATTTGGTGTGCCTCTCAGTGTGCACTTAAGATCACCTACAACAAGGATGATGTTGAGAGTGTGGCAGACTGGGCTTTACACAGAGATTACACAAAGTTGCTGCATCCAAAGATTCACCATTTAATCAACTTTTACACAGAACCCAGCCAACAAATTGCGGCAGTTGACTGACGGTAACAATTACTGTCAACAAAAACATGAGAAATTAGTCCTGATTGTGATCTCTGCATTTCTTGACACGCAACTGTCAATCTCCCCTCTGTTGCGGATCTGACCCCAAAGGTGTCCATTTGCATAGATGATGTTGTCCTTGCATTCTTGTTTATACAGAACAGTAGTTTGGCTAAAAACACACAATTTTAACAAAACATAATGGGGTACATGAAATAAAGAGTGACAATAGAAGGTATCCAGCATTTTGTGGTGTTCCTTTTTTTGGCATGTGCCTGTTTACTACATGAAAAGGCCAGCTTTGTTTAAAAAAGAAAAGGCCCCTTTTTTTGATCCATTCTATTATCTGGTTGCCTCTCAGAGAAGTTTTTAGAGTATCTCTCCAAGTGCACATTTTATGATGAACAGGACTCATCTTTTCACCTCTTTCCCTCACTATGTGATCTATTTTTATCTCCTCGCAAGCTCTCCGCCACGCTTGCTAATCTTTATGCTTTCCCCTTTCTTTTCTTTCTCCCCTCAACCATTTGATCGTCTTTTTGTATCTCTTACTTGATCCTCCCTGTCATTTGATGTATTCTATTCTTCCTTTGACATTTTGTGCAGGCAAGATCAGTGTCTTGCGTTCACAACTGTAAACTGTATCTGTCAGCGTCATCTAAGGCAACAAGCATTTGGCAATCATTTATGCAATGGTAGTTGCTCAATTTGCTTCTCGCTCTTTGTTTTGAATTGATATAAATATCAAATATGTTACTTACTACATGTTGCTTTAGTAACTGGACAAAAACAAACTGTTACATGTTGTGTCAGTTCAGTGTGGCAGTTCAATTTTGCTCGTAAATAGTACAACAAAAAAGAACATCATTGCGGCTCTCATTTTCAATGAGTAGCCTACGTGATGCTCAAACATACTGTATTTCGGACCCGGGTCCTCAGTAGGGACTTAAGTGACCTAATCTACACCACCACTACTACGTCACAATTTTACAAAATGATAGACAAAAATAAAATCCTTTTCCAGTTTCAAAGAATCCAGCCAGCAACGACGTTGGCTGACTTTTTTTTTTTCCCTTCTTGAAAGTCCGCATTTAAAATTCATTTTTAATCATATCTGACATTTGTCCTCTTCTCACACCCATTGATCACATTGCAGGACTATTTTGCCTCAACCAATTCAAGGTGTGCGCATTGCTAACATAAATGTCATTTCCTAGCCTATCTACACTGATGGATCTTTCTCGCCCTTTGAACAAACTAAAGGTTACACAGTGCCCCGTGGATGCTTCATTTTTTTCTCACTGGAGCCTTTGGTGGAAAATGTGGACATTCTTGCCTTATGGTAAATGTTTGTCGCAAGCTCTTTTTATGATGATGTATTTAATGTATTTGCAAAACAATCTACAACGTTTTGCAAATGTCCGCCTGTGTATTTATATGATCTCGCTTACACAAAATGCAACTAAATCTTTGTCATTCATTGAAATGTGGTGATGTAGTTTCATGTATTCCATCTAGAATGGAAACTCCTTTAGATCTTAAATGACTTTGCTCCTTCTGTCTCTTCTGTTTTAGCTGCCGCACACACATTGTTGAGTGTGTGCAAACAAACTCAAGTCTCCTTTTCTCTATTATTAAATGTACATCCCTGGCTTGTCTTTCTTTATGAATGTTTTTACTTCATTCTCGAGTGTTTCACTTCTTCTTTTCAATATGTTAATTTTTAGCCTGAAAAGATAGCTTTTAGAGAACAGCAGGCCTGATACAACAGCAAGTGCAGGCATTATCCGTCTCAATCTTTTTTCTGCCAAAACTTCCGCTCATGAGATGGTAGAAAGATGAATATTTAATGAGCACATATAGCCATCGAAGCAGAGCGAGCAGCAGAACTGCTGAAGTAAATTTCAATATTCCTGGATCACTGTTCTGTGTCCTGTTCCTATCATATATTCATCATCTTCCTGTTCTTCGGGTTATTTTTTATCAATGATTAACCACAGGAGCAGTAAATGAGCAATGGCAAATCTTGCATTTATATAAAAACACATAACACAAAAGATGTTCCTTTTGTTTAGATAAGCCAGAAATTGATAAATTCTTCCTATTTTCTCACAATGTCTGGCTTAAGGCAGGAGCGAATGGAGCAAGTTTGAAGGGTTGACAGTGAGTCAGAGCAAGGCGAGACGAGTATAAAGGAAGGGTGGATAAAGTTGAGGCAGCTGCACTGACAGCACTCTCCTGCAGTCTGACAAAGCTTTGTTGCAAATACAGGCTTTCGCCCAGCGCTCCCATGTTGCCCAACGCGAATTACCGTAAAATCCTGCATTTACATTTTCAAGGGGAGGAACTCTCTCATGATGACGGATGGCCCTCGCAATCACAAAACATCACCATCAGACATGTCTTGTGAGCTCCCAGCTTGATACAATGATGCCCGCTGCAGTCTGCGCTATATAACGATACAAATAATGTCACACAAGGGCTGAACAATTATGGAAATAATAATAATCCCAGTGATTTTGATTCAGATTGAACTCACAATTCATCCTTCCAGCCATTATCTACTGCTTATCCGGGATCGGGTCGGTAGCAGGGAAGCCTAGATTTCCCTCTCCCCAGCCACTTCAACCAGCTCCTCCGAAGGGATCCCAAAGCGTTCCCAGGCCAGTCGAGAGACATAGTCTCTCCAGCATGTCCTGGGTCGTCCCCGGGGCCTCCCGCCGGTGGGACATGCCCGGAACACCTCTCCAGGGAGGCATCCAGTAGGCATCCAAACCAGATGCCCGAGCCACCTCAACTGGTTCCTCTCAACGCGGAGGAGTAGCGACTAGACACTGAGTCCCTCCCGGAATACCGAGCTTCTCACCCTATCTCTAAGGGAGAACCCGGACACCCTGCGGAGGAAACTCATATCGGCCACTTGTATCCGGGATCTTGTTCTTTCGGTCACGACCCACAGCTCGTGACCATAGGTGAGGGTAGGAACATAGATCAACCGGTAAATCGAGAGCTTTGCCTTTTGGCTCAGCTCCTTCTTCACCACAACGGACCGATACAGAGTCCGCATCACTGCAGGCTCTTTTACGACTTAGGACCATGGCCTTGGATTTGGAGGTGCTGATTTTCATCCCAACCGCTTCACATTCGGCTGCGAACCGCTCCAGCGAGAGTTGGAGATCATGGCTTGAAGAAGCCAACAGCATCACATCATCTGCAAAAAGCAGAGATGCAATGTTGAGGCCACCAAACCGGACCCCCTCAACGCCTCGGCTGCGCCTAGAAATTCTGTCCATAAAAGTTATGAACAGAATCGGTGACAAAGGGCAACCATGGCAGAGTCCAAACCTTCACTGGAAACGAATTTGACTTACTGCCAGCAATGCGGACCAAACTCTCATATCGGTCGTACAGGGACAAAACAGCCCGTATCAGGGGGCTCGGTATCCCGTACTCCCAAAGCACCCCCCGAGGGACACGGTCAAACACCTTCCCCAAGTCCACAAAGCACATGTGGACTGGTTGGGCGAACTCTCATGCACCCTCGAGGATCCTGCCGAGGGTGTAGAGCTGGTCCACTGTTCACGGCGGGGACGAAAACCACACTGCTCCTCCTGAATCCGAGATTCGACGGACCCTCCTCTTCAGCACCCCTGAATAGACCATACCAGGGAGGCTGAGGAGTGTGATCCCTCTATAGTTGGAACTCACCCTCCGGTCCCCTTCCTAAAAAGGGGGACCACCACCCCGGTCTGTCAATCCAGAGGCACTGTTCCCGATGTCCACGCAATGTTGTAGAGGCGTGTCAACCACGACAGCCACACAACATCTAGAGCCTTTAGGAACTCCGGGCGGATCTCATCCACCCCCGGGGCCTTGTCACCCAGGAGCTCACAATCAATAAAACAAATATTGGTCGGCTTCAAAACTATGTATTTATTCAACTACTCAAAACTATCATCGTAGTCTCATACAGAATGACCTTGTGAATATAATGTCAAATTCAAGCCTCACGCATTTTCATTTTGCTACACCCACATCTTTCATGCCTTGCAAATTTGCACACATTCAAACCTTATCTCTGTATCATATTAATGTATCTTATGTTATTGTTGTTGTTGTTTTTTTTTTTTTTTTTTATGTCTTGGGACTTACTGGGCTAACCTGGGACTCGGGTGTCATATTTTGTGCCATATGCGGTAAAAGGTCTTTCGACTGCTGTATCATTGAATCTTGAGGAAAGTATAATTCCTTGAATCCTTGAAAATTAAACTTTAATTATAACTTGAGAGGAAAACGAGAAAGCAGATTGCGGGGGGGGGACAAAACTTCCACAGCTTTGGGAACATTCAAATGCATAACGCACTCGATTGTAATGTTTTAGAGATTAATAATGATGATAATAATAATTATTATTATTATACAATTCCTCTGCCAGGTATTTGTTTGGGTGTGTAAGCCCAGGGAATGGGTTTGATTTCTGTTACCTGGTGCTGTAAACCTCATTCTGTCACTCCCATTTTTCTTCTGCTTCGCCTGCCTTGCTACCATGCTGTCACTCCATCATGTCTACCTTTCTGTCTGTTGCCCACTCTCTTCCCCTCCATCTTCCTGCCTGCCGTCTCCCTCACAGACAGACTGTAGTTAAGAGAGAACATGAAAGATGAGCAAACACGCCGCCTGTCACTGGTCTCATTTTCGAGGCTGGTGTTCTTCAGCTTTCTCCCTTATCGCAACCGTCTCACCATCCACAATATCCTCCTTTCAATTCACGCTCCAGATTAAGCAATATTGTTTGTTTCCTTCATTCACTCAAATCAAAGAGTAATTGCATTTTTTCTGCTTTTTTGTCTGCTGTGGCGCTCTGAAAACTAGTGACTATGTTGGCAGAGATGGAATCACAGCATTACAGAGGGAAATAAATCAATCACCTTTTCTGTAATGACAGACATCTTGACATTTCCAGCATTTGATGCACTTATTTAAAACACTTTATCTTTGCAGCACAGTGGAGGAAAATGTCATGTCAATCCATTATTTGATATAAGATGAACTTTTATGAGATTTTTATCAACCAAGTCTTCTTACTCAGTTCTCTTTACAACATGACAACCAAAAAACAAACAAAAAATAAAATAATAATGATCAAGATGACTCTTTTTCATTTGTGACAACTGTAGATTTTTAGATGCAATTGATTTTGCTATGAATGTATTGCTTTAAAGAGAAATACTATAGTTATGATAAGAAAATAGTTTTTGGGCAGATGATCTACAGTACAAAGAGATTTAATACTGCAATGTCTAAAATCTGGCAAATTATTTGATTCTTGTATACTTAAAACTGAATTGAAGGCAGCACAGTTGTGTTAAACATGCATTAAATTATCAATTATCTATCTTTGCAAAGTCCTTTACTTATGGTAACCTGTCCCCATAAGACTCCACATAGCAATTTACTGAGCATAGGTGACTCGTCTATGCATACACAAAACTTTCAAAATTCCCCTATCAGCCTTCAGAGGTGGGTATTAACGAGTTAACGTTGTTTGAGCTCCAAAAGTTTTTTTTTTTTTGTTTTTTTTTGTATTTTATGACGTAAAGATGCTTGAACATCAGTTTATATTTTTGTCTGTCTGATGACATTGTATTTAAAAAATAAATCAGACTTCATGTTCAAGCAGTTACTCAGTACTTGAGTATTCTTTTCAACTAATACTTTTTTACTTGTGCTTGAGTAACATTATTTTTGAAGTAACGCTACTCTTACTTGAGTACAATTTTTGGCTACTCTACCTACCTTTGCTTAGAATACGTTGAAAGAAATTACGGTATTCGTGTATTAACAGTTTTCTTTTGTTATTAAATTGCTCTCTCATGCATCTTATTTCAAAATATTTTATATTATGTCCTTTTTATACCCAGCTGTGTTGTATGTTATACAAGGTAAAATGTCCCAAATATTGTGGCAGGTCTGGAATGATCTTCTGAGGTTCTATCTGCCTTATCATAAATGTTGATGGATATTGTACATCTTTATTGCATCTTTATTGAGGCTGTGCACTATAAAACATTTTATTAATGTATATTATTAACTAAAAAAGTGTCATTTTGAGAAAATATTGTACCCCACTTCCTCAGCTAGATAAAATTCTTAAAATCCTACGATTATTTTTGAATAAGTAGAGACACCCTGTAAACCCCAGCCTTTAAATGAACATTTCATTACCTACATCACCACACATCTACAAAACAGTATTGCGGTAGCCAGTGAGTTAGCAAGCTCTGTGCCCCTGCTTTGCTCCTCATTCTCCAGTTTGCTGGGCTTTCCCCACTGAGTTACTTAGCAATTGTGAGCTGAAGATTGCTGACAAAGCCAAAACGCTGTGCTCTTCAGGCTCAGGAATGGCTGGATCAATGCTGTGCCATCGCCATGGCCCCAAGGTGGTAAGGCTACCATCATCCTTCATACTGCACTGGATGTCCTCATCTGCCTCTCTGTCATCACTCTTGCCAACAGCAAGACTAAGATTTATGCACAGCAGACAGCTCAAGTCGAAGCATATGTTATGGGTTTGCAAACTAGCGTATGACACAAGTAGGGCTGTTGGCTGGCTAAGACAGACTAAGCATCAGAAACGTCCACAGTTTGCACACTTACAAAATGATACTGGCACCGATATGATGCCCAGCTGTGAGTTGGCAGCCAAATATAAGTGCAATTAGCTTGCAGTTGTAAATACAGATCTCTCTGTGTTGAAACATAGTCCCGCCTGCAGATTTTAATCCATTAGCTCTGCAACCATGAGCTATGGCCGTTTGGCATATTCCAACAAGTTTTTTGACAGTAACGACACAGTATTGCTATTTTATGATGAATGAAGTTGTCATTAGCACACAGTTGTTGACTGCACATAGTCACTGATCTTTATACATGACTGGATAGCTGGTAGCCCATACACACCCATGCAAGCTGTTGAAGCCATAAGGCGGCCATTTTACCCCCATATCTCGAGCAGAGTACTGTATATTCTATACGTATGCGTACAGATTCGACCAGGGGTAAGGAACCCTGGTCCTCGAGAGCCACTGTCGACCTGCCTGTCTTCCTTGTCTCCCTCCACCAACACAGCTGATTTGATGAACAGGATCATTATCAGGCTTCTACAGAGATTGCTGATGAGCTGATAATATGAGGCAGCTGTGTTGGACGAGGGAGACATGGAAAACAAGCGGGACAGCGGCTCTCAAGGACCAGGGTTCCCTAACCCTGCATTAGACATATACATTTGGCATCTTTTGTTGAATTAGAGTTATGATTCTTTAATAAAAAATATCAGTTTCATCAGTATCACTGATCAGTAAAAATCAGTTTC
Source organism: Vanacampus margaritifer (assembly GCF_051991255.1). NCBI lineage: Eukaryota > Metazoa > Chordata > Actinopteri > Syngnathiformes > Syngnathidae > Vanacampus > Vanacampus margaritifer. Next base: position 19,116,827 of record NC_135439.1, on the reverse strand, counting down.
CTCCTGTAAACATCATTAAGCATATAATTTATACATGTATTTAAGGCAGGTTGTAAAATGTCCTCTCGTTTATGTTTAACACATTTAAAACATCATAAATCATGCTGTTTCTACTAAGTACTGTCTCAAATGTTCTCCAATTTCGATACTGTAAATGTATAGGATCGCATGCCAGGAAACGTTTCTTGGGAGGATTAATCATTGGCGGCCTTGCGGCTTCAAAAGTCTTGGCTTATAAAAAAATAAAATAAAATAAAAATAAAAATAAAAACAACTACAAATAAAATAAAATAAAAAGTCTTGGCTTATCAGCTATCAAGTAATATATACAGATTACTAGATAGGACCTGCCTAATATCGGGACAAAACAATGTGATTGGCGACATCCGCCGTGACACGGTACCCAAGGCTCAAAAATCCAACTGTCCCGGTAAAAACAGAACATCTGGTCACCATAAACTACCAACGAACATACTGTTAACAGTATTTTGAAACACAACCTTTCACATTCTCGCCGTAATTGTAGAATTTACACCCGCTTTGCACAGAAATCAGAGAGACAAATCTTACACCATCAGTGACTTGAATTACTCTTTTACATTTCAAAGTAGAAAATAAAATCCCCGCATTGGACCTTTCTCAAGTTCAGCAATTAATTCTATCCCCATTCCTACTGTGATAACATATCGACTTAATCACCTTTTAACTGAAATGCCATGTTTCCTGATCGATTAATGACTGGTGGTCTCCAGTTATTTTATCGCAAGGTCGTGAGTGATGTATTATCAGTTAATGAGAAATAGGGAAATGTCTGGGTTGAAAGATGCAGGGTAGAGGTAAACACACGCGTGCATAGGCACACACCTTAGGAGACACTCTCATTTGACCTTTCCATTGAGTTTTTTTTCTGGCCCACAGTGAGTTGTCCAGTAGTGATAAGAATAATGGTTTCGCTGCATTGCCCATAGGAGACCAACCTCCCATTCCCTCTCATAGTTGAGCGGAAAGCTGCTCTCTCCTCTCCTATTGTGCCTCCTTCATCGATAGCAGGCAATGAGGTTCAGCTGTGCACTCTTATGGGAATGGTGTATGCCGGCTTGAAGGATCACAAGCGATCTCTCTGATAACTGGCAAAAGGAAACTCTAAGAAATAAATGGAAGGGCAAAGGCTGGACATCTGTTTACCGTTCATCCAAGAATTTCAACCTCACTCCTCCACCTCAAACATAAAACATCAGAAAAACTTAAATAATGTTCCTCATCAAAGATCTTTGGAAATGTTGTTTTGGATAGAAATAGCACTTATAGTCACACTTTGGGCGGCCAAAGGTAGAAAATGGTGCATGCGGAAAATCTTCCATCACTATTGATGTGATTGCTATGGGCCACATAAAACTGGGAAATGTTGAGTGCAAATGTATTTGTCATGTAAGTGATTCTTATCTTTTTGTTAATGACTTCAAATGAAATATCTTTTGAAAGGAAATCAGACTTGTCGCTTAAGAGAGGATTGCACTTTGGAAGGCCCACGTATTCTTCAGACGGAAGTGTGGCTAATCTCAAAGAGGATGGTGCGTAATCAGATTATACATGATAATTTTTTTCTCAAGTACATGCAAGGTAGCGCGAATTGTCGTTTGAAACACAATGTAATGCATTTGTTCAAAATGACTTACTTTACTCATTAAACAGTATGTTCTTAAGTGAATTTAAAGTAATAATAACCATTATTTTTCCATTAAAATTACAGAAATTGAATAGTTTGCTCCATCTCATCTCATTTAGTCATCACTGATACTACTCATTCAGTTAATTTGGGTGAATATTTTCCTAAAAAGTGACATATATTACAAAACAGTCACTTTATACATGATTACATAATGCCCCCCCCCCCCCAAAAAAAAGAAAAAAAATCAACAAACAACAACCGTCTCATGTTGGCTTCACAAAGTAGAAAAAGGCGAAGGTGGTTGATGACTGATGACTGAAAGCATTGGGGGAGGGTCATATATCAGTCTGTGTACCTGAACCCTGTAATGGTCTTGATCTCTTCTCAAGGATAAACAGATTAGTCTTGTCCCTCGTCTCAGGATCTGTGAGACTAACTATCACTTTCCCCAGGGGGTCTGAGGAGAGACTGGATTAGTGTGCAACGGATAAGGAAAAAAACATTACAAAAGGGATCTGTGTGCAATCTAATCACTGGCTTTTTTTAAAGTCATGATCTGGGCTGGTGAGGTAAACAAGATAAGATGGATGTTTCACATTGTGATTATACTGAAACGCCATCATTGCCACATCACTCAGCCTGTTGTTCTAATAAATTAATGCACCTTAGTCACTGAGTATAGCCAGACTTGAATAATGTTGATTTTTAGAATTACCTAATTTAGATGTTCCGATACATATTTGATCAAAAGCGATGCCTCATACTTGAGCACCTCATACTTTAAATTAGTCTGTCGGCATAATAAGATATTTCTGCTCATTCCTCTGTGTATTTTTGTAGTGCTAATTAGAGCAATTGTTGGGAATCAAATAAAGATGTTGAACACAACAGCTAAACAATCACCAGGGATGTATTCAAACACATTATGCTAATAACGCATAGTGGGAGAAGATGGTGAGAAAAGGGTGGAAATCACAGACGAAGGCAGATTCCATAGTGAGGGGTGATGGAAAGTGGAAAAAAATTACCTTGTCTCTGAGGACAACATCTCGTTTTAGGATGACCTCCATAGTATTAAATACTAAGAGCTGCTGCAGTCATCGAAACATGATGCACAATCTGTAAATCTAACTAAATCCCAAAACTTCTCTTTCATTCTAATGGAAGGCACTAATGCCTACGTCAGTTATTATAAAGTTAAAACACTATCTAAAACTAAAAAGTTTGCTCTTCACATTAAACCTTTTTCTTTTGCGCAGTGTGAGTCCTCCAAAAAGTACTTACATGAGAATAATGAGTTTTCATCACAGTAATTATATGGCTCAGTGAAAGGCACTGATATTACCCAGAAGCCCCTTTTGTTCCTTGATCCCAGCCCAAAGTTCATTTGGCCCAAGTGTCCCACCACCTCGCCTTGGGCTGTGTAAAATCATTACATTGTACAAGGAGATAACAGACATTGTGTAGACAGACATTGCCTTGAGGCTGTTTCCTTGCCTCACCTCTTTAAAAAAGATATTGCAGTGATAAGCGTCGCTCCTTCTCTGCTTGTGCTAAATCGAATGGTAAGCCTGTAGGGCATGGTCCGTCCAAGGAGTGGGATCCAGTTAGGGGGGGGGGGGGGCAACAACAACAAAAAAAGTATTTTTGTAGTCTGCTATATTTCGAAAGGAGTGTTTCTCATTATCATAGAACAGGGGACGAGGGGATCAATTGCGGACTGTTTCAGGCATTTTGTGCTTCCTTGATGCACATTCTGAATTGATCGGGAGGAAGATTACACACCATTGACATGGGTAGCTGCCAATGTGACACCCGGCCAAAAGACATGCAAACGAGATTTCAAGCAGAGTGTTTGGTCATTAACGTGTGAAACGATTGAGACATTCAATATTTCCATACAATATTTTGGTTATGAATTATTACTATACAGTATTTATACCAGGGATGGGCAAATTTGTCTTGTCTTCCCGCTGTTAATGGATGCCCACATTTTCGGTAAGTTCCCACATTTTCAGTGAATGTGTTATGAGGCAAAGCCTCGGATAAATAAACGAATTGAGCACCGACGGAAGCAGGTTTACGTCCATCGATCTTGGTCAGTAACGACAGTCCTTCTCAGTCCGTGTATTTTTTTAGGCTTTGCGTTGTTAAAGCACTCGCCGGAGATGCATAAGTACTCACCAAAAGTTGGGCAGAGTATATACACTGTATATAGAAAAAGAAGAAGATTTTTCTGAGCACTGTACTATTTGGCCCAATATCAATGAACGCGTCTGTTTTAAAATATTTTTATTCATATTTTTTTCATACATTATTTTTTGTGAAGCTTTGTATGTTAGATACTGTAGCTTAATAGCTTAATCTAATTGCACCATATGTTTATTTGATAGATTTAGCGCTATTATGCTTGGTTGCATTGGGTAGCGTCGTTCTTTTATTCGCCATTCACTACACAAGGTTTGCTTCGAGCGGAGGAGGGGATGCTCCGACAGACAAAAAAAAAAGTCAATCTGGTGTTTTTAGTTTGGCTAATGCTAAATACTATCTTGATTGACAGTTCAACAGCTTTGAACAAGTCATACACTAACCTTTTTTGCTTTCTATTTAAAGCTGACGATGTCATTTACCTTGCCCCTGTTCGGTCCCTCATTGTAACATTAGAAATATGCTGCCAGATAAACTCAGCTTGCCTTGGGTCTCATGGGCGACGGCAGCATTAAGCTAGTAGGATTACATTTCCTGATTCTTAGACGCAGAAACAGGAAGTACAAGTAGTTCTCATTCCAGTATAACAAAAATATAAACACCTGGTAGTGAATAGATACGCATGAGAATGAAAACGCGAACATAATAGAAAGGAATTTGAATTAAAGACGACAAACTGAAAAGCCGACATCCATCCTTGCATAAGGCGCTCGGGATCGATTTTTTGATCAAATTGAAGGATTTTAAGTGCGCCTACTGGTTCAAAAATATGGTATGTCAGGACAGACATTGACAAAGTACTTCATCTGACCTGCTCATGCATTATCTAGACAAATATTAAATTTTTAGCATGTTCAACTATACAAGATCCATAAAGACGAAACCCAAACACATCAAATAAACAGCACACAATGAGAATGAAATTTTTTATCGTCACGTGCGGGCTGTCTGTCATTTGAAAAAATCTTGATATGTGTACCCCGCAAGACAAGAGGAGAGAAACAATCACTGACGCCTACAACTCCAGTCTGATCCAGTCCTTTAATTGCATCCGCTCTGCTTTTCTCCCACTCTGCCACTTTATCTGGCCCTTTCTCCTTTTTCATTCCTCAAGCCTCCTCATGAATGCACACATGAGAAGAGGCTAATGCAGAGATAAATGGCAGGGCCAGGGCTGGCCAAATCCTGTAATAAGCTACTCAAAGCAGCCAATGGAGTTTCATTCCCACAGAGGCGACGTAACTCAAATGTATACTTAAGTGAAGCCAAAATGAATATTTGATACTGGTATGGAAAAACACTTGTCGTCAATAAATATAAAATGGTCAAATGGAAAACGGTAAGTACGCTGGTAACGGTGTACCTTATTGTGCCATGTGACAACGTATTGTTATGCCGCTACGCAACTAGCTCATTGCGTGTCGTTCTTACCTTTGAAACATTTTTTGTGGGTGCCATTATAAACCGAGGAGCAGAAGAAAAAAAATCTGAATCCAACACTATAAAAATCAGCTCGTTGTGTATGTGGCCCACACAACATTATGAGGTTTCACGCAGTATAAAGACCTTGACATCCTGACAGGCGTGTAGGCACCTACGCCTTCACTATGGAGGGCAGGAGCGTCTTCTTTCACAGATGTTCTACCTGCAGGAGGAAGGCGATTGATGGAAAACAAAGGAGGCATTGGAGTGGATGCCGTGTGTGTGTGTGGGCTGACGTTGGCCGCATAGACACGAGAAGTGAAGTGTCAACGTGACAAAGGTCTTATTCAATCATGTACATGAACAGCACCTAATAACAAGCAGTTGAAAAAGAGAAATTTATTCACACACATATACAATTCTTTCACTTGCATATTACATACCCATACTCATCAATGCATTACTATACGCAAACAGTGTGCCACAAATTCTTGCCGCTTCTGCTTACGCGTGTTCCCTGATGTGCTACCACCAACCATGTCACACATACACACACTAATAAAGTCTCTAAAGTTGAAACTTCCTTTTTTTTTTTTTGAATCGTAAAGCTCAGTGATAGAACAATTATTTTGAAACTGCATCATTAGCAGTCAATGGCTATGGGTGAGTTAAAAACAGCATGTTAACTTATTGAGCTTAACATTGGGAGCAGGATTGTGTAAATTGACATTTGATTGGTGGAGAAGCACTCCAGAGATCCAAAACTGGAAAATAAAAAATGGGATTTTCATATTTCTCCTCTGCACTCTGTAGTGCGTTATCAAGTCAAGTTTATTTATATAGCCCTTAATCACCACAGATCCTGAAAGGGCATCACACATCCACAGTTGACAAATATTAACAACCCCTGACCTTAACCCCAAAGGAGTGCAAGGAGGGCCGCAGATGGGGAAACCCCCCTTCCAGGATGACCAGGCTGCAATGGATACCGAGTATGTTTCTCAAAATGATGCTTTACAATGTTAAATAAAATAGTGTGCGAGTCCATTTAATACCAAAAGTGAAGGAAAAAAAACACCCTGGGTTATGTCATTGGACAATGTCCGGCAAAGGATCCTGGAGATTAAGGTTTTAACTAAAAATGGAAACCTTTTCCTAGAACAGGGGTGGCAAAACTAGGTCCTTGAGGGGCAAAGTCCTGCAGGTTTTAGAGGTTTCAGTTCTCCAACACAGCTGATTCCAATGAACAGGATCGTTATCAGGCTTATGCAGAACTTGCTGATGAGCTGATCATATGGATCAGGTGTGTTGGAGAAGAGAAACATCTCAAACCGCAGCACTCCGGCCCTCAAGTACTGATTTTGCCCGCCCCTGCCCTAGGTTGATGTGTCTGTGTGCACGTCAACCACATACTGTATGTACACTCCAAATTGTTTTCGAAAAAGTGAATATGAGGCTTAGTAAAGAAGAAGGGGGACCGGAGGGTGTATTTCAACTATAGAGGGATCACACTCCTCAGACTCCCTGGTAAGGTCTATTCAGGGGTGCTGGAGAGGAGGGTCCGTTGGGAAGTTGAATCTCGGATTTAGGAGGAGCATTGTGGTTTTCGTGCCGGCCGTGGAACAGTGGACCAGCTCTACACCCTTGGCAGGGTCCTCGAGGGTGAATGGGAGTTCGCCCAATCAGTCTACATGTGTTTTGTAGATTTGGAGAAGGCGTTCGACCGTGTCCCTCAGGGAGTCCTGTGGGGTACGAGCCCCTTGAGGAGCTGTTCAGTCCCTGTACGACCGGTGTCAGAGTTTGATCCACATTGGCAATAAGTCGGATTTGTTTCCAGTGAGGGTTGGACTCTGCCAGGGCTGCCCTCTATCACCGATTCTGTTCATAACTTTTATAGACAGAATTTCTAGGCGCAGCCGAGGCGTTGAGGGGGTCCAGTTTGGTGGCCTCAGCATTGCATCTCTGCTTTTTGCAGATGATGTGGTGCTGTTGGCTTCATCAAGATGTGATCTCCAACTCCCACTGGAGCGGTTTGCAGCCGAGTGTGAAGCGGTTGGGATGAAGATCAGCACCTCCAAATCCAAGACCATGGGCCTCAGTCGGAAATGGGTGGCGTGTCCTCCCGCCCCAAGTGGATGAGTTTAAGTATCTTGGGGTCTTGTTCACGAGTGAGGGAAGGATCGAGCGGAAAATCGACAGGTAGATTGGTGCTGTATCGGTCCGTTGTGGTGAAAACGGAGCTGAGCCAAAAGGCGGAGCTCTCAATTTTGCAGTTGATTTACGTTCCTACCTTCACCTATGGTCAGGAGCTGTGGGTCGTGACCGAAAGAACACGATCCCGGATACAAGCGGCCGAAATGAGTTTCCTCCGCAGAGTGTCCGGGCTCTCCCCTGGAGATAGGGTGAGAAGCTCGGTATTCCGGGAGGGACTCCTCCACGTTGAGAGGAGCCAGTTGAGGTGGCTCGGGCATCTGGTTTGGATGCCTCCTGGACACCTCCCTGTAGAGATGTTCCGGGCATGTCCCACCGGTGGGAGGCCCCTCGGACGACCCAGGACACGCTGGAGAGACTATGTCTCTCGGCTGGCCTGGGAACGCCTTGGGATCCCGCTCGAGGAGCTGGTTGAAGTGGCTGGGGAGAGGGAAGTCTGGGCTTCCCTGCTAAAGCTGCTGTCCCCGCGATCCAACCTTGGATAAGCGGTAGATGGATGATGGATGGATGGAGGCTTGGTAAAGCACTTTGGGCAACAAATGTTGTAGATAAAGCTCTATATAACTGTACTCCATTTACCATTATGATAAGTTGGATTTTTTTGGACTATGACAAGTAACCCATTCGAATGGATTCAGGATTTGGTGGTTAAATGGTAAGGCTCTAATATATCTAACAACTATTGTAGTTAGTAACCACGCTTGTAGCCAAGCTATGTAGTAGGCTAGCACACTTAAATATACAGCTACGTGAAGTTCAGTAAAGGCAGTGTTTAACATCTAACTAAAAATGCAAATGACTACCACACTAATAAACAGTATTGCGTACAAACCTCTGCCAATTCCAAACACCTTTGCCCTTAAGTTATTAACCACTTAATTAGAATTTTAAAACCATCCTGGTTGTGTCTCCTTTGGCATAGGTCATAAATCAATACCTCTCCGAGGGTGAGTGTATGAAAGTGAACTCTTCACCTTCCATGCTTCATTAGCATAATTGCCATCCAAATTCAATACAGTTTGTGTGCAGTTCAGGTGAAGAATAAAGAGGATCAGTACAAGTTCAAATTGAAGTCAGTTTTGCTTATGTGTATAGAGTCTAGTGTGTCATATTTTGGTAACCATATTTAGCTGCATGAGAGGCCGTTTGCTTTCATGCAGTGTGCACTACAAACTGCAGCTATGATAATATGCATATTTTTTTATTAAGGTGAACTTTTGACTACAGCTCTTGTTGTAGATCTTTTTCTATTATCCAATTCTAACGGATATAATTGAGTGACAAAGCCTTTTGACCGTGGTTTCTTTCGTTATTTATTTTGCAATCAGTCGTTTTGTTGTAGTCACTGTCATTGTCACATTTTCCAGTGCTAGATGACCCACTAGAGACTTCAGTCTGCGTTTGAAGCAATTTGGTGGGAGGAACAGAAGGCTAAGATTGACAGCAACGGTGGAAGGTCACTGCAGATAATTTGCAAGCAGGAAGAGACAAAGTGCAAACGCATGACTTGATGGAGTTATAGTTGATTGTTGGCCATCATACTGTAGCAGCACAGCTACTCAGTCTAAGCCCCCTCCACAATGTGCTAGCCGCTCTGTTGGGCATCGTTTTTTTCTGCTGCATGTGTCTAGATCTGAGTAACCAAGCGGAATGACAACACCCTCAGCAGCCTGTCAGCCAATGTTGTGGATGGTAGGACACATCAACACGAAAAGAAACACACAAACATGTTTACAAAATGTCTCACAACGGTATGCAACATCCTAATGCGCAGATACCGTTTTATAGTAAATTGCTTGTGCAGAAGGGATGTTTCTGAACCAAAAGTGCCGTACACATTAAAAATGGTGTCTATGCTCTGCTGGTTATATTGTTCCTAAAATAATTGTCAGGCAGTTTCTTAAATTAGAGGGCTTTATTTTTTGCTCTCCTCTGGAAGTATCAGATCCGAGTTGTATTTCTACTGTAGATTATTTCATTAACCCGTTATTATTTTGTGATCCACAAATATCTAGGAATCATGCTGCTAGAAAACTGTACTAAACATTTCATATGTCCTGAAACTTAAGAATACTGTATAGAATTCTCATGAGAATGAAAAACATACGTACACATTGCAGGCAAGCTCATAGAACTGCAAACAAAAGACATAAACAAAACCTTTTATCAACGAATAGATGAATATTTATTATTGTAATAATCATTGCCCCCCCCCCCCCCCCCCCACACACACACACACACATATATATATAACAGGTAGCCCAGCCAGTGATAGCAGGCCCGCCCTACTTATTCATAGCAAATTAGAACAGACTATTAATATTGTCCTTGGGGCTAACTAGTAACCGGTGGCACCTTTTTGGGCTAGAAAATTCACAATCAAAAAATGAAAAGGCATCTGTTTTAGCGGTATTTCATTTTAAACCCTCCCGCCTCTGAGAAGGACAAAGAAAAACTTAATTAGAGGCAATTAACTTCAAAGAATCGGCTAGTTTACTCAACTCTACAAAAAAAGCACCTAAAAAAAAGAAAATAATTACTCCTTACCGGTGACAGACAGTATTATCAGTTATTCAAACCATGGAAAACGGTAATCAGCCCATGTCTGCTGACAATTCTAAACATAGTAAGCATAGTTGCAGTCTACCAACACATATTGTCAAACACCGTCTCCATCAGAATCCGCATGTCTCCCTCTGTCCCAAAAACCATGAATAGCAAACCATTTGTTCATATTTCTGCACAAGGCTAAGGCACGCAACCTCTTCCGCAAAATTAGATGTTTTATTCCTTCTCTAATAAAAAATAATAACCTTAATAAGAATAATCTTACTGTGCATGTTTCATAAACCAAATCTAAGTTTGTGTGCCAACTGGTACACAACACATAATACACACGAGTGATTTTAAACAGATCCTTCCAGTGTTTGCCGGTGTTATTGAAGAATTAAGACTAAATGAAGGCTCTGCTGCGGCTCAACTTCTTCAACTCAATGTACTCTGAACAAACTCCTACGCGCAGAACCACACACACACACACAGGAACATAAACACACATGTGTAAGTGGCACGTGTCACTGCACCAGCTGCACCACAAGAGACCTGTCTGGGTGACAACAATTAGCCTGCTCAGTTCAAGTAAATTGAAGCCATTTACATAATGCATGCCTGCCATCACAATTAATCTGTGGCCAATTTTAAGCAGCTCTTTGTTTTCTTGTCACAACCTGTTGTTAAATCACCTTACGCTTTTGTGTGCGGCATAAAGCCAAGTGATAATTTTGCACAAAGGCTTTCACTCCCAGAAGGACATTGTTCAATAGGTTGCTTGATAAAAATATGGATGGCATTTGCCAACAAAGACAGATGCACTCATTGTCGAAGCCGTGTTTACCTCCATTTTATTCCGTGCGCAATTACTCAGATGGTGAACACAAGCAGCGTCATTTGTTTGATGCTAAGCTGAAACGGCGGAGAAGATTCGGCTTTATTAGCCTGTTGTTTGGAAGCTACTTTTGACATTAAGCTAAGCAATAAATTAAATAGATGGCTTGATAAAAAATTTTTTTTAAAAAAATAAAAAAGCTGGCTGTGTATAATTCTTCAGACTGGATTTTTGAAAAATCGCTCTGCCATTGCTCAGAACAGTAGCTCTATTGCCTGGGTGATTTATGAAATCAATTTGTCTTTTTATCAGCAGCCAGAGTTTGAGATATGATCACAGCACATGCGTATAAACTTTGTGTTGGTGTGTCTTAACGAGGCAGACATGCTGAAAACCACCCATCATTTATTCTCGGCACGCATGCCATTGTGCCATGCTGTGAATCATGGGATGATGATGTATTGAGCGTTGATAAAAATTGGCAGTAGGATGAAACTGTTGTGTGTGTCTGACGCTGTCAGTTTGTTCTGTGTTTGGGGTTTTCTAATGGCATATTCATGTCAGCTGTCACTAGAATATCTGCATACAAGCGCCCATCATCTCTGATGCAGCTGTATGTTTGCAATATTTACGAAACATTTATTCATGCACTATATGGACAGGATGGGAAATGACGTAATGGATGAGGGCTAAGACTAGATCCCTTAGTCCCCATGAAGTCTTATTTCTTGATTTTAACAAGACATTTTGGACACTTCTGCGTTTGCACCATGGAATTGTTTGGGGAAGGCCTTTTCTGTTCTAGCATGACTGCGCCCCAGTCTATAACCGCATGCTTGGATGAGTTTGGTGTGAACAAACTTACGCGGAGGTGGAAAGCCTGGGGGAAGTAAATGTAATTATTAAGACAAACCGCTTTTGCATTCTTAATCTGACACTGTAGGAATCCCTGTGAAGTGTTAAGATGAATTCTGATACACACCAAAAACACCATCCCATGTGCCTGAAACAAACATGATACCATTGCGGTTGGCGGTAAATCCTCGGCTGCATTCAGCCCACTCAGTCTAATATCCTTTGGACCTATTCTTCAAGCTTTCCCTGGAGAAGCTGAGAGAAATTCAGTTTTGATATTGCTATCCGTCTAGTTCGGAAAGAAGAATGATACAAAAGAGAATTAGGCTCCCCTGTGTATCTGGTTCAGAAAAAGATAAGCAGTTCATTTTGCCAGAGATGTCAAAAGTGAGGAATCAGAAGTGACAGCAAAAGGGATGAGATATTTCAAGATATGTTTTGATGGGTGCAGGTTAATCTTAAAATGTGTCAAGGATTTGCCAAACCCTCGTGAAGTAAATCTCACTTTGATGTTCTCTAATTCTGTAACCTCTTTCTCTCTGTTTTTCCGCAGTGAAGTTTGAAGACTGCCAGCACACCAGAGAGGTGGGCTTTGTTAGTAGCGACCCCAAGTTCAGCGTGAGGGCTGATGGTGCTGTGTATGCCGAGCAGGAGTTTGCAAACCTTTCGGAACCCGTCCAATTCATGGTGACTGCCCGAGAGCTCTTTGATCCACACATCTGGGAGACCACAGTTAAGCTAGCACCAGCTGGACATCCCCACCCTTTACCCCTGACAAAGGTACCCGAGTATTGTTTAGTTGCTTACACATCCTTTGCGGACAAGAAATCACATTTGCTTACCCAACACCTCAATTTAAACAAGTAGAAGCTCATCAATTGACATGCACTCTATATTTAAATATAAGGATGATGTATTGATACCTCAGTCATGCGAGTTTCCTAAACCCCTGAAAATAGCTGCCGTCAAGCCACTTCTGGAAAAGAGAACATTGGCTGCTTCTTTGTTTGCAATTCATACAGCCATCTCAAACCTCTTCTCCTCTTAACCAAGATTGTTGAGAAAGTGTTTTTGTTTTTTTTAATTAACTTTTTGAACTCAAATGGACTGATGAATTTCAATAAGGTTTCCGACCTCATCACACTACATAAACAGCTCTTATTATAATACTGAACACATTTTATAAAACTGAACACTGATACAGGGAAGTTGTTGGTGCTAGTCTTATTGAAGCTCATTGTAGTGTTTTATACAGCTAATTATACTCTTGAACAGGCTGGAAATTTGGTTAGGACTAAATGGAACAGTTTTAAGATGGTGCAGGTCCTGCTTGGAGGAAAGGACTTATTTTATGACGATTAAAAGTTTCATATCTAATCGAATACCCATGATATGTGGGGTCCTTCAAGGGTCAATCTTTGCTCCCCTCTTGTTCAGTCTGTATGTTACCCTTGGGTCAAATTTTGAACATGTTCAAAATGTATTTGTGACAAGAAAAACTGATTGTGATAATTAAAAGTGGTGAACGTCTTTGCAACCTTTTGCAACCTTGAACGAACCCTGACGAAAAAACATTTGTTAAGTGCACAAACCACAAGCTTTTGCCGCTCAATGACATACAGGCTTCAAGCATGCCTAGCATTTATCCAGTGAAAGTGCTAACAAATGAACTGCTTAATCCCCAGTCATTTTCACTGAAGCAACCCCCTTCGCTCCTGGCTGTTTTACTGGATTTTGACAGATTTTGCAAGGCCCACACATTATTGTGTTTTATTGCTATAAAAACATGGAACCTACCAAAAGAAAGATTAGAGTCAGGAAAAAAAAAATATTTGTATCTGTTTCCGTTTTGCAGCAATTAGCATTAGAGTATAGCTCAATTTAATCATTATGCACAAACCTGTTGAAAACACTGGGGAAAAGAGCTTGTTGCAACATGCCCTGGTTGATCTCTTATACTCTGCTGCCACCTACTGGCCGTTTTTGTAATAACTACCATTGCTTTAAGCGTCCTCTTCAGGTCAGAGGTTGCATCAAAGCCTCGATCTGTATGCTCTGCATAAAAAAAACATATAAATACGCTTTTGGAACCATGGCAATATTTAAAATAGAATTTTTTTCTACGTTTTTGGGAGCAAATGAGTTAAGGAACATAATTTACCCAAGTTTGTCAACTTGTTATGAATGTCCAGGCTTACCGAATGTGGAGTCTCAGTCTGAACACAAGGGGCACAATGGAAAAAAAAGTAGATAAGAGATGTAGATATAATGAGAGACAATATCTAAAAAAGAAAGTAACATAGTATGGCAACTGGCCATACAAGTAGGTAGATGGATGTGTGCTGAGCTGTAAATAATGCACTGTAAGTAATACTACTACTACTAATAATAACAATAAAAGATATACAAGACGGCTTCTTGCGAATCCTAACCATTCAGAACAGGTAGGCCAGCCAGTGATAGCAGGCCCAAACCAACCGAATTGTGATAACTCTTAGCGTGGGATCACTTGGCTTGTGTGTCAATAAAAAGCTAGCTAATGTGAATTGCAGGACGCATTTCAAAGTCAGCGCATCGTCACACCAGGGTGACAAATTGGAGGAAAATAAACTCCAAGATTTCCTCAGTTTATTGTGAAAATCGGGCAAACTTAGAGAACACACTGTATTTAGCACGTTACTTGCTGCTATTTTTGCTAACACGGAAACATTACAGAATACCAGCTCAAAGAAAGGCTAAAAGACGACAGGCTAGCGAGTTCATTTTGTTAAGTGCAGCGAGACATGATGCCAATTACATGCTAGATTTATCTCTCATCAGAGCTTTCTTGTGTTGCCATCTCGAGAGTGTATTCATTTTCTTTTAATAACACTTGCTCACCTGTTTTAGTAAAAGAAAATAGATCACCTGGAATGCTCATTTTCCAGTGTTTAATGCAGCATCTTTGGCCTATGAGTCTTTCTGCGGTGTTTATGCACTAACGCTATCACACCCCACACAGGTAGGGCCTCTCAATGAGTGCTCTCCAACCCATACTGATTTCATGGCACGGTGACTCGCTTTCTCCACCAGCTTAGAGCCTATTAGTTATGCACCAGCGGATCTGAAATCCACTGGTTCCCGGAACAGGTTTTAGTGCTTATTTGATTTGCATTTTTACCACACTCTGTTCAAGATAGTCTCACCTGTTCACGTTAGATTACAAATGGAGCTGACAGGTGGGAAAAGCATTGAACCTTTTGGTTCATAGGTCACGGAGTCACGGGGAGTCGGCAGAACTAAACATTTGCGCTTTTGATCTATATATTTTCATGTCTGAAATTGAGGCTAGGAAATGTGTAACAACTGCACTAGAAAGCTCAATTGGCTTAGGCTGTTGGAAATCCATGTGATTTTAAAATACGACTACTGGATTTAACATTCCTTTTATTCAATACAGCTACTTTTATAAGCACATCTTTTGGGAGCATGTTCTCACAGAGGACGTGTATTGTGATCTCTTTCTTTATCATACAAGTCAGGGGGAAATTGCACTACAACGCTGAAGACAAAAATATAGGTACATATATCAAAAGTCCTAGATCAAATATTGCACTGTGCGCAGAGTGAGCAAGGAGCTCATGTGGTATTGTCCTGCTTGTTTGTCAGACTGAAAACTTCCAGATGTCAGCTCCACAGCTTGAGGGTCTTCAGGCCTGTAGAATGTCCCACACAATGTGCAGCATACCCGGGAGCAGAGAGCTGCCAGCTGGCCCTGCTCGCCTCTGGCTTTTTGAAGCCCTTCATGCACAAGGGGCACACGAACTGGCTCTATAGCACGTGCACACAATCACACACGTACACACTCAAATGTGCATATGTGCCAATATGCCTACACTCTTTGGTGTGTACAAGTGGACAAAAACACTTGCAGATGCAATTATGCGTATATGCACTTGACTCAAGTTGTGAACACAAGCATTTTGGCTGAGCAAGCCCTAATGTCCCACTAAAGTCCTGCCTCATATTCACATGCAGACTATTATCTCTTCATGTTTCCATATTTTTGACTGAGCAAAATCAATGCAAACAAAATAACCAGAAGCAAATGCAGTTCCAAGAAATAGTATTTTCATTAATTCTAGGGATGGGTGCCTTTCATGTTTGACCCGGTACTTTTCCAATTCTCGGTACCTGGGAATCGATACCGGTACTCAACGGCAACAATTTTCTCCCTCCCTCTCCCTCCTTCATTGTTTGCTCAGGTGGCCTATCGCCGAGCTACGTCATGAATAAAACATGTGTTTGCATGTGTCACGTGTGCTCACGAATGATGTACACGTACGAGTGTGTTGGGTGTGTCCTGTTGGGATTAGCTGATGGATTCCTCCTGTGGTACAGGTTACAACCTCTCTGCCGGTTTATGTGTGTGTGTGTGTGTGTGTTCTGAAAGGCAACAATAGGATTAGGTGGATCACAGCAAAACAACCCTTTTACAAGGGGAAACACCATAGCTGACAATACAACAAACATGTTCCCATCTTTTTAAACCTCTTTTCAACAAATGAGAAATCGGGGGTTGACACCAAAAATGTAACTATTTATCTTCTATTACAACATCTGTCCATCCATCCATCTACAGCACTTATTCTTATCAAGGTCACGGGGGTGCCGCAGCCTACCGGCTGACAAAAGGCAGACTACACTGTGAACTGGTCACTAGTCAGTTTCAGGACAAACATAGAGACAGACAACCACTCACACTGGCACTGCGAGGGAAATTAACCCACACTGAAGTCAGGCTACTCAGTCACCACTACACCATCAGTGATTCCATTTCAACATTCAACTCCAAATGTCTTCACTACAGTATACACAGCAGAAAGCCCAGTGCATTGTCTCACTCTGTTGAGTTAATCTAACTCAAGGTGATCAACTCTGTGAAATAACACCTTCTCTGGACACCTCTCTAATCTCTGAAAATATTAAAATGACACTTTGGGAGTTAAAATTAACCACAAATTCAACTATGCAATTTTAACTCTCCAATTTTGTTCACAGTGATCTAATAACATGCCAAAAGCCTAAAATAAAATACTACTCACCAGATATTCTTATTATTATAGACAAAATCCACTCTCTTTTGCTAGCAGTATTGTTATGGTCAGAAATGTGTATATGTTGCGAATGGATGTGGCGAATAAATAATTTACTGGGAATAAATAATTTACTGGGTTAAAACAAACCAGCCAGCCACAAGTGTTGTCTGTCTCCCCAGTCATTTTTTTGAAGTCCACCTTGAAAATGAATTCCAAATGAAATCCGATAGTTGTCCTCTCCTAGCTTCATGTAATGAATCCCACTCGAGTAGCTCTGTACCAATCAGAGGACAGAAAAAGGCTGACATCAGACGCCAGAGTTCTATAATTTTAGAATGAAAAGATAATTATGAGCTTGAGAGTCATTGGAGAATAGACCTCTGCCAAGGCCAATCAGTCCATGTCAGTCTGTTTCATTGGATAAATAAAACAAACCACCCTGAGCTATATTGTCTTCAATAACTGTAACTCACAATGAAACGCATCATTTAATACACTGACAAGCACACAAAACTATTCCACAAAGTTAACCATTTTTTGGTGGAAAAGACAAAATGTAAAACTATACAGCCATTCAGCAAAGTACAAACAATATTATTCTATCCTCACTCATTTTGTTATTGAAGCAGTATTTAATCAATATCCATTTTATCTGATAATACCCTGACAGCGAAATGTCACATTGTTTACTGGGTTTCGCAGTGACACGGAGGACAAAGACGTGCGCAGATAATGTTGTCTGTCTGAAAAATCTTTGGCTGCAGAGGAATGCAGAAAAAGCACAGCATGTTAAAAACCCACTGAGGCTGCTTTAGTTGTGTTGCACATGATGTGCCTGTGGTTAAAAATGTTTTGTCCCTCTTATAAATAAGTATTGTTTATTGTTTGGCACCGACTATTTTTTTTCTTGTAAAAATCACACCCTTTAACTCTTTTACTGCCAAACGTTATCCAAAAAACAACCCATACAGTGCCAGGCAATTTCGAGCATTTTCACTCATCTTTCAAGGAAAACAGAATTTTGTGTGCTATGACCATGTAAACATGGTGGATACCATATGAAAGATTGGATTCCATTTTTTTTTTCATTAGAAAAAAAGTATGTTTCTTCTTTATTTAGTAAATAGGTAATTTGAGTGACATCATCAAGCGAAAATGGAAAAAGATAAGGAGAAAACAAGCCTTTTGTGAAAAGATACATTTTCTGCACAACAGTGACTTTGACACGAATATTTTTGTTAAGTGACACTCTGTGAATTTGATTTAATGTGACAAATGCTTTGATCATTCACGTCATCCGTGAAAACGTTCTATTTTCTAAGATCCGCCATGTTTTCATGTAATTTAATACCCGGGAACCCATTGAAAAGAGATACAATGCTGCCATCTGCTGGCCATAGTTGGTGGGCGTTTTTGGAATTCACAAACTCCATTCACAAACCAATGCCGCACAAGACATTGCACTGCTCAATGAGAAAAAAAAAAACTTAGGTAACGTCAATTAACATTTTTGGCGGCATTCATTGGGATTTTAGTATACGTCATTAAACGTTTTTGGCGGTAAAAGAGTTAAAATGGTGAAATGTATTCAGTGAATGATTTGGCATGACGTCATATATTTGTTTTGTCTCTCCAGGTCAGCATTGAAGAAATGCTATCAAGAGTCTTGGATTCCCAACCCCGTGTCATCAAGTTTCCCCGAAAACATCAAAGAAGCTCCTATGGTAACGGGCTGAGGCGACAGAAGAGAGATTGGGTCATCCCGCCCATTAACGTACCTGAGAATTCCCGAGGACCCTTTCCTCATATGCTTGTCAGAGTGAGTGTCATTTTACATCAAGTCAAAATTAAATTTGAAATAATTTCCAGAACAAAAATCGAAACCGATATCACTCGAGGCAGACTTCATAATGTCATTAAATGCCGACTCAGTCCATACACTGAAAGCACAGTCAGTTCAATTAAATCGTTGAGTTCATCTTGGATTTTTTGCCAGAAAATATTTTATCATTTCCATATAGTGAGACAAGAACAGAAGGCATACAAAAACGTAAACCATGCTTTGTCTCAGAGGAATAGATGAATTGTTTACTCAAACACCCACGTTCTCCCAAGCGTAGGAAGCCAAAATTCACTTCAAATTAAGTATTTTTTCAAGGATGTGTGTGTGTTTTTTTTTTTTTGCATGAAGCCACTATTGAACTTAACTGTTCTTGTGGTAAAACATGAGGGCGCTCTGGTATTAAAATATGCAGCGTTACATTTCTATGATTCACTTTAACGAAGCCAACCACAATTGAACCATGTTAACATTCTGAAAGCAGTCTGGCAGTACACTGCAAAAACACGTTTCCTTAATATTAGACTTGGTCTTAGTGTAACTTTTCTAGAAACAAGTGGCATTATCTGCCTGTGCAATAAGATAATGTTATTAACTTAGATTTCTTGAAATCTCTTGAAAAAATTATTGAAAAATGTGTAGAGCTCCATTAATCTTATAATAAGCTTTATACGCTTATTTATAACACTTATTTTTAAAGGTTAAATGGCCTTATTTCAAGTAAATTAAATCTTTGTGTGTCAATCTTTATTTGTATGCCAAGCAGGCAGATAACGGGTCCCATTTTTTAATTGCATTTGGTATGACCCAGCCAGGGATTGAACCCACAACCTCCTACTCTGAGGGTATGCACTCTACCACAGCTGGTACTATATTTACTGGAAAGAGGAAAAATGACCTTATTAACTCTTTGACTGCCAGACGTTTTCAGAAAAGGGATGCCGTGGGTGCCAGCCGATTTTAAGCATTTTGACTGATCTTTCAAGGTCCATAGAAAATTATGTGTTTGGACTATGGAAACACACATACTACCAAATGAAAGATTGGACTCTCATCTTTCATCAGAAAAAAAAGTTTGTTTCTACCTTATTCCGTTTTTCAGTAATCAACAATAGAAAATGGTTAGTTTCGCCTCTGTTTAGAAACAAACGTCTTTTAACGTCTTTGGCACTCCTCCATAGGATTTTACTAAACGTTATTTAACGTTTTTGACAGTCAAAGAGTTAAAAATTAGGGGTGTCAGGTAATTTATTTTTTTTAATTGTAATTAATCGCATGACTTCACTAGTTAACTCACGATTAATCACAAATTTTATATCTCTTCTAAATGTACAAAAAAAAAGTTCTAGGTTGTCATACTTTTGTTAACAAGTGGGAAAAAAATGTTAAAGTAATAGAAATAATTCAAATGAATTTATGACGTCTATAGCCGTCAATGGCAGTGAATGAGTTAAATACCACGAGAAAAAAATGCTTGCAATTGAGTGCTATATTCCACTTTTGTTTGATTGTTTTCACATGTGTATTTTCCCCATTTATCTTATTATTAGATTATGCAAAATCTTTAAATAAGAAAATTAAACCTATGAAACCCCAGTTCGGGGCCTTTGATGTTGGTTAGTCATCTTAACTAATTCACTGCCATAAATTCATTTAAAAAAAGATTATTAAAAAAATTAGGGGTGACGGGATTAAAATGTTTTATTGTTATTTATTGCATGACTTCACTCGTTAACTCACGATTAATCACAAATTGTGAAAAATGATAACAAAAGTGGGGGGGGGGAATAACTAATAGAAATAGTTAAAATTAATTTTTGACATTTACAACCGTCAATGGCAGTGAATGAATAAAAAAAAAAAAGCTTATTAAAAATTCGGGGCGTCAAGCAATTAAAATTTTTAATCGTAATTAATCGCATGACTTTACTAGTTAACTCACGATTAATGATACATTTTATATCTGTTCTAAATGTACAATTAAAAAAATCTAGGTTTTCATACTCGTGTTAACAAAAGTGGAAAAAAAAGTTAAAATAATAGAAATAGTTAAAATGAATTTTTGACGTTTATAGCCGTCAATGGCAGTGAATGAGTTAAAATGTGGAAAATGTTTGTTTTAAGCCTCAAAAGTAGGCTACTTAAAACTTGCTGCTAACACTCAAGGCTTAGACTGCTTGATCAAATAAGATAATTAAGTACTAAGAACCTAAAAATAAGCAGAATGATCTTATCTAAAAATCTTATTTCAAATAAAAAAATAACTTGTCAGAGCAAAATACGCAAATTAAGTTTAAATTTAAGAAATTATATCTTAGTTCTTAGTTCAGTTTTTGTAGTGTTGTCTCCCTTTTGGCGCAAATGACCATGATTGCCTATACATTGGAGCAGTTTTGGTGACGGATGTCGTGACTTTTATTTGTAACCTGGTTGTGATTGTAGCCAAGTGATGACAATGTTCAAGTTTCCATGGAAGGCACACTTTGCTGCTGCTCTAAACTCTCCTTACTGGCTGCCTCTTATCAGTTACCCACACAGACATGCGGCTTTTCTGCTGGCATTTCGAACACGTACACACACGCACACACACAAATGTCCACACAAAGTCCCCTACGCCCATTTGTACAGTGAGGCTTACATTGCCGTATTACAGAAATCGCCTTTCCCAAGTGTGTTGGCATGAGGGCAGATTTTCCACTAAAGCTCAACACTCACTCGAACAAAACACACACAAGATGAAGTGCCAGGGAAAGAACCAGAATGTGCTGCCCTCGCGAGGAATTGGGAACGCCTTAATTCCCTTTTTCATCTCGAGCACTAAATGTTGAAGTTGAATTAGCCCCCACTGGCTTCCTTTTTGGGGTTCTATTTTTACTTGCATTCAGCGACTGGGTGAGCAGCTGGACGGAAAAGACTGTCGTGAAAATTTTACGGAGAGTTTGATGGGACTGTTTATTCAATGTCAATGTGTCATGAGGAATTATTATTGGCACAGTTGTGGTGGGTTTGCTGCAGAGGTTTGGCAACGTAAAAGCACAAGTTGTACTGTTGCCATACGTGTCACAATTTTTAAATGATTAATTAATGAACATCATAACAAAAGTTTAAATAGAGCATGTTAATACGTACAGGTTCATAAACATTTATTTTATTTTATTTATTTATTTTTGTTTGTGAAATTCCAACTTGCATGACTTTTAGAGGCCTTTAATTTAACAGGAGTGAAAGGATGTACAGTATTTGGCTCATATTGGCCTCTAATGGGTGCATTCAATCACATTCTAACATCTTTTAAAGGTTTATTCCCTATTCCAGGCAATTCGTATATCCCTGGCGTCAGGCCGAAAACTTTTACCTCTACAAAACAGTTTTCAGTAGACCTCATGTCTGTTCAACCATTAACTCATTCAAACCCAAAAAAATATAAATATGTTTTTTTAAGACTATGTCCTTCACTCCCAAACATTTATTTATGTTTTTTTTATGCTAGAGCATACAGAAGGCTTTGATACAGCTTCTAACATGAAGAGGTCGCTTAAAGCAATGGTAGTTATTACAAAAACGGCCAGCAAGTGGCAGCA
This sequence comes from Vanacampus margaritifer, assembly GCF_051991255.1. NCBI lineage: Eukaryota > Metazoa > Chordata > Actinopteri > Syngnathiformes > Syngnathidae > Vanacampus > Vanacampus margaritifer. The sequence goes on along the minus strand of NC_135439.1, from coordinate 19,094,578 downwards.
GAGTTTAAGAGATCAACCAGGGCCATGTTGCAACAAGCACTTTTTCCCAGTGTTTTCAACAGGTTTGTGAATAAAGGATGAAACTTAGCTATATTCTAATGGTAATTGCTGCAAAACGGAAACAGATACAAATATATATACTTTTTTCCCTGAAGAAAGAAGAGACTCTAATCTTTCTTTTGGTAGGTGCCATGTTTTTTATAGCAATAGAACAGAATATTCTGTGGACATTGCAAAATCAGTCAAAATCCAGTAAAACAGCCGGGAGCGAAGGGGGTTGCTTCAGTGAAAATGGCTGAATGAGTTAACATTGCATCATCAAAGAGAGCAAATCATTTTCAACACTTTAGATTGATCAATCATTTGTAATAATGACACTCACAAGTGTGGACTAACCAAAAGTACAGATTTGCGTTTCCCAAGATGGGTATGTGAAACAATCTTTCTAATGTGTCAGGTGAGCGTTTGTTTGGGGTTTTTTTACCCTAAAGCAGTGGTCCTCAACCCTGATCCTCAGGGACCGGTATCCAGCCTGTTTTCCATGTCTCCCACAGCCGACACAGGTGGAGATCGTTATCAGCCTTCTCCAGAGATGGCTGATTAGCTGATGATATGAATCACCTGTGTTGGCTGTGGGAGGCATGGAAAATAGGCTGGATACCGGTCCCTGAGGACCAGGGTTGGGGACCTCTGCCCTAAAGTACCCTAAAGTAGAGCAACCTTAAACACTTACAAAATGGATTGTTTCCCCCACATATATGCCATCTTTATTGTATTGTCTCTCCCATCTGTCTCTTGCATACCTTCATGGGATTAATGGACCAAAACTGATGGAAGGTTGTTTGATCTAGTCAAAAGATCCTACTTGCAATTAACTTGAGTTTAAAACCCTCTCTTTTCCTGACCATAGCCAGGGAGATGATCAATTGCCTGAAAACAATTGCACGTGTTATGCTTTTGAAAATATTTTGATTACCCACTCAGAAGGAAAGATGATAGAAAGAATATGATCAGGACTTTTCCCTTTGCCCGAATGCTGTGCATGAATGTGTCATCACATAGAAACTGAAATTGAAATTGAACTGTAATGATATCCATCAAGCATGACTTTGATCATGCCTGCACACTTCTTTTTTTCAGGTGAGTTGGAGAGCAACAACTCAGCATGGTTTGTGTTACCTCATTATTTTGAATAGCCCATTGTCATTGTGCTCTCAAACAATATCACCAGAAGCAACCGGGGGTTAAATGGGTCACAGTCACAACAACAGAAGCACAAACAAACTTTGACCCAAGTATTCACAGTGTGTATACTGTTTCCAGAACAGTGTTAACTTGTTGTTACAATTACCTTGAAAAAGTAACTGATTACTTACTTTAAAAAGTAATTTATTACTTTATTGATAACTTTAACTAAGTTAAATTGCAAGTTACTCCAATAGTTACGTAGCATACTGACAACCCGCTTTTGACACTTAATTTGAAGGACATTTTAAACAGTTTTTTTTTTAAACTTATTCACTCTCCAGCCATTTTCACTGAAGCAAACCCCTTCGCTCATGGCTGTTTTACTGGATTTTTGACTGATTTTGCAAGGCCCACAGAATATTGTGTTCTGTTGCTATAAAAACATGGAACCTACCAAAAGAACAATTAGAGTCTCCTCTTTCATCAGGAAAAAAGGATATTTGTATCTGTTTCCGTTTTGTAGTCATTAGCATTAAAATTTAGCTAAGTTTCATCATTATTCACAAACCTGTTGAAATCTTTGGGGAAAATAGCTTGTTGCAACATGGCCCTGGTCTCTTATACTCTGCTGCCACCTGCTGGCCGTTTTTTGTAATAAATACCATTACTTTAAGTGACCTCTTCAGGCCAGAGGCTTCTGTATGCCTTCTGTATGCTTAAGCATTAAAAAAATAAAAACATAAAAAATCTTATAAATAAGTTTTTGGGACCATGGCAATATTTAAAATAGAACGTTTGTATACATTTTGGGAGCAAGTGAGTTAATGGACTTACCATATTTATGAGAGTTTTTAATGGATTTCACTTAACATAAATGGGCTGGTTGTTTTTAATTAAAAATATATATATATAAAGGCAGTCTTTCGAGACTTCACTTTACTTAAATACATTTTTAAATAAAATCTAAAATAAAAGCGGTGTTATTTTCCTTTTTCTTTTTAAATTGGTGTTGTAATGGCAAAACTCAACATTTATCCCAAGCCAGCTTGGAGAGATTCCAGGTAGCCACATGTTGTTGTTGTTTTGGTCGGGAATCGATTTTGGGTCCTTTTTAAATGGTAAAAGGGAGAAACTCACAAAAACACATACATTGTCCCTTGTTTAAATTCATCCTGAAATTCTAGATTATGGCTAGTGCACATACTGTACATACAGGACATTACACTTTGTCACTCATTGCATCTCAGAGTCAGAAGTGCAGTCTAGCTCTCTGATTGTGACTGAAATTCTGTTCTCTTTTTTTTGCGTTCAAGATGATAGTTTGTTGACATTTTCTTTCAAGGTGGGAATCAGGTCAGCGCCCAATTTCCATTTCCTCCCGACTTCATCGTCCCAGAATCTGTGCCATTTATGCTGACTCATCCAGACTAACAAGGTTTCCAGGAATAGTTGCTCTGATTTTGCTCCGCTTCGCCATGATGAGGACATGCTCCCTCATCCATTTTCTCTACAACAGATTTGAATTATTCACTTGTCACCTGATGGGTAAAATAGTGCAAAGAATGGGGGCGTTTGTTTCATGGATGAATTGTACCTGCATTGTGCAGACAATTACGGTGGCAGTAGAGGCACAGAATTGGTGTGTATAGTAATGGTTAATATGCTAATGGTTATGGTATTTGGTCATTTTATGCATACACACTCGTATCTGTCAATTCACACAATCCTCATTAAAAAAGATAAAGAAACTTTTCTGGACAACATCTTTGCCTATCATGTTTTATTATTTTCTTTTACAAAGCAATTGCATGATGTGTGCGTATTCTTCACAACTCTATCACGAAATCTCCTTACTTAACGATGTCTTCTCATTGTTGATGTTATTGTTGTAGTTGTGTTTAATGAAGCTGTCAATTGAGAGGACCTGAAAAGCTTCTCTTTTTCTTGAAATACACACTACAGATGTATTCATCGTGGCCCAGTTCATTTATATGTTGGTACCTGCCTGTCCTATAATGATTGGAGGAAATCTCTAGCAAGTTATCTGGAACAACACAACACATCACATTATGTTGCAAATTAACAGTATGAGATTTTCCCTCCTCTTGCATGCCATAATGAGCAATTTTTAGATGAACAATCGACTGAAGCGTTTCAAAATAAAGGTCTTTTTAGACGTCGTAAAATGGAAAATCAAATACCCAAATGCTGACTGAGTCTGAGGAAAGTCAGTTTTATTGGTTGCTTTAATTTGTTTTTGTTTGTATTGACAGAATTGCATGAATACTCCCAAATGATCAATTAGTCTCTCTCAAGCATAGACAAACACAAACACAATATTGCATTTGTTAGTAAAGGTACCTTTGTAGATGCAGTATTTCATTATTTCAATAATGGTTTTCCTGGTGAACCATTAATTTGCCAGATCAATATTGCCTAGACCAGGGGTATTCAATTGGTGGGCCCCGGGCCGTATCTGGCCCTCTGGCTACCTATTGGTGGCACCCATACTGTTCCAGCCCTTTTTCTTTTTTTAAATGAAATTAACCTTATTTTAACAGTATTGATGCAAGTGGCCTTACTGACCACAATAAATGGACCCAATTAAAAATGTGATTAGTAGTTTAACATTTTCAATAATGTATTAATATTTTGATGTATTTGAATAACCCTGGTCTAGATGTAATTATGTCATCCAATTATCGGCTTCATACAAGTGGTTAGCACAGTTGCCTCACAACTCTGAGGTTCGAATCTCATTTCTGCTCGTCCTGCACTCTAAAAGCAATTGGGGAAAAAATAACCTAATTTGGGTCAAAAGTGGTCAGATCTCCAAATTGTGTCAATTTTATTCTCAAATTTTGTTTTTGTTTTTTTATTACCAACTGACCTTTGACCCAAGTAGTGAATCAGTCAGTTTTTTTTTTTTAACCCAAATTGGGTTATTTTTGACCTACCTGTTTTAGTATGTGTTGAGTTTGTTTGTGTGTTCTCTTGTAGTTTGTGGATTATTAGTGACTACTCCGACTTCCTCCCTCATACCAAAAACAAACTTATGTTAATGTCAAGATACACAAGGTTGTAACCTATGGAAGGTTTTATATGAGCCACGGAATACTCTGGAAGAGTCATAAGATACTGGTATACTAGGTACCATTTAATACATTTCAATCATTTAAATTAAAAATAAAAATAAAGTGTATCTTTCTGTTGGCATGTCTGTCACTGGAATTTTCATAAAAATTATGCAATTGTAAATTTTCATTTGTATAAAATCTACACTCTGGACCTGTAAAATTGATATGAGCAATGTGTTTCATGAATTGAAGCTAGAGTAAATATGTTCAAATACACACCCAGTATGCACTTTGCTGCACGTCTCCACAAGAGAATGTGTGTGTCAATCACAGTATTCCCGGTTGGACAATTAGGAGGTGACAGTCCCATTAGAGCCATCCCAGTAGTAAAAAGGCCGTGTGCTTTTGTGGCCCGCGTAAAGCTCAGCTTCTCACTAAAGAACTGTCAACCACTCTGACCCCACTGGCAGCTCACTCTGAACCACTGCGACTCCCCTCTGGACTGGCATTGGCAGCTCCAGTCACTCCCAGGTCCAAACATGGCCCTCCTTTCAAGTCCGGCCTTTAAGTGATTGGTTGGAGCGAGGCCACCTTGGGCATGCCAGAAGTGCTTTCAACTGGCCTCGGGTTGCTGCTGATTGGTCCGGCTTTCAAGGCCCGCTGCCTCCTGCGGGAGCACATGGCAGTAGATTACGTCAAAGCATGCAAGTTGATGGTGGAAAAGAAGGCGCAAGGGCAGCGGAAAGCTCCCTTAGCACCACAAACTCCGCTCCATTTCATACTCTACATGCCCTGTTATTCTCTTTCAGTAAGACTTCGTGAAGCCAGTCAGAGCTTCATGCCTTGTGCATGAAAGACCCAAGATCTATGGCAGTTTACTTTTTGTTCCTGTATTGTGGATCTGTGGGTAAAATGGTACAATAAAACCATTTAAACTTAAGACTTTACAGCCTGTTTGGTAAGTAAGACAAGACTGTGGACCTCGGCATCCTCCATTTCAATCTCATTATACACGGAATGTCTCTAGCGCTCTTTATAAAGGAACTTAATGGATATATTTTCTTCATTCTTCTCCCACGCTGTGATTCAGGGGAATTAATGCCATTGTTAATGCAGAGAGACCGCTGGTACATTTCAACACGATTCTCCCATCCTGCAGAGCTCCTCTAAATTGCCTGGCTAATGCCATAATTGGGTTTGTTCGTCACTTCTTAACTCCCATTAATATTTGTTCGCCCTGTAATTGCTTCTTTTTTTGAGCTCAGTCCTACATTTCATTCCGCCGTCTGGTTAATGGTCTGAGGTGGAGGCAGTGAGGCGCATGCATGAGCACGAGGGCATGCTTGAGAAAGCATCTCATCTATTTTTTAAAGCTACAAAATGTAAAAATTGTGGAACTGTTCTGTCCTCGGGGTAACTAATCAAAAATAAGACAATGGAGCTGATAAAATTCTCATCAATGGAGCGTTGAAAGAGCAAATGGCTGAAAGTAAAATTAGAGACACTGTCAACTATATAGAGTACCACGTACAAATGGTTTACCAAAACAATACCAAAAGTCTACAGACGTTCAACTTAAGTACACTGATTGCTGTAGCAAAATAACAAGTAAAAAAGATTTCCAAATAATTATTATCTTAATAGACTTTTCATTTAACTTTTTCACAAAATCAAGATTAGCTAATTGTTTTGATAGCTAAAAGTTAAAGGTAATTTCAGTGTTTGTTTGTTTTTATAAGAGTCTTTCAGTCTTCCATGATATACTTTGCTCTGGCCTACTTCTAGATCTTAAATTGTGTATATTCAACATCTGGGTTTTGTGCTACATGATTGATCTTACACTCAATCAGACAGATGAGTGATACTGCTACAGTGATTTAAGACAATCATATGTGAACAATAACTGAGTAGGTACTACAGTATATTAGTCAGACCATAAAGGAAGGCGGGACATGAACAGAAGTGGAGTAATACATGCCAACTAAGTCAATCCCAGATTTATTTGTATTAAAAAATTTTACATCCCAGAACGATGTGTTTACTAGATTTAGTTACTAGTTTAGGTTTCCAAAAGGTCAGGAGAAACTTAAATAATAATATTAACTACATTTTATTAGAAATGTTTAACATTTTTAATTGCTTTGTTACAATTTGATGATCACTGCAATTGCATTACTTGTGAAATATTCGCAACACCGAAAACCTCTACAGAGAAGCTTTACAATAATAATAATAATAATAACAATAATAATATACAGCCAATTTACATTTACAATCAAATCCACGCAATATCCAAAACATTAGATTGAGGGCCCCTGAGCAGCTTATACGAATTAAGAAAATTAAAGTGAAAAAATAAAAAATAAATGTAAAAAGCTGAATAACAGTGTCAGTACAGAATATTACACTTTCTTCAGTTGGAGACTGATTTATATGGACAGAATTATTTTCCTTTTTTTTTACTGCACTATGGAGAAATGGTGGAAAGTGGGGGGAAAGATGAGAGCAAACTAAGAGGCAACCCAAACAGAACAGAAAAACATTTCTAATAAAAAGGATGCAGGAAGCTTTTTCATTTTCTATTCCGTCCCCGATCTATAATGTTCTGCTCTTTATGAGTATCAGGAAAGACTGCGCGTGATGTTGGCTGTCAACGGATCATTTGAGAGATATTAAAGAGGAGCCCTTTGCAGCTTCTCTCAGCTGCACCATTCCCCTTTAATAACACCACTCAACACCTCCCCCATGTCCCCAGACGCTCTTTATAGCAAGTCTAATGTATGTATGGTTGTCACTGTATTCTACAGCAAATTAAGTCTGAAGGCTGTCTCTACTTCGTCGACCGACCTTTTTATTTCATCGCTTATGGAATATTGTTCTGTTTGAGTGGATGGCCTATCAGACTGGAAAGCTTCTTACCAATCAAAAGTAGAGCGCATCATCTCAGATGAACGGCACAGCAATAGGCATCAGAGCAATACAAAAGTCAAAATTCGAAGGAATAACATTTAGTGTCGCCATTTCCGCCATATGCGGATGTGACAGCAGGGAGAGATGAGACACTATCAAACAGTGATTTTCAAGTACTTTTCAGATGCACAAATGCTTTTCATAATACTACTTAACACAGCAATTCACCTAGTCTCGGTGAACGTGTACAGGAATTTTTTTGTTGGGCAGATCAGAACAGCAAATCTTTTAAGCATTTGTTCTGATATCCTCAATATCAAAAGCCTTATTTCTCTACTCTTTGGGATTTGTTGGCAACTTAGCACGACTCCTTTCTTTCACACTTGCCAGGCTGACAGACTAGTTAGAGCCAAACGCTCACTACTAACATTCAAGCCCAGTGCTAGTGTTGTTAAAATTGTTATCTATATCCACTAGTTGTACTGCTAGGCTTAGTGTTGTTGTTCTTTAATAGGACTAGTGATTGACAAAAAGTTAAACAAAGAAGAATGCTTACTTGTCATACTTGTTGCCCTTACAGCAATAAACTAGCTTCATGCAAACAGTCTAACCACAGTCCTGAACATACCTTAATTACAGTTGCTGAATTTATGATGTCTGGCTAGTCAAATTCAAATAAAATAAAACAGGTTTGATCAAGGGTCAGAACAAAACGTATTGATTGCCTCATCAATTGTCACCAGTAATTACTAGGACTTGTGGAGTTGCACTAGTTTACGATGATTCCTTCAATGCTTTAACCCATTTTTGTCACGGGCCACGTTGTACGGAGTTACGGCTTTCCTCAGAAGGCCGTCATGATGGTGAAACCAAATATTAAAATCCACTCAACAACAAATTGATGGATTAATGGTTTTGAAATAAAAAATCAAGGATAATAGTCTCTTCAATTATTGTTCAAGTTACTGTAAAAGGGGTTACAAAAAATGTGGGGTGTTCAAATACCACATTTCCTATATACAGTAATCGTAGGTCTAGTAATCGCTACTTATATTACATAGGTTCAGGAGGCTGACATGTTTGGCCGCCAACTTAATAGTATGGATACTCAAAGGAGAAGAACTTTACGAATGTAGTTAGCCTCTGGTAATGCTTGCAGCTAGTGTCTGACCCAATGGGTTGACTGCTGCTTACCTTCCGCAGCTGGGACCCGCATGTGGCCATTGCTGAGTCCCGTAATTCGGGCTCCCGCTGTATGTCTCCCTCTGCTTTGCTCTTGCTAGCTTTTGCTAGCTTCTCCCGCTAGTCGCTCTTGCTAACCGCTCTAGCTTGCCGCTCTAGCTAGTTCTTCCTAGCCGCTCCAGGCCGTTCTTGCTAGCCACATTTGCTCGCCGGGCTGCCCGCTCGCTCATTCACTTTTTCACTCCAAATAATAATTGGTAGTAGATACTTGTCAATTTTCCAATTCAAGCCGGAGACTCTTGAATTTCAACTTTTCCTTCCTCCCGTGTAGCTCCCGATCAATCATTTATCCTACTAATCTCCGAAGTAAACAGTTTACATTGTGGGAAATATTTGACACAGTATCAGACAAACCAGGCCTGCTTGCACGGTAGCCTAAGCGGCTGGTTACAAGACTCCGATGAAGGCAGTGGTAGTCAAAAAGCCTTGATTCTACTGATAATACATCCAAGATTCTCCAGGAAAAAAGTAGTTGGGGGCTGGAAGGAAGGGGAATGCAGCATGTAGTGTTATACTGGTTCATAAATGACAGAGATTGATAATGAAAGAGATGACCAGAAACAATCAGGAATTTTGTGAGTTTCCTGAATGGGCCGGTCGCCCCCTTATCGTTGCACTCCCCTCCCGGACAATTAATTGTAATTGCTGGATGTCGGTTAGTAAGTCACCCCAGTCATCGGATGCTTGTCTGTCATCTTATCTGCATCCAAGTCAATTAGTTCTCAAAAGTCATATATACCGTATGTGTCGTAAAACAAAACCTGTTGTGTGTCTTGTTTTCCCAAGCTATTTCAACCCGAATGGTACAGCAGTTCTAAGCGAGTTTGACCAACTCAAATACAAAACAAACACTTTGATTGTCATGCAGTTTGTTCTCAAGTACTGCTTTCGTCACTGTGGTCATAATTCATTTTCTCCCTGTTGTGCCTTCTGCTTTTGAAACACGAGTAGGGGGTCACGCACCCTGAGGAGAAACTGAATGGCTATGCCTGTGGAAAGCTTTGAAATGAAAGACTACAACCCAAGCCTGAACCATTAAGTGGATATGAGACATAAAATAGCCTACCAAAGTATGTAAACCCACAGTTTCAAATTATTATGTTCCATTAGCCCATAGCAGACATGATACCATAATACTGTAATACTTTGGGTGCCTGCCGCACACTGTCCTTCAATGACCTTATTGCTTATTTGTGCTCTCTGGAAGCTTGATACTATGAAGAAGAACTGTTCGATGTTTGTCCTGTGCATAGTGGCGTGCTGTCGTCTCCGCATTATGAGTCAGCATGGTGCAAACGCATGAAAAGCAAATTAGTTTCCTGGAATTTTGCTTAGTTTGTCTCAGGTTCAGATCAATCAAAGGAGATTTGAACAGACTGAACATTCATATAACACTAATTGGTTAGCAAGTCGCTATGCTCAATGAATATCCCTACCGTTTGCACGTCCTGTGTCACAGCTTAACAGAACAATAATTCTTCATCTAATTTTCCCTAACTCCTTGCTGCTTTCACTTCCTCTGTGCCTCTCTCCCTCCACCCATTGCCATTTTTCTTCTCACGCTGATAGCTTGTCCCAGAGGATCCCAGTAGTTGTCAGTAATCAAGGAAATCACTCTCAAAGAGCTACAAATAGGTCACTTATCTGATGTCTGGTCTGATCTGAGGGAGACAGACATCAAGTTAAGTCCCTTACATCTGCCTTTCTCTCCTATTTTTAGTGTGATTAGTAGCCAGTCACTCCACCGGGACCTACTCGAATGAGAAAGAGAACTCGAGATAGATGATGGTGATAGACTGAAAGAAAGGCAGCGCTAGGGGAGGATGAAAAAAAGATCTTAGCTTTTGTCATTAGCATTCCATTCAAAAGGTTCAATTGCAGAGTTGTCACTCATGGGATTCCCAGGACTCCGAGAAGTCATGCTTCTTCATTTATGCCATTTATTCATATAAGGCCTCCTTATTAAGATACACTAGTGAATGTGACATGTGATCTCAGGTGACAGCAGTGCGGAATGTTAAGCGGGCATGGCAGCAGAGGCCACGTGGCATGTCAGGAATATTACATCAACATGCCAACAACACAGCGACTGCTTTACGATTCCAGCAACACGCAATGACAAGCAACTGTGTAGACGGTCGTGGGGGGAGAAGAATTTTGAATTATTGAACTGAGCTTGTTCTCCACTTTGTGAACACATTGTGACTTGCAAAACACTTCACACTAAGCTGTCTCTTGGACTTTTGTAGGCACTAACCCGTTTTCCCCCATGGCTCTCTATATTAAAATGATCATTTGGATAAGGTGAAATTAAATTTTTTTAAAAAGAACTAAAACACTACAATTTTGCTGAAAATCAAAAATACAATAAACTCTTACCAAGAACTATTTATAACTAATTCCATTGCCAGTTATTGCATTAGCTAATGCTAAAGATTCTGAAGTATTCGGTTTAGGTGAACGGTATGGGATTTTTAATAGGTTTTAGGTGAATTAATGAGTACACATTCACACGCACGTACACATGCATACACACACCCGCACATGCATACTCACGCACATACAAAAAGAAAAAAGAAAAAGAGAAAAAAAGGAGGGAGAGCAATGATGATGACATGTCGAATCGGTAAGATTACTGAATGAACAATACTGAGCTCTCTCTCAAAAGAAAAAAAAAACAAAAGCTAATGCTAAAGGCGATGTTGGTTGACAGTTCAACAGCACTAAACATGTCAAAGCTCTGTACCGGCAGCTAATGGAAGCTGGCTGTGCCGTTTACCTTGCGCCAATCCCGCATTGTAATATTCGAAATATGCCACCAGAAAAGCTCAGCGTTCGTTGGGTCCGATTAGCAACCGCAGCGTTAGGCTGGTAGTGCTACATTTCCCATGATTCTTAGACACGAAAACAGAAAGTCGTTCTAGTTCCGGCATGAGGCAAACACGCCTGTTAGCAATTAGACTACTGTGTGACATATATATGAGCCAAACAATTGGCTTGCTGATTGGACAAAAAAAAGACTGGATGCTGGGACGGGACCTAGGATATAACAATGGGGCTTGCGAAATCCGCCGGGACTCTGGACACAAGAGCCAAAACGAGACTGTCACAGTTAAAAAGGGACGTCTGGTCATCCCACACTTCAATTTCAAAAGGAATAAAATTGTTCTCATTAATAATTCTGATTTAAGGCAGATAAACAGTGGGCACTGTGAAAAACAAATGCAGTAAAACAGAGCCATACAGAGATTGCTCTGTCAAGTGGAAGGGACTCAGTGAAATGATTGATAGACATATTGTACTTCAGATTCCACTTGGCCCTGGGTTCCCGTGCCGACAGGGAGGGAAAACTGCCACCTGTGAAAGGTTTGTAGCAAAGTTCTGCTCTGTGGCTGTGGGAAGACAACTGTGGAAATTAAAAGAGAGGGTATCATGTTCAAACAGATAGATGTTTTATGCAGAAGCCGCCGTCAAAGCTGAACGGATGAAGTCATTTCATTTTCATGCATGATCTGCAGACTCACAGACCGGGGAAATTGCATCGGAGAGGAAGAGAAAGATAGAGAGAAAAGATGATTCAAGCTTTCCCTTTTCTCCATTTCAATCTGTGGTTATTCCCTTGGAGTTGTAGCCAATGTGATAGGTCAGACGTAATTTAAGCAATCAAAGACAAACACACAAAATGAATTCAGAAAGGAGTAAATATGATGTTTGTCGAGCAAGAACCCAAAATGTTTTACCAACCAAAGGTAGTGGTTGCAATGGCACTGGTTCAGTCTATAATGGCTGGACTTTCTTGACTTCAAATTATAGTCGAAACCAGGAAATTGTGGAGATATTATGATTTCTTCTATTATTAGGATTTTCTCGAGGTCCCCTTGAGCAAGGCACCAAAAACCCCAAGCTAGTTTAAAGCGGCATCACAATTGTACTGCTTATCCCTTCAGATCCTTTTGCCTTCATGCCAATGAGAAACTACATTGTCATCTTTTATGTGTTTCTGAGATAATGAATTGGTAAACAACAGTACATAAACCTTTTCCATGTGATGAGGCCATGAATTAAAGGTTGTCTTTTAACTCAACGGAATTCAAAACAAAATAAGTTCTTTGCACTTTTAATTTATCACATGTATGCAGCTCTATTTTCACATTTACTTGGTTCACCGTTCAATGCATTTCAGACAATCCAGTCAATAAAAAGGGATGCGGAGGTGAAAATGTTCCATCAGTAACTGCACCTTAGCAATCCAAAACTTGTCACATTAATGACGGTGACTCAGATGTCTTTTTGGAACGTAATGAAAATCAATGCCACTGAAAGAAGTACTACAAATCCATCTTCTTTCGTCAGCAATGCGCTGAGCAAAAGTATTGATATCTTTTATTGTTGTAGCAAAAAATAAATGCTGGAAACTGAAAAGTGTTCAAAGGAAAGCTGCATTATGTGTTAATAACACCTACGGTGCACAGTGGGATGTTACTTTCAGTCAAAGATTGTTGTTCTTGACAACTATCAGTTTTCATCATCCTGGAGGGAAGATGTCCTTCTATAATCTCAAAGCTGAAAGTAAGTCGCTTTTATCCCTCAAGATTGCAAAGAAACGGTCACATTCAAACAGAAAGCAATACGTTGAAACAATGTCTTTTTCAAGACATTAGACTAACTTGAAAAATGGATTCTCAATTTACACCATTGCACATGTAGTAGTTCACATAGCCCTGCTACCCATTTTTGGGCACTTGCAAGACAAGGGCAAGCAAAATTCTCTCCTACCCTCCACATCCTGGTCACCACCTCTTCCAGCTCCTCAAATCGTGCACGCTAAAACCAGCAGACATTCAGTATAGCTTCATCCTTCTTCCCATCAATTTCCTAAACAGTTGACTCAAAATTTCAGCAAAGGACACCTTGACAGAGGTCACAATGCAGACTAGAATCACTACGACAATTATATACTATTGTTAATTTTTTTGCAGCAGGATTTGAACCATGACCCTCTTGTCATGAATCCTTATAAAGAGAATGCTGGGCCAGCTCTACTTTTGTTGACATAACCTACTTCACTAATGAGACAACACTTGGACCTGGCATATTACATTTTAAATAAAATGCTCTTATTTGATTTTCTTCTCTTCTCTTCAGATTCGCTCCGACCAGGACAAAGATGTTGGCATCCGCTACAGCATCACTGGGGCAGGTGCTGATCAGCCGCCCAGCGGTATTTACAACATTGACCCCATCAGCGGCAACATGTTTGTCACTCAACCCCTGGACAGAGAGGAGAGAGCCTCCTTCCATGTAAGACAATAAATAAATGATTGTGTGTCTTGTCTGCCAGATTGACGTTTCCACTCAAGCTGGTCTGGTTAGCTCACAATTATCTCCAATGGAAATGTGGCTCCACATTTCCTCGTCTTCTGTCGACATTTCATTCCATCATTGATGTCGCACATTCGAAGGACTTTGTGTTCCATCCCTCCATCCTCTCAGGGCTCTGATTGAAGGCCAATCTAACAATGAAAGCCAACATTTGATAACAATACACACTTCAGCTGTCATTTGGACCGCACAGGATGGCGAGAACAGAGAAATGTGGTGAAGCACTCAAAACTTTGTTCTTTCCCTCAGAGCTAATGAGCAGGTGACTATGCATACACACTTGTGTGTGCGCGTGTGTGTTCCTTTATAAGCAGGAGTGATTGATGAGTTGTATGTTGGTTTATGGCATAAGCAGGTCGAGGTTTCTCCACCCACTTATTCTGCCCTCGCTCTTGTTATTTCTCCTTTTCACCTTTGTGGACAGGACCACTGTTTAACCAAGGCACCCTGACACAGTGCTGCATGCTTACCTTGAGCAATCTGCACCTATGCCAGTGAAAGCTCAACAGTAGGACTGAAACGAGTCTTTGAGTAATTCGAGTACCTCGGTTAAAAAAAAAATATGCTTGAATCATTTTTTCTGCCTCAGGTACCCTCTTATTTTTGTGTACACTGTAAGGAACTAGCCAATCCAAACACAGTAGCAATTCATACTATGCATAACAATAACGTGCCAACTTCAAAATAAATCTTACCTATCAAATAATATATGGACATCAGTGCTTTGGCACACATATATTTTGAAATTGTTCTCTGCAGTGTGTAATGGCTGATTTGTCTTTCCGACTGTCTTTAGGGCGTTTTGCCGTCACAAACTGTAGCTATCAACGTCAACAACAAAACATTCTTCTGAAATCATGTTCATGTTAAAAAAAGACTTAATTACATTGATGTATTGTACCACGCCTGTTGCCAGGGTTAGGGTTCCTAGCAATAGTGATAGCGGCTAGCAGCGCTAGCAGATACCAGCGCTAGCAGATAGCAATGCTAGCAGATAACAGTGCTATCAGATAACAGTGCTATCAGATAGCAGCGCTAGCAGATAACAGCAGATAGCAGCGCTAGCGGACAGCAGCATTTGGTTCGTGAGAGCAGTCAGACTACTTATCAAAGGCGGTTTAATTAATGTACGGCTAGAGCACTTGTCTGGCGAGGGCTAACGGACGACTTTTTAAAGGCATTTATAGACATAAATGACTGTGCACTTTGATGCTGACAGTCAGAAACAGTTGCTTTTCCATCTGATCACTTTTTAACAAACCAAGCTTATTCAAATGCTTTTTTAGCCACCAAAATCGCTTCTGTGGTTCTGACGTCACTTCATCCACAGACCAAAATCTATGGTATGGTACTTTGTCTAAAATCCGGAATGTCCAAAATGTTGCTGGTTTGTCATTCCCTCGTCACACGTCCATCATCGTCAGTCTGTAGTGCCATTGTTTCAAATCGAACCAATCTGTAGTCGTCGGTTTTAACCACGCTTCAGTCAACACTTTTCACCACTATTTTAGGACCGGCAAACAGACATGGGCATTCCGTCAGTACTAACGGACTGTCAGTCAGTGACAGACTGACAGGTCTTTGATAACTTGACCCGGTTAGTGATGATTACACTGACTGACAAAAACCCACCTTTTGTCAGTGTTTCGTCTGTCATTTTCTCATTTTCTGTCATTGTTTCTTGTCATTCGTCAGCAATACGGGTGTCCATCACGGACTGACACAGTCCATCAGCACTGCCAGAATGCTCATGTCTGCTCAAGTCCCACTAATGTTTCTAAAAACGGCAATGGTGTGCTGCTAACCACAGTTTAACTAAGTTAAAAAATGTTGATCGTTAACTAAAAATTTAAACCAATTGGTATTTCATTATTAAATGGCAATGCTTTTTTGTTTAGTTTTTTGTATCCGAATACCCGATTATTCCATAGAATATTGGTAGAATATCCGAATACCAGTGGTGAGCATTCCATTACTAATGACGAACTCTCTATGTCAGTCCGTCACTGACGGATATCCCGTTTTTCTGATGAATGTCGAGAACCTTTTAAAAAATGACGGACTAAGCACTGACGGACATGGGTTTTCGTCAGTGTAAACGTCAAGTGTGTCACTGTTGGACGGCCATTTTGTTGACAATTGAAGAATAACTTACTGACCGAATGGCCACCTCTGTCTGTCGGTTCTAAAATAGTGGTGATGGAAGCATGGCTGAAGTAAAATGACAGACTAACTGTGACTGAGGGGTGCCCAGGGTGCTGTTAAATGACAGACCAGCAACTTTAAGTAAAATGCCCACCTCTGCCGAGTAACAAAATATTTGATAGCTGCAGTCCTACTGAACAGTAACCCTGCATGCAACCTGCTGGGTTCCTCAGTAAATACACCAATGAGATGGATTAAACCTCCTCTCCGGAACCCGTTGTAAACAGCTTTGTGCATGTGTGAATTAGATAGGCAGAACTCATGAGAACTGCTTTAATATCAGGCCATTGGTTAATATACACACATTACAGGTTTCAGTTTATATCGCCAAAGAGTGTGACATCTCCACTCAAGGTGCGCTGGAGAATCAGACCTGCGGTGCCTGCGTGCCTGTCGGCATGATAGATGGCCATGCTGCTGATAGAAGTAATGCAAACGCATGCGCCTGTCTCAGAGGAGGGATGGAATAAAGGGGAGTTGATCACTTCAGCGTCTCTGTCAACACACACACACACACCAATGCACACACACAGCTCAGTATGAACAAACACAAATCTTCTGAGGATTGTCTTCTTGATTGAATTGTCTTGTACTTGTGAGGGTGTTTTCGATTCCCTTTTAGATATGTGCCCTGTTACCTTATATGCTTTGGAAATGTGAACTAACACGTATGCATGTTTGGCTTCTCTTACACACATCCAGAATTGGGATCAATAACGGCGCCAGGTTATTAGTCCCTTGGAAAGAAGAGTCACATGGCATGTGTACAGTTCTTATAAGGCACTCTGTTCAGAAGAGAGTGTATTAGTTTTCAGGCTCTTCTAGTCGAAGGGGGCTCCTAATTAGACTTGTGTGGACCCATGCTGGTTGCGATGTGATGTATGATTTAGGGTTAGAGAATGTTGCAAGCGATTGGCCCAGGGGAAATTTGTCCCATCTCTCATTTTATTTCAACACGACAGGAAGTTCCAAGCACTGCTGAGCTCTTACGGGCCAAACTTTGCTTGTTAGTTCGCAGCTCGTGTGAAAAGAGAGAAGAGCCTGCTGTTTTTGACAGACTAGCACCAGGGGGAAGTGGGGGGAGTGGATCATAGTCTGTGCTTTAGCTTTGTCAGGCAAAGCTCCTGTGACTCAGCAAAGCAATTGAGCAAATGACATTTAGTTTTTCATGCTTGGTTGTGTTGTGCGAACACACAGATTTCAGTGGGCCTCATTCACAGACGGCATACCAATAGATAAGTTATACTTGTGGAATTTTCAAGAATGTGTTATTTCATCAATGTATGTATTATACAGTATATAACTTAATGTCATTCCAAAACATTCTTGAGCACATGTGAGTGACATTTTAAAACATTCCTCCTTGTGTTTTCTTTAATTTCACTGTAGTCTAGTGTAATGTTACAGAATTTACAAGGGCCCGACCAATTAATCATCGGTCGTTTCGATTTTGACCTTAAATGTACTCACCTAACCAATTACAGCATTTGTTACGCTGGTCTCGGTACACATAAATCTATACCAAAACTTTGTATCACTAAATGCCAAATGTCCTTGGGGGCGGCATGGCTCAGTGGTAAAGTCGTCATCTTGCAACCCTAAAGTTGTGGGTTTGATCCCAGGCCAGTGTGACAAATTTAAAGTATCCTTCAGCAATGCATTGAACCCCCAGTTGCTCATGAGGCTGCGTCGTCAGTAGGGGAATGAGTAGTCCAAATGTAAAGCACTTTTAGGGTCTTAAGGCAAGGTGGAAAAGCACTAGATAAATCAAGTACCATTTACTAGTACTATAAGGTCATTCTACGGACCTGATATTCCAAGTAAATCCTAATTATTACAAGCAATGCAAGTACTGAAAAGAATTTACCTGATGTCACTAATTTACAACCGAAGGTCAGAGTAGTAATAAGAATAAAATGAAAGCATAGTGTGAGATCAATCAAACATAAATGTGTTAAATATGATGCACATTCAACTACAGTGGAACCTCGGAGTTCGAACGTCTCGGAACTTTTACAAATCGGACATCGACCCAAATATCTGAGTGAAAAATGCCTTGGAGTTTGACCTCATTCTCGGAGTTTGAACACACAAGCAAAGCCAAAAATACCTTGAACGGGTAGCCAAGTGAAGCCGAGCGATGCCGAATGCTCACGTCGCAATTGTTGAGAGGGAGCGCTGCTCATTTCTAGTCAGAGCGGGTGAGTACTCCCGGAGGTGCTCCGTACATTCGCGAGTGCATTTTGATTTTTTTAAGACAATTTTCTTCGACATGGGCCCACAGAAAGACAGCATGAAGTGCAAATGGCAGCCAAAAAAAACGTACAGTGCTACAAACCACAGTGGATTTAGGAAAGACATTATCGCAGCACTGTAACTACGGTGACTACTTGGCACAATGGCACAAGGATCCCCCTTAGCTGTTCAACAATGTGCCTGACGCTAAACAGCGCACAAGGACCCCTTAGTAGTCAAACTATATGCCCAATGTAAAATACACTAACTCAGCACTGATATGATATGGATCAATGTCCTTATAACTTCAATAATTGCATGCATTGCACCACACAATACATTCTGGGAGCTGAAAAGGAAAATTATGTTGTTGTATGTTGTTGAACAATATACTTATAGTTGGCACCCGTCAGTCTGCAAATAGCGAAAATACGTGTATAATTGAAACACACTGAAATGCATTGAGGGGAAAAAATATTTTATGTATTATTTATTTATTTTTTAATTATGCAGCCGATTAATTGGTAATCTGTACAAGAAATATATATATATGACAAACATCCTTAATGGAATTGGGCCCAAAAAAATAATAATCCATATCAGTCGAGCCATAGCATCCTCTGCAATTTTTAAATCCTGTCTTAAAACATATCTTCATACTTAGTATTTTGGCATGGTTTAGTCCGTGACTGTTTTATCATTGTCCTTTTGTGCTTTATTATCATTCTTAAGTGTTTTATTCTTTTTTTCTTGTACCTGATTTTATTGTGAATTGTTTTAATTGTATGTGATTTTTCTTTTTAAGTGTATTAGAACCATGTTCCATGGTGATTTTGCACTTTGAATAAACTGATTGAAACTGGTAACACAAACATGCATTTGAGAAGGATTAATGACTTTATAACTTCTTATGCAATGTGCCACACAATGCATTCAGGGATCGAAAAGGAATGTTTTTTTTTGTTTGGTTTTTTAACAGTATAGTTACAATTGACTCCCATAATTGGGAATCAGTATTTTTTTTTCACCCAGAAACCAGCATTGGCCTAAAAAATACATTGGTCGGGCACTAGAATTTAAATTAATTACATGAAGACTCAAAATTGCCAGAAGGTGTAAATGTAAGTGTAAATGATTAAGCGTGTGGACTATAAGTGAGTTTCAGGACAACGTGTTCTCATGAAAATTTAACAGGAATTTTAATATAAAGTCTAGCACTATATTATGCTCACAGCTGGAACTTTGATGAACATCATGTGCATATGCACACCTTTTAAGAACATAGTGTGTTTGTGGACTATGTATAGCAGCCCATAAATTATTGTGTTTGTCAATAATTACGTCTTGTCGTTTTGTTGTTGTTTTTTTAATAAAAGGTTGCTCAGCCCTCAATGTACATGTATGTATTTAATCCAGAGTTTTGGTCATAGCTTTATTAAACAGTAAGACTACCACAGGTGGCAGCCCTATAAAGGTGTGTATATTTCGCTCCTTCGAATACCGAAGGCCCAGCATTATACGTTAGACCAGCAGAAATCAGAGAAAAACAGTCAAAGTTGTGTGTAAATACGATATGAGTAGGGTTCTGTGTTACTTCAAAAGGCAAATGGGAAAATACAAGCCCATATGTGCATGGTCCACATACACCAAAACTGTAATTTCACGCATACTTCAGCAAACCCCACAGTCGCATACATTCCTCCAGGCCCATAGATCACATTTACATTTTTTCCACCAGACATAGCGACACACACATACTGTACCATCTGCAGGGCATATTCAAAGGAAGACACACACACACACACAAAGGACCGAAGCATGCAAGCTGAATAACACATTTAAATCCACAAGCAACGCGCCCTACGAAAACAGAGTCATAAATGAATGCAAACAAAAACGTGGCTTCGTTATCACACTTGCTTCCACACGAGCAATCCCACTTAGTCAATTCACGCATCTTTCCGTGTGCCAAATTCACTGCTGAGAAAACAGATTGAGCTGTTCTGTTTGTTGTCGTTGTTGCTGTGGTTCAGCCAATGGGAAAATTACATTTTGAGGGTCATTAAGTGGCTCAGGAAGGCTCTTTTCAATGGACGCGGGTCTCCCAGGCTGTATCAGCACTCTGCCGATATGTCTAACTGTATTTGCTTTGCTAGACGTTTTACTTCATTCTGATTGGCAGACACTAAATTGACGTGGTTGCCATTCAAACAAACAGGGCTTTAAATAATCTTCTTTAATAACTCCATGGATGAATGATTTGAGCTTCTAGTGTATATTACCCCAGGCTCCCACTGCACTTCTTCTGAAAATCTAACTATTGGATTGGTCAGCTGGTCTCTCGGTGCAATTGACAAAAAATTTTCGACAGGAAGATCTGGCAGAGATGAGCCAGCTTGCCCCGACGAGCAGCTGAGTACACCTTGAATTCCTGGAACAAAATAGAAGATGGTGTGCCCATATATTCTAACCATCGAGAACATGGACGACATTTGCATTATTGGAATTCTGTTATTTGGAGTTTCCTGATTTATCAGCTCTATTGGAAGTGAATAAGCTGACGGTCTTTTGGATAGTGTGGTGTGAGCGATCAACACTCAGAGTCAGGTGATGAGTGAATTCAATCGCAGACTGGATGCGACTCTTGAGCCACTGCACAAATTGGCGAACAACATGCAGACATTGCCGAATCCTTTTGAAGAATTCCAAACTTGGCTAATTGATGCCCATGGAAAGTCACAGGCAAGATTCAAGGCTGACCGAAATCAAAACAACTGTTTTGTGGACTTTCACCTGGAAGTGATGCTGGCAGAAGCATTTCCCTTCCCCACTTCTTTCTCCTGTGGACTGTGTTCCTGATTAAGCCATTTAGACTGTCTCCATGGCAATGAGACGATATGCTTTGCCATACCAAGGGACGTTCCGCAGACATACGCTATAAACATTCATGATAATACATTGCATGCACTACCCTATTATCACTGCCTTCCGTTTGCTCTCCTTAATCTTCCTCCTCCCTGTGACGGCACAGTTGTGTTGCAGATATGCTTGCCTTGATTAGGCCGGTCAGTGTGTCCAAGTTATCACCCCCAACCCCCTCTCCCCTCTCCTACATGTGTAAGTCTTCGAAATTTGTTGAATTTCTGTAATTGACTAATATATATTTCACCAGACAGTTTATTTATTGTAAAAAAAAAATGTTTATGTTTAAACATGTTTATTCTTCATTATTCTTTATAATCATCTACAATTTAAGCCAAACATCTATCATGGAAAGCTTTCTACAATATCCACACCAGATAATATTTTCAATTTAAATCAGTTATGAGGCTAACAATTAGCCATCTGATCAAAACAAGCTAGCTAGCCACACAAGTAAAAGGGAAATTATAATCAAATATAATTTGTTGGAGAAAAAAATTTTGTTAATTATTTTTTCAGGTCATACCATATGATGTCCAAATATGACCACTACATAACAGTTGCTAAAAGGGTAACAGTTTACATAGGCTATTTGTGACTTAGTACAAACCTGATAGCTGCTCCCATGGATTTTTGACTGTCTTATGGATGAAACACAAACTCCTGTCTTTCAATGTATTTTGAAATAAAAATCCATAATTGGTTATATATTTTTGGTCGCACCACGATAATTCATAAAATGGGCATCATCAGACAAACTTGTCCGTCAATGACCCATCTATGTCAGCATTGTGTTGCTATGTTTGTTTTTTCTTAGGTGCATACTATGCTCCCCTTTAAAGCTGCACAAACTGGGCCTGTTTTTTCCCCCCTTCCCTGCTACTAAGAAACACAGAGCGCTAACTTGCGAACCACCAGGTTTCCCATCCTGTTTCCCTCTGTTTGTCATTGTTGTTTTTCGCGTTTTTCCAGATGGGTTGTGAATGTGAAAAAAATTTCTTGTGTGTTTTTACAATAAATCTGACTCTGATACAGTGAGGAAAATAAGTATTTCACCCCCTGGTGATTTTGTGAGTTTGACCCTTTACAAAGAAAGGAACGGTCTATAATTTTCATGGTAGGTTCATCTTAACAGTGAGAGACAGAATATTAAAAAAAATCCCAGGAAATCACATTATATTAATTTTAAACATTTATTTGTCTTTTATTGAGGAAAATAAGTATTTCACCCCCTAGCAAAACATGACTCAGTACTTGGTGGAGAAACCCTTGTTGGCAAGCACAGCGGTCAGACGTTTCTTGTAGTTGGTCACCAAGTTTGCGCAGATCCCAGGAGGGATTGTGGCCCACTCCTCTTTGCAGATCCTCTCCAAATCCTGAAGATTTCGAGGCTGTTGCTTGGCAACTCGAAGCTTCAGCTCCCTCCACAAGTTCTCTATAGGATTAAGGTCTGGAGACTGACTAGGCCACTCCATAACCTTAATGTGCTTCTTCTTGAGCCACTCCTTTGTTGCCTTTGCTGTATGTTTTGGGTCATTGTCATGCTGAAACACCCATCCACGACCCATTTTCAATATCCTGGCTGAGGGAAGGAGGTTCTCACCCAAGATTTCCCGGTACATGGCCCCATTCATCCTCCCCTCGATCCGGTGAAGTCGTCCTGTACCCTTAGCAGAGAAACAGCCCCAAAACATAATGTTTCCACCACCATGCTTGACGGTGGGGATGGTGTTCTTGGGGTCAAAGTCAGCTTTTTTCGCCCTCCAAACACGGCGAGTCGAGTTGATGCCAAAGAGCTCGATTTTAGTCTCATCTGACCACAGCACTTTCTCCCAAGCCTCCTCTGAATCATCCAGGTGCTCATTGGCAAACTTCAGACGGGCCTGTACATGTGCCTTCTTGAGCAGGGGGACCTTGCGGGCACTACAGGATTTCAATCCATTACGGCGTAGTGTGTTACCAATGGTCATCTTGGTGACTGTGGTTCCAGCTGCCTTGATATCATCAACAAGCTCCTGCCGTGTAGTTCTGGGTTGTTTCCTCACCTTTCTCATGATCCGGTTCACTCCACGAGGTGAGATCTTGCGTGGAGCACCAGACCGAGGGAGATTGATGGTCAATTGGTGTGTCTTCCATTTTCTAACTATCGCACCAACAGTTGACTCCTTTTCACCCAGCTGCTTGCTAATGGTCTTGTAGCCCATTCCAGCCTTGTGCAGGTCTATAATCTTGTCCCTGGGTCTGTGGGAGCCAGAATTCTTGCTGGTTGGTAGGGGGTGAAATACTTATTTTCCTCAATAAAAGACAAATAAATGTTTAAAATTAATATAATGTGATTTCCTGGGATTTTTTTTAATATTCTGTCTCTCACTGTTAAGATGAACCTACCATGAAAATTATAGACCGTTCCTTTCTTTGTAAAGGGTCAAACTCACAAAATCACCAGGGGGTGAAATACTTATTTTCCTCACTGTATATGTGGGCCGTATATCCTAGTTGGTTACAGAAGCTTCAATTCCTGTCAGATGTTGTTGATGGTGATTGGAGAGAAGTGAGTTTGTGAAAGCAGCAAAATAGATTAAAACAACTCATGTGAGTGGCAATTACCTTCAGTCAGATCTGTCCATGCAAAAACCCACCATCACCACCATGCCGTTTTAAGTTTACAGTATATCTTACATTTGCTTCCACAAGTAAATTCACCTCATGTCTGTTTTTACACTGATTGTTTCTCGTCCTCTTTTTCTATTCCTGATGTATAAACAAAAGCAAAAGTCAAAGATACCAGAAAGCAACAGCTCACTGATGGTTGTCGTTGCTGCTGTCGTCTGCCCAATTGACAGACAAGATTTTTAAAAAATAAAAATAAAATAAAAACATCAGCCAATTAAATGAGGCTGTCAATTAACAAGTCAAAGTTGGACTGAGAACTTGCTGTCAAAGTGTGTTGCATATTCTTGCTTTTCATTTTGTGTATTGAATGATAATGAAGGTGTCTTTGTTTGTATGCGCATTCACAGCTGCGAGCTCATGCAGTGGACATGAATGGCAACCAGGTGGAGAATCCAATTGATTTGTACATCTACGTGATTGACATGAACGACAACAGGCCTGAGTTTAAGAATCAGGTGTACAATGGCTCTGTGGCTGAAGGATCAAAGCCAGGTAAGACCACCGCAGGTGAATAGGGGGAATATACGTATTTAAATATGTTCGTACATATTTGCGTATTTGCAAGTCAAAAGTGTTGGCAGTTCCAATGTTTTATCATTTTCAGGCTGTCTATTTAGTTCATGCTGGGAACTTAAAAGTGCAGTTGTGTTTTTTTTATTCAGATTTGTGGTACCAGTTAACAGGAACAAATTACTCCGTAGATGGTGTAGTTACACCATCCATTAAAGTGTTCCAACGTGGCATTAACTGTTTGATGTAGAAAAACACATGTTTTGTGTTTGGCACAACATTTCCCTTTGTCCCAAATCAATTCATTTTAATTAAGAAACCAACCTTAAAATCCTACTCACAAAAACAAACTTGATTGATTAGGATTTTGATTTATATTATTTTCTGGTACATTTCACCACACTAATAATGGACTTATTAGTAAAGGCCAGTTAAGGTGAGACACAAGATTTGATAGATAAATAGACTTGATTTCACTGGCGACTCGTGATGACGGGGCATCCACCTGGGCAGCCCGCTCCTCCCTGTTGACAGAAACATTTCAAAATGTCTTTTGTTGGCAATACACCAGACACATCTCAGACACAGCATTGAACACCCCATAGTTAAAAAAAAAATCTATGGAGCATCCGTATAAAAGAAGGGGGCATACAGCATAACAGACAACAAATACTGTATATTGAAAGTAAGGCTTAAGTACACAATCCACTCCAAACAACCAGTCCGACTCAACTTCACGGTCGACAAACATTTTTTTAGGGGGGCATCATAATCATGCGCCTGCAGTGGCACACAGTTGTCAACAAGTGCAGTTTTCATCTGTCACATGTCTTGGTATTAAGGACGAAGACTGTACTACTACATGGATCTTCAGCTGAATAGTGGTGTTTAACTGGAAAATGTTGCCTTCCCAATGTGGGATGCTGATCCATAGTCCAGTAGTCCCGTAGAAGCAATCGCAACTTTAAAAAGGCTTTGACTTGTGCAACAAACCAACATTTTTTTTGTTTTGGGGTTTGTTTGCTTCATAAGACATTTCTTTAGCAATATATGTATCATTATCAAATTCTGTGGACCTTGGAGAGAAGCAGTTCTTCCCGGAGTATTAGGAAAGCGAGCTGCGGTCAGTGACAAGCTAAATACGAGAGCAGAATGTTTAAGTAGATTTCTTGTCTCGACTGGACGAACTCTTGTTCTAACAATCAGACCCTGAGGACCCATGTTTGTTTTTCACAGCGTTCAGTTATTGTTCTGTTGCAAAGTTTAATCTCAAGGGAATTTGTAAACAATATAGGAAGGCATGATGTGCGTCAGTGTGTGTGTGTGTGGGGGGGGGGGGGGGGGTTCGGTTCTTCTCACTGGAGCGTGGATCTATATACAGAGAACCTAATTAGAGAGAGCAACCAGACATCTCGCTGTCTTTTTTCATTTCATCGTCATGCTCACTGCTTAGTTCAAAGTGGGAAAGTAAAAAGGGCAATTGTGTTTCATTTCAATTCAGTTTTGACGAGAAAGTATTTTGTGATACAAATTAACAGGAGGTATTTTCTAGTTGCTCCTATCTGTTAAAATCAGGTGTTAACTGTTTGATGTAAAAGGAAACCCGATTTGCGTTGTTGCTTCTTGAATTGATTCATTTTAATGAAGAAGGTTAAAAAGATTGAAGAAATTAGATCAGCTGTGATTTAGTGCCTACCCTGATTTAGTGCCTACCCTGTCTTCCACACTAATAATGAACTCAGTTAAGGTTCGCTTCAGTTCAGTTGGTGTCCAGAACGCTGTACACTACAAAATTATATCATTAATAAGAGATTACAGTTAATCACATCATCATAAAATGATCATATTTGACACAAATGGGCAATGTTTCTTTTTATGCAAATACATTTCGGTCAACAGATTGACATAGTGTATGTCACTGTTTCTCAGCCCCAGTCCTCAAGTCCATGTCTCTCTCAACCAACAAACCTGAGGATCGTTATCAGGCTTCATGCAGAGCTTGCTGTTTAGCTGTTAGAGACATGGAAAACTGGCTGGACTTGAGGACTGTGGTTGAGAACCACTGGTGTATGTAAACTTTAAGGCCTAGATACACCAGTCCGACATCAACCAAATGTGACCCACGCCTACCCCCTGTGGCGTCGGCCCAGACGTCGGCACGTCGCATAGAAAAATGACATAAATACACACACATAAAAACAACAGTCGCCTCACTCACTTCGTTTTTGGACATTGTTCCTGTCAAGCAGTGTAAGAATGAATTTATATTACCTCATAGTTTCAATGTTTTGTTGGCATTAATAGTAAATAGTAAGCCATCAAACGTTAGCGTGGAAGGTTAGCTACCTGGAGCTATCGTTTGATCCAGCGCAGACATTTTTCGTAGTTGTTTGAGGGTTTAGGGAAGAGAATCAACCGGACAATGTCTAGCGGACACCTCCTTCCAGTCGATCAGGATAACGGTTATCACTCTTACACAACCCGTGACTACAGCGTTTAACGCACCACCGGGAGCCGGATTGCTTTGTTTGTCCGCAGCAAAACATGCGTGCTGACGCAGACATGACGTCTTGCGTCTTGATTGGTTTATCAGGTCATGTGGGCGAGTTTTACGGTAAAGTCAATTGCAGAGGTTGTCACGTTTTTGCTCACAACTGCCACCTCTGGCCTAAAGCGTAACTGCAGCCTCTGTGTCATGGCGCCACTCCACCCCTCGTCCCACTCCCACTCCTACCGCACTGTGTAGTGTTCACTCCAAAATGCTCTGAACTGAAGGGAAGATACAATATACAATATGTAACATTAACATTATAAAGTCTGCATGCACCTTTAAACAATAGTTGCTGTTCGACTGAAGTCCTCTTAGAGTCAGTTGTACACTTCGAAACAGTTCAAAAACAAATCAAAAAGATTGCCATCTATGTATGTGGACTAAGAATTCTGTGAAGCAGAACTGTCCAAAAATTTTGAACTGAATTGAGAATGACCCCTAAATTGATGTTGCAAAATTAAAGTGTATTAAACAATGAAGTTTTACAGTATATAGGCCTATTTACTACATGAATTTCAAACAAATATTATACTAAGGACTTAATGTACACAATAATTATAATTAATAGTCAAGTGTAGTCATTGTTTTCTATTAACATGAAAAGCCTACACGGATAAAAGAATGTCACTGAGCGGTGTAGGTTTGTGAGTTATTAGCGAATGTGAATTTTTCATCAGGGTGTGTTCATGGTCACAAAGACGTTGGCCAACGGTTTTAATGGTCTCAAGCAAGGTTGGTTTTTTTTTGTGGGCAAGTAATTTTTAACATGTTAAAAATTTGCAACGGACATCTTTGAGTAAACATCTTTGCGACTGTTTGCGACCTTGAGCGAACCCTGACGAAAGATCAACATTTGTTAACTTCGCAAACCTTCACGGCTCAGTGAGAAACGGGCCAAAGTCTTTAAAATGGCTTCCCAAACATTTTGGGGAATTTTGTTCAGAGCACAACTCTGACATTAATACTTAACCAAAGAAACGTTCCATGTAGTCTCAAACAGCTGCTCTCCCAATTGACACATCCTCAAATGAGTTCCCAGTTTACTTGAGCACACCATGTTTGTCTGAGAATGCCATTCCTTTTTTTGTTCTTGAAAGAAAATCAAAGCAAGTTTCCCTAACCTAGCTGTACTTGCATGTAAATATCTGGCAATACCTGCGTCCTCTGCACCTGTTGAGAGGTTGTTTACTAGTTTAGTGTTGTAGGCAAGATATTCAGTCCAGATCGATGACGAAGCAGTTGACCGTTAGATGCAACAACTTTACCCTGTGAAGTACTTTAATAAATGATTACTGCCAAAAACTATATTTATATTACTATATTTCCATTTTAAAATGTTCCTTCTCACTGATATGTAATGAGAATGAGTTTCTCTGAATGATTCTGTTGTGACTCCAGCACCAAGAACATACATACAACAATACATTCCTATGTTTTCATTTTAGTCCAACATTCATTGGGTTCATTCTTGGCGCATGTGCTAATTCTCCACAACGTTTAAAATCAATTATTTCTGTAATGCTCTGTTCTTCAAGCCTTGCCAAGTAAAGGAGAGCATACACACGTATAGCAGAATCCCTGGGTTCTGCATCTGCAGACACCCTTATCAAAGGTTCAGTGAAGCACTGCAGCACATCTCCCAAGGTAATGTAGCATGAAAGCCACCAAAGAGATCTACAGGGAAGCATTACCGTCACCAGATGTTACACTGTGAAGGAAGCAAACCATCAGCAGAGATCCATTTGAGCCGGCTCGTTTTGTCACCTTGTATCATATCACCACAACACTACCAAACCTGTGCGCGTGGCTCCAAAATACTTTTTTTTAACCTGCCAGACTGATCGATTTCTGTGCCCATCTGTGCGTTTATGGTCCACTTCACATGAATTCACTTTTTTTTCCAACATTGTAGACAATTAATACATACCAAATGCACTATATGGGCTTGCTATTTCTCCAAATTAAAGGTCATTGTTTTTAAATACAAAATGTGTTTGAGGTCCAATGTTATGACATAGAAATCATATAGCTTGTTGTTTTTCTCTGAGAAATAATTGCATTAATAACTTTAGGAAAGATATGTCAAATGAAACATACATAAACATAAAGTAAAGCCAAACATCAAAACTCGCTGTAGTTTACTTAAGTACAGTGATTTCAGTGTTTTGTTTACTAAATGATTAAAAATGTTTTAAAATTACGGCCAAAAACAAATGGAGACTCAAAACAACTGAATTGTTTCCCAAAAAAAAGCGGACACTTGTCCCAGCCTTGAAATTTTGGTACCAGTCGCAGTTACAAAGAGTGCTTCACCTCCTAGTAGTCACTCAATGCCAAACGGACATTTTCATGAATTTATAAAACCCCGGACGCCCGAACAGAATGTAAGAAGTCTGTCCTCCCAAATGATCTACCAAAAGAGGATGTTTGGTCCACATACCATGGTCTGTGTTTTGTTTTGGTTTATGATTCATGTTTTCCTTGTGTGTCTCCCTTTGTCAATGCCTTGTCAAGTTTTATCATGTCCTCCTGTGCTTGTCATCCCGGTCCCTGGTGTCACCCAATCAGCTCCCCAAACCACGTGTGTCTTGTTCAGGTGTCTCTTCTTGTCTCGTTACTATGTTTATTTAGGCCTCGTCCAGATGGAACCAAAGCTGGATTCGTTCCTCAAACAAATCTCGTATACACAGAAGCATTTCAAGACTTGCGTGTGTCCAAAAGAAGATGCTGAGGACGTTTAACGGGGTTGGGAGGGTTACTTTTAAAATGTAATCAATTACAGTTACAAGTTACCTGCTAAAAAATGTAGTTAGTAACGTAATCCAAGTAACATAATATTAAAGTAATGTAACTGGATTATTTTTGGATTACTCCAATATTGAGTATGCTCATGAAGACAAAATAAAAATAAATATCACCGCAATATATATTCTATACAATGTGCCCCTGCTATTTGCGGGTGATAGGGACCGGGGCCGCCTACAAATAGCAAAAATCCTTGTGTAATTAAAAAGCATGTAGGCGATTGATTGATTGATTGAAGGCCATATGGGACGGATGGATGGATGAATGGATGGATATTAATACACTAGTTTTAAATGTAGTTTTACTGAATATAGTCAAATATTTTGTAAATGTTATCAAATTGATTTGATGAACTAGTATGATTCAATTATCGTTTTAAGAAACTAACAGATGATAGATAGATAGATAGATAGATAGATAGATAGATAGATAGTCATCCAATGAGGATGACAATGTGTGACATCAACTGCAAAATGAACTTTTATCCCAGTCACAAGTTTAGCCGTGTATATGTTGTGTATGATGTTTAAATAGTGAATTGGTGAGAGGAAGATTTGTTTGGAAGGTGTAACTCACATTATGGTTGTAGGCTAGTGGGCTAGCTAGCAAGAAGCTACAGCGCGTAGCATGCTGCTGGACTCTTAGCTCAAACTTTCGCTCTGAGTAAGTTCCAGTGAATACCGGTCGTCATTTCCTCTTCCCGCCCGTGAAGCTTTTTCAAACTGCCCGCGTGTGGATGGCACGACTAGTCAGTTTGTTCGTTCCCACCTCCCCGACATGTAGCATCTCTCTCTCTCTCTCTCTCTCGCTCTTTTTCTCTCTCTCTCTTTGTTTCTCTATCTCTCGCACTCTTTTGCACTCTCTCTCATCGTAATTGTAATCCCATTTTTAATAAATGTACCTGTAATCTGATTACATGATTATTCCTATAACTGTAATGGAATAAATACAGTTACATGTTTTTTGCTATCTGATTACGTAACGGCGGTACATGTATTCCGTTACCCCCCAAGCCTAGTAATGTATATGCCAAGTCTGGAGTGACGCTGTAGCGCAGCCACAGGGAGTTAATGGAAAGCATAGAAGAAGAATCGGCGAAGAAGACGAGCTATTTAAAAATTTTAAATAAAAAAGTATCCTGCATATGGTGTCCAGACAGACGCGTACGGGGCGCGTTTTGAAATCATTCCACTCTGGAGCCCGATTTAAAAAATGATCAGTTTCAAGCTCCGAAACCGCGCCATCGGGTGGACGAACGGCCTGAACGGCAAGAAACTTGTGAGGATACGTTGAAACTGGCTTTCGTCTGCACGGGGCCTTAGTTCCCTGCTTTCTTTCAGTCCAAAAAGTGTTTGTCCATCAAAATGTAACCAGAAAGCTTAGCGTATATGATTTTTTTAATGATTGAAATTCAATATTCAGATTTTGGCATTTACTTGTATTTTGTGGCTGCAAAATATTAGACACACACACACTGTAATCTTCTCTGATGCGGTTGGAAGAACTGCTGTTTTGTAATCAGTTGTTACATACTGTATTACAAATCAAGAACTGATTGGAATGGAAAACAATTCAAACAATGGATTCAAAGCCTACAATAGTATGACTTTTTGCCAAAGTGATTTAACCTCATAAAAGTATGCAATCATGTAAATCCATCTTGACAGACGTCAAGTTAATTGAGGTATTCAACCAATCAGCGTCAGGATGTAGAGGCAGAACCTTAGGTTCGATTTTAGTTTCAATGAACCATAATCAAGGAAGTAACCAGAACTACAGTATATTTTTCTTAGCAAATTCTAGCTCTCTGCCATCTTTTTATATACATCCGACACTCAAGCATTCTCATCAAGTTTGAAGTAGGTTGTCTTTGGTGTTGTTGCCAAACCCGTCTACACTTGTGTCATCTGGGCATCAAGACTCTTTCAAAAATGCCCTGGTGGATTTAATCTGACCGATGCATTAATGTAGGAAAGGCTGTCAGTGACCTTATTTTATATTGGCTGCTTTTCCAAAGTTACTTTCCTTTTGTCCTCAGAGAGCAGTCGGCTCCATTAGAGACCGTATGAACTATATTGTGTCGCCTTATTGTTTCCCACAAGATTCACTGTTTCCGCCTTTTTGCCTAACTTCCTTTCCTCCTCAACCTCCACTTCCACCCCAATCTCCTCTACACTGATAAGAGTTATTGTACTCTCATGCCATCCATCTCTGCTCACTTTGTGGATTTCCACTGTACTTTTTTTCCTACCCTTCTTCACTTTTTTCTGCTTGGCAATTTCGTACCGTTCCATTCTGAATGTTGATATCCAGCCTTCTTCCTCTTATTTTCAAATCTAATTGGGAGGCAGAAGTTGATTCTGGCTTATAGATGGTGAAGCGGCTCATATAGCTCACGGATTATATCGGGTCACATGGACAAAATGACCAATAATATTTGCATTTGCCACCAGTAAAATGTTCAGCTCCAGTGATTTTGGTGAAAAAGCAATTAGGATTCGGTATTAGTATTCAAATTAAAGAGGAATTAAACAGGCTCAGAGATTAACCCTTTTGGGCATGGCGGTCATTTTTGGATATGAGATGGGACTACCATGGAGCCTTCTTATTATAATGAAAGGTATAAGGCCAAAATGTGAAGAGGATGATAATATTTTAAAGAAAATATAGGCCTTTTTTCCCACATATATTATTCTTTGAACCATCAACTTTTCCTTTCTGTATATAACAAACTCTGGTTTGTAACTCAATGATGTTTGAAATGGAATTCTTGGCCACAATTATGTTGTCACAGGAATTATTGTGCCATCAACCGCTAGTTATGGGGACAGCTGTATCTGCTCACTTGTCAGTGACTTTGACAGTCTTGACATAGACATTATGTAAAAATATTCATTGAAAATGCATTCCTATTTATCAGAAGTGGGCACTTTACAAAATTTTGTCAGCGACCTGGGCACCCTCCATTGATCGTCACTCAGTCATTTTTTCAAGCCGCACCAAACTGTAATCGTCACTCTCTCAATATATTTTAAACACGCTTCTGTCACCACTTTTAGAACCGAAATACAGAGGTGGGCATTCTGTCAGTCCGTTACTCGTCAACAAAACGGGTATCCGTCAGTGACGAACAGACGAACAGTCCGTCAGTACTAACGGAATGCTCACCTCTGAGATTTCCTCTCCAAAAGGAACTGTGTCACCTTCGAGGTCAAACACAATCCCTTTCAGGACTAGGGATGGGAATTGAAAAGATTGTTAAGAACCGACCCCCAGTGTTTCAATTCTTTGGCATCGTTTGCCGTTTTTGCTAACGATTCCCTTATCGGTTCCGTGTGGGACGATGACGTCACCATGCGCGTCTTGTGCGTCGAGCAGCAAACATGGCACCACGCTCGAAAGTTTGTTGACATCTTCCAAGAAAAGCTAAAAACAGGCCAACTTGCAATATTTGCAAATAGGATATTTCGTCTAATGGAGGAAACACTACCACTATGCAAGAGCATTTGAACACACAGCATGACTGTCTGTCGTGTTTGTGAGCGCTCCATAGTCCCGGTGGGATCAACACAGCAGCAACGCCCGCCAGCAATGCAAGCGTTCTCCTATCAACACTCCAGGTACGGGTAATAATATATTAGCGCCGGATTGCCTTTATGTAAAACGTGCCGTTAGCAACTGCTAATGTTAAAGCCTGTATCTCAATAAACATCGCCGGCTTGCAAGGGTAAACGCCGTGGCCCGCGAATGTTTTGCTGTTTTTTTCATCAGGGTTTGTTCAAGGTTGCAAAAGGTGCAAAGATGTACAGAACGAACCATAACTTAAAAGCAACACTTGCTACTTCCACAGGACCACACTGATTGCTCACGGTAGCCACATACCAGTCTACTGGCTGCGTCTGTTTAGACGAAGACAAGGAGGAGTTTTTGAGTGCTCATCTTAGTGTTAAAATGTTACTGGAGTTGGACATTATTGTCACAAAATAATCTAGGTTGTATTTTGTAAATTTCTACAGAAGACGATTTAATGGCACCCCATTGAGTCCTCGAATGTGGACCTTAAAACTTCACAGTTGGGTTTGTAGGGCCATGTTACTTTTAAACATGTCTCTGGTTTACAGATACAACTAAGACATAAAAAAGTGGACGCTAATATATGTTTATTCATCTTTTTTCCCAAAAAGAATCGATAAGAGAATTGATAAAGAATCGAATCGTTAAACGGAATCGGAATCGTAAAAATCTTTTCAATTCCCATCCCTGGTCAGCCTTGATTTTGGTGGGATTCTACAAGAAAATTACCATAGGAAAAAATAAGACCACCGATAAGGGTGGTGCCCGACAACTACTATGGCTACTACTAATAATAAATTGATTTCGTCAATTTTGTCTTAGCTTGTCGCTCAAACAAGTGCTTCTCAAAAAAAAAATTGTTACACCCCCACGAACAAGAAAATATGACTCCTTGTACACTATTACACATTATTCTAGTACGTCAAAAAAATATATAACATGTTCCCTGGGGTCACATGCACCGTGCTCCCTTTTTGAGAAGGACTGCCTTAAACAGAATGTTGGGACAAAGCCGTACAAAAGCCAAAAGTAAAAAGGAAATCAATGTAAATCATGGACCATAGAACATAAGTTGTTTTTACTTTTCAAATGCAGGGGAATGGATTTTTTTTGTTTCATCAAATTTATATAGCGCTTTTCTAGACACTCAAAGATGCTTTACAATGGAATTGAAACATTCATGCACTCACACATTCACACTATGGTGGCGGTAAGGTACTTAAGTAGCCACAGCTGCCCTGGGGCAGGCTGACGGAAGCGTGGCTGCCAGCATGCGCCTACGGCCGCTCCGACTACCACCAAACATTCGCACCTTGCATACATCAGTGTGATCAGCACTGGAGGCAATGTGTGAAGTGCCTTGCCCAAGGAGACAATGACACATAACTTGGGGAGAGCGGGGATCGAACAGCCGACCATCTGGTTACTGAATGACCGTCTCTACACCCTGAGCCACGGCCGCCACACGAAATTACACCAGGGGGCAGTAGTGAGGCACTGCCTCCCCTCCCAACACTGATCCATCCATCCATCCATTTACTGCCGCTTATCTGCGGGGGCAGCAGCTTAAAGAGGGAAACCCAGACTTACCTCTCCCCAGCCACTTCAACCAGCTCCTCCGGTGGGATCCCAAGGCGTTCCAAAGCCAGCTGAAAGACATAGACTCTTCAGTGTGTCCTGGGTCGTCCCTGGAGCCTCCCGCCGGTAGGACATGCCCGGAACACATCTCCGGGGAGGCATCCAGGAGGCATCCGAACCAGATGCCCGAGCCACTGCACCAATCTGGCTGTCGGTCTCTTGCTCTATCGTGAACAAGACCCCAAGATACTTGAACTTCTCCACTTGGGGCAGGATCTCTTCCCCGACCCGGAGAGCGAACTCCACCCTTTTCCGACTGAGGACCATGGTCTCGGATTTGGAGGTGCTGATCCTCATCCCAACCACTTCACACCCGGCTGTGAACCGCTCCAGTGAGAGCTGGCGATCACGGCTTGAAGAAGCCAACAGCACCACATCATCTGCAAAAAGCAGAGATGCAATGTTAAGGGCCACCAAACCGGACCACTCAACGACTCTGCTGCATCTAGAAATTCTGTCCATAAAAGTTATGAACAGAATCTGTGACAAAGGGCAGCCTTGGAGGAGTTCCTCACTGAGAACAAATTCGATTTACTGCTGGTAATGCGGACCAAACTCTGACACGTCTTGTGCAGGGACCGAACAGTCTGTATCAGGGGTCTCGGTACCCCGTACTCCCAAAGCACCACCCACAAGATTTCCCCTGTGATACATGTGAAGCCAATTTGCAATGTTTTCAACATGATCAAATTCTCCTTTTCAGTTTTTTTTTTCAATCAAATGCAGCATTTCCCTTGCTTACACTCTCACCTCCCTCAAGTATTTTTACTTTACCCCCCTCCAGCAAGCTTGTTATTTTATCTCAGCCGTAGCAACAACCTGCAAATGGCTGCCTGATGAAAAGCGACATTTTCCCAGAAACCTGCCAGAGCTCTCTCCTTGTTCCAGCACAAAGTGTCTCTAATTGCCTGGTCGAAGCGGAGCGTCCAGCTGACAAACACATGTTGATCAATAAACGCCCTTAGGAAGGCACAAACGCAGTTTCGCAGAAAGATGTGGGACGCACACATCCAGATCCAAAAACACCCCCCCCCCCTCCCCCTAAACCTATTCTAATGATACCATGATCAAACCAGCAGTACTGTAGACGTCATAGATGGACTTTGTAAAGATGGGAACTGTGTACTACCATTAAGGCTATAAACAAAAGACAAAAGAGCACAGTTTGAAATCAAAGTATATAGAACACGTTTTGTTTTGCTGCTCTTCATAATAGCTCACAGTCGAAAAGTTGCTGCCAGATAACAGTATGTTACAGCAATTTACAAAGTCTGATTGACTTGTTGCGGCGGTTATAAATACATTTTCTCCCCTTTAATATTTTGCCAACATTCATTATTGACGCCGTTAAGCAGTACTTCAACGAATGCCAGCTGCTTGTCTTCACACTTTTTTTTTCTTGATGTTCTCAAAGTGCTTATTTTAGCCCTTTAAAACATTATCTTTTCCCTCCGTAGGCTCTTCTGTTATGCAAGTGACAGCCAGCGACGCAGATGACTCCACCACAGCTAACGGCATGGTTCGCTACCGCATCCTCTCGCAGACGCCCCACAGCCCCATCCCCAACATGTTCACCATCAACAGCGAGACTGGAGACATTGTTACAGTTGCGGCGGGCCTGGATAGAGAGGTGTGTGTGTGACAGTCAAATCATTTACCGTGACCAAGCTTGTCACTCCATTTACTTCTATTTAAAATCTGGTTTTCCACATTGAAATCAATTCAAATGCGCTTAATCCTTTCCAGCCCCCAAAATGACACCAGCACTTTTACGTTTAATCGTTTTGTGAAATGCATTATAAAACCAGAATAAAAGAGTGTTAAGACTTAAAACTGTTTTAATGAAGCCCAAAGTCACACACCGACACCCTATTTTAAGTTTTTTTTATGTTTTATTTATTTGATTTTTTTAATTACGGGAGCAGCAGCATATCTGAAGCACGTTGGTATTCTTTTTTTTGGGGGCACACGGAAGAATCGACCAAGCGATGGCTTGTAACATGAAAAAATAGTAAATTGATGCACTCGTAAGTCAGGGCGAAACGACTCATTTTAACGATTTGATTTGTATCACAATTCGGGGTTGCTGGTTCGATTCAAGGATAATATTGGTTCATTTAGAGCAATTTGATCCGTCGGTCGATATTTAGCATTTTATGCAAAATTGGTGATCGACTCATGTTGCCTGATCGATCAATGACGTCATAGATCGGCTCCACAAAATAATACATTACATGTTAGAGTTAATGTTTATCATTTTTTTTTGTAGAATTATGTCCTTTTTCTCTCCATGCATTTCAGTTGATGTCAATTAGCATGGGTTTTCGTTAATTGTGTGTGCCTGCCCCTCAACCCCGCGGTTGGCGGCGTTCAACTGTAAATGTTGTTTAAATAGATATTTTGCTCCATCTTCTGATTGATTTGGTGATTGGCTATAATTTTTTCAAACTCATTGATCGCTGATCACGTAGACTACTTAATACAATATGTTCCGTGTACGCATAAATGTAGCATTACCTTTCTGATGCATGCCTGGTAAATTGTTATTTTCCACATAAATGGCAAGTTACATATTAACATATTTTCAGCTAATAACAGCATTCCGCTCACACATATTTTCATCGAAATCACTAATCTACACTAACACAAAGTTCGAGTTATATGACTAAAAAAACATGAACCAAGGAGCCCGTCTGTTTTTTGCTACTTGCTACTTGCCACACATAATGAATCTTGGCACATTTTTGGGTGCCGTCCTACCACCTGCTTTAAACTATTGATTAATTTCTCTGTTAAAAATGCCAGACTATTCTGTACTTTTCAATTTGGTCTCTTTACAAAAAAGAAAACTCAGCAACATGAAATAGCCAAATGATGGTTAACTTATAGTATGTGTACAAATTACTGTCTTCTTTTCTCAGACCTAAAGCCAAGGCAAACTATAAAGATAAATCTACAGCTATCTTTGCTGATGTGGTCTTTAGGATTTCACTGTCGTTTTTTTTTCTCTCTCTCTCATCTGCAGCTGGTGTATTATTTTATTTTATTTTTATTTTTTTTAATTTATTTTTTTATTTCTGGAGAGCTCAGTATTGTTCATTCGGTAATTTTACCGATTTGACATGCCATCATCATTGCTCTCCTTTTTTTTTTGTATGTGGGTGATTATGTGTGTGTGCGTGTGAATGTGTGTGTATTTATTAGTTCACCTAAAACCTATTAAAAAAAATCCCATACCGTTCACCTAAACTGAACACTTCCAGCCAGAGTTGTGAGGCCGTCATCTTTGGTTATCCTTAAACCCACACACCAATCCCACCATAGCACAAGATGTCCCACTTCCACCTCACTCTCTAATGAGAGAGGTCACTCGGGGTTCATCCATGTTCATGCGTTGCAGGTTGTTGAGGGTACAAAGTGCAAAGCAGAATTTCTCTTGCTGCAAGAAGCTGAAAAGAAAATCTGGACGGCAAATCCATGGAAACATTTAACTTTGTATGCCGTCGTAATGACTGTAATTTCATCTCATAACTTACTTGGTTGATTTTTACAGCAGACATAAAAGCACTATTGATTGTATCTCATAATGTTTATATTCTGAGAAGTCCCACTGGTCCCTTCTCAGCATTAAACCCAGTGAGCGAACACTTTTGAAATGAAAGCTGGATTTAACAGTTTAATGTTCAGAAAGGTTTCAGCTGAAATTTAAAGAATGTAATTACAAATCATCTCATCTCAAGTTGGCTTGCTGATGACAATACGAACGATTTTCTTTGGGAACTCTACCAGAGGATTGACTGAACGTGGGCCAGCGCTGTGTTGCTGGTCTCATTTTGGCTCATGCAGAAGCAACAGCAAGCTGATGTGAGGCAAGGGAAACTCATTCATCTAAATATATCCAGCCAAACTGGGTCCCACCTTCCTGTGATATGAGAGCCCCACCAAAGGTGTGACCCAACTGAGAGTTTGCCCACCTGCTGTTAAGCTCGTTAACACAAACATGCTCAGTCACACAGACGAATTCACGCACATATTCTCGCA